>NW_027325368.1:29334679-29934679 GCF_036924035.1 Leuresthes tenuis | reverse complement strand
GAGTAATTTTGTGTGACTTGTAACATAACAATAAACAGTCATCTTAATGTGTTTGCACAGCAATGGAATAAAGAGGGCATGCAGAGGAGCACTCTGACAACAAAAAGAAAAGGAAGAAAGGACTAAACTTTTTTTTGGAAGGGAGAGAAGCAACTATTTAGGTGATGAGGGAAAGCAAAAACACAGATCACAACAGGAGCAGTGACAGAGAAGGAGAGACAGAGCAGGAGGCTGTGTGGAAGGAGGGGGCATTGGGTGAGGGACTGCAGGAGCAACAGTAAGATAGAGGAAGAGTTTGGGAGTCAGTTATGACTAGATAAGAAAAAAAACAGGAGCTGTAACCAGGATAGAAGCAGAAAAGCCAGAAAAAGTGTTAAACTTAGAGGGAATGTATGATTTTTTTTGTTCCACAGAAGTATGACATCAAACCTGAGATTACATTGAATGTTTCCGGGACGGAGGTAACTTTTCTATGCGACACAGGTGCAACACGAACTGTAATCCATCCTGATGACATTCCGGGAGTTGAGGAATCCAAGGAAATTATTTGGGTCAAATCAGCAAATGGTAAGAGCCATCCTGAGCGTTTATCAAAACTCTTGACAGTAACAGATACACGGAGTGGGGTAAGTGCTGATTGTCAGGTTGTCTTGTCCACTCTGTGTCCCTGTAACTTAGTGGGAAGAGATTTACTCTATTTATTGAAGCTAAGAATAGTTCCAGAAGAAAAAGGGTTAACTGTAGTTTGAATGAAGTCCGCTCAAACAATGATTCAGCATGACGCGAGACCACCTTCATACTGGTATAGTTTGGATCTTGTGTCTACAGGCCCCAGTTCTATCACTCTTCCTCTCCTTCAGAAGGCAAAAGAACACGCCTCAGGAGAGCTCACCCTCAGGTCACCACATGAATTACACTGCACTGTGTATTACAAATAAACTCAAGGGGAGGACATATTTTATTTTTTAAACAAATGAGAAAGTTAAAACATGCTAAAGTTAAAACACTTATACTGGAATAAAGAGGGTTGTTGTGCAGTCAGCTGCTCACTCTCCCACAGCATGAGAAAGTTTTTAAGATCATGTAATGCACCTCATGTGTCACTCTCCAAACCCACAGACGACCACTGGAGGCGTTTAGGGGTGTTTGTGACTGCATGTGAAGAAGCCTCAGATTGGGAGAAGGTGGAGCCAGGAATAGAGTATTCTGAGAAACTGGATGCATATACTAGTCCATTCAATTGGACCATGGATGCAAAACCAAATGTACACTTACAAGGACAGATCTGGAAGAATAAAGGTGCCATTTACTATGAAATGTAGAACTTATACTGCCAAAGAGTTTGTTTAAATATGCTTCAGTATCGAGCCATGGACTACGTCATGTCTCTACAGGAGGGCTGGTAGCAATAATGAACAAGGTTTTTGCAGTGTATGGTTTTATTTATAATAAATAATAATATCATAATATGATAATAAAGAATTTTTGTCTAACATGTCAAATATGTGCAAATATGATCCATACATATGGCCTAGGACCGGGACGAGGACAGTTCCCGGGGCCGGAGGACCTTTTTCAACACGATTGTATGGATTTCATTGAATTAAATAAAGGTGTCTCCCTGGTGATTAGTGATGTTTTACCAAATGAAGTGAAGTATTTCCAGATGCACAGGCAGATGTACCCTCAACACTGGTGAATTAAATATTACCTAGATTTGGAATTCCTGAAAAAATCTACAGTGATAACAGGGACGCACTTTGTAAACAATATTATCTTCCTGATGGCGAAGAACTTAAAAACAAAAAAGGATCTCAGAAACCACTGTGGAAGACTGAAGAAACTGGGAAGAATTGGGTTACTGTTTACCACTAGTAGTCCTAAACATACATATTACTCTAACTAGCACAGAATTAACTCTATTTGAGAGGATGTAAAATGTATGACCATTTTTACTACCACAGAACTATTCACCAGACATGATGAAGAAAGAGAAGAAACCTTAGCAGGATACATGGTTAAAATGTTAACAAGTAGAGAGATCTATTCTGTCTAGTGTCTGTTCCAGGTGACCCTGTGGAGGAATCTCTAAAACCTGGAGACTGGATCCTCATCAAAGTGATAAAGAAAGATAACTGCTCCAGCCCAAGGTGGGAAGGTTCATAACAAGTACTGCTTACAGAAACCACAGCAGCTAAACTAATATATCCTGGATCCTCATCACACTATAAACCAGTAAGGCCACGACCTGCAGAAGTAGGGAAAGATTAGTTACCCACCACCGTTCTCTGAGGCATGAGTCTGACTACAAAGGGGAGTTCTCTCAACAGGAGGGGGTTCGTCTCAACCTCAGTGAAGAAAACAACGGCTAAAACGAGAACATAGGGTGTGGCTAAAATAAGACAGGGATAGACAGACAGCAGCCGTGGCATCCATTTAAATTACCAGGATTTGTAGGTTAAAAGGAACCAGTTGTGTATTGTTAATCATTATTCTTATTATCGTATTCCTAATTCTATGGGATTAAGCACAGATTAATAAAAAACTAAAAGATAATGCACTACAATGAATCACACAGACCCAGACTGACCACAGAGATAGGAGGTCCCTCAGGTCCAACAGACAACTTGTCAACCTATTTTTTTTGTTGCAGGAATAGATGGGGTGACTGACATTGACTTATGCTCAATTATTTTAAGAATCGCCAGTGTATCAGTTGGAATTTTGTTAGAATGTATACAGCATGACAAAATATCCAATCTAATTGTATTGAAGGTGCTAAAGCCAGAACATAAATTTAGAAATGAAGCATTACAATTGCATTACAATTGCATAATGAATCTTTTGTACCTAACACAGAGCAATGTAAAACTCTCTCTTTGTTGTTCCCAGCAGTTAAGAAAAGAGAAAACTGCCCTCAGAGTTGGCTTATACGGGTAATTTATATATGTTTCATCCACAGGGGTACAGGTAAGAATGTGGGTACACTCATGTCAGATAATTGTCAAGAATCCATCTATTGTCACTCAGGACGCAGGTAACTACTCAGCATCTTGGTTTCGGAACCAAACTTCCATGAGAGCAGACCTCTGGTGGCTGTGTGGGGAGATGAAACTGAGGTCCGTCCTTCCGCCTAACTGGAGGGCAGCTGCACAATAGCCCAACTACTGATGCCTTTCTGTCTGTTCCCTATGGGCGACTTTAAGGCCATGGGTGAGAAGCTGCAATGTCTCAAGCATTTAACTGTGTCTGGAGGTTCATTTGACAACAGAGTGTACCTGGATAGCATTGGAATTCTGAGTCCCAGATGAATTTAAAGCTAGAAATTAAGTAACTACAGACTTTGAATCTTTTCTTTTCTGGTGGGCAACAATAAATAAAAATGTTTATTGGATAAACTACATCTACAAGGCATTGCTGAACAATTAAAATGTTTGGAACTTTATGCTGTTCCTTTATTCCTAACAATACTTCCGCAGATGGAAGAATCACAAAGAGGGACTCGCATCACTCACTGCAGAGCTGATAGAAAACTCAGGGATCAACGACCCCTTCACTGACATGATGGAGAAGTGGTTTGGTCTCTGTCTGTTGTAACAGCCATAGTAGCCACCTGTGCTTGATGTTGTATCACATGCTTGAGAGGACTGTCCCAAAGACTGATTGAAACCACCCTTACTGCATAATGTATCAACAGATAGAGGGAGATGATGACAACGAG
The DNA here is from genome assembly GCF_036924035.1 of Leuresthes tenuis. Taxonomy (NCBI): domain Eukaryota; kingdom Metazoa; phylum Chordata; class Actinopteri; order Atheriniformes; family Atherinopsidae; genus Leuresthes; species Leuresthes tenuis. The sequence continues at coordinate 29,930,958 of NW_027325368.1, read as the reverse complement.
CTACACGTGGACGATGGAGACGATGATAACCTTTAAAGTTCAAAGTACTTTGAATGACCCCGAGTGAATTCTAAATGATTTCTTTAATGATTATTTTTGCATTCATATGAAAGACCAATGAACATGGGAATTGGACCTAATAAAAGGCAATTCCTGAATGTAGAGCATTGTAAAGATGATATGTTGCTTCTTCCTGCTAACATTTGTCCACAGGTTAAATTAACTGCATCAGCAGCAGAACCACTACAGGACTCAAAGTCAGGTAACTGAACAGGTTTCTGGAATTCTGGAATTCCCATCATGCCAAGATGATGGCGGAACAATCACAAATTTTTATCCACATGTGTACAAAAGGGTGGACGGTGAAGCTAAGCGCTCCACCCCAACTGAATGAAAAGCTGATTTGAAGAGTTCATTCCACCAAGTAACGTCTAACAATCTACAGCCTCCAACCACTGTATGGCTGAATTATATCCTGAAGTGTCCTAAAAGAGGATTAGTTAGGGAATAAGAGGTGGTAAAGACCTCTTCCGAGAAGTGAAGTGCTAGTAACCTCTCCTTCCAAGATAGCTTAGCAGTTCCAGACCCAGCCGGACTGATGTTCGGCCAGAAGCAGACGATTGCAGAGTGGACTGAATAAACTGCATTGTATTATTATTATTATTATTGTTTGACTGTTCTTGATTTTCATTTATTATTATTTTTCATTTTATTAATTTTTCCATTTAATATCAATTTCATATTATTTATTAATTGCATATAATCATATTTTCATTTATTTTATTATTTTCATTTCATTAATTTTTGTTTGTGTCATATTTCCATTTTTATTATTCCATTGTATTAATTTTGTCCATTAATCATTTAGTCATAGTTTTATTGATTTTTGTCCTTATTTCCATGTATTTTTGGTTGTATCCGTTTTGTGTTTGCTGGTCACACCTAGGTCCATCACCATTCATTGAAATTAACGGTTCGGAGTGCGACCTTTGATACTGAGAAAGTGACTAAGCGGTCGGTCGCCAAGGAGAGAATGGGGCCATAGGAGAATTTTCCCGTAAATAAAGCAAATGGGTTTTTCGCTCCTATGCACTGCGAACGATAGAAATACATTCAATGTTAATTGTACAGTTTTAATACTTCATAGCATAAACAGGAGGGAATGTTGGAAAAATTATATAGTTATACTATGACAGAAGAGTCCCTCCATCTGTTCACCTTCTATGATTCAAGCAAAAGAGTTTTGACTCTGGTACTAGTCTTTCCCATAATATTAACTGGTGAGAAGCACCTCTTATGTTCCTTCCCATAACAAGGAATGGGGAGAGAAGCACCTTTCCCCATAACATTGAATATTCCTTCCCATAATAATGAATGGTGAGAAAAGCGCCTTTTCTCATAACATTGTGTGATCAGCAAGCATAAACAACATAAATAGCTGGAGCACCATTTGGTCGGGAGACAACTCTGAGCGGACTTCCCGACAGGTTGTGTGGATTTGTGCGGACTTGTCTCTTTCTTGCAAGAAATAAATGTTTTGTGTTAATTAATCGTATCCAGCGACTCTGAGCCTAATTTTACAGAGAATTTTTCTAACAGTAATAAAAACAGGGGCAGGGAACTGCAGAGTGCAACCAAAGGGGACCACCTACGTGGCCCCATCCACTACACCCCACCGAACACACACGCCCCCAAAACCCTTCATGTGTGAGTGTGTGCTGTGTACAGGAGCCAGAAGGGAGAGGGGTATGGGGATATATACCGGGGGAGCTACTCTTCCCCAGAGAGGGCAGCCAGGGACTGGCTGCAATAGGCATCCCCGCTACCTGGGAGCCAACAATGGGCAGGAGGGCCTGATGTCCACCAGGCTCGGGGCCTGCAGCGACCATATTCCGGGAGCTACTGTACCCCCAGAAGGTACCCATCCCGCCCCACCCCACTGAACCCAACCCCACCCAGGAAGACCTCTACAAAAAACAAACAAACAAACCACCCGGTCACACCAGTCGCAGCAGCCCGGGCCTGAGACCCACCATCACCCAGCAACCCACCACCACCACTATGTGATAAAACTAATCAGAGGGGACCAGAGAGAATGAAATTCAGCCAATTGATGTTTTGAGGAGGCAGACATTGTTTCCATGCTAATATAATCTAAAAGAAAATTTCTAAACTGGTTAATACACAGATTGTTTTTCGCTTTCCAGTTCATGAGAATAGTTTTCTTTGCGATACATAACACTGTGACAACCATGTGTGCTGAGTTAATTTCCATGTTGATGTTGTCTAAGTCACCCAGTATGCACAGTGTGGGGCATGCAGGGATGCTACACTTTAGCCATGTTGATAGGTCCTCACAGACTTCAAGCCAGAACTTCTGGACAGGCGCAGAAAACCACAAAGCGTGTGCATAATCATCAGGTGTGTTATCTGTGCAATGTGAGCAGATGTTTGAATGTGTTAGACCCATCCTGAACATCCTTTGTCCTGTATAGTGTGTTCTATGAAGGATTTTGTATTGTATGAGCTGTAAATTAGGATTTTGAGTCTTTATGAAGGTGTTCAAACATATTTGTGGTTAGAAGCTATGACCAGAACTGATGGATAAATCTGCCTCCCATTTTGAGGATGGAAGAGACATTGTGTCATCTATCTTAGACAATAATTTATATATTTTTGATAGTAGTTTTGGGGTACAGCTGCTTAGAAATTCTGCTACCCAAGTCGGGGGTTGTAAGTCTGGTTGGTGGAGGATATATCCATCCATCCATCCATCATCTGCCGCTTATCCGGGGGTCGGGTCGCGGGGGCAGCAGCTTGAGCAGAGAAACCCAGACGTCTCTGTCCCCGGCCACTTCCTCCAGCTCTTCCGGGGGGACCCCGAGGCGTTCCCAGGCCAGCCGAGAGACATAGTCTCTCCAACGTGTCCTGGGTCTCCCCCGGGGTCTCCTCCCAGTGGGACGTGTCCGGAACACCTCCCCAGGGAGGCGCCCAGGGGGCATCCTAACCAGATGCCCGAGCCACCTCATCTGACTCCTCTCAATGCGGAGGAGCAGCGGTTCTACTCCGAGCCCCTCCCGGATGACTGAGCTTCTCACCCTATCTCTAAGGGAGAGCCCAGACACCCTGCGGCGGAAACCCATTTTGGCCGCTTGTATTCACGATCTTGTTCTTTCGGTCACTACCCACAACTCGTGACCATAGGTGAGGATGGGAACGTAGATTGACCAGTAAGTAGAGAGCTTCGCCTTCTGGCTCAGCTCCCTCTTCACAACGACGGGTCGGTGCAGAGCCTGCAACACTGCAGGCGCCGCACCGATCCGCCCGTCAATCTCCCGCTCCATTCGTCCGTCACTCGTGAACAAGACCCCGAGATACTTGAACTCCTCCTCTTGGGGAAGGATCTCATTCCCGACCCGGAGAGAGCATTCCACCCTTTTCCGGCTGAGAACCATAGTCTCGGATTTGGAGGTGCTGATTCTCATCCCAGCCGCTTCACACTCGGCTGCGAATCACTCCAGTGAGAGCTGAAGGTCACGGCCTGACGACGCTAACAGAACCACATCATCTGCAAAAAGCAGAGACCCGATTCTGAGGTCGCCAAATGGGACACCCTCAACGCCCTGGCTCCGCCTAGAAATTCTGTCCATAAAAGTTAGGAACAGAATCGGTGACAAAGGGCAGCCCTGACGGAGTCCAACTCTCACCGGAAACGTATCCGACTTACTGCCGGCAATGCGGACCAAACTCTGGCACCGGTCATACAGAGACCGAACGGCCCCTATCAAGGGGTCCGGCACTCCATATTCCCGGAGCACCCCCTACAGGACTCCACGAGGGACACGGTCGAACGCTTTCTCCAAGTCCACAAAACACATGTAGACTGGTTGGGCGAACTCCCATGCACCCTCCAGGATCCTGCCGAGGGTATAGAGCTGGTCCACTGTTCCACGGCCAGGACGAAAGCCACACTGCATCTCCTGAATCCGAGGCTCGATTATCCGACGGATCCTCCTCTCCAATACCCCCGAATAGACCTTACCAGGGAGGCTGAGGAGTGTGATACCCCTATAGTTGGAACACACCCTCCGGTCCCCCTTTTTAAAGAGGGGGACCACCACCCCAATCTGCCAGTCCAGAGGCACTGTCCCGGATGTCCACGCGATACTGCAGAGGCGTGTCAGCCAAGATAGCCCTACAACATCCAGAGCCTTGAGAAACTCAGGACGGACCTCATCCACCCCCGGGGCCTTGCCAACGAGGAACTTTTTAACCACCTCGGCAACCTCAGCCCCAGAAATGGGAGGCCCCGTCTCCGAGCTCTCCGACTCTGCCTCTTCCGAGCACGTGTTGGTAGGATTGAGGAGTTCCTCGAAGTACTCCCCCCACCGACTCACAACATCCCTAGTTGAGGTCAGCAAAGCCCCGTCCGCACTGTAAACAGTGTTGACTGTGAGCCGCTTCCCCCCCCTGAGACGCCGGATGGTGGACCAGAATCTTTTCGAGGCCGTCCGGAAATCGTTCTCCATGGTCTCACCGAACTCCTCCCAGGCCCGAGTTTTTGCCTCAGCAACCGCCAAAGCTGCGGCCCGTCTGGCCCGTCGGTACCTATCAGCTTCTTCCAGGGTCCCACTGGCCAAAAAGGCCCGATAGGACTCCTTCTTCAGCTTGACGGCTTCCCTCACCACTGGTGTCCACCAGCAGGTTCGAGGGTTGCCGCCACGACAGGCACCGACCACCTTACGGCCACAACTCCGACCAGCTGCCTCGGCAATGGAGTCACGGAACATGGCTCATTCAATGTCCCCCACCTCAAATATGGTTGAAGCTCTGCTGGAGGTGGGAGTTAAAGCTCCTTCTGACGGGGGATTCTGACAAACGCTCCCAGCAGACCCTCACAATACGTTTGGGCCTGCCAGGTCTGATCGGCATCCTCCCCCACCAGCGGAGCCAACTCACCACCAGGTGGTGATCAGTTGACAGCTCCGCCCCTCTCTTCACCCGAGTGTCCAGGACATACGGCCGCAAGTCCGATGATACAACCACAAAGTCGATCATCGAACTGCGGCCAAGGGTGTCCTGGTGCCAAGTGCACATATGGACACCCTTATGCCTGAACATGGTGTTCGTTATGGACAGTCTATGACTGGCACAGAAGTCCAACAACAAAACACCACTCTGATTCAGATCGGGGGGGCCGTTCCTCCCAATCACACCCCTCCAGGTCTCACTGTCATTGCCCACGTGAGCATTGAAGTCCCCCAGCAGAATGAGGGAGTCTCCGGTAGGAGCATTCTCCAGTGCCTCCCCCAGAGACTCCAAAAAGGGTAGGTACTCTGAACTGCTGTTTGGCGCATAGGCACAAACAACAGTCAGGACTCGTCCCCCCACCCAAGGCGGAGGGAGGCTACCCTCTCGTTCACTGGGGTAAACCCCAATGTACTGGCACACAGCCGGGGGGCAATAAGTATGCCCACACCTGCTCTGCGCCTCTCACCACGGGCAACTCCAGAGTGGAAGAGAGTCAAACCCCTCTCAAGAGTACTGGTTCCAGATCCCAAGCCGTGCGTCGAGGTGAGTCCGACTATATCTAACGGTCTGATCAAGTTTCAACAATAAACAACAAACTTTGTATTATGAGAAAGAACCAGACTCATTCTTTAGGAATCCGAAAATAAGCTCTATTTTACGAGTTATGCACGAATTCGGATTCTCCTATAAAACGAATTCCTTAACTCAAACCAAGTTAAGACTGCTTTGTCCTTCATATTTATTCATGTCTAATCAAGTTTCAATGATAAACAACGTTGTACTTTGTAGAATGAGAAAGAACTTCTTCAGCAATAAGCATCTCTCGACAAATGACGAAATACAGATTTTGCTATAAAATTAATTGCTATCAGCCTGACTTAAAACTGTTTGTCTTCCTTATTTATCCACTTCAAATCAAGTTTCAACAATTAAAAAAATGTTGTAGTTTGAGAAAGAACAACTTAATCTTGAGCAATCAGTATAAAAAGAAGGTAAGCAAAGGTGCGAATGTCAAACCATACATGATCAAAACAGGGAGCGGAGGTGTTTGGCTGAGACAAGGTGTGAATGTCCACCCATAATTAATGAAAAGCGGGCAACAAGTAGGTTCGAATGCCCAACCATACATCATCAAAAGCAGGAGTGGATATGTTCGGCTACAAGAAGGTTTGAACGTCTGACCATAGTTTGTAAAAAGCGGGTAAGAAAAGGTTCGAATGCCCGAACATACACCATCAAAGGAGGGAGCGGAGGTGTTCCGCTGTAAGAAGGTGTGAATGTCCGACCATAGTTGGTAAAAAACGGGTAAGAAAAGGTTAAAATACCCGACTGTACACAATCAGTAGCGGGTGCGGAGTTGTTCGGCTACTAAAAGGTGTGAAAGTCCGACCATGGTTTGTAAAAAGCGGGTAAGAAAAGGTGCGAATGCCCGAAAATGTATGATCAAAAGAGGGAGCGGAGGTGTTCGGCTGCAAGAAGGTGTGAATGTACACCCATAAGTACTGAAAAATGGGTAAGAAAAGGTGCGAATGCCTAACTATACATAATCAAAAGCAAGAGTGGATGTGTTCGGCTCCAAGAAGGGTTGAATGTCTGACCATAGTTTGTAAAAAGCAGGTAAGAAAAGGTTTGACTGCCCGAATATACACCATCAAAAGAGGGAGCTGAGGTGTTCCGCTGTAAGAAGGTGTGAATGTCCGACCATAGTTGGTAAAAAGCGGGTAAGAAAAGGTTAAAATACCCGACTGTACACAATCAATAGCGGGAGCGGAGTTGTTCGGCTACTAAAAGATGTGAAAGTCCGACTATGGTTTGTAAAAAGCGGGTAAGAAAAGGTGCTAATGCCCGACAATGTATGATCAAAAGAGGGAGTGGAGGTTTTCGGCTGTAAGAAGGTCTGAATGTCCAACTATAATTTGTAAAAACTGGGTAAGAAAAGGCTTGAAAGCCCGACTATACACCATCATAAGCGGGAGAGGAGGTGTTCAGCTGCAAGAAGGTGTGAATGTCCACCCATAATTACTGAAAAATGGGTAAGAAAAGGTGCGAATGCCCAAACATACATCATCAAAAGCAGGAGTGGATGTGTTGGGCTACAAGAAGGTTTGAAAGTCCGACCATGGTTTGTAAAAAACGGGTAAGAAAAGGTGCGAATGCCCGACAACGTATGATCAAAAGAGGGAGCGGAGGTTTTTGGCTACAAGAAGGTTTGAATGTCCGACCATAGTTTGTAAAAAGCGGGTAAGAAAAGGTTCAAATGCCTGACAATACACCATCAAAAGCGGGAGCGGAGGTGTTCCGCTGTAAGACGGTGTGAATGTCCGACCATAGTTGGTAAAAAGCGGGTAAGAAAAGGTTAAAATACCCGACTGTACACAATCAATAGCGGTAGCGGAGTTGTTCGGCTACAAGAAGGTGTGAAAGTCCAACCATGGTTTGTAAAAAGCTGCTAAGAAAAGGTTTGAATGCCCGAATATATACCATCAAAAGCGGAAGCGGAGGTGTTCGGCTGCAAGAAGGTGTGAACGTCCGACCAAAGTTTGTAAAAAGCAGTTGAGAAAAGGTTCGAATATCCAACCAAACATAATCAAAAGCGGGAGCAGAGCTGTTCGACTGCAAGTAGGTGTGAATGTCCAGCCATAATTACTCACAAACGGGTAAGAAAAGGTAGTATTGCTAGACCATACATGATCAAAACAGGGAGCTGAGGTGGTTCAGCACCAAGGTGTGAATGTCTGACTATAGTTTGTAAAAAGCGGGTAAGATAAGGTGCGAATGCCCGACAATGTATGATCAAAAGAGGGAGCGGAGGTTTTTGGCTACAAGAAGGTTTGAATGTCCAACCATAGTTTGTAAAAAGCGGGTAAGAAAAGGTTCAAATGCCTGACTATACACTATCAAAAGCGGGAGCGGAGGTGTTCCGCTGTAAGACGGTGTAAATGTCCGACCATAGTTGATAAAAAGCGGGTAAGAAAAGGTTAAAATACCCGACTGTACACAATAAATAGGGGGAGCGGAGTTGTTCGGCTACAAGAAGGTGTGAAAGTCCAACCATGGTTTGTAAAAAGCTGGTAAGAAAAGGTTCGAATGCCCGAATATATACCATCAAAAGCGGAAGCGGAGGTGTTCGGCTGCAAGAAGGTGTGAACGTCCGACCAAAGTTTGTAAAAAGCAGTTAAGAAAAGGTTCGAATATCCAACCAAACATAATCAAAAGCGGGAGCAGAGCTGTTCGACTGCAAGTAGGTGTGAATGTTCAGCCATAATTACTCACAAACGGGTAAGAAAAGGTAGTATTGCCAGACCATACATGATCAAAACAGGGAGCGGAGGTGGTTCAGCTGCAAGGTGTGAATGTCTGACTATAGTTTGTAAAAAGCGGGTAAGATAAGGTGCGAATGCCCGACAATGTATGATCAAAAGAGGGAGCAGAGGTTTTCGGCTGCAAGAAGGTCTGAATGTCCACCCAAAATTCCTGAAAAATGGGTAAAAAATAGGTGCGAATGCCAAACCATACATCATCAAAAGCAGGAGTGGATGTGTTCGGCTACAAGAAGATTTGAATGTCCATCAATAATTGCTTTAAAACATGAAAGAAAATTTTCGAATATCAAACCGCACATGATCATAAGCGGGAGAGGAGTTGTTCAGCTGCAAGAAGGTGTGAATGTCCACGCATAATTACTGAAAAATGGGTAAGAAAAGGTGAAAATGCCCAACCATACATCATCAAAAGCAGGAGTGGATGTGTTCGGCTACAAGAAGGTTTGAATGTCCAACCATAGTTTGTAAAAAGCGGGTAAGAAAAGGTTCGAATGCCCGAACATAGACCATCAAAAGAGGGAGCGGAGGTGTTCCGCTGTAAGAAGGTGTAAATGTCCGACCATAGTTGGTAAAAAGCGGGTAAGAAAAGGTTAAAATACCCGACTGTACACAATCAATAGCGGGAGCGGAGTTGTTTGGCTACAAGAAGGTGTGAAAGTCCGACCACGGTTTGTAAAAAGCGGGTAAGAAAAGGTTCGAATGCCCGAATATATACCATCAAAAGTGGAAGTGGATGTGTTCGGCTGCAAGAAGGTGTGAACGTCCGACCAAAGTTTGTAAAAAGCAGTTAAGAAAAGGTTCGAATATCCAACCAAACATAATCAAAAGTGGGAGCAGAGCTGTTCGACTGCAAGTAGGTGTGAATGTCAGATCATAATTTGCAAAAAGCTGATGAGAAAGGGTGAGAATGCCCGGCTATACACCATCAAATGCGGGAGCGGAAGTGTTCGGCTGTGAGTAGGTGTGAATGTCCAACCATAATTGCTGAAAAATGTGTTAGAAGAGACTAGAATGCCGGACAAGACATCATCAAATGCGGGAGCGGAGTTGTTCGGCTGTGAGTAGGTGTGAATCTCCGAACATAGTTTGTAAAAAGGGGGTAAGAATAGGTTCGAATGCCCGAACATACACTATCAAAACAGGGAGCTGAGGTGGCTCAGCTGCAAGGTGTGAATGTCTGACTATAGTTTGTAAATAAGGTGCGAATGCCCAACAATGTATAATCAAAAGAGGGAGCGGAGGTTTTCGGCTACAAGAAGGTTTGAATGTCCGACCATATTTTGTAAAAAGCGGGTAAGAAAAGGTTCAAGCGCCTGACTATACACCATCAAAAGCGGGAGCAGAGGTGTTCCGCTGTAAGACGGTGTGAATGTCCGACCATATTTGGTAAAAAGCGGGTAAGAAAAGGTTAAAACACCCGACTGTACACAATCAATAGCGGGAGAGGAGGTGTTCAGCTGCAAGAAGGTGTGAATGTCCACCCATAATTACTGAAAAATGGGTAAGAAAAGGTGCGAATGCCCAACCATACATTATCAAAAGCAGGTGTGAATGTCAGATCATAATTTGCAAAAAGCTGATGAGAAAGGGTGAGAATGCCCGACTATACACCATCAAATGCGGGAGCGGAGTTGTTCGGCTGTGAGTAAGTGTGAATCTCCGACCATAATTGCTGAAAAAAGTGTTAGAAAAGGTAAGAATGCCGGTCCATACATCATCAAAAGCGGGAGAGGTGGTGTTCGGCTGCAAGTAGGTGTGAATGTCCAGCCATAATTACTAACAAACGGGTAAAAAAAGGTAGTATTGCCATACCATACATGATCAAAACAGGGAGCGGAGGTGGTTCAGCTGCAAGAAGGTGTGAATGTCCGACTAAAGTTCAAATATATTAACAAAAGCGGGAGGAGAGGTCTTCGGATGAGAGTGGTTGAGAATTTCCAAAAATAATCTATAAAATGCGGTGAAAAAAAAGGTGTGATAGAACACTAAAAGGTGGAGCGGAAGTGTTCGGCTGCAAGAAGGTGTGAATGTCCTACTATATTTGGTGAAAAGCAGTTGATGCAAGGTCTGAATGCCCAACCTTACATCATCAAAAGCGAGATCAGAGGTGTTTGGCTGCATGAAGGCCATAGTTTGCCAAAAGCGGGTAAGCTGCGAATGACCGACTAAATATCAACAAAAGGTCTTCGGATGCAACTGGGTGTGAATATCCCAACATACAAGTATGGTGGAGAGGAAGCTGTGAACAGCCGACCATAGTTGGCAAAAAGCGGGTGAGAAAAGGTGCGAATGTCCAACCATACATGATCAAAACAGGGAGCGGAGGTGTTTGGCTGTGACAAGGTGTGAATGTCCACCCAAAATTAATGAAAAGCGGGCAACAAGTAGGTTTGAATGCCCAACCATACATCATCAAAAGCAGGAGTGGATGTGTTCGGCTACAAGAAGGTTTGAATGTCCGAGCATAGTTTGTAAAAAGCGGGTAAGAAAAGGTTCGAATGCCCAAACATACACCATCAAAAGAGGGAGAGGAGGTGTTCCGCTGTAAGAAGGTGTGAATGTCCGACCATAGTTGGTAAAAAACGGGTAAGAAAAGGTTAAAATACCCGACTGTACACAATCAATAGCGGGAGCGGATGTGTTTGGCTACAAGAATGTGTGACAGTCCGACCATGGTTTGTAAAAAACGGGTAAGAAAAGGTGCGAATGCCCGACAAGATATGATCAAAAGAGGGAGCGGAGGTTTTCGGCTACAAGAAGGTTTGAATGTCCGACCATAGTTAGTAAAAAGCGGGTAAGAAAAGGTTCAAATGCCTGACTATACAACATCAAAAGCGGGAGCGGAGGTGTTCCGCTGTAAGACGGTGTGAATGTGCAACCATAGTTGGTAAAAAGCGGGTAAGAAAAGGTTAAAATACCTGACTGTACACAATCAATAGCGGGAGCGGAGTTGTTCGGCTACAAGAAGGTGTGAAAGTTCAACCATGGTTTGTAAAAAGCTGCTAAGAAAAGGTTCGAATGCCCGAATATATACCATCAAAAGCGGGAGCAGAGCTGTTCGACTGCAAGTAGGTGTGAATGTCCAGCCATAATTGCTCACAAACGGGTAAGGAAAGGTAGTATTGCCAGACCATACATGATCAAAACAGGGAGCTGAGGTGGTTCAGCTGCAAGGTGTGAATGTCTGACTATAGTTTGTAAAAAGCGGGTAAGACAAGGTGCGAATGCCCGACAATGTATGATCAAAAGAGGGAGTGGAGGTCTTCGGCTGCAAGGTCTGAATGTCCAACCATAATTTCTAAAAACCGGGTAAGAAAAGGCTCGAAAGCCCGACTATACACAATCAAAAGCGGGAGCGGGAGGTTTTCAGCTGCAAATCCTTCACTCAAACCAAGTGAAAACTGCTTTGTCCTTCATATTTATCAATGTCTAGATCGACTTCAACAAAGAACAACATTGTACTTTGCAGTAAATAAAGAGCAAATCAAAAGTTTTAGGAATCCGAGAATAAGCTTATTTTCATGAGTTCTGCACGATTATTGATTTTACTATAAATGAATGCCTTCACTCAAACTATGTTAAAACTGCTTTGTCCTTCATATTTATCAATGTCTAGTTTGATTTCAATAAAGAACAACACTGGATTTTGCAGTAGAAGAAAGAGCAACACTGAAGGATCAGTAATCCGAGAATAAGCTTATTTTCATACGTTCTGCATGATTTGGGATTTTATGTATAAAATGAATTCCTTCACTCAAACCAAGTTAAAACTGCTTTGTCCTTCATATTTATCAATGTCTAGATTGACTTCAACAAAGAACAACATTGTATTTTGCAGTAGAAGAAAAAGCAACACTGAAGGATCAGGAATCCGAGAATAAGCTTATTTTCATACGTTCTGCATGATTTGGGATTTTATGTATAAAATGAATTCCTTCACTCAAACCAAGTGAAAACTTCTTTAGCCTTCATATTTATAAATGTCTAGATTTACTTCAACAAAGAACAACATTGTATTTTGCAGTAGAAGAAATAGCAACACTGAAGGATCAGGAATCCGAAAACAAGCTTATTTTCATACTTTCTGCTTGATTTGGGATTTTGCTTTAAAATTAATTCCTTCACTCAAACAAAGTGGAAACTGCTTTGTCCTTCATATTTATCAATGTCTATATCGATTTCAACAAAGAACAAGGCTGTATTTTGCAGTATAGGAAAGAGCAACACTGGAGGATCAGGAATCCGAGAATAAGCTTACTTTCATGAGTCCTGCACGATTTCGGATTTTCCTATAAAATGAATTGCTTTGCTCAAACCAAGTTAAAATTGCTTTGTCCTTCATAGTTATCCATGTCTAAAATGTATAAAGCATAAAGTTCCTCATATTACCCTGAATGAGAAAGAAGCATCCCTTTGGTTGAGCAATACGTTCCTTTTGCGGAGTTATGCATGATTTCGGATTTTGCTATAAAATTCATTCCTATTGATTGTGTACAGTCGGGTATTTTAACCTTTTCTTACCTGCTTTTTACCAACTATGGTCGGACATTCACACCGTCTTACAGCAGAACATCTCCGCTCCCGCTTTTGATGGTGTATAGTCAGGCATTTGAACCTTTTCTTACCCGCTTTTTACAAACTATGGTCGGACATTCAAACCTTCTTGTAGCCGAAAACCTCTGCTCCCTCTTTTGATTATACATTGTCGGGCATTCGCACCTTATCTTACCCGCTTTTTACAAACTATAGTCAGACATTCACACCTTGGTGCTGAACCACCTCAGCTCCCTGTTTTGATCATGTATGGTCTGGCAATACTACCTTTTCTTACCCGTTTGTGAGTAATTATGGCTGGACATTCACATCTACTTGCAGTCGAATAGCTCTGCTCCCGCTTTTGATTATGTTTGGTTGGATATTCGAACCTTTTCTTAACTGCTTTTTACAAACTTTGGTCGGACGTTCACACCTTCTTGCAGCCAAACACCTCCGCTCCCTCTTTTGATCATACATTTTCGGGCATTCGCACCTTTTCTTAACTGCTTTTTACAAACTTTGGTTGGACGTTCACACCTTCTTGTAGCCGAACACATCCACTCCTGCTTTTGATGATGTATGGTTGGGCATTCGCACCTTTTTTTTACCCATTTGTCAGGAAAAATGGGTGGACATTCACACCTTCTTGCAGCTGAACACCTCCTCTCCCACTTATGATCATGTGCGCTTTGATTTTCGAAAATTTTCTTTCATGTTTTCTAGCAATTATTGATGGACATTTAGACCTTCTTGCAGCTGAACACCTCCGCTCCTGCTTTTGATCATACCTTGTCAGGCATTCGCACCATGTCTTACCCGCTTTTTACAAACTTTAGTCGAACATTTACACCTTTTTGCAGCCGAACACCACCTCTCTCGCTGTTGATGATGTATGGTCCGGCATTCTTTCCTTTTCTAACACATTTTTCAGCAATTATGGTCGGACATTCACACCTACTCAGAGCCGAACACCTCCGCTCCCGCATTTGATGGTGTATAGTCGGGCATTCTCATCCTTTCTCATCAGCTTTTTGCAAATTATGATCTGACATTCACACCTGCTTTTGATAATGTATGGCTGGGCATTCGCACCTTTTTTTACCCATTTTTCAGGAATTATGGGTGGACATTCACACCTTCTTGCAGCTGAACACCTCCTCTCCTTCTTATGATCATGTGCGGATTTCTTTCATGTTTTAAAGCAATTATTGATGGACATTCAGACCTTCTTGCAGCTGAACGACTCTGCTCCCGCTTTTGATGGTGTATAGTCGGGCTTTCGAGCCTTTCCTTCCCGGTTTTTACAAATTATGGTTGGACATTCAGACCTTCTTGCAGCCGAACACCTCCGCTCCCTCTTTTGATCATACATTGTCGGGCATTAGCACCTTTTCTTACCCGCTTTTTACAAACCATAGTCGGACTTTCACATCTTTTAGTAGCCGAACAACTCCGCTCCCGCTATTGATTGTGTACAGTCGGGTATTTTAACCTTTTCTTACCCGCTTTTTACCAACTACGGTCGGACATTCACACCTTCTTACAGCGGAACACCTCCGCTCCCTCTTTTGATGGTGTATGTTCGGGCAGTCAAACCTTTTCTTACCTGCTTTTTACAAAGTATGGTCAGACATTCAACCCTTCTTGGAGCCGAACACATCCACTCCTGCTTTTGATGATGTATAGTTGGGCATTCGCACCTTTTCTTACCCATTTTTCAGTAATTATGGGTGTACATTCACACCTTCTTGCAGCCAAACACCTCCGCTCCCTCTTTTGATCATACATTTTCGGGCATTCGCACCTTTTCTTACCCGCTTTTTACAAACTTTGGTTGGACGTTCACACCTTCTTGTAGCCGAACAACTCCGCTCCCCCTATTGATTGTGTACAGTCGGGTATTTTAACCTTTTCTTACCCGCTTTTTACCAACTATGGTCGGACATTCACACCGTCTTACAGCGGAACACCTCCGCTCCCTCCTTTGATGGTGTATGTTCGGGCATTCGAACCTTTTCTTACCCGCTTTTTACAAACTATGGTCAGACGTTCAAACCTTCTTGTAGCCGAACATATCCACTCCTGCTTTTGATGATGTATGGTTGGGCATTCGAACCTACTTGTTGCCCGCTTTTCATTAATTATGGGTGGACATTCACACCTTGTCTCAGCCAAACACCTCCGCTCCCTGTTTTGATCATGTATGGTTTGACATTCGCACCTTTGCTTACCCTCTTTTTATACTGATTGCTCAAGATTAAGTTGTTCTTTCTCAAACTACAAAATTTTTTTAATTGTTGAAACTTGATTTGAAGTGGATAAATAAGGAAGACAAACAGTTTTAAGTCAGGCTGATAGCAATTAATTTTATAGCAAAATCTGTATTTCGTCATTTGTCGAGAGATGCTTATTGCTGAAGAAGTTCTACAAAGTACAACGTTGTTTATCATTGAAACTTGATTAGACATGAATAAATATGAAGGACAAAGCAGTCTTAACATGGTTTGAGTTAAGGAATTCGTTTTATAGGAGAATCCGAATTCGTGCATAACTCGTAAAATAGAGCTTATTTTCGGATTCCTGAAGAATGAGTCTGGTTCTTTCTCATAATACAAAGTTTGTTGTTTATTGTTGAAACTTCATCAGACCGTTAGATATAGTCGGACTCACCTCGACGCACGGCTTGGGATCTGGAACCAGTACTCTTGAGAGGGGTTGGACTCTCTTCCACTCTGGAGTTGCCCGTGGTGAGAGGCGCAGAGCAGGTGTGGGCATACTTATTGCCCCCCGGCTGTGTGCCAGTACATTGGGGTTTACCCCAGTGAACGAGAGGGTAGCCTCCCTCCGCCTTGGGTGGGGGGACGAGTCCTGACTGTTGTTTGTGCCTATGCGCCAAACAGCAGTTCAGAGTACCTACCCTTTTTGGAGTCTCTGGGGGAGGCACTGGAGAATGCTCCTACCGGAGACTCCCTCATTCTGCTGGGGGACTTCAATGGTCAAGTGGGCAATGACAGTGAGACCTGGAGGGGTGTGATTGGGAGGAACGGCCCCCCCGATCTGAATCAGAGTGGTGTTATGTTGTTGGACTTCTGTGCCAGTCATAGACTGTCCATAACGAACACCATGTTCAGGCATAAGGGTGTCCATATGTGCACTTGGCACCAGGACACCCTTGGCCGCAGTTCGATGATCGACTTTGTGGTTGTATCATCGGACTTGCGGCCGTATGTCCTGGACACTCGGGTGAAGAGAGGGGCGGAGCTGTCAACTGATCACAACCTGGTGGTGAGTTGGCTCCGCTGGTGGGGGAGGATGCCGATCAGACCTGGCAGGCCCATACGTATTGTGAGGGTCTGCTGGGAGCGTTTGTCAGAATCCCCCGTCAGAAGGAGCTTTAACTCCCACCTCCGGCAGAGCTTCAACCATATTTGAGGTGGGGGACATTGAGTCCGAATGGGCCATGTTCCGTGACTCCATTGCCGAGGCAGCTGGTCGGAGTTGTGGCCGTAAGGTGGTCGGTGCCTGTCGTGGCGGCAACCCTCGAACCTGCTGGTGGACACCAGTGGTGAGGGAAGCCGTCAAGCTGAAGAAGGAGTCCTATCGGGCCTTTTTGGCCAGTGGGACCCTGGAAGAAGCTGATAGGTACCGACGGGCCAGACGGGCCACGGCTTCGGCGGTTGTGAGGCAAAAACTCGGGCCTGGGAGGAGTTCGGTGAGACCATGGAGAACGATTTCTGGACGGCCTCGAAAAGATTCTGGTCCACCATCCGGCGTCTCAGGGGGGGGGAAGCGGCTCACAGTCAACACTATTTACAGTGGGGACGGGGCTTTGCTGACCTCAACTAGGGATGTTGTGAGTCGGTGGGGGGAGTACTTCGAGGAACTCCTCAATCCTACCAACACGTGCTTGGAAGAGGTAGAGTCGGAGAGCTCGGAGACGGGGCCTCCCATTTCTGGGGCTGAGGTTGCCGAGGTGGTTAAAAAGCTCCTCGGTGGCAAGGCCCCGGGGGTGGATGAGGTCCGTCCTGAGTTTCTCAAGGCTCTGGATGTTGTAGGGCTGTCTTGGCTGACACGCCTCTGCAGTATTGCGTTGACATCGGGGACAGTGCCTCTGGACTGGCAGATTGGGGTGGTGGTCCCCCTCTTTAAAAAGGGGGACCGGAGGGTGTGTTCCAACTATAGGGGTATCACACTCCTCAGCCTCCCTGGTAAGGTCTATTCGGGGGTATTGGAGAGGAGGATCCGTCGGATAATCGAGCCTCGGATTCAGGAGATGCAGTGTGGCTTTCGTCCTGGCCGTGGAACAGTGGACCAGCTCTATACCCTCGGCAGGATCCTGGAGGGTGCATGGGAGTTCGCCCAACCAGTCTACATGTGTTTTGTGGACTTGGAGAAAGCGTTCGACCGTGTCCCTCGTGGAGTCCTGTGGGGGGTGCTCCGGGAATATGGAGTGCCGGACCCCTTGATAGGGGCCGTTCGGTCTCTGTATGACCGGTGCCAGAGTTTGGTCCGCATTGCCTGCAGTAAGTCGGATACGTTTCCGGTGAGAGTTGGACTCCGTCAGGGCTGCCCTTTGTCACCGATTCTGTTCCTAACTTTTATGGACAGAATTTCTAGGCGGAGCCAGGGCGTTGAGGGTGTCCCATTTGGCGACCTCAGAATCGGGTCTCTGCTTTTTGCAGATGATGTGGTTCTGTTAGCGTCGTCAGGCCGTGACCTTCAGCTCTCACTGGAGTGATTCGCAGCCGAGTGTGAAGCGGCTGGGATGAGAATCAGCACCTCCAAATCCGAGACTATGGTTCTCAGCCGGAAAAGGGTGGAATGCTCTCTCCGGGTCGGGAATGAGATCCTTCCCCAAGAGGAGGAGTTCAAGTATCTCGGGGTCTTGTTCACGAGTGACGGACGAATGGAGCGGGAGATTGACGGGCGGATCGGTGCGGCGCCTGCAGTGTTGCAGGCTCTGCACCGACCCGTCGTTGTGAAGAGGGAGCTGAGCCAGAAGGCGAAGCTCTCTACTTACTGGTCAATCTACGTTCCCATCCTCACCTATGGTCACGAGTTGTGGGTAGTGACCGAAAGAACAAGATCGCGAATACAAGCGGCCGAAATGGGTTTCCTCCGCAGGGTGTCTGGGCTCTCCCTTAGAGATAGGGTGAGAAGCTCAGTCATCCGGGAGGGGCTCGGAGTAGAACCGCTGCTCCTCCGCATTGAGAGGAGTCAGATGAGGTGGCTCGGGCATCTGGTTAGGATGCCCCCTGGGCGCCTCCCTGGGGAGGTGTTCCGGGCACGTCCCACTGGGAGGAGACCCCGGGGGAGACCCAGGACACGTTGGAGAGACTATGTCTCTCGGCTGGCCTGGGAACGCCTCGGGGTCCCCCCGGAAGAGCTGGAGGAAGTGGCCGGGGACAGAGACGTCTGGGTTTCTCTGCTCAAGCTGCTGCCCCCGCGACCCGACCCCCGGATAAGCGGCAGATGATGGATGGATGGATGGATATATCCTCCACCATCCAGACTTACAACCCCCGACTAGGGTAGCAGAATTTCTAAGCATCTGTACCCCAAAACTACTATCAAAAATATATAAATTATTGTCTAAGATAGATGACACAATGTCTCTTCCATCCTCAAAATGGGAGGCAGATTTATCCATCAGTTCTGGTCATAGCTTCAAACCACAAATATGTTTGAACACCTTCATAAAGACTCGAAATCCTAATTTACAGCTCATACAATACAAAATCCTTCATAGAACACACTATACAGGACAAAGGATGTTCAGGATGGGTCTAACACACTCAAACATCTGCTCACATTGCACAGATAACACACCTGATGATTATGCACACGCTTTGTGGTTTTTCTGCGCCTGTCCAGAAGTTCTGGCTTGAAGTCTGTGAGGACCTATCAACATGGCTAAAGTGTAGCATCCCTGCATGCCCCACACTGTGCATACTGGGTGACTTAGACAACATCAACATGGAAATTAACTCAGCACACATGGTTGTCACAGTGTTATGTATCGCAAAGAAAACTATTCTCATGAACTGGAAAGCAAAGAACAATCTGTGTATTAACCAGTTTAGAAATTTTCTTTTAGATTATATTAGCATGGAAACAATGTCTGCCTCCTCAAAACATCAATTGGCTGAATTTCATTCTCTCTGGTCCCCTCTGATTAGTTTTATCACATAGTGGTGGTGGTGGGTTGCTGGGTGATGGTGGGTCTCAGGCCCGGGCTGCTGCGACTGGTGTGACCGGGTGGTTTGTTTGTTTGTTTTTTGATGTTGTTTGTTTGTTTTTTGTAGAGGTCCTCCTGGGTGGGGTTGGGTTGAGTGGGGTGGGGCGGGATGGGTACCTTCTGGGGGTACAGTAGCTCCCGGAATATGGTCGCTGCAGGCCCCGAGCCTGGTGGACATCAGGCCCTCCTGCCCATTGTTG
The DNA here is from genome assembly GCF_036924035.1 of Leuresthes tenuis. Lineage (NCBI taxonomy): Eukaryota > Metazoa > Chordata > Actinopteri > Atheriniformes > Atherinopsidae > Leuresthes > Leuresthes tenuis. The sequence continues at coordinate 29,911,630 of NW_027325368.1, read as the reverse complement.
GCTCCCAGGTAGCGGGGATGCCTATTGCAGCCAGTCCCTGGCTGCCCTCTCTGGGGGAGAGTAGCTCCCCCGTTATATATCCCCATACCCCTCTCCCTTCTGGCTCCTGTACACAGCACACACTAACACATGAAGGGTTTTGGGGGCGTGTGTGTTCGGTGGGGTGCAGTGGATGGGGCCACGTAGGTGGTCCCCTTTGGTTGCACTCTGCAGTTCCCTGCCCCTGTTTTAATTACACCTTAGACATTAGTACTTATCAAACACACTCACACACACACATTAGGTCTTGGGGGGTGGTTACACTGAGTGGCATCTGGTGGGCGGGGCTCTTTGGGTATGTAGGCTGCCCAGAGTGCCGCGCTCCCAGTTCTACAAGTTTGGCTGCCCCTCAATTTTAATTGCTCACTATTAGAAAATATTGAAGAGCCAGAAGGGTGAGGGGAGGGGTCTTCTTCGCACACCCCTGCTTCCTGGTGTCTGCTCGGGGCAGGAGGGGCCAGGAGGATTAATTAATTGTTCTGCTGGTTCGGGGTCTGTGGTGGCTGGGGGGTTGCTGGCCTCCTGGTGTGCCCGCTGCACTACACCCCAGCAGAGTCGAGGGAGGTAGGATGTGTGGATGTGTGGATGTATGGGACGTGAAAGTGTGTGTGGTAATGATTGGGCCTGGATCTGGGACTTGCTGTCGCCTGGCCTGCCTGTGTTTCTCCCGATGGGGCATCAGCGTTGCCTCTCCCCACTGCTCGCGACTTCACCCACCTGTGGGCACGTCTTGACTCCCAGGGCACTTGGCCAGGGGCGCTGGGGCAGGCGCTGACCCACTTTGTGGCTGTCTGGGGCGCTTGGCCCTCCTGGGTATTGGGTGGGGCCTCTGCCGGGGGGTTTGGGGGCGCTCGGGCTCCTGGGGCCCAGGTCCAGTGCACGGCCCATGTCTGGGCGGCTGGGGCCTGGCGGGGTCGGTGGGCTGTTACCCCTGGTTCCCGGAGTGCCTCTGCCCTATGCTTATGGGGGCTCTTTCCGGGGGCTTCCTCTGCAGTCTTCTGGGTGGATGCGTGGTTGCCCCTGCGGTGGGCTGCCTGGGTTCTGTGCTCTGTGGGGGCTGCTGGTGGCCTGGGTCTTGTGGCCCTCTCTGCCTGCTTCTGATTGCTTGGGGGGGGGGCTGTGGATTGTGGCCCTGTACTCATAACTAAGCACGGTTATCATGTAGGTCCTGTGCCATGGGTGTTGCATGTTCTCACACACACACACACACATTCATTAGTCCAGTAGCATGGTCACTAAGCAGTTGATGTATTATCATGTCGTCTCAGGTCATCTATATCCACAGCTGTGTTGTATGCGATTGCCGCTTCTTGTGCTTGTTTTTTTTTGGTGGTGTGTTTGTTTTTTTCTCTGCTTGTCTGCTTTCAGGTGCTCCTGGTGGCGCTAAGGCTGGATTCCCCTCATAGGCCATGGATTGTTGTCTGTTTTGTTTTTTACAGGTGTAGCAGCTGGTTGTCTGTTTTTTGTTTCTATTTTTGTTCTGTTTCCTCTTCTTTCCTCTTCTTCTTTCCTTGTCCCCCGGTCCGGTTCAGTTCAGTTCATGTCATATATTGTAAACAGAAATAAATAAATGGGCATCAAGGGGAGCTTTACATTTATAAAACTTCCCTTGGCAAAACAAATCTGTTTGGCATCAAAGGTATTCAGACTACAATTCTTCTGACATAATGCTGAACAGGACAAGGGGAAAAAAAAGTAAAGAAGACAGTTCTGCCGAAAGCCAGGGATAGACCTGTTCTAAGTTCTATACTTTTTAAAAGGGGCGTGTTTATCAACTGTGGAATTAGAAGATTTACAAAAATGGTCAAGTGCTAGATCTTCATCTGGGATTTTAACAGTGTCATATAACTATTCAACAGATCAGTTAAAAAAAAGCCTGCTCATGGAGATGTTTCAGGATCTGGATACCAAGCGTGGACCTAATGTTTTCATTTTTGCAATTCTGATACAGGCTATTGAGCAGTGATAACTAACACCAAGTTCAGATACTGCGGATTTTCTACCTTTGATTTGTTAAGATTGAGCCAATCAGGGACAACCTTGAAGGATCTCTTTGGTTTTGTAGGATCAGTAATTACCTGAGAAAGGTTAATATTGGTACACACCTTTTTTAAATGATCAGAGGCAGAGTTCAACTTGTTTAAATTAAAATTGCCACACAGAGATTGGGTTTAGGCCACATGCACACAGAATGACATCAACAAATATAAGAAATATTAAACATTTACACATAGATTTTTGAATATATGTAGAGGAATGATACTTTGAAATGTGCTCATTGCGGAGTTATGATCAGTTGAGTAATGAAGGTTGAACTATTCTGGGAAAGAGGTTCTATTCCCAGCATCATGATGGACACTCCTGATATAGAAGGTTTCGCTAACGCATTGGAATTGTTTTACTATTTTCATATGCATGTGCAATGAAGAATTGCTTGCTGCTGATAAATGCAAAGAAGAACAACTTACACATAGATGCTCACATATAGGCTGCTGAATGCAATGAAGACCTGCTTATCAAGTAAAGTTCAATGTCAATGTGTAATATTCAATTAGGATTTGCAAAACAGTGAAGTTAAACAATGAATGGGTCCATAGTCGGTATGAGAAGACTACAGGAATATTTACCTGGGTGTACGTTCAAACAGAGATGAGAAAATTGCGATAAATAATTGTTTGTTTGTTTGTTAGTATGTATAGGAATGTTATGTGTATAAACTGTGTTGAGTTATAGTTACTCAGTAGTGTCTCAGTGAAACAACCGACGGGGGAAGCCTTGCGGTGACAACAAAAGCAGTGTTTTACTGATCAGTCAAGTTGCTCCAGTGTACTCCATACAAACTGGTTGGCTACTGAAGGGATAGAAAATGGGGAATACTTGTTTTAAAGCAAACAAGCTATTCAAACCTTCTTGTAGCCGAAAACCTCCGCTCCCTCTTTTGATTATACATTGTTGGGCATTCGCACCTTATTTACAAACTATAGTCAGACATTCACACCTTGCAGCTGAGCCACCTCAGCTCCCTGTTTTGATAGTGTATGTTCTGGCATTCGAACCTATTCTTACCCCCTTTTTACAAACTATGTTCGGAGATTCACACCTACTCACAGCCGAACAACTCCGCTCCCGCATTTGATGATGTCTTGTCCGGCATTCTAGTCTCTTCTAAAACATTTTTCAGCAATTATGGTTGGACATTCACACCTACTCACAGCCGAACACTTCCGCTCCCGCATTTGATGGTGTATAGCCGGGCATTCTCACCCTTTCTCATCAGCTTTTTGCAAATTATGATCTGACATTCACACCTACTTGCAGTCGAACAGCTCTGCTCCCGCTTTTGATTATGTTTGGTTGGATATTCGAACCTTTTCTTAACTGCTTTTTACAAACTTTGGTCGGACGTTCACACCTTCTTGCAGCCGAACACATCCACTTCCACTTTTGATGGTATATATTCGGGCATTCGAAACTTTTCTTACCCGCTTTTTACAAACCGTGGTCGGACTTTCACACCTTCTTGTAGCCAAACAACTCCGCTCCCCCTATTGATTGTGTACAGTCGGGTATTTTAACCTTTTCTTACCCGTTTTTTACCAACTATGGTCGGACATTTACACCTTCTTACAGCGGAACACCTCCGCTCCCTCTTTTGATGGTCTATGTTCGGGCATTCGAACCTTTTCTTACCCGCTTTTTACAAACTATGGTCGGACATTCAAACTTTCTTGCAGCCGAACACCTCCGCTTCCGCTTTTGATGGTATATATTCGGGCATTCGAACCTTTTCTTACCAGCTTTTTACAAACCATGGTTGGACTTTCACACCTTCTTGTAGCCGAACAACTCCGCTCCCCCTATTGATTGTGTACAGTCGGGTATTTTAACCTTTTCTTACCCGCTTTTTACCAACTATGGTCGGACATTCACACCGTCTTACAGCGGAACACCTCCGCTCCCGCTTTTGATGGTGTATAGTCAGGCATTTGAACCTTTTCTTACCCGCTTTTTACAAACTATGGTCGGACATTCAAACCTTCTTGTAGCCAAAAACCTCCGCTCCCTCTTTTGATCATACATTGTCGGGCATTCGCACCTTTTCTTACCCGTTTTTTACAAAGCATGGTCGGACTTTAACACATTCTTGTAGCCAAACACATCCGCTCCCGCTATTGATTGTGTACAGTCGGGTATTTTAACCTTTTCTTACCCACTTTTTACCAACTATGGTCGGACATTCACACCGTCTTACAGCGGAACATCTCCGCTCCCGCTTTTGATGGTGTATAGTCAGGCATTTGAACCTTTTCTTACCCGCTTTTTACAAACTATGGTCGGACATTCAAACCTTCTTGTAGCCGAAAACCTCTGCTCCCTCTTTTGATTATACATTGTCGTGCATTCGCACCTTATCTTACCCGCTTTTTACAAACTATAGTCAGACATTCACACCTTGGTGCTGAACCACCTCAGCTCCCTGTTTTGATCATGTATGGTCTGGCAATACTACCTTTTCTTACCCGTTTGTGAGTAATTATGGCTGGACATTCACACCTACTTGCAGTCGAACAGCTCTGCTCCCGCTTTTGATTATGTTTGGTTGGATATTCGAACCTTTTCTTAACTGCTTTTTACAAACTTTGGTCGGACGTTCACACCTTCTTGCAACCGAACACTTCCGCTTCCGCTTTTGATGGTATATATTCGGGCATTCGAACCTTTTCTTACCAGCTTTTTACAAACCATGGTTGGACTTTCACACCTTCTTGTAGCCGAACAACTCCGCTCCCCCTATTGATTGTGTACAGTCGGGTATTTTAACCTTTTCTTACCCGCTTTTTACCAACTATGGTCGGACATTCACACCGTCTTACAGCGGAACACCTCCGCTCCCGCTTTTGATGGTGTATAGTCAGGCATTTGAACCTTTTCTTACCCGCTTTTTACAAACTATGGTCGGACATTCAAACCTTCTTGTAGCCAAAAACCTCCGCTCCCTCTTTTGATCATACATTGTCGGGCATTCGCACCTTTTCTTACCCGTTTTTTACAAACCATGGTCGGACTTTCACACATTCTTGTAGCCAAACCAATCCGCTCCCGCTATTGATTGTGTACAGTCGGGTATTTTAACCTTTTCTTACCCACTTTTTACCAACTATGGTCGGACATTTACACCTTCTTACAGCGGAACATCTCCGCTCCCTCTTTTGATGGTCTATGTTCGGGCATTCGAACCATTTCTTACCCGCTTTTTACAAACTATGGTCGGACATTCAAACCTTCTTGTAGCCGAACACATCCACTCCTGCTTTTGATGATGTATGGTTTGGCATTTTCACCTTTTCTTACCCATTTTTCAGTAATTATGGGTGGACATTCACACCTTCTTGCAGCTGAACAACTCCTCTCCCGCTTATGATCATGTGCGGTTTGATATTCGAAAATTTTCTTTCATGTTTTAAAGCAATTATTGATGGATATTCAAATCTTCTTGTAGCCGAACACATCCACTCCTGCTTTTGATGATGTATGGTTTGGCATTCGCACCCTTTTTTTACCCATTTTTCAGGAATTTTGGGTGGACATTCAGACCTTCTTGCAGCCGAAAACCTCCGCTCCCTCTTTTGATTATACATTGTTGGGCATTCGCACCTTATTTACAAACTATAGTCAGACATTCACACCTTGCAGCTGAGCCACCTAAGCTCCCTGTTTTGATAGTGTATGTTCGGGCATTCGAACCTATTCTTACCCCCGTTTTACAAACTATGCTCGGAGATTCACACCTACTCACAGCCGAACAACTCCGCTCCCGCATTTGATGATGTATTGTCCGGCATTCTAGTCTCTTCTAACACATTTTTCAGCAATTATGGTCGGACATTCACACCTACTCACAGCCAAACACTTCCGCTCCCGCATTTGATGGTGTATAGCCGGGCATTCTCACCCTTTCTCATCAGCTTTTTGCAAATTATGATCTGATATTCACACCTACTTGCAGTCGAACAGCTCTTTTCCCGCTTTTGATTATGTTTGGTTGGATATTCGAACCTTTTCTTAACTGCTTTTTACAAACTTTGGTCGGACGTTCACACCTTCTTGCAGCCGAACACATCCACTTCCACTTTTGATGGTATATATTCGGGCATTCGAACCTTTTCTTACCCGTTTTTTACAATCCGTGGTCGGACTTTCACACCTTCTTGTAGCCAAACAACTCCGCTCCCGCTATTGATTGTGTACAGTCGGGTATTTTAACCTTTTCTTACCCGCTTTTTACCAACTATGGTCGGACATTTACACCTTCTTACAGCGGAACACCTCCGCTCCCTCTTTTGATGGTCTATGTTCGGGCATTCGAACCATTTCTTACCCGCTTTTTACAAACTATGGTCGGACATTCAAACCTTCTTGTAGCCGAACACATCCACTCCTGCTTTTGATGATGTATGGTTGGGCATTCAAACCTACTTGTTGCCCGCTTTTCATTAATTTTGGGTGGACATTCACACCTTGTCACAGCCAAACACCTCCGCTCCCTGTTTTGATCATGTATGGTTGGACATTCGCACCTTTTCTCACCCGCTTTTTGCCAACTATGGTCGGCTGTTCACAGCTTCCTCTCCACCGATCCGCCCGTCAAGCTCCCGCTCCATTCGTCCGTCACTCGTGAACAAGACCCCGAGATACTTGAACTCCTCCTCTTGGGGAAGGATCTCATTCCCGACCCGGAGAGAGCATTCCCCCCTTTTCCGGCTGAGAACCATAGTCTCGGATTTGGAGGTGCTGATTCTCATCCCAGCCGCTTCACACTCGGCTGCGAATCACTCCAGTGAGAGCTGAAGGTCACGGCCTGACGACGCTAACAGAACCACATCATCTGCAAAAAAGCAGAGACCCGATTCTGAGGTCGCCAAATGGGACACCCTCAACGCCCTGGCTCCGCCTAGAAATTCTGTCCATAAAAGTTAGGAACAGAATCGGTGACAAAGGGCAGCCCTGACGGAGTCCAACTCTCACCGGAAACGTATCCGACTTACTGCCGGCAATGCGGACCAAACTCTGGCACCGGTCATACAGAGACCGAACGGCCCCTATCAAGGGGTCCGGCACTCCATATTCCCGGAGCACCCCCCACAGGACTCCACGAGGGACACGGTCGAACGCTTTCTCCAAGTCCACAAAACACATGTAGACTGGTTGGGCGAACTCCCATGCACCCTCCAGGATCCTGCCGAGGGTATAGAGCTGGTCCACTGTTCCACGGCCAGGACAAAAGCCACACTGCATCTCCTGAATCCGAGGCTCGATTATCCGACGGATCCTCCTCTCCAATACCCCCGAATAGACCTTACCAGGGAGGCTGGGGAGTGTGATACCCCTATAGTTGGAACACACCCTCCGGTCCCCCTTTTTAAAGAGGGGGACCACCACCCCAATCTGCCAGTCCAGAGGCACTGTCCCCGATGTCCACGCAATACTGCAGAGGCGTGTCAGCCAAGACAGCCCTACAACATCCAGAGCCTTGAGAAACTCAGGGCGGACCTCATCCACCCCCGGGGCCTTGCCACCGAGGAGCTTTTTAACCACCTCGGCAACCTCAGCCCCAGAAATGGGAGGCCCTGTCTCCGAGCTCTCCGACTCTGCCTCTTCCGAGCACGTGTTGGTAGGATTGAGGAGTTCCTCGAAGTACTCCCCCCACCGACTCACAACATCCCTAGTTGAGGTCAGCAAAGCCCCGTCCCCACTGTAAACAGTGTTGACTGTGAGCCGCTTCCCCCCCCCTGAGACGCCGGATGGTGGACCAGAATCTTTTCGATGCCGTCCGGAAATCGTTCTCCATGGTCTCACCGAACTCCTCCCAGGCCCGAGTTTTTGCCTCAGCAACCGCCGAAGCCGTGGCCCGTCTGGCCCGTCGGTACCTATCAGCTTCTTCCAGGGTCCCACTGGCCAAAAAGGCCCGATAGGACTCCTTCTTCAGCTTGACGGCTTCCCTCACCACTGGTGTCCACCAGCAGGTTCGAGGGTTGCCGCCACGACAGGCACCGACCACCTTACGGCCACAACTCCGACCAGCTGCCTCGGCAATGGAGTCACGGAACATGGCCCATTCGGACTCAATGTCCCCGACCTCAAATATGGTTGAAGCTCTGCCGGAGGTGGGAGTTAAAGCTCCTTCTGACGGGGGATTCTGACAAACGCTCCCAGCAGACCCTCACAATACGTTTGGGCCTGCCAGGTCTGATCGGCATCCTCCCCCACCAGGTGATCAGTTGACAGCTCCGCCCCTCTCTTCACCCGAGTGTCCAGGACATACGGCCGCAAGTCCGATGATACAACCACAAAGTCGATCATCGAACTGCGGCCAAGGGTGTCCTGGTGCCAAGTGCACATATGGACACCCTTATGCCTGAACATGGTGTTCGTTATGGACAGTCTATGACTGGCACAGAAGTCCAACAACATAACACCACTCTGATTCAGATCGGGGGGCCCCCCGATCCTCCCAATCACACCCCTCCAGGTCTCACTGTCATTGCCCACGTGAGCATTGAAGTCCCCCAGCAGAATGAGGGAGTCTCCGGTAGGAGCATTCTCCAGTGCCTCCCCCAGAGACTCCAAAAAGGGTAGGTACTCTGAACTGCTGTTTGGCGCATAGGCACAAACAACAGTCAGGACTCGTCCCCCCACCCAAAGGCGGAGGGAGGCTACCCTCTCGTTCACTGGGGTAAACCCCAATGTACTGGCACACAGCCGGGGGGCAATAAGTATGCCCACACCTGCTCTGCGCCTCTCACCACGGGCAACTCCAGAGTGGAAGAGAGTCCAACCCCTCTCAAGAGTACTGGTTCCAGATCCCAAGCCGTGCGTCGAGGTGAGTCCGACTATATCTAACGGTCTGATGAAGTTTCAACAATAAACAACAAACTTTGTATTATGAGAAAGAACCAGACTCATTCTTCAGGAATCCGAAAATAAGCTCTATTTTACGAGTTATGCACGAATTCGGATTCTCCTATAAAACGAATTCCTTAACTCAAACCAAGTTAAGACTGCTTTGTCCTTCATATTTATTCATGTCTAATCAAGTTTCAATGATAAACAACGTTGTACTTTGTAGAATGAGAAAGAACTTCTTCAGCAATAAGCATCTCTCGACAAATGACGAAATACAGATTTTGCTATAAAATTAATTGCTATCAGCCTGACTTAAAACTGTTTGTCTTCCTTATTTATCCACTTCAAATCAAGTTTCAACAATTAAAAAAAATTTGTAGTTTGAGAAAGAACAACTTAATCTTGAGCAATCAGTATAAAAAGAGGGTAAGCAAAGGTGCGAATGTCAAACCATACATGATCAAAACAGGGAGCGGAGGTGTTTGGCTGAGACAAGGTGTGAATGTCCACCCATAATTAATGAAAAGCGGGCAACAAGTAGGTTCGAATGCCCAACCATACATCATCAAAAGCAGGAGTGGATATGTTCGGCTACAAGAAGGTTTGAACGTCTGACCATAGTTTGTAAAAAGCGGGTAAGAAAAGGTTCGAATGCCCGAACATACACCATCAAAGGAGGGAGCGGAGGTGTTCCGCTGTAAGAAGGTGTGAATGTCCGACCATAGTTGGTAAAAAACGGGTAAGAAAAGGTTAAAATACCCGACTGTACACAATCAGTAGCGGGTGCAGAGTTGTTCGGCTACTAAAAGGTGTGAAAGTCCGACCATGGTTTGTAAAAAGCGGGTAAGAAAAGGTGCGAATGCCCGAAAATGTATGATCAAAAGAGGGAGCGGAGGTGTTCGGCTGCAAGAAGGTGTGAATGTACACCCATAATTACTGAAAAATGGGTAAGAAAAGGTGCGAATGCCCAACTATACATAATCAAAAGCAGGAGTGGATGTGTTCGGCTCCAAGAAGGGTTGAATGTCTGACCATAGTTTGTAAAAAGCAGGTAAGAAAAGGTTTGACTGCCCGAACATACACCATCAAAAGAGGGAACGGAGGTGTTCCGCTGTAAGAAGGTGTGAATCTCCAACCATAGTTGGTAAAAAGCGGGTAAGAAAAGGTTAAAATACCCGACTGTACACAATCAATAGCGGGAGCGGAGTTGTTCGGCTACTAAAAGATGTGAAAGTCCGATTATGGTTTGTAAAGCGCGGGTAAGAAAAGGTGCTAATGCCCGACAATGTATGATCAAAAGAGGGAGCGGAGGTGTTCGGCTGCAAGAAGGTCTGAATGTCCAACCATAATTTGTAAAAACCGGGAAGGAAAGGCTCGAAAGCCCGACTATACACCATCAAAAGCGGGAGCAGAGTGGTTCAGCTGCAAGAAGGTCTGAATGTCCATCAATAATTGTTTTAAAACATGAAAGAAAATTTTCGAATATCATCCGCACATGATCATAAGAAGGAGAGGAGGTGTTCAGCTGCAAGAAGGTGTGAATGTCCACCCATAATTCCTGAAAAATGGGTAAAAAAAGGTGCGAATGCCCAACCATACATTATCAAAAGCAGGTGTGAATGTCAGATCATAATTTGCAAAAAGCTGATGAGAAAGGGTGAGAATGCCCGACTATACACCATCAAATGCGGGAGCGGAGGTGTTCGGCTCTGAGTAGGTGTGAATGTCCGACCATAATTGCTGAAAAATGTGTTAGAAAAGGAAAGAATGCCGAACCATACATCATCAAAAGCGAGAGAGGTGGTGTTCGTCTACAAAAAGGTGTAAATGTTCGACTAAAGTTTGTAAAAAGCGGGTAAGACATGGTGCGAATGCCTGACAAGGTATGATCAAAAGCAGGAGCGGAGGTGTACAGCTGCAAGAAGGTCTAAATGTCCATCAATAATTGCTAGAAAACATGAAAGAAAATTTTCGAAAATCAAACCGCACATGATCAAAAGCGGGATTGGATGTGTTCGGCTACAAGAAGGTGTGAACGTCCAACCAAAGTTTGTAAAAAGCAGTTAAGAAAAGGTTTGAACATCCAACCAAACATAATCAAAAGCGGGAGCATAGCTTTTCGACTGCAAGTAGGTGTGAATGTCAGATCATAATTTGCAAAAAGCTGATGAGAAAGGGTGAGAATGTCTGACTGCACACCATCAAATGCGGGAGCGGAGTTGTTCGGCTGTGAGTAGGTGTGAATCTCCGACCGTAATTTCTGAAAAATGTGTTAGAAAAGGTAAGAATGCCGGTCCATACATCATCAAAAGCGAGAGAGGTGGTGTTCGGCTGCAAGTAGGTGTGAATGTCCAGCCATAATTACTCACAAACGGGTAAGAAAAGGTAGTATTGCCAGACCATACATGATCAAAACAGGGAGCGGAGGTGGTTCAGCTGCAAGAAGGTGTGAATGTCCGACTAAAGTTCAAATATATTAACAAAAGCGGGAGGAGAGGTCTTCGGATGAAGAGTGGTTGAGAATTTCCAACCATAATCTATAAAATTCGGTGAAAAAAAGGTGTGATAGAACACTAAAAGGTGGAGCGGAAGTGTTCGGCTGCAAGAAGGTGTGAATGTCCGACTATATTTGGTGAAAAGCAGGTGAAGCAAGGTCTGAATGCCCAACCTTACATTATCAAAAGCGAGATCAGAGGTGTTTGGCTGCAAGAAGGCCATAGTTTGCCAAAAGCGGGTAAGCTGCGAATGACCAACTAAATATCAACTAAAGTGGGGGTGGAGGTCTTCGGATGCAACTGGGTGTGAACATCCCACCATACAAGTATGGTGGAGAGGAAGCTGTGAACAGCCGACCATAGTTTGCAAAAAGCGGGTGAGAAAAGGTGCGAATGTCCAACCATACATGATCAAAACAGGGAGCGGAGGTGTTTGGCTGTGACAAGGTGTGAATGTCCACCCAAAATTAATGAAAAGCTGGCAAAAAGTAGGTTTGAATGCCCAAACATACATCATCAAAAGAAGGAGTGGATGTGTTCGGCTACAAGAAGGTTTGAATGTCCGAGCATAGTTTGTAAAAAGCGGGTAAGAAAAGGTTCGAATGCCCAAACATACATCATCAAAAGAAGGAGTGGATGTGTTCGGCTACAAGAAGGTTTGAATGTCCGACCATAGTTGGTAAAAAGTGGGTAAGAAAAGGTTAAAATACCCGACTGTACACAATCAATAGGGGGAGCGGAGTTATTCGGCTACAAGAAGGTGTGAAAGTCCAACCATGGTTTGTAAAAAGCTGGTAAGAAAAGGTTCGAATGCCCGAATATATACCATCAAAAGCGGAAGCGGAGGTGTTCGGCTGCAAGAAGGTGTGAACGTCCGACCAAAGTTTGTAAAAAGCAGTTAAGAAAAGGTTCGAATATCCAACCAAACATAATCAAAAGCGGGAGCAGAGCTGTTCGACTGCAAGTAGGTGTGAATGTCCAGCCATAATTACTCACAAACGGTTAAGAAAAGGTAGTATTGCCAGACCATACATGATCAAAACAGGGAGCTGAGGTGGTTCAGCACCAAGGTGTGAATGTCTGACTATAGTTTGTAAAAAGCGGGTAAGATAAAGTGCGAATGCCCGACAATGTATAATCAAAAGAGGGAGCAGAGGTTTTCGGCTACAAAAAGGTTTGAATGTCCGACCATAGTTTGTAAAAAGCGGGTAAGAAAAGGTTCAAATGCCTGACTATACACCATCAAAAGCGGGAGCGGAGATGTTCCGCTGTAAGACGGTGTGAATGTCCGACCATAGTTGGTAAAAAGCGGGTAAGAAAAGGTTAAAATACCCGACTGTACACAATCAATAGCGGGAGCGGAGTTGTTCGGCTACAAGAAGGTGTGAAAGTCCAACCATCGTTTGTAAAAAGCTGGTAAGAAAAGGTTCGAATGCCCGAATATATACCATCAAAAGCGGAAGCGGAGGTGTTCGGCTGCAAGAAGGTGTGAACGTCCGACCAAAGTTGGCAAAAAGCAGTAAAGAAAAGGTTCGAATATCCAAACATAATTAAAAGCGAGAGAGATTGTGTTCAGCTGCAAGTAGTTGTGAATATCCAGCCATAATTACTCACAAACGGGTAAGAAAATGTAGTATTGCTTGACCATACATAATCAAAACAGGGAGCGGAGGTGGTTTAGCTGCAAAAAGGGGTGAATGTCCAACTAAAGTTCAAATATATTAACAAAAGCGGGAGGAGAGGTCTTCGTATTAGAGTGGTTGAAATTTCCAACCATAATCTATAAAATGCGGGGGGAAAAAAAGGTGTGAAGGAATGAATTTTATAGCAAAATCCGAAATCATGCATAACTCCGCAAAAGGAACGTATTGCTCAACCAAAGGGATGCTTCTTTCTCATTCAGGGTAATATGAGGAACTTTATGCTTGATACATTTTAGACATGGATAACTATGAAGGACAAAGCAATTTTAACTTGGTTTGAGCAAAGCAATTCATTTTATAGGAAAATCCGAAATCGTGCAGGACTCATGAAAGTAAGCTTATTCTCGGATTCCTGATCCTCCAGTGTTGCTCTTTCCTATACTGCAAAATACAGCCTTGTTCTTTGTTGAAATCGATATAGACATTGATAAATATGAAGGACAAAGCAGTTTCCACTTTGTTTGAGTGAAGGAATTAATTTTATAGCAAAATCCCAAATCAAGCAGAACGTATGAAAATAAGCTTGTTTTCGGATTCCTGATCCTTCAGTGTTGCTATTTCTTCTACTGCAAAATACAATGTTGTTCTTTGTTGAAGTCAATCTAGACATTGATAAATATGAAGGACAAAGCAGTTTCCACTTTGTTTGAGTAAAGGAATTCATTTTATACATAAAATCCCAAATCATGCAGAACGTATGAAAATAAGCTTATTCTCGGATTCCTGTTCCTTCAGTGTTGCTCTTTCTACTACTGCAAAATACAATGTTGTTCTTTGTTGAAGTCGATCTAGACATTGATAAATATGAAGGACAAAGCAGTTTTAACTTGGTTTGAGTGAAGGAATTCATTTTTTACATAAAATCCCAAATCATGCAGAACGTATGAAAATAAGCTTATTCTCGGATTCCTAAAACTTTTGATTTGCTCTTTCTTTACTGCAAAGTACAATGTTGTTCTTTGTTGAAGTCGATCTAGACATTGATAAATATGAAGGACAAAGCAGTTTTCACTTGGTTTGAGTGAAGGATTTGCAGCTGAAAACCTCCCGCTCCCACTTTTGATTGTGTATAGTCGGGCTTTCGAGCCTTTTCTTACCCGGTTTTTAGAAATTATGGTTGGACATTCAGACCTTGCAGCCGAAGACCTCCGCTCCCTCTTTTAATCATACATTGTCGGGCATTAGCACCTTTTCTTACCCGCTTTTTACAAACTATAGTCAGACATTCACACCTTGCAGCTGAACCACCTCAGCTCCCTGTTTTGATCATGTATGGTCTGGCAATACTACCTTTTCTTACCCGTTTGTGAGTAATTATGGCTGGACATTCACACCTACTTGCAGTCGAACAGCTCTGCTCCCGCTTTTGATGGTATATATTCGGGCATTCGAACCTTTTCTTAACTGCTTTTTGCAAACTTTGGTCGGACGTTCACACCTTCTTGCAGCCGAACACCTCCGCTTCCTCTTTTGATGGTATATATTCGGGCATTCGAACCTTTTCTTAGCAGCTTTTTACAAACCATGGTTGAACTTTCACACCTTCTTGTAGCCGAACACCTCCGCTCCCGCTTTTGATGGTGTATAGTCAGGCATTTGAACCTTTTCTTACCCGCTTTTTACAAACTATGGTCGGACATTCAAACCTTCTTGTAGCCGAAAACATCCGCTCCCTCTTTTGATCATACAATGTCGGGCAATCGCACCTTTTCTTACCCGTTTTTTACAAACCATGGTCGGACTGTCACACATTCTTGTAGCCAAACACATCCGCTCCCGCTATTGATTGTGTACAGTCGGGTATTTTAACCTTTTCTTACCCGTTTTTTACCAACTATGGTCGGACATTCACACCTTCTTACAGCGGAACACCTCCGCTCCCTCTTTTGATGGTTTATGTTTGGGCATTCGAACCTTTTCTTACCCGCTTTTTACAAACTATGCTCGGACATTCAAACCTTCTTGTAGCCGAACACATCCACTCCTGCTTTTGATTATGTATGGTTGGGCATTCAAACCTACTTGTTGCCCGCTTTTCATTAATTTTGGGTGGACATTCACACCTTGTCACAGCCAAACACCTCCGCTCCCTGTTTTGATCATGTATGGTTGGACATTCGCACCTTTTCTCACCCGCTTTTTGCCAACTATGGTCGGCTGTTCACTGCTTCCTCTCCACCATACTTGTATGGTGGGATATTCACACCCACTTGCATCCGAAGACCTTTTGTTGATATTTAGTCGGTCATTCGCAGCTTACCCGCTATTGGCAAACTATGGCCTTCATGCAGACAAACACCTCTGATCTCGCTTTTGATGATGTAAGGTTGGGCATTCAGACCTTGCTTCACCTGCTTTTCACCAAATATAGTCGGACATTCACACCTTCTTGCAGCCGAACACTTCCGCTCCACCTTTTAGTGTTCTATCACACCTTTTTTTTCACCGCATTTTATAGATTATGGTTGGAAATTCTCAACCACTCTCATCCGAAGACCTCTCCTCCCGCTTTTGTTAATATATTTGAACTTTAGTCGGACATTCACACCTTCTTGCAGCTGAACCACCTCCGCTCCCTGTTTTGATCATGTATGGTCTGGCAATACTACCTTTTCTTACCCGTTTGTTAGTAATTATGGCTGGACATTCACACCTACTTGCAGCCGAACACCACCTCTCCTGCTTTTGATGATGTATGGACCGGCATTCTTACCTTTTCTAACACATTTTTCAGCAATTATGGTCGGAGATTCACACTTACTCACAGCCGAACAACTCCGCTCCCGCATTTGATGGTGTATAGTCGGGCATTCTCACCCTTTCTCATCAGCTTTTTGCAAATTATGATCTGACATTCACACCTGCTTTTGATAATGTATGGTTGGGCATTCGCACCTTTTCTTACCCATTTTTCAGTAATTATGGGTGGACATTCACACCTTCTTGCAGCTGAACACCTCCTCTCCCGCAATTGATTGTGTACAGTCGGGTATTTTAACCTTTTCTTACCCGCTTTTTACCAAATATGGTCGGACATTCACACCGTCTTACAGCGGAACACCTCTGCTCCCGCTTTTGATGGTGTATAGTCAGGCGCTTGAACCTTTTCTTACCCGCTTTTTACAAACTATGGTCGGACATTCAAACCTTCTTGTAGCCGAAAACCTCCGCTCCCTCTTTTGATTATACATTGTTGGGCATTCGCACCTTATTTACAAACTATAGTCAGACATTCACACCTTGCAGCTGAGCCACCTAAGCTCCCTGTTTTGATAGTGTATGTTCGGGCATTCGAACCTATTCTTACCCCCTTTTTACAAACTATGCTCGGAGATTCACACCTACTCACAGCCGAACAACTCCGCTCCCGCATTTGATGATGTATTTTCCGGCATTCTAGTCTCTTCTAACACATTTTTCAGCAATTATGGTCGGACATTCACACCTACTCACAGCCAAACACTTCCGCTCCCGCATTTGATGGTGTATAGCCGGGCATTCTCACCCTTTCTCATCAGCTTTTTGCAAATTATGATCTGACATTCACACCTACTTGCAGTCGAACAGCTCTTTTCCCGCTTTTGATTATGTTTGGTTGGATATTCGAAC
The DNA here is from genome assembly GCF_036924035.1 of Leuresthes tenuis. Classification (NCBI taxonomy): domain Eukaryota; kingdom Metazoa; phylum Chordata; class Actinopteri; order Atheriniformes; family Atherinopsidae; genus Leuresthes; species Leuresthes tenuis. The sequence continues at coordinate 29,894,880 of NW_027325368.1, read as the reverse complement.
CTTTTCTTAACTGCTTTTTACAAACTTTGGTCGGACTTTCACACCTTCTTGCAGCCGAACACATCCACTTCCACTTTTGATGGTATATATTCGGGCATTCGAACCTTTTCTTACCCGCTTTTTACAATCCGTGGTCGGACTTTCACACCTTCTTGTAGCCAAACAACTCCGCTCCCGCTATTGATTGTGTACAGTAGGGTATTTTAACCTTTTCTTACCTGCTTTTTACCAACTATGGTCGGACATTTACACCTTCTTACAGCGGAACACCTCCGCTCCCTCTTTTGATGGTCTATGTTCGGGCATTCGAACCATTTCTTACCCGCTTTTTACAAACTATGGTCGGACATTCAAACCTTCTTGTAGCCGAACACATCCACTCCTGCTTTTGATGATGTATGGTTTGGCATTCGCACCCTTTTTTTACCCATTTTTCAGGAATTTTGGGTGGACATTCAGACCTTCTTGCAGCCGAAAACCTCCGCTCCCTCTTTTGATCATACATTGTCGGGCATTCGCACCTTATCTTACCCGCTTTTTACAAACTATAGTCAGACATTCACACCTTGCAGCTGAACCACCTCCGCTCCCTGTTTTGATCATGTATGGTCTGGCAATACTACCTTTTCTTACCCGTTTGTGAGTAATTAATCCCAAAATATTGAGCATAAAATAAGTCTTTATGCTGATGATGTATTACTTTTCCTTCAGAACTCACAGACGTCTCTCAGTCACACGATCACACTCATAAATAAATTCTCAGCACTTTCTGACTACTCTATCAACTGGTCTAAGACCACAGTTCTGCCCATTAACTGTAGGGTCCATAATATACCTGCAATCACTTTACAGTCAGGAAATATTAGATATTTAGGCATAAACATTTCCTCCAGGCTCTCAGAGCTAACAAAGCTAAATTATGTGCAATTATTAAAGACAGTAGAGGACGATCTCTCGTTGGAAGTCCTTACCTATATCACTTATGGGGAGAGTTACATCCATTAAAATGATGATACTACCAAAAGTTAACTATTTGTTCTCAATGATCCCCATAAAACCATCTGCTACTTGGTTTAAGTCACTAGATTCATGCATCTCCAAATTTCTGTGGAAAAACAAACCACCACGTATTAGTTTAAAAACCCTACAGAAGACCAAGGACAGTGGTGGATTAGATTTACCTCATTTTCAGCACTATTCCTTAGACAATAGGTTACAATATATATCAAAATGGTTTAAACCTTGTTGTTGTCACAGTTCCCAGAGACGTTGTAATCGTTGAGGATTCTATATTCACCCCCTCATTAGAGGCACGTAATGCAGATTGATGACACTGAATCTTCTTCTCTGTTCATTGCTGGCATCATTCCCAGCATCGTAAGTGTTCGTGGCATTGTTAGCCTCTTCTTCTGGATCTTGATATCGAGAATCCTTTTGTATTTCTGGTTTGTCAGTCCTCTATCTTCGTTCACCGGAGTCTTTGTCTTTTTGTCCTTGAGTTTGGTGATTTTTTCTTCTTTTGATGCCTTGACACAATGTGACAGGTGATACCACGTGGGAGATCCTGTAACTTGGACTGCTGTCCCTGTGCTGCGAAATGGCTGTGCTGCTCAAATGGTCTCTCCTTCATCATGGTTACATGCTGCCATTCCGACATCTCGCCATTCCGACATGGGTCTCCAATTGTCGGAATGGCGACACTTAATTTTTTATCAAACGTCCCACCATTCCGACACTTTTTTCCTCCTATGGTCGGAATGGCGGTATGTTTTTTGTTTTTTTTAACATACCGCCATTCCAACAGTTCCTTTTAATAGCCTATTTTTTACCCAAAACATTTTGCACTAATGATATGCCGGCGCAAATACGCCCTAAAGTTTGGCGCACAAGCTTTGCACATGCAGAGGCCACAGCCTCGCAAACAAACTTTAATAATCTATTATCAAAATCCCCTGAATTTCAAATATAAAAATACAGATATTAATGTAACTCTGGCGAGACTGAAACTGATTAAGCAGAAATACAGTGTCAGTGAGCTGTCACAGCAGCCAGCTGGAGCGGAGCTCTCCACAGAGCCCATGCGTCTTTTGCACGCTGTCATCATATGCAAAAGTAATAATTGCAATTACAGATATCACGGCTACTGCACAGGACACAGTTGCGAGCACTCTGCCTTGCCTTGCCAATAGGAGAAGAGAGAAATGACAGCATAGAACGTATAAAACACAACAAAATTCAGTAAAAACGTTTATTCATGTTATTCACGTGATTTATGAGTACTCACTCCAATTTTGGGAAGCGCGGATGGGCTTTGCGCATTTGGCACAAACACACAGCCGCAACGGTTGTAGCTTTATACAGCCTGTTGATATCTTAAGGACCTAACTGGTCACACCTGGGAGTAAATGTCATGTAGAGATTGTTTTTACATGACATTACAGCTGAACATATAGCTTTCATCCACAAACCAACGTGGGAGAGCCCGAAGACGCATGTGCCAGACGCACATAGGCATGCGTAAAACCAATTTTGACCACTTCATACTGTTTATTTGCTTTCTTTTAGTTAACTTTCGTTTCTTTTGGATTCTTGTGCGTGTTATGGAGCTGTGTTGGTCAATGTTTGTAAGCCTTTTTTTCCTGGATTAAATTTTCGGAAGTTGAAACAAGTGGCATTGGAGTGTGTGATTGAAAACCACCGCGGACTGCTTCTCCTCCTCCAGTTGCCGAGACTTTGTGTTTTTAATAACGCTTGTCTATAAACATGTGTTAAACATATAAATTGCATGAACAGAAAGAAGGGACTCACCTGTTGAGTAACACACATTTCCTTATACGGAAAGCCTTGTCGGAATGGTGGGACATTTGAACGTCAGAATAGCGGGATGTCGCAATGGTGGGATGTCGGAATGGTGGGACGTTTGCATGTCGGAATGGTGGTATGTCGGAATAGCGGGATGTCGGAATGGCGAAATTTTGGAATGGGTGTTGCCACCCCCTTCATCATATACACAGTTATTTATACATCACCTTCCACCATGAAGCGTTGTCCCTTTTTGTTTCTCTCTTTGTTCTTAAAATGCTGTTATGCATGTCTAAACCAATCCATTAAATTAGATAATTTTGGCAGTAAAGCGATCTACAATGTGCTTGGTCGCAAAGCTGCTCATCTGTGGTAAACAGCTCTTCAGAAAGGCATTCTTCAATTGATTTCACTAATTCTATGTAATAATTTTGTGATTTCCTACAAAACTACACTTCTTCTCCCATCTGTCTGAGTATTTAATATTGTCTGGGTCCCGTTAAAACATGTATTTTTCCCATCTAATTCCTTGTTTGCTTTAAAACAAGTATTCCCCATTTTCTATCCCTTCAGTAGCCAACCAGTTTGTGTGGAGTACACTGGAGCAACTTGACTGATCAGTAAAACACTGCTTTTGTTGTCACCGCAAGGCTTCCCCCGTCGGTTGTTTCACTGAGACACTACTGAGTAACTATAACTCAACACAGTTTATACACATAACATTCCTATACATACTAACAAACAAACAAACAATTATTTATCGCAATTTTCTCATCTCTGTTTGAACGTACACCCAGGTAAATATTCCTGTAGTCTTCTCATACCGACTATGGACCCATTCATTGTTTAACTTCACTGTTTTGCAAATCCTAATTGAATATTACACATTGACATTGAACTTTACTTGATAAGCAGGTCTTCATTGCATTCAGCAGCCTATATGTGAGCATCTATGTGTAAGCTGTTCTTCTTTGCATTTATCAGCAGCAAGCAATTCTTCATTGCACATGCATATGAAAATAGTAAAACAATTCCAATGCGTTAGCGAAACCTTCTATATCAGGAGTGTCCATCATGATGCTGGGAATAGAACCTCTTTCCCAGAATAGTTCAACCTTCATTACTCAACTGATCATAACTCCGCAATGAGCACATTTCAAAGTATCATTCCTCTACATATATTCAAAAATCTATGTGTAAATGTTTAATATTTCTTATATTTGTTGATGTCATTCTGTGTGCACGTGGCCTAAACCCAATCTCTGTGTGGCAATTTTAATTTAAACAAGTTGAACTCTGCCTCTGATCATTTAAAAAAGGTGTGTACCAATATCAACCTTTCTCAGGTAATTACTGATCCTACAAAACCAAAGAGATCCTTCAAGGTTGTCCCTGATTGGCTCAATCTTAACAAATCAAAGGTAGAAAATCCGCAGTATCTGAACTTGGTGTTAGTTATCACTGCTCAATAGCCTGTATCAGAATTGCAAAAATGAAAACATTAGGTCCACGCTTGGTATCCAGATCCTGAAACATCTCCATGAGCAGGCTTTTTTTTAACTGATCTGTTGAATAGTTATATGACACTGTTAAAATCCCAGATGAAGATCTAGCACTTGACCATTTTTGTAAATCTTCTAATTCCACAGTTGATAAACACGCCCCTTTTAAAAAGTATAGAACTTAGAACAGGTCTATCCCTGGCTTTCGGCAGAACTGTCTTCTTTACTTTTTTTTCCCCTTGTCCTGTTCAGCATTATGTCAGAAGAATTGTAGTCTGAATACCTTTGATGCCAAACAGATTTGTTTTGCCAAGGGAAGTTTTATAAATGTAAAGCTCCCCTTGATGCCCATTTATTTATTTCTGTTTACAATATATGACATGAACTGAACTGAATCGGACCGGGGGACAAGGAAAGAAGAAGAGGAAAGAAGAGGAAACAGAACAAAAATAGAAACAAAAACCAGACAACCAGCTGCTACACCTGTAAAAAACAAAACAGACAACAATCCATGGCCTATGAGGGGAATCCAGCCTTAGCGCCACCAGGAGCACCTGAAAGCAGACAAGCAGAGAAAAAACAAACACACAAACAAACAAAATCAAGCACAAGAAGCGGCAATCGCATACAACACAGCTGTGGATATAGATGACCTGAGACGACATGATAATACATCAACTGCTTAGTGACCATGCTACTGGACTAATGAATGTGTGTGTGTGTGTGTGAGAACATGCAACACCCATGGCACAGGACCTACATGATAACCGTGCTTAGTTATGAGTGTATAAGCGTACAGGGCCACAATCCACAGCCCCCCCCCCCAAGCAATCAGAAGCAGGCAGAGAGGGCCACAAGACCCAGGCCACCAGCAGCCCCCACAGAGCACAGAACCCAGGCAGCCCACCGCAGGGGCAACCACGCATCCACCCAGAAGACTGCAGAGGAAGCACCCAGAAAGAGCCCCCATAAGCATAGGGCAGAGGCACTCCGGGAACCAGGGGTAACAGCCCACCGACCCCGCCAGGCCCCAGCCGCCCAGACATGGGCCGTGCACTGGACCTGGGCCCCAGGAGCCCGAGCGCCCCCAAACCCCCCGGCAGAGGCCCCACCCAATACCCAGGAGGGCCAAGCGCCCCAGACAGCCACAAAGTGGGTCAGCGCCTGCCCCAGCGCCCCTGGCCAAGTGCCCTGGGAGTCAAGACGTGCCCACAGGTGGGTGAAGTCGCGAGCAGTGGGGAGAGGCAACGCTGATGCCCCATCGAGAGAAACACAGGCAGGCCAGGCGACAGCAAGTCCCAGATCCAGGCCCAATCATTACCACACACACTTTCACGTCCCATACATCCACACATCCACACATCCTACCTCCCTCGACTCTGCTGGGGTGTAGTGCAGCGGGCACACCAGGAGGCCAGCAACCCCCCAGCCACCACAGACCCCGAACCAGCAGAACAATTAATTAATCCTCCTGGCCCCTCCTGCCCCGAGCAGACACCAGGAAGCAGGGGTGTGCGAAGAAGACCCCTCCCCTCACCCTTCTGGCTCTTCAATATTTTCTAATAGTGAGCAATTAAAATTGAGGGGCAGCCAAACTTGTAGAACTGGGAGCGCGGCACTCTGGGCAGCCTACATACCCAAAGAGCCCCGCCCACCAGATGCCACTCAGTGTAACCACCCCCCAAGACCTAATGTGTGTGTGTGAGTGTGTTTGATAAGTAGTAATGTCTAAGGTGAAATTAAAACAGGGGCAGGGAACTGCAGAGTGCAACCAAAGGGGACCACCTACGTGGCCCCATCCACTACACCCCACCGAACACACACGCCCCCAAAACCCTTCATGTGTGAGTGTGTGCTGTGTATAGGAGCCAGAAGGGAGAGGGGTATGGGGATATATACCGGGGGAGCTACTCTCCCCCAGAGAGGGCAGCCAGGGACTGGCTGCAATAGGCATCCCCGCTACCTGGGAGCCAACAATGGGCAGGAGGGCCTGATGTCCACCAGGCTCGGGGCCTGCAGCGACCATATTCCGGGAGCTACTGTACCCCCAGAAGGTACCCATCCCGCCCCGCCCCACCCCACTCAACCCAACCCCACCCAGGAGGACCTCTACAAACAAACAACATCAAAAAACAAACAAACAAACCACCCGGTCACACCAGTCGCAGCAGCCCGGGCCTGAGACCCACCATCACCCAGCAACCCACCACCACCACTATGTGATAAAACTAATCAGAGGGGACCAGAGAGAATGAAATCCAGCCAATTGATGTTTTGAGGAGGCAGACATTGTTTCCATGCTAATATAATCTAAAAGAAAATTTCTAAACTGGTTGATACACAGATTGTTCTTCGCTTTCCAGTTCATGAGAATAGTTTTCTTTGCGATACATAACACTGTGACAACCATGTGTGCTGAGTTCATTTCCATGTTGATGTTGTCTAAGTCACCCAGTATGCACAGTGTGGGGCATGCAGGGATGCTACACTTTAGCCATGTTGATAGGTCCTCACAGACTTCAAGCCAGAACTTCTGGACAGGCGCAGAAAACCACAAAGCGTGTGCATAATCATCAGGTGTGTTATCTGTGCAATGTGAGCAGATGTTTGAGTGTGTTAGACCCATCCTGAACATCCTTTGTCCTGTATAGTGTGTTCTATGAAGGATTTTGTATTGTATGAGCTGTAAATTAGGATTTTGAGTCTTTATGAAGGTGTTCAAACATATTTGTGGTTAGAAGCTATGACCAGAACTGATGGATAAATCTGCCTCCCATTTTGAGGATGGAAGAGACATTGTGTCATCTATCTTAGACAATAATTTATATATTTTTGATAGTAGTTTTGGGGTACAGATGCGTAGAAATTCTGCTACCCTAGTCGGGGGTTGTAAGTCTGGTTGGTGGAGGATATATCCATCCATCCATCCATCATCTGCCGCTTATCCGGGGGTCGGGTCGCGGGGGCAGGAGCTTGAGCAGAGAAACCCAGACGTCTCTGTCCCCGGCCACTTCCTCCAGCTCTTCCGGGGGGACCCCGAGGCGTTCCCAGGCCAGCCGAGAGACATAGTCTCTCCAACGTGTCCTGGGTCTCCCCCGGGGTCTCCTCCCAGTGGGACGTGCCCGGAACACCTCCCCAGGGAGGCGCCCAGGGGGCATCCTAACCAGATGCCCGAGCCACCTCATCTGACTCCTCTCAATGCGGAGGAGCAGCGGTTCTACTCCGAGCCCCTCCCGGATGACTGAGCTTCTCACCCTATCTCTAAGGGAGAGCCCAGACACCCTGCGGAGGAAACCCATTTCGGCCGCTTGTATTCGCGATCTTGTTCTTTCGGTCACTACCCACAACTCGTGACCATAGGTGAGGATGGGAACGTAGATTGACCAGTAAGTAGAGAGCTTCGCCTTCTGGCTCAGCTCCCTCTTCACAACGACGGGTCGGTGCAGAGCCTGCAACACTGCAGGCGCCGCACCGATCCGCCCGTCAATCTCCCGCTCCATTCGTCCGTCACTCGTGAACAAGACCCCGAGATACTTGAACTCCTCCTCTTGGGGAAGGATCTCATTCCCGACCCGGAGAGAGCATTCCACCCTTTTCCGGCTGAGAACCATAGTCTCGGATTTGGAGGTGCTGATTCTCATCCCAGCCGCTTCACACTCGGCTGCGAATCACTCCAGTGAGAGCTGAAGGTCATGGCCTGACGACGCTAACAGAACCACATCATCTGCAAAAAAGCAGAGACCCGATTCTGAGGTCGCCAAATGGGACACCCTCAACGCCCTGGCTCCGCCTAGAAATTCTGTCCATAAAAGTTAGGAACAGAATCGGTGACAAAGGGCAGCCCTGACGGAGTCCAACTCTCACCGGAAACGTATCCGACTTACTGCCGGCAATGCGGACCAAACTCTGGCACCGGTCATACAGAGACCGAACGGCCCCTATCAAGGGGTCCGGCACTCCATATTCCCGGAGCACCCCCCACAGGACTCCACGAGGGACACGGTCGAACGCTTTCTCCAAGTCCACAAAACACATGTAGACTGGTTGGGCGAACTCCCATGCACCCTCCAGGATCCTGCCGAGGGTATAGAGCTGGTCCACTGTTCCACGGCCAGGACAAAAGCCACACTGCATCTCCTGAATCCGAGGCTCGATTATCCGACGGATCCTCCTCTCCAATACCCCCGAATAGACCTTACCAGGGAGGCTGAGGAGTGTGATACCCCTATAGTTGGAACACACCCTCCGGTCCCCCTTTTTAAAGAGGGGGACCACCACCCCAATCTGCCAGTCCAGAGGCACTGTCCCCGATGTCCACGCAATACTGCAGAGGCGTGTCAGCCAAGACAGCCCTACAACATCCAGAGCCTTGAGAAACTCAGGGCGGACCTCATCCACCCCCGGGGCCTTGCCACCGAGGAGCTTTTTAACCACCTCGGCAACCTCAGCCCCAGAAATGGGAGGCCCTGTCTCCGAGCTCTCCGACTCTGCCTCTTCCGAGCACGTGTTGGTAGGATTGAGGAGTTCCTCGAAGTACTCCCCCCACCGACTCACAACATCCCTAGTTGAGGTCAGCAAAGCCCCGTCCCCACTGTAAACAGTGTTGACTGTGAGCCGCTCCCCCCCCCCTGAGACGCCGGATGGTGGACCAGAATCTTTTCGAGGCCGTCCGGAAATCGTTCTCCATGGTCTCACCGAACTCCTCCCAGGCCCGAGTTTTTGCCTCAGCAACCGCCGAAGCCGTGGCCCGTCTGGCCCGTCGGTACCTATCAGCTTCTTCCAGGGTCCCACTGGCCAAAAAGGCCCGATAGGACTCCTTCTTCAGCTTGACGGCTTCCCTCACCACTGGTGTCCACCAGCAGGTTCGAGGGTTGCCGCCACGACAGGCACCGACCACCTTACGGCCACAACTCCGACCAGCTGCCTCGGCAATGGAGTCACGGAACATGGCCCATTCGGACTCAATGTCCCCCACCTCAAATATGGTTGAAGCTCTGCCGGAGGTGGGAGTTAAAGCTCCTTCTGACGGGGGATTCTGACAAACGCTCCCAGCAGACCCTCACAATACGTTTGGGCCTGCCAGGTCTGATCGGCATCCTCCCCCACCAGGTGATCAGTTGACAGCTCCGCCCCTCTCTTCACCCGAGTGTCCAGGACATACGGCCGCAAGTCCGATGATACAACCACAAAGTCGATCATCGAACTGCGGCCAAGGGTGTCCTGGTGCCAAGTGCACATATGGACACCCTTATGCCTGAACATGGTGTTCGTTATGGACAGTCTATGACTGGCACAGAAGTCCAACAACATAACACCACTCTGATTCAGATCGGGGGGCCCCCCGATCCTCCCAATCACACCCCTCCAGGTCTCACTGTCATTGCCCACGTGAGCATTGAAGTCCCCCAGCAGAATGAGGGAGTCTCCGGTAGGAGCATTCTCCAGTGCCTCCCCCAGAGACTCCAAAAAGGGTAGGTACTCTGAACTGCTGTTTGGCGCATAGGCACAAACAACAGTCAGGACTCGTCCCCCCACCCAAAGGCGGAGGGAGGCTACCCTCTCGTTCACTGGGGTAAACCCCAATGTACTGGCACACAGCCGGGGGGCAATAAGTATGCCCACACCTGCTCTGCGCCTCTCACCACGGGCAACTCCAGAGTGGAAGAGAGTCCAACCCCTCTCAAGAGTACTGGTTCCAGATCCCAAGCCGTGCGTCGAGGTGAGTCCGACTATATCTAACGGTCTGATGAAGTTTCAACAATAAACAACAAACTTTGTATTATGAGAAAGAACCAGACTCATTCTTCAGGAATCCGAAAATAAGCTCTATTTTACGAGTTATGCACGAATTCGGATTCTCCTATAAAACGAATTCCTTAACTCAAACCAAGTTAAGACTGCTTTGTCCTTCATATTTATTCATGTCTAATCAAGTTTCAATGATAAACAACGTTGTACTTTGTAGAATGAGAAAGAACTTCTTCAGCAATAAGCATCTCTCGACAAATGACGAAATACAGATTTTGCTATAAAATTAATTGCTATCAGCCTGACTTAAAACTGTTTGTCTTCCTTATGTATCCACTTCAAATCAAGTTTCAACAATTAAAAAAAATTTGTAGTTTGAGAAAGAACAACTTAATCTTGAGCAATCAGTATAAAAAGAGGCTAAGCAAAGGTGCGAATGTCAAACCATACATGATCAAAACAGGGAGCGGAGGTGTTTGGCTGAGACAAGGTGTGAATGTCCACCCATAATTAATGAAAAGCGGGCAACAAGTAGGTTCGAATGCCCAACCATACATCATCAAAAGCAGGAGTGGATATGTTCGGCTACAAGAAGGTTTGAACGTCTGACCATAGTTTGTAAAAAGCGGGTAAGAAAAGGTTCGAATGCCCGAACATACACCATCAAAGGAGGGAGCGGAGGTGTTCCGCTGTAAGAAGGTGTGAATGTCCGACCATAGTTGGTAAAAAACGGGTAAGAAAAGGTTAAAATACCCGACTGTACACAATCAGTAGCGGGTGCAGAGTTGTTCGGCTACTAAAAGGTGTGAAAGTCCGACCATGGTTTGTAAAAAGCGGGTAAGAAAAGGTGCGAATGCCCGAAAATGTATGATCAAAAGAGGGAGCGGAGGTGTTCGGCTGCAAGAAGGTGTGAATGTACACCCATAATTACTGAAAAATGGGTAAGAAAAGGTGCGAATGCCCAACTATACATAATCAAAAGCAGGAGTGGATGTGTTCGGCTCCAAGAAGGGTTGAATGTCTGACCATAGTTTGTAAAAAGCAGGTAAGAAAAGGTTTGACTGCCCGAACATACACCATCAAAAGAGGGAACGGAGGTGTTCCGCTGTAAGAAGGTGTGAATGTCCAACCATAGTTGGTAAAAAGCGGGTAAGAAAAGGTTAAAATACCCGACTGTACACAATCAATAGCGGGAGCGGAGTTGTTCGGCTACTAAAAGATGTGAAAGTCCGACTATGGTTTGTAAAAAGCGGGTAAGAAAAGGTGCTAATGCCCGACAATGTATGATCAAAAGAGGGAGCGGAGGTGTTCGGCTGCAAGAAGGTCTGAATGTCCAACCATAATTTGTAAAAACCGGGAAGGAAAGGCTCGAAAGCCCGACTATACACCATCAAAAGCGGGAGCAGAGTGGTTCAGCTGCAAGAAGGTCTGAATGTCCATCAATAATTGCTTTAAAACATGAAAGAAAATTTTCGAATATCATCCGCACATGATCATAAGAAGGAGAGGTGTTCAGCTGCAAGAAGGTGTGAATGTCCACCCATAATTCCTGAAAAATGGGTAAAAAAAGGTGCGAATGCCCAACCATACATTATCAAAAGCAGGTGTGAATGTCAGATCATAATTTGCAAAAAGCTGATGAGAAAGGGTGAGAATGCCCAACTATACACCATCAAATGCGGGAGCGGAGGTGTTCGGCTCTGAGTAGGTGTGAATGTCCGACCATAATTGCTGAAAAATGTGTTAGAAAAGGAAAGAATGCCGAACCATACATCATCAAAAGCGAGAGAGGTGGTGTTCGGCTACAAAAAGGTGTAAATGTTAGACTAAAGTTTGTAAAAAGCGGGTAAGACATGGTGCGAATGCCTGACAAGGTATGATCAAAAGCAGGAGCGGAGGTGTTCAGCTGCAAGAAGGTCTAAATGTCCATCAATAATTGCTAGAAAACATGAAAGAAAATTTTCGAAAATCAAACCGCACATGATCAAAAGCGGGAGTGGATGTGTTCGGCTACAAGAAGGTGTGAACGTCCAACCAAAGTTTGTAAAAAGCAGTTAAGAAAAGGTTTGAACATCCAACCAAACATAATCAAAAGCGGGAGCATAGCTTTTCGACTGCAAGTAGGTGTGAATGTCAGATCATAATTTGCAAAAAGCTGATGAGAAAGGGTGAGAATGTCCGACTGCACACCATCAAATGCGGGAGCGGAGTTGTTCGGCTGTGAGTAGGTGTGAATCTCCGACCGTAATTTCTGAAAAATGTGTTAGAAAAGGTAAGAATGCCGGTCCATACATCATCAAAAGCGAGAGAGGTGGTGTTCGGCTGCAAGTAGGTGTGAATGTCCAGCCATAATTACTCACAAACGGGTAAGAAAAGGTAGTATTGCCAGACCATACATGATCAAAACAGGGAGCGGAGGTGGTTCAGCTGCAAGAAGGTGTGAATGTCCGACTAAAGTTCAAATATATTAACAAAAGCGGGAGGAGAGGTCTTCGGATGAAGAGTGGTTGAGAATTTCCAACCATAATCTATAAAATTCGGTGAAAAAAAGGTGTGATAGAACACTAAAAGGTGGAGCGGAAGTGTTCGGCTGCAAGAAGGTGTGAATGTCCGACTATATTTGGTGAAAAGCAGGTGAAGCGAGGTCTGAATGCCCAACCTTACATTATCAAAAGCGAGATCAGAGGTGTTTGGCTGCAAGAAGGCCATAGTTTGCCAAAAGCGGGTAAGCTGCGAATGACCAACTAAATATCAACAAAAGTGGGGGTGGAGGTCTTCGGATGCAACTGGGTGTGAACATCCCACCATACAAGTATGGTGGAGAGGAAGCTGTGAACAGCCGACCATAGTTTGCAAAAAGCGGGTGAGAAAAGGTGCGAATGTCCAACCATACATGATCAAAACAGGGAGCGGAGGTGTTTGGCTGTGACAAGGTGTGAATGTCCACCCAAAATTAATGAAAAGCGGGCAAAAAGTAGGTTTGAATGCCCAAACATACATCATCAAAAGCAGGAGTGGATGTGTTCGGCTACAAGAAGGTTTGAATGTCCGAGCATAGTTTGTAAAAAGCGGGTAAGAAAAGGTTCGAATGCCCAAACATACACCATCAAAAGAGGGAGCGGAGGTGTTCCGCTGTAAGAAGGTGTGAATGTCCGACCATAGTTGGTAAAAAGTGGGTAAGAAAAGGTTAAAATACCCGACTGTACACAATCAATAGGGGGAGCGGAGTTATTATATACAAGAAGGTGTGAAAGTCCAACCATGGTTTGTAAAAAGCTGGTAAGAAAAGGTTCGAATGCCCGAATATATACCATCAAAAGCGGAAGCGGAGGTGTTCGGCTGCAAGAAGGTGTGAACGTCCGACCAAAGTTTGTAAAAAGCAGTTAAGAAAAGGTTCGAATATCCAACCAAACATAATCAAAAGCGGGAGCAGAGCTGTTCGACTGCAAGTAGGTGTGAATGTCCAGCCATAATTACTCACAAACGGTTAAGAAAAGGTAGTATTGCCAGACCATACATGATCAAAACAGGGAGCTGAGGTGGTTCAGCACCAAGGTGTGAATGTCTGACTATAGTTTGTAAAAAGCGGGTAAGATAAGGTGCAAATGCCCGACAATGTATAATCAAAAGAGGGAGCAGAGGTTTTCGGCTACAAGAAGGTTTGAATGTCCGACCATAGTTTGTAAAAAGCGGGTAAGAAAAGGTTCAAATGCCTGACTATACACCATCAAAAGTGGGAGCGGAGATGTTCCGCTGTAAGACGGTGTGAATGTCCGACCATAGTTGGTAAAAAGCGGGTAAGAAAAGGTTAAAATACCCGACTGTACACAATCAATAGCGGGAGCGGAGTTGTTCGGCTACAAGAAGGTGTGAAAGTCCAACCATCGTTTGTAAAAAGCTGGTAAGAAAAGGTTCGAATGCCCGAATATATACCATCAAAAGCGGAAGCGGAGGTGTTCGGCTGCAAGAAGGTGTGAACGTCCGACCAAAGTTGGCAAAAAGCAGTAAAGAAAAGGTTCGAATATCCAAACATAATTAAAAGCGAGAGAGATTGTGTTCAGCTGCAAGTAGTTGTGAATATCCAGCCATAATTACTCACAAACGGGTAAGAAAATGTAGTATTGCTTGACCATACATGATCAAAACAGGGAGCTGAGGTGGTTTAGCTGCAAAAAGGGGTGAATGTCCAACTAAAGTTCAAATATATTAACAAAAGCGGGAGGAGAGGTCTTCGTATTAGATTGGTTGAAATTTCCAACCATAATCTATAAAATGCGGTGAAAAAAAAAGGTGTGAAGGAATGAATTTTATAGCAAAATCCGAAATCATGCATAACTCCGCAAAAGGAACGTATTGCTCAACCAAAGGGATGCTTCTTTCTCATTCAGGGTAATATGAGGAACTTTATGCTTGATACATTTTAGACATGGATAACTATGAAGGACAAAGCAATTTTAACTTGGTTTGAGCAAAGCAATTCATTTTATAGGAAAATCCGAAATCGTGCAGGACTCATGAAAGTAAGCTTATTCTCGGATTCCTGATCCTCCAGTGTTGCTCTTTCCTATACTGCAAAATACAGCCTTGTTCTTTGTTGAAATCGATATAGACATTGATAAATATGAAGGACAAAGCAGTTTCCACTTTGTTTGAGTGAAGGAATTAATTTTATAGCAAAATCCCAAATCAAGCAGAACGTATGAAAATAAGCTTGTTTTCGGATTCCTGATCCTTCAGTGTTGCTATTTCTTCTACTGCAAAATACAATGTTGTTCTTTGTTGAAGTCAATCTAGACATTGATAAATATGAAGGACAAAGCAGTTTCCACTTTGTTTGAGTAAAGGAATTCATTTTATACATAAAATCCCAAATCATGCAGAACGTATGAAAATAAGCTTATTCTCGGATTCCTGTTCCTTCAGTGTTGCTCTTTCTACTACTGCAAAATACAATGTTGTTATTTGTTGAAGTCGATCTAGACATTGATAAATATGAAGGACAAAGCAGTTTTAACTTGGTTTGAGTGAAGGAATTCATTTTATACATAAAATCCCAAATCATGCAGAACGTATGAAAATAAGCTTATTCTCGGATTACTGATCCTTCAGTGTTGCTCTTTCCTATACTGCAAAATACAGCCTTGTTCTTTGTTGAAATCGATATAGACATTGATAAATATGAAGGACAAAGCAGTTTCCACTTTGTTTGAGTGAAGGAATTAATTTTATAGCAAAATCCCAAATCAAGCAGAACGTATGAAAATAAGCTTGTTTTCGGATTCCTGATCCTTCAGTGTTGCTATTTTTTCTACTGCAAAATACAATGTTGTTCTTTGTTGAAGTCAATCTAGACATTGATAAATATGAAGGACAAAGCAGTTTCCACTTTGTTTGAGTAAAGGAATTCATTTTATACATAAAATCCCAAATCATGCAGAACGTATGAAAATAAGCTTATTCTCGGATTCCTGTTCCTTTAGTGTTGCTCTTTCTACTACTGCAAAATACAATGTTGTTATTTGTTGAAGTCGATCTAGACATTGATAAATATGAAGGACAAAGCAGTTTTAACTTGGTTTGAGTGAAGGAATTCATTTTATACATAAAATCCCAAATCATGCAGAACGTATGAAAATAAGCTTATTCTCGGATTACTGATCCTTCAGTGTTGCTCTTTCCTATACTGCAAAATACAGCCTTGTTCTTTGTTGAAATCGATATAGACATTGATAAATATGAAGGACAAAGCAGTTTCCACTTTGTTTGAGTGAAGGAATTAATTTTATAGCAAAATCCCAAATCAAGCAGAACGTATGAAAATAAGCTTGTTTTCGGATTCCTGATCCTTCAGTGTTGCTATTTTTTCTACTGCAAAATACAATGTTGTTCTTTGTTGAAGTCAATCTAGACATTGATAAATATGAAGGACAAAGCAGTTTCCACTTTGTTTGAGTAAAGGAATTCATTTTATACATAAAATCCCAAATCATGCAGAACGTATGAAAATAAGCTTATTCTCGGATTCCTGTTCCTTTAGTGTTGCTCTTTCTACTACTGCAAAATACAATGTTGTTATTTGTTGAAGTCGATCTAGACATTGATAAATATGAAGGACAAAGCAGTTTTAACTTGGTTTGAGTGAAGGAATTCATTTTATACATAAAATCCCAAATCATGCAGAACGTATGAAAATAAGCTTATTCTCGGATTACTGATCCTTCAGTGTTGCTCTTTCTTCTACTGCAAAATCCAGTGTTGTTCTTTGTTGAAGTCAATCTAGACATTGATAAATATGAAGGACAAAGCAGTTTTAACTTCGTTTGAGTGAAGGAATTAATTTTATACATAAAATCCCAAATCATGCAGAACGTATGAAAATAAGCTTATTCTCGGATTCCTAAAACTTTTGATTTGCTCTTTCTTTACTGCAAAGTACAATGTTGTTCTTTGTTGAAGTCGATCTAGACATTGATAAATATGAAGGACAAAGCAGTTTTCACTTGGTTTGAGTGAAGGATTTGCAGCTGAAAACCTCCCGCTCCCACTTTTGATTGTGTATAGTCGGGCTTTTGAGCCTTTTCTTACCCGGTTTTTAGAAATTATGGTTGGACATTCAGACCTTTCAGCCGAAGACCTCCACTCCCTCTTTTGATCATACATTGTCGGGCATTAGCACCTTTTCTTACCCGCTTTTTACAAACTATAGTCAGACATTCACACCTTGCAGCTGAACCACCTCAGCTCCCTGTTTTGATCATGTATGGTCTGGCAATACTACCTTTTCTTACCCGTTTGTGAGTAATTATGGCTGGACATTCACACCTACTTGCAGTCGAACAGCTCTGCTCCCGCTTTTGATGGTATATATTCGGGCATTCGAACCTTTTCTTAACTGCTTTTTGCAAACTTTGGTCGGACGTTCACACCTTCTTGCAGCCGAACACCTCCGCTTCCGCTTTTGATGGTATATATTCGGGCATTCGAACCTTTTCTTAGCAGCTTTTTACAAACCATGGTTGAACTTTCACACCTTCTTGTAGCCGAACACCTCCGCTCCCGCTTTTGATGGTGTATAGTCAGGCATTTGAACCTTTTCTTACCCGCTTTTTACAAACTATGGTCGGACATTCAAACCTTCTTGTAGCCGAAAACATCCGCTCCCTCTTTTGATCATACAATGTCGGGCAATCGCACCTTTTCTTACCCGTTTTTTACAAACCATGGTCGGACTGTCACACATTCTTGTAGCCAAGCACATCCGCTCCCGCTATTGATTGTGTACAGTCGGGTATTTTAACCTTTTCTTACCCGTTTTTTACCAACTATGGTCGGACATTCACACCTTCTTACAGCCGAACACATCCACTTCCACTTTTGATGGTATATATTCGGGCATTCGAACCTTTTCTTACCCGCTTTTTACAATCCGTGGTCGGACTTTCACACCTTCTTGTAGCCAAACAACTCCGCTCCCGCTATTGATTGTGTACAGTCAGGTATTTTAACCTTTTCTTACCCGCTTTTTACCAACTATGGTCGGACATTTACACCTTCTTACAGCGGAACACCTCCGCTCCCTCTTTTGATGGTCTATGTTCGGGCATTCGAACCATTTCTTACCCGCTTTTTACAAACTATGGTCGGACATTCAAACCTTCTTGTAGCCGAACACATCCACTCCTGCTTTTGATGATGTATGGTTTGGCATTCGCACCCTTTTTTTACCCATTTTCCAGGAATTTTGGGTGGACATTCAGACCTTCTTGCAGCCGAAAACCTCCGCTCCCTCTTTTGATCATACATTGTCGGGCATTCGCACCTTATCTTACCCGCTTTTTACAAACTATAGTCAGACATTCACACCTTGCAGCTTAACCACCTCCGCTCCCTGTTTTGATCATGTATGGTCTGGCAATACTACCTTTTCTTACCCGTTTGTGAGTAATTAATCCCAAAATATTGAGCATAAAATAAGTCTTTATGCTGATGATGTATTACTTTTCCTTCAGAACTCACAGACGTCTCTCAGTCACACGATCACACTCATAAATAAATTCTCAGCACTTTCTGACTACTCTATCAACTGGTCTAAGACCACAGTTCTGCCCATTAACTGTAGGGTCCATAATATACCTGCAATCACTTTACAGTCAGGAAATATTAGATATTTAGGCATAAACATTTCCTCCAGGCTCTCAGAGCTAACAAAGCTAAATTATGTGCAATTATTAAAGACAGTAGAGGACGATCTCTCGTTGGAAGTCCTTACCTATATCACTTATGGGGAGAGTTACATCCATTAAAATGATGATACTACCAAAAGTTAACTATTTGTTCTCAATGATCCCCATAAAACCATCTGCTACTTGGTTTAAGTCACTAGATTCATGCATCTCCAAATTTCTGTGGAAAAACAAACCACCACGTATTAGTTTAAAAACCCTACAGAAGACCAAGGACAGTGGTGGATTAGATTTACCTCATTTTCAGCACTATTCCTTAGACAATAGGTTACAATATATATCAAAATGGTTTAAACCTTGTTGTTGTCACAGTTCCCAGAGACGTTGTAATCGTTGAGGATTCTATATTCACCCCCTCATTAGAGGCACGTAATGCAGATTGATGACACTGAATCTTCTTCTCTGTTCATTGCTGGCATCATTCCCAGCATCGTAAGTGTTCGTGGCATTGTTAGCCTCTTCTTCTGGATCTTGATATCGAGAATCCTTTTGTATTTCTGGTTTGTCAGTCCTCTATCTTCGTTCACCGGAGTCTTTGTCTTTTTGTCCTTGAGTTTGGTGATTTTTTCTTCTTTTGATGCCTTGACACAATGTGACAGGTGATACCACGTGGGAGATCCTGTAACTTGGACTGCTGTCCCTGTGCTGCGAAATGGCTGTGCTGCTCAAATGGTCTCTCCTTCATCATGGTTACATGCTGCCATTCCGACATCTCGCCATTCCGACATGGGTCTCCAATTGTCGGAATGGCGACACTTAATTTTTTATCAAACGTCCCACCATTCCGACACTTTTTTCCTCCTATGGTCGGAATGGCGGTATGTTTTTTGTTTTTTTTAACATACCGCCATTCCAACAGTTCCTTTTAATAGCCTATTTTTTACCCAAAACATTTTGCACTAATGATATGCCGGCGCAAATACGCCCTAAAGTTTGGCGCACAAGCTTTGCACATGCAGAGGCCACAGCCTCGCAAACAAACTTTAATAATCTATTATCAAAATCCCCTGAATTTCAAATATAAAAATACAGATATTAATGTAACTCTGGCGAGACTGAAACTGATTAAGCAGAAATACAGTGTCAGTGAGCTGTCACAGCAGCCAGCTGGAGCGGAGCTCTCCACAGAGCCCATGCGTCTTTTGCACGCTGTCATCATATGCAAAAGTAATAATTGCAATTACAGATATCACGGCTACTGCACAGGACACAGTTGCGAGCACTCTGCCTTGCCTTGCCAATAGGAGAAGAGAGAAATGACAGCATAGAACGTATAAAACACAACAAAATTCAGTAAAAACGTTTATTCATGTTATTCACGTGATTTATGAGTACTCACTCCAATTTTGGGAAGCGCGGATGGGCTTTGCGCATTTGGCACAAACACACAGCCGCAACGGTTGTAGCTTTATACAGCCTGTTGATATCTTAAGGACCTAACTGGTCACACCTGGGAGTAAATGTCATGTAGAGATTGTTTTTACATGACATTACAGCTGAACATATAGCTTTCATCCACAAACCAACGTGGGAGAGCCCGAAGACGCATGTGCCAGACGCACATAGGCATGCGTAAAACCAATTTTGACCACTTCATACTGTTTATTTGCTTTCTTTTAGTTAACTTTCGTTTCTTTTGGATTCTTGTGCGTGTTATGGAGCTGTGTTGGTCAATGTTTGTAAGCCTTTTTTTCCTGGATTAAATTTTCGGAAGTTGAAACAAGTGGCATTGGAGTGTGTGATTGAAAACCACCGCGGACTGCTTCTCCTCCTCCAGTTGCCGAGACTTTGTGTTTTTAATAACGCTTGTCTATAAACATGTGTTAAACATATAAATTGCATGAACAGAAAGAAGGGACTCACCTGTTGAGTAACACACATTTCCTTATACAGAAAGCCTTGTCGGAATGGTGGGACATTTGAACGTCGGAATGGTGGGACGTTTGCATGTCGGAATGGTGGTATGTCGGAATGGTGGTATGTCGGAATGGTGGGATGTCGGAATAGCGGGATGTCGGAATGGCGAAATTTCGGAATGGGTGTTGCCACCCCCTTCATCATATACACAGTTATTTATACATCACCTTCCACCATGAAGCGTTGTCCCTTTTTGTTTCTCTCTTTGTTCTTAAAATGCTGTTATGCATGTCTAAACCAATCCATTAAATTAGATCATTTTGGCAGTAAAGCGATCTACAATGTGCTTGGTCGCAAAGCTGCTCATCTGTGGTAAACAGCTCTTCAGAAAGGCATTCTTCAATTGATTTCACTAATTCTATGTAATAATTTTGTGATTTCCTACAAAACTACACTTCTTCTCCCATCTGTCTGAGTATTTAATATTGTCTGGGTCCCGTTAAAACATGTATTTTTCCCATCTAATTCCTTGTTTGCTTTAAAACAAGTATTCCCCATTTTCTATCCCTTCAGTAGCCAACCAGTTTGTGTGGAGTACACTGGAGCAACTTGACTGATCAGTAAAACACTGCTTTTGTTGTCACCGCAAGGCTTCCCCCGTCGGTTGTTTCACTGAGACACTACTGAGTAACTATAACTCAACACAGTTTATACACATAACATTCCTATACATACTAACAAACAAACAAGCAATTATTTATCGCAATTTTCTCATCTCTGTTTGAACGTACACCCAGGTAAATATTCCTGTAGTCTTCTCATACCGACTATGGACCCATTCATTGTTTAACTTCACTGTTTTGCAAATCCTAATTGAATATTACACATTGACATTGAACTTTACTTGATAAGCAGGTCTTCATTGCATTCAGCAGCCTATATGTGAGCATCTATGTGTAAGCTGTTCTTCTTTGCATTTATCAGCAGCAAGCAATTCTTCATTGCACATGCATATGAAAATAGTAAAACAATTCCAATGCGTTAGCGAAACCTTCTATATCAGGAGTGTCCATCATGATGCTGGGAATAGAACCTCTTTCCCAGAATAGTTCAACCTTCATTACTCAACTGATCATAACTCCGCAATGAGCACATTTCAAAGTATCATTCCTCTACATATATTCAAAAATCTATGTGTAAATGTTTAATATTTCTTATATTTGTTGATGTCATTCTGTGTGCATGTGGCCTAAACCCAATCTCTGTGTGGCAATTTTAATTTAAACAAGTTGAACTCTGCCTCTGATCATTTAAAAAAGGTGTGTACCAATATCAACCTTTCTCAGGTAATTACTGATCCTACAAAACCAAAGAGATCCTTCAAGGTTGTCCCTGATTGGCTCAATCTTAACAAATCAAAGGTAGAAAATCCGCAGTATCTGAACTTGGTGTTAGTTATCACTGCTCAATAGCCTGTATCAGAATTGCAAAAATGAAAACATTAGGTCCACGCTTGGTATCCAGATCCTGAAACATCTCCATGAGCAGGCTTTTTTTTAACTGATCTGTTGAATAGTTATATGACACTGTTAAAATCCCAGATGAAGATCTAGCACTTGACCATTTTTGTAAATCTTCTAATTCCACAGTTGATAAACACGCCCCTTTTAAAAAGTATAGAACTTAGAACAGGTCTATCCCTGGCTTTCGGCAGAACTGTCTTCTTTACTTTTTTTTCCCCTTGTCCTGTTCAGCATTATGTCAGAAGAATTGTAGTCTGAATACCTTTGATGCCAAACAGATTTGTTTTGCCAAGGGAAGTTTTATAAATGTAAAGCTCCCCTTGATGCCCATTTATTTATTTCTGTTTACAATATATGACATGAACTGAACTGAACCGGACCGGGGGACAAGGAAAGAAGAAGAGGAAAGAAGAGGAAACAGAACAAAAATAGAAACAAAAACCAGACAACCAGCTGCTACACCTGTAAAAAACAAAACAGACAACAATCCATGGCCTATGAGGGGAATCCAGCCTTAGCGCCACCAGGAGCACCTGAAAGCAGACAAGCAGAGAAAAAACAAACACACAAACAAACAAAAACAAGCACAAGAAGCGGCAATCGCATACAACACAGCTGTGGATATAGATGACCTGAGACGACATGATAATACATCAACTGCTTAGTGACCATGCTACTGGACTAATGAATGTGTGTGTGTGTGTGTGAGAACATGCAACACCCATGGCACAGGACCTACATGATAACCGTGCTTAGTTATGAGTGTATAAGCGTACAGGGCCACAATCCACAGCCCCCCCCCCAAGCAATCAGAAGCAGGCAGAGAGGGCCACAAGACCCAGGCCACCAGCAGCCCCCACAGAGCACAGAACCCAGGCAGCCCACCGCAGGGGCAACCACGCATCCACCCAGAAGACTGCAGAGGAAGCACCCGGAAAGAGCCCCCATAAGCATAGGGCAGAGGCACTCCGGGAACCAGGGGTAACAGCCCACCGACCCCGCCAGGCCCCAGCCGCCCAGACATGGGCCGTGCACTGGACCTGGGCCCCAGGAGCCCGGGCGCCCCCAAACCCCCCGGCAGAGGCCCCACCCAATACCCAGGAGGGCCAAGCGCCCCAGACAGCCACAAAGTGGGTCAGCGCCTGCCCCAGCACCCCTGGCCAAGTGCCCTGGGAGTCAAGACGTGCCCACAGGTGGGTGAAGTCGCGAGCAGTGGGGAGAGGCAACGCTGATGCCCCATCGGGAGAAACACAGGCAGGCCAGGCGACAGCAAGTCCCAGATCCAGGCCCAATCATTACCACACACACTTTCACGTCCCATACATCCACACATCCACACATCCTACCTCCCTCGACTCTGCTGGGGTGTAGTGCAGCGGGCACACCAGGAGGCCAGCAACCCCCCAGCCACCACAGACCCCGAACCAGCAGAACAATTAATTAATCCTCCTGGCCCCTCCTGCCCCGAGCAGACACCAGGAAGCAGGGGTGTGCGAAGAAGACCCCTCCCCTCACCCTTCTGGCTCTTCAATATTTTCTAATAGTGAGCAATTAAAATTGAGGGGCAGCCAAACTTGTAGAACTGGGAGCGCGGCACTCTGGGCAGCCTACATACCCAAAGAGCCCCGCCCACCAGATGCCACTCAGTGTAACCACCCCCCAAGACCTAATGTGTGTGTGTGAGTGTGTTTGATAAGTAGTAATGTCTAAGGTGAAATTAAAACAGGGGCAGGGAACTGCAGAGTGCAACCAAAGGGGACCACCTACGTGGCCCCATCCACTACACCCCACCGAACACACACGCCCCCAAAACCCTTCATGTGTGAGTGTGTGCTGTGTATAGGAGCCAGAAGGGAGAGGGGTATGGGGATATATACCGGGGGAGCTACTCTCCCCCAGAGAGGGCAGCCAGGGACTGGCTGCAATAGGCATCCCCGCTACCTGGGAGCCAACAATGGGCAGGAGGGCCTGATGTCCACCAGGCTCGGGGCCTGCAGCGACCATATTCCGGGAGCTACTGTACCCCCAGAAGGTACCCATCCCGCCCCACCCCACTCAACCCAACCCCACCCAGGAGGACCTCTACAAAAAACAAACAAACAACATCAAAAAACAAACAAACAAACCACCCGGTCACACCAGTCGCAGCAGCCCGGGCCTGAGACCCACCATCACCCAGCAACTCACCACCACCACTATGTGATAAAACTAATCAGAGGGGACCAGAGAGAATGAAATCCAGCCAATTGATGTTTTGAGGAGGCAGACATTGTTTCCATGCTAATATAATCTAAAAGAAAATTTCTAAACTGGTTAATACACAGATTGTTCTTCGCTTTCCAGTTCATGAGAATAGTTTTCTTTGCGATACATAACACTGTGACAACCATGTGTGCTGAGTTAATTTCCATGGTGATGTTGTCTAAGTCACCCAGTATGCACAGTGTGGGGCATGCAGGGATGCTACACTTTAGCCATGTTGATAGGTCCTCACAGACTTCAAGCCAGAACTTCTGGACAGGCGCAGAAAACCACAAAGCGTGTGCATAATCATCAGGTGTGTTATCTGTGCAATGTGAGCAGATGTTTGAGTGTGTTAGACCCATCCTGAACATCCTTTGTCCTGTATAGTGTGTTCTATGAAGGATTTTGTATTGTATGAGCTGTAAATTAGGATTTTGAGTCTTTATGAAGGTGTTCAAACATATTTGTGGTTAGAAGCTATGACCAGAACTGATGGATAAATCTGCCTCCCATTTTGAGGATGGAAGAGACATTGTGTCATCTATCTTAGACAATAATTTATATATTTTTGATAGTAGTTTTGGGGTACAGATGCGTAGAAATTCTGCTACCCTAGTCGGGGGTTGTAAGTCTGGTTGGTGGAGGATATATCCATCCATCCATCCATCATCTGCCGCTTATCCGGGGGTCGGGTCGCGGGGGCAGGAGCTTGAGCAGAGAAACCCAGACGTCTCTGTCCCCGGCCACTTCCTCCAGCTCTTCCGGGGGGACCCCGAGGCGTTCCCAGGCCAGCCGAGAGACATAGTCTCTCCAACGTGTCCTGGGTCTCCCCCGGGGTCTCCTCCCAGTGGGACGTGCCCGGAACACCTCCCCAGGGAGGCGCCCAGGGGGCATCCTAACCAGATGCCCGAGCCACCTCATCTGACTCCTCTCAATGCGGAGGAGCAGCAGTTCTACTCCGAGCCCCTCCCGGATGACTGAGCTTCTCACCCTATCTCTAAGGGAGAGCCCAGACACCCTGCGGAGGAAACCCATTTCGGCCGCTTGTATTCGCGATCTTGTTCTTTCGGTCACTACCCACAACTCGTGACCATAGGTGAGGATGGGAACGTAGATTGACCAGTAAGTAGAGAGCTTCGCCTTCTGGCTCAGCTCCCTCTTCACAACGACGGGTCGGTGCAGAGCCTGCAACACTGCAGGCGCCGCACCGATCCGCCCGTCAATCTCCCGCTCCATTCGTCCGTCACTCGTGAACAAGACCCCGAGATACTTGAACTCCTCCTCTTGGGGAAGGATCTCATTCCCGACCCGGAGAGAGCATTCCACCCTTTTCCGGCTGAGAACCATAGTCTCGGATTTGGAGGTGCTGATTCTCATCCCAGCCGCTTCACACTCGGCTGCGAATCACTCCAGTGAGAGCTGAAGGTCACGGCCTGACGACGCTAACAGAACCACATCATCTGCAAAAAAGCAGAGACCCGATTCTGAGGTCGCCAAATGGGACACCCGCAACGCCCTGGCTCCGCCTAGAAATTCTGTCCATAAAAGTTAGGAACAGAATCGGTGACAAAGGGCAGCCCTGACGGAGTCCAACTCTCACCGGAAACGTATCCGACTTACTGCCGGCAATGCGGACCAAACTCCGAACGGCCCCTATCAAGGGGTCCGGCACTCCATATTCCCGGAGCACCCCCCACAGGACTCCACGAGGGACACGGTCGAACGCTTTCTCCAAGTCCACAAAACACATGTAGACTGGTTGGGCGAACTCCCATGCACCCTCCAGGATCCTGCCGAGGGTATAGAGCTGGTCCACTGTTCCACGGCCAGGACGAAAGCCACACTGCATCTCCTGAATCCGAGGCTCGATTATCCGACGGATCCTCCTCTCCAATACCCCCGAATAGACCTTACCAGGGAGGCTGAGGAGTGTGATACCCCAATAGTTGGAACACACCCTCCGGTCCCCCTTTTTAAAGAGGGGGACCACCACCCCAATCTGCCAGTCCAGAGGCACTGTCCCCGATGTCCACGCAATACTGCAGAGGCGTGTCAGCCAAGACAGCCCTACAACATCCAGAGCCTTGAGAAACTCAGGACGGACCTCATCCACCCCCGGGGCCTTGCCACCGAGGAGCTTTTTAACCACCTCGGCAACCTCAGCCCCAGAAATGGGAGGCCCCGTCTCCGAGCTCTCCGACTCTGCCTCTTCCGAGCACGTGTTGGTAGGATTGAGGAGTTCCTCGAAGTACTCCCCCCACCGACTCACAACATCCCTAGTTGAGGTCAGCAAAGCCCCGTCCCCACTGTAAACAGTGTTGACTGTGAGCCGCTTCCCCCCCCCCTGAGACGCCGGATGGTGGACCAGAATCTTTTCGAGGCCGTCCGGAAATCGTTCTCCATGGTCTCACCGAACTCCTCCCAGGCCCGAGTTTTTGCCTGAGCAACCGCCGAAGCCGTGGCCCGTCAGGCCCGTCGGTACCTATCAGCTTCTTCCAGGGTCCCACTGGCCAAAAAGGCCCGATAGGACTCCTTCTTCAGCTTGACGGCTTCCCTCACCACTGGTGTCCACCAGCAGGTTCGAGGGTTGCCGCCACGACAGGCACCGACCACCTTACGGCCACAACTCCGACCAGCTGCCTCGGCAATGGAGTCACGGAACATGGCCCATTCGGACTCAATGTCCCCCACCTCAAATATGGTTGAAGCTCTGCCGGAGGTGGGAGTTAAAGCTCCTTCTGACGGGGGATTCTGACAAACGCTCCCAGCAGACCCTCACAATACGTTTGGGCCTGCCAGGTCTGATCGGCATCCTCCCCCACCAGGTGATCAGTTGACAGCTCCGCCCCTCTCTTCACCCGAGTGTCCAGGACATACGGCCGCAAGTCCGATGATACAACCACAAAGTCGATCATCGAACTGCGGCCAAGGGTGTCCTGGTGCCAAGTGCACATATGGACACCCTTATGCCTGAACATGGTGTTCGTTATGGACAGTCTATGACTGGCACAGAAGTCCAACAACATAACACCACTCTGATTCAGATCGGGGGGCCCCCCGATCCTCCCAATCACACCCCTCCAGGTCTCACTGTCATTGCCCACGTGAGCATTGAAGTCCCCCAGCAGAATGAGTGAGTCTCCGGTAGGAGCATTCTCCAGTGCCTCCCCCAGAGACTCCAAAAAGGGTAGGTACTCTGAACTGCTGTTTGGCGCATAGGCACAAACAACAGTCAGGACTCGTCCCCCCACCCAAAGGCGGAGGGAGGCTACCCTCTCGTTCACTGGGGTAAACCCCAATGTACTGGCACACAGCCGGGGGGCAATAAGTATGCCCACACCTGCTCTGCGCCTCTCACCACGGGCAACTCCAGAGTGGAAGAGAGTCCAACCCCTCTCAAGAGTACTGGTTCCAGATCCCAAGCCGTGCGTCGAGGTGAGTCCGACTATATCTAACGGTCTGATGAAGTTTCAACAATAAACAACAAACTTTGTATTATGAGAAAGAACCAGACTCATTCTTCAGGAATCCGAAAATAAGCTAAAATGAGTTATGCACGAATTCGGATTCTCCTATAAAACGAATTCCTTAACTCAAACCAAGTTAAGACTGCTTTGTCCTTCATATTTATTCATGTCTAATCAAGTTTCAATGATAAACAACGTTGTACTTTGTAGAATGAGAAAGAACTTCTTCAGCAATAAGCATCTCTCGACAAATGACGAAATACAGATTTTGCTATAAAATTAATTGCTATCAGCCTGACTTAAAACTGTTTGTCTTCCTTATTTATCCACTTCAAATCAAGTTTCAACAATTAAAAAAAATTTGTAGTTTGAGAAAGAACAACTTAATCTTGAGCAATCAGTATAAAAAGAGGGTAAGCAAAGGTGCGAATGTCAAACCATACATGATCAAAACAGGGAGCGGAGGTGTTTGGCTGAGACAAGGTGTGAATGTCCACCCATAATTAATGAAAAGCGGGCAACAAGTAGGTTCGAATGCCCAACCATACATCATCAAAAGCAGGAGTGGATATGTTCGGCTACAAGAAGGTTTGAACGTCTGACCATAGTTTGTAAAAAGCGGGTAAGAAAAGGTTCGAATGCCCGAACATACACCATCAAAGGAGGGAGCGGAGGTGTTCCGCTGTAAGAAGGTGTGAATGTCCGACCATAGTTGGTAAAAAACGGGTAAGAAAAGGTTAAAATACCTGACTGTACACAATCAGTAGCGGGTGCAGAGTTGTTCGGCTACTAAAAGGTGTGAAAGTCCGACCATGGTTTGTAAAAAGCGGGTAAGAAAAGGTGCGAATGCCCGAAAATGTATGATCAAAAGAGGGAGCGGAGGTGTTCGGCTGCAAGAAGGTGTGAATGTACACCCATAATTACTGAAAAATGGGTAAGAAAAGGTGCGAATGCCCAACTATACATAATCAAAAGCAGGAGTGGATGTGTTCGGCTCCAAGAAGGGTTGAATGTCTGACCATAGTTTGTAAAAAGCAGGTAAGAAAAGGTTTGACTGCCCGAACATACACCATCAAAAGAGGGAACGGAGGTGTTCCGCTGTAAGAAGGTGTGAATGTCCAACCATAGTTGGTAAAAAGCGGGTAAGAAAAGGTTAAAATACCCAACTGTACACAATCAATAGCGGGAGCGGAGTTGTTCGGCTACTAAAAGATTTGAAAGTCCGACTATGGTTTGTAAAAAGCGGGTAAGAAAAGGTGCTAATGCCCGACAATGTATGATCAAAAGAGGGAGCGGAGGTGTTCGGCTGCAAGAAGGTCTGAATGTCCAACCATAATTTGTAAAAACCGGGAAGGAAAGGCTCGAAAGCCCGACTATACACCATCAAAAGCGGGAGCAGAGTGGTTCAGCTGCAAGAAGGTCTGAATGTCCATCAATAATTGCTTTAAAACATGAAAGAAAATTTTCGAATATCATCCGCACATGATCATAAGAAGGAGAGGAGGTGTTCAGCTGCAAGAAGGTGTGAATGTCCGACTAAAGTTCAAATATATTAACAAAAGCGGGAGGAGAGGTCTTCGGATGAAGAGTGGTTGAGAATTTCCAACCATAATCTATAAAATTCGGTGAAAAAAAGGTGTGATAGAACACTAAAAGGTGGAGCGGAAGTGTTCGGCTGCAAGAAGGTGTGAATGTCCGACTATATTTGGTGAAAAGCAGGTGAAGCAAGGTCTGAATGCCCAACCTTACATTATCAAAAGCGAGATCAGAGGTGTTTGGCTGCAAGAAGGCCATAGTTTGCCAAAAGCGGGTAAGCTGCGAATGACCAACTAAATATCAACAAAAGTGGGGGTGGAGGTCTTCGGATGCAACTGGGTGTGAACATCCCACCATACAAGTATGGTGGAGAGGAAGCTGTGAACAGCCGACCATAGTTTGCAAAAAGCGGGTGAGAAAAGGTGCGAATGTCCAACCATACATGATCAAAACAGGGAGCGGAGGTGTTTGGCTGTGACAAGGTGTGAATGTCCACCCAAAATTAATGAAAAGCGGGCAAAAAGTAGGTTTGAATGCCCAAACATACATCATCAAAAGAAGGAGTGGATGTGTTCGGCTACAAGAAGGTTTGAATGTCCGAGCATAGTTTGTAAAAAGCGGGTAAGAAAAGGTTCGAATGCCCAAACATACACCATCAAAAGAGGGAGCGGAGGTGTTCCGCTGTAAGAAGGTGTGAATGTCCGACCATAGTTGGTAAAAAGTGGGTAAGAAAAGGTTAAAATACCCGACTGTACACAATCAATAGGGGGAGCGGAGTTATTCGGCTACAAGAAGGTGTGAAAGTCCAACCATGGTTTGTAAAAAGCTGGTAAGAAAAGGTTCGAATGCCCGAATATATACCATCAAAAGCGGAAGCGGAGGTGTTTTGCTGCAAGAAGCTGTGATCGTCCGACCAAAGTTTGTAAAAAGCAGTTAAGAAAAGGTTTGAATATCCAACCAAACATAATCAAAAGCGGGAGCAGAGCTGTTCGACTGCAAGTAGGTGTGAATGTCCAGCCATAATTACTCACAAACGGGTAAGAAAAGGTAGTATTGCCAGACCATACATGATCAAAACAGGGAGCTGAGGTCGTTCAGCACCAAGGTGTGAATGTCTGACTATAGTTTGTAAAAAGCGGGTAAGATAAGGTGCGAATGCCCGACAATGTATAATCAAAAGAGGGAGCAGAGGTTTTCGGCTACAAGAAGGTTTGAATGTCCGACCATAGTTTGTAAAAAGCGGGTAAGAAAAGGTTCAAATGCCTGACTATACACCATCAAAAGCGGGAGCGGAGATGTTCCGCTGTAAGACGGTGTGAATGTCCGACCATAGTTGGTAAAAAGCGGGTAAGAAAAGGTTAAAATACCCGACTGTACACAATCAATAGCGGGAGCGGAGTTGTTCGGCTACAAGAAGGTGTGAAAGTCCAACCATCGTTTGTAAAAAGCTGGTAAGAAAAGGTTCGAATGCCCGAATATATACCATCAAAAGCGGAAGCGGAGGTGTTCGGCTGCAAGAAGGTTTGAACGTCCGACCAAAGTTGGCAAAAAGCAGTAAAGAAAAGGTTCGAATATCCAAACATAATTAAAAGCGAGAGAGATTGTGTTCAGCTGCAAGTAGTTGTGAATATCCAGCCATAATTACTCACAAACGGGTAAGAAAAGGTAGTATTGCCAGACCATACATGATCAAAACAGGGAGCTGAGGTGGTTCAGCACCAAGGTGTGAATGTCTGACTAAAGTTTGTAAAAAGCGGGTAAGATAAGGTGCGAATGCCCGACAATGTATAATCAAAAGAGGGAGCAGAGGTTTTCGGCTACAAGAAGGTTTGAATGTCCGACCATAGTTTGTAAAAAGCGGGTAAGAAAAGGTTCAAATGCCTGACTATACACCATCAAAAGCGGGAGCGGAGATGTTCCGCTGTAAGACGGTGTGAATGTCCGACCATAGTTGGTAAAAAGCGGGTAAGAAAAGGTTAAAATACCCGACTGTACACAATCAATAGCGGGAGCGGAGTTGTTCGGCTACAAGAAGGTGTGAAAGTCCAACCATCGTTTGTAAAAAGCTGGTAAGAAAAGGGTCGAATGCCCGAATATATACCATCAAAAGCGGAAGCGGAGGTGTTCGGCTGCAAGAAGGTGTGAACGTCCGACCAAAGTTGGCAAAAAGCAGTAAAGAAAAGGTTCGAATATCCAAACATAATTAAAAGCGAGAGAGATTGTGTTCAGCTGCAAGTAGTTGTGAATATCCAGCCATAATTACTCACAAACGGGTAAGAAAATGTAGTATTGCTTGACCATACATGATCAAAACAGGGAGCGGAGGTGGTTTAGCTGCAAAAAGGGGTGAATGTCCAACTAAAGTTCAAATATATTAACCAAAGCGGGAGGAGAGGTCTTCGTATTAGAGTGGTTGAAATTTCCAACCATAATCTATAAAATGCGGTGAAAAAAAAAGGTGTGAAGGAATGAATTTTATCGCAAAATCCGAAATCATGCATAACTCCGCAAAAGGAACGTATTGCTCAACCAAAGGGATGCTTCTTTCTCATTCAGGGTAATATGAGGAACTTTATGCTTGATACATTTTGATACTCATGAAAGTAAGCTTATTCTCGGATTCCTGATCCTCCAGTGTTGCTCTTTCCTATACTGCAAAATACAGCCTTGTTCTTTGTTGAAATCGATATAGACATTGATAAATATGAAGGACAAAGCAGTTTCCACTTTGTTTGAGTGAAGGAATTAATTTTATAGCAAAATCCCAAATCAAGCAGAACGTATGAAAATAAGCTTGTTTTCGGATTCCTGATCCTTCAGTGTTGCTATTTCTTCTACTGCAAAATACAATGTTGTTCTTTATTGAAGTCAATCTAGACATTGATAAATATGAAGGACAAAGCAGTTTCCACTTTGTTTGAGTAAAGGAATTCATTTTATACATAAAATCCCAAATCATGCAGAACGTATGAAAATAAGCTTATTCTCGGATTCCTGTTCCTTCAGTGTTGCTCTTTCTACTACTGCAAAATACAATGTTGTTATTTGTTGAAGTCGATCTAGACATTGATAAATATGTAGGACAAAGCAGTTTTAACTTGGTTTGAGTGAAGGAATTCATTTTATACATAAAATCCCAAATCATGCAGAACGTATGAAAATAAGCTTATTCTCGGATTACTGATCCTTCAGTGTTGCTCTTTCTTCTACTGCAAAATCCAGTGTTGTTCTTTGTTGAAGTCAATCTAGACATTGATAAATATGAAGGACAAAGCAGTTTTAACTTGGTTTGAGTGAAGGAATTCATTTTATTCATAAAATCCCAAATCATGCAGAACGTATGAAAATAAGCTTATTCTCGGATTCCTAAAACTTTTGATTTGCTCTTTCTTTACTGCAAAGTACAATGTTGTTCTTTGTTGAAGTCGATCTAGACATTGATAAATATGAAGGACAAAGCAGTTTTCACTTGGTTTGAGTGAAGGATTTGCAGCTGAAAACCTCCCGCTCCCACTTTTGATTGTGTATAGTCGGGCTTTCGAGCCTTTTCTTACCCGGTTTTTAGAAATTATGGTTGGACATTCAGACCTTGCAGCCGAAGACCTCCACTCCCTCTTTTGATCATACATTGTCGGGCATTCGCACCTTTTCTTACCCGCTTTTTACAAACTATAGTCAGACATTCACACCTTGGTGCTGAACCACCTCAGCTCCCTGTTTTGATCATGTATGGTCTGGCAATACTACCTTTTCTTACCCGTTTGTGAGTAATTATGGCTGTACATTCACACCTACTTGCAGTCGAACAGCTCTGCTCCCGCTTTTGATGGTATATATTCGGGCATTCGAACCTTTTCTTAACTGCTTTTTGCAAACTTTGGTCGGACGTTCACACCTTCTTGCAGCCGAACACCTCCGCTTCCGCTTTTGATGGTATATATTCGGGCATTCGAACCTTTTCTTAGCAGCTTTTTACAAACCATGGTTGAACTTTCACACCTTCTTGTAGCCGAACACCTCCGCTCCCGCTTTTGATGGTGTATAGTCAGGCATTTGAACCTTTTCTTACCCGCTTTTTACAAACTATGGTCGGACATTCAAACCTTCTTGTAGCCGAAAACATCCGCTCCCTCTTTTGATCATACAATGTCGGGCATTCGCACCTTTTCTTACCCGTTTTTTACAAACCATGGTCGGACTGTCACACATTCTTGTAGCCAAACACATCCGCTCCCGCTATTGATTGTGTACAGTCGGGTATTTTAACCTTTTCTTACCCGTTTTTTACCAACTATGGTCGGACATTCACACCTTCTTTCAGCGGAACACCTCCGCTCCCTCTTTTGATGGTGTATGTTTGGGCATTCGAACCTTTTCTTACCCGCTTTTTACAAACTATGCTCGGACATTCAAACCTTCTTGTAGCCGAACACATCCACTC
This sequence comes from Leuresthes tenuis, assembly GCF_036924035.1. Taxonomy (NCBI): domain Eukaryota; kingdom Metazoa; phylum Chordata; class Actinopteri; order Atheriniformes; family Atherinopsidae; genus Leuresthes; species Leuresthes tenuis. The sequence goes on along the minus strand of NW_027325368.1, from coordinate 29,861,517 downwards.
CTGCTTTTGATTATGTATGGTTGGGCATTCAAACCTACTTGTTGCCCGCTTTTCATTAATTTTGGGTGGACATTCACACCTTGTCACAGCCAAACACCTCCGCTCCCTGTTTTGATCATGTATGGTTGGACATTCGCACCTTTTCTCACCCGCTTTTTGCCAACTATGGTCGGCTGTTCACTGCTTCCTCTCCACCATACTTGTATGGTGGGATATTCACACCCACTTGCATCCGAAGACCTTTTGTTGATATTTAGTCGGTCATTCGCAGCTTACCCGCTATTGGCAAACTATGGCCTTCATGCAGACAAACACCTCTGATCTCGCTTTTGATGATGTAAGGTTGGGCATTCAGACCTTGCTTCACCTGCTTTTCACCAAATATAGTCGGACATTCACACCTTCTTGCAGCCGAACACTTCCGCTCCACCTTTTAGTGTTCTATCACACCTTTTTTTTCACCGCATTTTATAGATTATGGTTGGAAATTCTCAACCACTCTCATCCGAAGACCTCTCCTCCCGCTTTTGTTAATATATTTGAACTTTAGTCGGACATTCACACCTTCTTGCAGCTGAACCACCTCCGCTCCCTGTTTTGATCATGTATGGTCTGGCAATACTACCTTTTCTTACCCGTTTGTTAGTAATTATGGCTGGACATTCACACCTACTTGCAGCCGAACACCACCTCTCCCGCTTTTGATGATGTATGGACCGGCATTCTTACCTTTTCTAACACATTTTTCAGCAATTATGGTCGGAGATTCACACTTACTCACAGCCGAACAACTCCGCTCCCGCATTTGATGGTGTATAGTCGGGCATTCTCACCCTTTCTCATCAGCTTTTTGCAAATTATGATCTGACATTCACACCTGCTTTTGATAATGTATGGTTGGGCATTCGCACCTTTTCTTACCCATTTTTCAGTAATTATGGGTGGACATTCACACCTTCTTGCAGCTGAACACCTCCTCTCCCGCTATTGATTGTGTACAGTCGGGTATTTTAACCTTTTCTTACCCGCTTTTTACCAAATATGGTCGGACATTCACACCGTCTTACAGCGGAACACCTCTGCTCCCGCTTTTGATGGTGTATAGTCAGGCGCTTGAACCTTTTCTTACCCGCTTTTTACAAACTATGGTCGGACATTCAAACCTTCTTGTAGCCGAAAACCTCCGCTCCCTCTTTTGATTATACATTGTTGGGCATTCGCACCTTATTTACAAACTATAGTCAGACATTCACACCTTGCAGCTGAGCCACCTAAGCTCCCTGTTTTGATAGTGTATGTTCGGGCATTCGAACCTATTCTTACCCCCTTTTTACAAACTATGCTCGGAGATTCACACCTACTCATAGCCGAACAACTCCGCTCCCGCATTTGATGATGTATTGTCCGGCATTCTAGTCTCTTCTAACACATTTTTCAGCAATTATGGTCGGACATTCACACCTACTCACAGCCAAACACTTCCGCTCCCGCATTTGATGGTGTATAGCCGGGCATTCTCACCCTTTCTCATCAGCTTTTTGCAAATTATGATCTGACATTCACACCTACTTGCAGTCGAACAGCTCTTTTCCCGCTTTTGATTATGTTTGGTTGGATATTCGAACCTTTTCTTAACTGCTTTTTACAAACTTTGGTCGGACGTTCACACCTTCTTGCAGCCGAACACATCCACTTCCACTTTTGATGGTATATATTCGGGCATTCGAACCTTTTCTTACCCGCTTTTTACAATCCGTGGTCGGACTTTCACACCTTCTTGTAGCCAAACAACTCCGCTCCCGCTATTGATTGTGTACAGTCGGGTATTTTAACCTTTTCTTACCCGCTTTTTACCAACTATGGTCGGACATTTACACCTTCTTACAGCGGAACACCTCCGCTCCCTCTTTTGATGGTCTATGTTCGGGCATTCGAACCATTTCTTACCCGCTTTTTACAAACTATGGTCGGACATTCAAACCTTCTTGTAGCCGAACACATCCACTCCTGCTTTTGATGATGTATGGTTTGGCATTCGCACCCTTTTTTTACCCATTTTTCAGGAATTTTGGGTGGACATTCAGACCTTCTTGCAGCCGAAAACCTCTGCTCCCTCTTTTGATCATACATTGTCGGGCATTCGCACCTTATCTTACCCGCTTTTTACAAACTATAGTCAGACATTCACACCTTGCAGCTGAACCACCTCCGCTCCCTGTTTTGATCATGTATGGTCTGGCAATACTACCTTTTCTTACCCGTTTGTGAGTAATTAATCCCAAAATATTGAGCATAAAATAAGTCTTTATGCTGATGATGTATTACTTTTCCTTCAGAACTCACAGACGTCTCTCACTCACACGATCACACTCATAAATAAATTCTCAGCACTTTCTGACTACTCTATCAACTGGTCTAAGACCACAGTTCTGCCCATTAACTGTAGGGTCCATAATATACCTGCAATCACTTTACAGTCAGGAAATATTAGATATTTAGGCATAAACATTTCCTCCAGGCTCTCAGAGCTAACAAAGCTAAATTATGTGCAATTATTAAAGACAGTAGAGGACGATCTCTCGTTGGAAGTCCTTACCTATATCACTTATGGGGAGAGTTACATCCATTAAAATGATGATACTACCAAAAGTTAACTATTTGTTCTCAATGATCCCCATAAAACCATCTGCTACTTGGTTTAAGTCACTAGATTCATGCATCTCCAAATTTCTGTGGAAAAACAAACCACCACGTATTAGTTTAAAAACCCTACAGAAGACCAAGGACAGTGGTGGATTAGATTTACCTCATTTTCAGCACTATTCCTTAGACAATAGGTTACAATATATATCAAAATGGTTTAAACCTTGTTGTTGTCACAGTTCCCAGAGACGTTGTAATCGTTGAGGATTCTATATTCACCCCCTCATTAGAGGCACGTAATGCAGATTGATGACACTGAATCTTCTTCTCTGTTCATTGCTGGCATCATTCCCAGCATCGTAAGTGTCCGTGGCATTGTTAGCCTCTTCTTCTGGATCTTGATATCGAGAATCCTTTTGTATTTCTGGTTTGTCAGTCCTCTGTCTTCGTTCACCGGAGTCTTTGTCTTTTTGTCCTTGAGTTTGGTGATTTTTTCTTCTTTTGATGCCTTGACACAATGTGACAGGTGATACCACGTGGGAGATCCTGTAACTTGGACTGCTGTCCCTGTGCTGCGAAATGGCTGTGCTGCTCAAATGGTCTCTCCTTCATCATGGTTACATGCTGCCATTCCGACATCTCGCCATTCCGACATGGGTCTCCAATTGTCGGAATGGCGACACTTAATTTTTTATCAAACGTCCCACCATTCCGACACTTTTTTCCTCCTATGGTCGGAATGGCGGTATGTTTTTTGTTTTTTTTAACATACCGCCATTCCGACAGTTCCTTTTAATAGCCTATTTTTTACCCAAAACATTTTGCACTAATGATATGCAAATACGCCCTAAAGTTTGGCGCACAAGCTTTGCACATGCAGAGGCCACAGCCTCGCAAACAAACTTTAATAATCTATTATCAAAATCCCCTGAATTTCAAATATAAAAATACAGATATTAATGTACCTCTGGCGAGACTGAAACTGATTAAGCAGAAATACAGTGTCAGTGAGCTGTCACAGCAGCCAGCTGGAGCGGAACTCTCCACAGAGCCCATGCGTCTTTTGCACGCTGTCATCATATGCAAAAGTAATAATTGCAATTACAGATATCACGGCTACTGCACAGGACACAGTTGCGAGCACTCTGCCTTGCCTTGCCAATAGGAGAAGAGAGAAATGACAGCATAGAACGTATAAAACAGAAACAAATTCAGTAAAAACGTTTATTCATGTTATTCACGTGATTTATGAGTACTCACTCCAATTTTGGGAAGCGCGGATGGGCTTTGCGCATTTGGCACAAACACACAGCCGCAACGGTTGTAGCTTTATACAGCCTGTTGATATCTTAAGGACCTAACTGGTCACACCTGGGAGTAAATGTCATGTAGAGATTGTTTTTACATGACATTACAGCTGAACATATAGCTTTCATCCACAAACCAACGTGGGAGAGCCCGAAGACGCATGTGCCAGACGCACATAGGCATGCGTAAAACCAATTTTGACCACTTCATACTGTTTATTTGCTTTCTTTTAGTTAACTTTGTTTCTTTTGGATTCTTGTGCGTGTTATGGAGCCGTTTTGGTCCATGTTTGTAAGCCTTTTTTTCCTGGATTAAATTTTCGGAAGTTGAAACAAGTGGCATTGGAGTGTGTGATTGAAAACCACCGCGGACTGCTTCTCCTCCTCCAGTTGCCGAGACGTTGTGTTTTTAATAACGCTTGTCTATAAACATGTGTTAAACATATAAATTGCATGAACAGAAAGAAGGGACTCACCTGTTGAGTAACACACATTTCCTTATACGGAAAGCCTTGTCGGAATGGTGGGACATTTGAACGTCAGAATAGCGGGATGTCGCAATGGTGGGATGTCGGAATGGTGGGACGTTTGCATGTCGGAATGGTGGTATGTCGGAATGGTGGTATGTCGGAATGGTGGGATGTCGGAATAGCGGGATGTCGGAATGGCGAAATTTCGGAATGGGTGTTGCCACCCCCTTCATCATATACACAGTTATTTATACATCACCTTCCACCATGAAGCGTTGTCCCTTTTTGTTTCTCTCTTTGTTCTTAAAATGCTGTTATGCATGTCTAAACCAATCCATTAAATTAGATCATTTTGGCAGTAAAGCGATCTACAATGTGCTTGGTCGCAAAGCTGCTCATCTGTGGTAAACAGCTCTTCAGAAAGGCATTCTTCAATTGATTTCACTAATTCTATGTAATAATTTTGTTGTTTCCTACAAAACTACACCCATCTGTCTGAGTATTTAATATTGTCTGGGTCCCGTTAAAACATGTATTTTTCCCATCTAATTCCTTGTTTGCTTTAAAACAAGTATTCCCCATTTTCTATCCCTTCAGTAGCCAACCAGTTTGTATGGAGTACACTGGAGCAACTTGACTGATCAGTAAAACACTGCTTTTGTTGTCACCGCAAGGCTTCCCCCGTCGGTTGTTTCACTGAGACACTACTGAGTAACTATAACTCAACACAGTTTATACACATAACATTCCTATACATACTAACAAACAAACAAACAATTATTTATCGCAATTTTCTCATCTCTGTTTGAACGTACACCCAGGTAAATATTCCTGTAGTCTTCTCATACCGACTATGGACCCATTCATTGTTTAACTTCACTGTTTTGCAAATCCTAATTGAATATTACACATTGACATTGAACTTTACTTGATAAGCAGGTCTTCATTGCATTCAGCAGCCTATATGTGAGCATCTATGTGTAAGCTGTTCTTCTTTGCATTTATCAGCAGCAAGCAATTCTTCATTGCACATGCATATGAAAATAGTAAAACAATTCCAATGCGTTAGCGAAACCTTCTATATCAGGAGTGTCCATCATGATGCTGGGAATAGAACCTCTTTCCCAGAATAGTTCAACCTTCATTACTCAACTGATCATAACTCCGCAATGAGCACATTTCAAAGTATCATTCCTCTACATATATTCAAAAATCTATGTGTAAATGTTTAATATTTCTTATATTTGTTGATGTCATTCTGTGTGCATGTGGCCTAAACCCAATCTCTGTGTGGCAATTTTAATTTAAACAAGTTGAACTCTGCCTCTGATCATTTAAAAAAGGTGTGTACCAATATCATCCTTTCTCAGGTAATTACTGATCCTACAAAACCAAAGAGATCCTTCAAGGTTGTCCCTGATTGGCTCAATCTTAACAAATCAAAGGTAGAAAATCCGCAGTATCTGAACTTGGTGTTAGTTATCACTGCTCAATAGCCTGTATCAGAATTGCAAAAATGAAAACATTAGGTCCACGCTTGGTATCCAGATCCTGAAACATCTCCATGAGCAGGCTTTTTTTTAACTGATCTGTTGAATAGTTATATGACACTGTTAAAATCCCAGATGAAGATCTAGCACTTGACCATTTTTGTAAATCTTCTAATTCCACAGTTGATAAACACGCCCCTTTTAAAAAGTATAGAACTTAGAACAGGTCTATCCCTGGCTTTCGGCAGAACTGTCTTCTTTACTTTTTTTTCCCCTTGTCCTGTTCAGCATTATGTCAGAAGAATTGTAGTCTGAATACCTTTGATGCCAAACAGATTTGTTTTGCCAAGGGAAGTTTTATAAATGTAAAGCTCCCCTTGATGCCCATTTATTTATTTCTGTTTACAATATATGACATGAACTGAACTGAACCGGACCGGGGGACAAGGAAAGAAGAAGAGGAAAGAAGAGGAAACAGAACAAAAATAGAAACAAAAACCAGACAACCAGCTGCTACACCTGTAAAAAACAAAACAGACAACAATCCATGGCCTATGAGGGGAATCCAGCCTTAGCGCCACCAGGAGCACCTGAAAGCAGACAAGCAGAGAAAAAACAAACACACAAACAAACAAAAACAAGCACAAGAAGCGGCAATCGCATACAACACAGCTGTGGATATAGATGACCTGAGACGACATGATAATACATCAACTGCTTAGTGACCATGCTACTGGACTAATGAATGTGTGTGTGTGTGTGTGAGAACATGCAACACCCATGGCACAGGACCTACATGATAACCGTGCTTAGTTATGAGTGTATAAGCGTACAGGGCCACAATCCACAGCCCCCCCCCCAAGCAATCAGAAGCAGGCAGAGAGGGCCACAAGACCCAGGCCACCAGCAGCCCCCACAGAGCACAGAACCCAGGCAGCCCACCGCAGGGGCAACCACGCATCCACCCAGAAGACTGCAGAGGAAGCACCCGGAAAGAGCCCCCATAAGCATAGGGCAGAGGCACTCCGGGAACCAGGGGTAACAGCCCACCGACCCCGCCAGGCCCAAGCCGCCCAGACATGGGCCATGCACTGGACCTGGGCCCCAGGAGCCCGAGCGCCCCCAAACCCCCCGGCAGAGGCCCCACCCAATACCCAGGAGGGCCAAGCGCCCCAGACAGCCACAAAGTGGGTCAGCGCCTGCCCCAGCGCCCCTGGCCAAGTGCCCTGGGAGTCAAGACGTGCCCACAGGTGGGTGAAGTCGCGAGCAGTGGGGAGAGGCAACGCTGATGCCCCATCGGGAGAAACACAGGCAGGCCAGGCGACAGCAAGTCCCAGATCCAGGCCCAATCATTACCACACACACTTTCACGTCCCATACATCCACACATCCACACATCCTACCTCCCTCGACTCTGCTGGGGTGTAGTGCAGCGGGCACACCAGGAGGCCAGCAACCCCCCAGCCACCACAGACCCCGAACCAGCAGAACAATTAATTAATCCTCCTGGCCCCTCCTGCCCCGAGCAGACACCAGGAAGCAGGGGTGTGCGAAGAAGACCCCTCCCCTCACCCTTCTGGCTCTTCAATATTTTCTAATAGTGAGCAATTAAAATTGAGGGGCAGCCAAACTTGTAGAACTGGGAGCGCGGCACTCTGGGCAGCCTACATACCCAAAGAGCCCCGCCCACCAGATGCCACTCAGTGTAACCACCCCCCAAGACCTAATGTGTGTGTGTGAGTGTGTTTGATAAGTAGTAATGTCTAAGGTGAAATTAAAACAGGGGCAGGGAACTGCAGAGTGCAACCAAAGGGGACCACCTACGTGGCCCCATCCACTACACCCCACCGAACACACACGCCCCCAAAACCCTTCATGTGTGAGTGTGTGCTGTGTATAGGAGCCAGAAGGGAGAGGGGTATGGGGATATATACCGGGGGAGCTACTCTCCCCCAGAGAGGGCAGCCAGGGACTGGCTGCAATAGGCATCCCCGCTACCTGGGAGCCAACAATGGGCAGGAGGGCCTGATGTCCACCAGGCTCGGGGCCTGCAGCGACCATATTCCGGGAGCTACTGTACCCCCAGAAGGTACCCATCCCGCCCCACCCCACTCAACCCAACCCCACCCAGGAGGACCTCTACAAACAAACAACATCAAAAAACAAACAAACAAACCACCCGGTCACACCAGTCGCAGCAGCCCGAGCCTGAGACCCACCATCACCCAGCAACCCACCACCACCACTATGTGATAAAACTAATCAGAGGGGACCAGAGAGAATGAAATCCAGCCAATTGATGTTTTGAGGAGGCAGACATTGTTTCCATGCTAATATAATCTAAAAGAAAATTTCTAAACTGGTTAATACACAGATTGTTCTTCGCTTTCCAGTTCATGAGAATAGTTTTCTTTGCGATACATAACACTGTGACAACCATGTGTGCTGAGTTAATTTCCATGTTGATGTTGTCTAAGTCACCCAGTATGCACAGTGTGGGGCATGCAGGGATGCTACACTTTAGCCATGTTGATAGGTCCTCACAGACTTCAAGCCAGAACTTCTGGACAGGCGCAGAAAACCACAAAGCGTGTGCATAATCATCAGGTGTGTTATCTGTGCAATGTGAGCAGATGTTTGAGTGTGTTAGACCCATCCTGAACATCCTTTGTCCTGTATAGTGTGTTCTATGAAGGATTTTGTATTGTATGAGCTGTAAATTAGGATTTTGAGTCTTTATGAAGGTGTTCAAACATATTTGTGGTTAGAAGCTATGACCAGAACTGATGGATAAATCTGCCTCCCATTTTGAGGATGGAAGAGACATTGTGTCATCTATCTTAGACAATAATTTATATATTTTTGATAGTAGTTTTGGGGTACAGATGCGTAGAAATTCTGCTACCCTAGTCGGGGGTTGTAAGTCTGGTTGGTGGAGGATATATCCATCCATCCATCCATCATCTGCCGCTTATCCGGGGGTCGGGTCGCGGGGGCAGGAGCTTGAGCAGAGAAACCCAGACGTCTCTGTCCCCGGCCACTTCCTCCAGCTCTACCGGGGGGACCCCGAGGCGTTCCCAGGCCAGCCGAGAGACATAGTCTCTCCAACGTGTCCTGGGTCTCCCCCGGGGTCTCCTCCCAGTGGGACGTGCCCGGAACACCTCCCCAGGGAGGCGCCCAGGGGGCATCCTAACCAGATGCCCGAGCCACCTCATCTGACTCCTCTCAATGCGGAGGAGCAGCGGTTCTACTCCGAGCCCCTCCCGGATGACTGAGCTTCTCACCCTATCTCTAAGGGAGAGCCCAGACACCCTGCGGAGGAAACCCATTTCGGCCGCTTGTATTCGCGATCTTGTTCTTTCGGTCACTACCCACAACTCGTGACCATAGGTGAGGATGGGAACGTAGATTGACCAGTAAGTAGAGAGCTTCGCCTTCTGGCTCAGCTCCCTCTTCACAACGACGGGTCGGTGCAGAGCCTGCAACACTGCAGGCGCCGCACCGATCCGCCCGTCAATCTCCCGCTCCATTCGTCCGTCACTCGTGAACAAGACCCCGAGATACTTGAACTCCTCCTCTTGGGGAAGGATCTCATTCCCGACCCGGAGAGAGCATTCCACCCTTTTCCGGCTGAGAACCATAGTCTCGGATTTGGAGGTGCTGATTCTCATCCCAGCCGCTTCACACTCGGCTGTGAATCACTCCAGTGAGAGCTGAAGGTCACGGCCTGACGACGCTAACAGAACCACATCATCTGCAAAAAAGCAGAGACCCGATTCTGAGGTCGCCAAATGGGACACCCTCAACGCCCTGGCTCCGCCTAGAAATTCTGTCCATAAAAGTTAGGAACAGAATCGGTGACAAAGGGCAGCCCTGACGGAGTCCAACTCTCACCGGAAACGTATCCGACTTACTGCCGGCAATGCGGACCAAACTCTGGCACCGGTCATACAGAGACCGAACGGCCCCTATCAAGGGGTCCGGCACTCCATATTCCCGGAGCACCCCCCACAGGACTCCACGAGGGACACGGTTGAACGCTTTCTCCAAGTCCACAAAACACATGTAGACTGGTTGGGCGAACTCCCATGCACCCTCCAGGATCCTGCCGAGGGTATAGAGCTGGTCCACTGTTCCACGGCCAGGACGAAAGCCACACTGCATCTCCTGAATCCGAGGCTCGATTATCCGACGGATCCTCCTCTCCAATACCCCCGAATAGACCTTACCAGGGAGGCTGAGGAGTGTGATACCCCTATAGTTGGAACACACCCTCCGGTCCCCCTTTTTAAAGAGGGGGACCACCACCCCAATCTGCCAGTCCAGAGGCACTGTCCCCGATGTCCACGCAATACTGCAGAGGCGTGTCAGCCAAGACAGCCCTACAACATCCAGAGCCTTGAGAAACTCAAGACGGACCTCATCCACCCCCGGGGCCTTGCCACCGAGGAGCTTTTTAACCACCTCGGCAACCTCAGCCCCAGAAATGGGAGGCCCCGTCTCCGAGCTCTCCAACTCTGCCTCTTCCGAGCACGTGTTGGTAGGATTGAGGAGTTCCTCGAAGTACTCCCCCCACCGACTCACAACATCCCTAGTTGAGGTCAGCAAAGCCCCGTCCCCACTGTAAACAGTGTTGACTGTGAGCCGCTTCCCCCCCCCTGAGACGCCGGATGGTGGACCAGAATCTTTTCGAGGCCGTCCGGAAATCGTTCTCCATGGTCTCACCGAACTCCTCCCAGGCCCGAGTTTTTGCCTCAGCAACCGCCGAAGCCGTGGCCCGTCTGGCCCGTCGGTACCTATCAGCTTCTTCCAGGGTCCCACTGGCCAAAAAGGCCCGATAGGACTCCTTCTTCAGCTTGACGGCTTCCCTCACCACTGGTGTCCACCAGCAGGTTCGAGGGTTGCCGCCACGACAGGCACCGACCACCTTACGGCCACAACTCCGACCAGCTGCCTCGGCAATGGAGTCACGGAACATGGCCCATTCGGACTCAATGTCCCCCACCTCAAATATGGTTGAAGCTCTGCCGGAGGTGGGAGTTAAAGCTCCTTCTGACGGGGGATTCTGACAAACGCTCCCAGCAGACCCTCACAATACGTTTGGGCCTGCCAGGTCTGATCGGCATCCTCCCCCACCAGGTGATCAGTTGACAGCTCCGCCCCTCTCTTCACCCGAGTGTCCAGGACATACGGCCGCAAGTCCGATGATACAACCACAAAGTCGATCATCGAACTGCGGCCAAGGGTGTCCTGGTGCCAAGTGCACATATGGACACCCTTATGCCTGAACATGGTGTTCGTTATGGACAGTCTATGACTGGCACAGAAGTCCAACAACATAACACCACTCTGATTCAGATCGGGGGGCCCCCCGATCCTCCTAATCACACCCCTCCAGGTCTCACTGTCATTGCCCACGTGAGCATTGAAGTCCCCCAGCAGAATGAGGGAGTCTCCGGTAGGAGCATTCTCCAGTGCCTCCCCCAGAGACTCCAAAAAGGGTAGGTACTCTGAACTGCTGTTTGGCGCATAGGCACAAACAACAGTCAGGACTCGTCCCCCCACCCAAAGGCGGAGGGAGGCTACCCTCTCGTTCACTGGGGTAAACCCCAATGTACTGGCACACAGCCGGGGGGCAATAAGTATGCCCACACCTGCTCTGCGCCTCTCACCACGGGCAACTCCAGAGTGGAAGAGAGTCCAACCCCTCTCAAGAGTACTGGTTCCAGATCCCAAGCCGTGCGTCGAGGTGAGTCCGACTATATCTAACGGTCTGATGAAGTTTCAACAATAAACAACAAACTTTGTATTATGAGAAAGAACCAGACTCATTCTTCAGGAATCCGAAAATAAGCTCTATTTTACGAGTTATGCACGAATTCGGATTCTCCTATAAAACGAATTCCTTAACTCAAACCAAGTTAAGACTGCTTTGTCCTTCATATTTATTCATGTCTAATCAAGTTTCAATGATAAACAACGTTGTACTTTGTAGAATGAGAAAGAACTTCTTCAGCAATAAGCATCTCTCGACAAATGACGAAATACAGATTTTGCTATAAAATTAATTGCTATCAGCCTGACTTAAAACTGTTTGTCTTCCTTATTTATCCACTTCAAATCAAGTTTCAACAATTAAAAAAAATTTTTAGTTTGAGAAAGAACAACTTAATCTTGAGCAATCAGTATAAAAAGAGGGTAAGCAAAGGTGCGAATGTCAAACCATACATGATCAAAACAGGGAGCGGAGGTGTTTGGCTGAGAAAAGGTGTGAATGTCCACCCATAATTAATGAAAAGCGGGCAACAAGTAGGTTCGAATGCCCAACCATACATCATCAAAAGCAGGAGTGGATATGTTCGGCTACAAGAAGGTTTGAACGTCTGACCATAGTTTGTAAAAAGCGGGTAAGAAAAGGTTTGAATGCCCGAACATACACCATCAAAGGAGGGAGCGGAGGTGTTCCGCTGTAAGAAGGTGTGAATGTCCGACCATAGTTGGTAAAAAACGGGTAAGAAAAGGTTAAAATACCCGACTGTACACAATCAGTAGCGGGTGCAGAGTTGTTCGGCTACTAAAAGGTGTGAAAGTCCGACCATGGTTTGTAAAAAGCGGGTAAGAAAAGGTGCGAATGCCCGAAAATGTATGATCAAAAGAGGGAGCGGAGGTGTTCGGCTGCAAGAAGGTGTGAATGTACACCCATAATTACTGAAAAATGGGTAAGAAAAGGTGCGAATGCCCAACTATACATAATCAAAAGCAGGAGTGGATGTGTTCGGCTCCAAGAAGGGTTGAATGTCTGACCATAGTTTGTAAAAAGCAGGTAAGAAAAGGTTTGACTGCCCGAACATACACCATCAAAAGAGGGAACGGAGGTGTTCCGCTGTAAGAAGGTGTGAATGTCCAACCATAGTTGGTAAAAAGCGGGTAAGAAAAGGTTAAAATACCCGACTGTACACAATCAATAGCGGGAGCGGAGTTGTTCGGCTACTAAAAGATGTGAAAGTCCGACTATGGTTTGTAAAAAGCGGGTAAGAAAAGGTGCTAATGCCCGACAATGTATGATCAAAAGAGGGAGCGGAGGTGTTCGGCTGCAAGAAGGTCTGAATGTCCAACCATAATTTGTAAAAACCGGGAAGGAAAGGCTCGAAAGCCCGACTATACACCATCAAAAGCGGGAGCAGAGTGGTTCAGCTGCAAGAAGGTCTGAATGTCCATCAATAATTGCTTTAAAACATGAAAGAAAATTTTCGAATATCATCCGCACATGATCATAAGAAGGAGAGGAGGTGTTCAGCTGCAAGAAGGTGTGAATGTCCACCCATAATTCCTGAAAAATGGGTAAAAAAAGGTGCGAATGCCCAACCATACATTATCAAAAGCAGGTGTGAATGTCAGATCATAATTTGCAAAAAGCTGATGAGAAAGGGTGAGAATGCCCGACTATACACCATCAAATGCGGGAGCGGAGGTGTTCGGCTCTGAGTAGGTGTGAATGTCCGACCATAATTGCTGAAAAATGTGTTAGAAAAGGAAAGAATGCCGAACCATACATCATCAAAAGCGAGAGAGGTGGTGTTCGGCTACAAAAAGGTGTAAATGTTCGACTAAAGTTTGTAAAAAGCGGGTAAGACATGGTGCGAATGCCTGACAAGGTATGATCAAAAGCAGGAGCGGAGGTGTTCAGCTGCAAGAAGGTCTAAATGTCCATCAATAATTGCTAGAAAACATGAAAGAAAATTTTCGAAAATCAAACCGCACATGATCAAAAGCGGGAGTGGATGTGTTCGGCTACAAGAAGGTGTGAACGTCCAACCAAAGTTTGTAAAAAGCAGTTAAGAAAAGGTTTGAACATCCAACCAAACATAATCAAAAGCGGGAGCATAGCTTTTCGACTGCAAGTAGGTGTGAATGTCAGATCATAATTTGCAAAAAGCTGATGAGAAAGGGTGAGAATGTCCGACTGCACACCATCAAATGCGGGAGCGGAGTTGTTCGGCTGTGAGTAGGTGTGAATCTCTGACCGTAATTTCTGAAAAATGTGTTAGAAAAGGTAAGAATGCCGGTCCATACATCATCAAAAGCGAGAGAGGTGGTGTTCGGCTGCAAGTAGGTGTGAATGTCCAGCCATAATTACTCACAAACGGGTAAGAAAAGGTAGTATTGCCAGACCATACATGATCAAAACAGGGAGCGGAGGTGGTTCAGCTGCAAGAAGGTGTGAATGTCCGACTAAAGTTCAAATATATTAACAAAAGCGGGAGGAGAGGTCTTCGGATGAAGAGTGGTTGAGAATTTCCAACCATAATCTATAAAATTCGGTGAAAAAAGGTGTGATAGAACACTAAAAGGTGGAGCGGAAGTGTTCGGCTAAAAGAAGGTGTGAATGTCCGACTATATTTGGTGAAAAGCAGGTGAAGCAAGGTCTGAATGCCCAACCTTACATTATCAAAAGCGAGATCAGAGGTGTTTGGCTGCAAGAAGGCCATAGTTTGCCAAAAGCGGGTAAGCTGCGAATGACCAACTAAATATCAACAAAAGTGGGGGTGGAGGTCTTCGGATGCAACTGGGTGTGAACATCCCACCATACAAGTATGGTGGAGAGGAAGCTGTGAACAACCGACCATAGTTTGCAAAAAGCGGGTGAGAAAAGGTGCGAATGTCCAACCATACATGATCAAAACAGGGAGCGGAGGTGTTTGGCTGTGACAAGGTGTGAATGTCCACCCAAAATTAATGAAAAGCGGGCAAAAAGTAGGTTTGAATGCCCAAACATACATCATCAAAAGAAGGAGTGGATGTGTTCGGCTACAAGAAGGTTTGAATGTCCGAGCATAGTTTGTAAAAAGCGGGTAAGAAAAGGTTTGAATGCCCAAACATACACCATCAAAAGAGGGAGCGGAGGTGTTCCGCTGTAAGAAGGTGTGAATGTCCGACCATAGTTGGTAAAAAACGGGTAAGAAAAGGTTAAAATACCCGACTGTACACAATCAATAGCGGGAGCGGATGTGTTTGGCTACAAGAATGTGTGACAGTCCGACCATGGTTTGTAAAAAACGGGTAAGAAAAGGTGCGAATGCCCGACAATGTATGATCAAAAGAGTGAAACCCAGCCACATTCATCAATTATATTCATAGTAATCTAAACAGAACCAACATTGATCACAAAGCTTAACCTCAGTGAAACCCAGCCTCATTCATCAATTATATTCATATTAGTATAAACAGAACCAACATTGATCAATGAGTTTAACCTCAGTGAAACCCAGCCTCATTCCTCAATTATATCGTATTAATATAAACAGAACCAACATTGATCACAAAGCTTAACCTCAGTGAAACCCAGCCTCATTCATCAATTATATTCATATTAATATAAACAGAACAAACATGGACCACAAAGCTGAACCTCAGTGAAACCCAGCCTCATTCATCAATTATATTCATATTAATATAAACAGAACCAACATTGGCCACAAAGCTGAACCTCAGTGAAACCCAGCCTCATTCATCAATTATATTCATATTAATATAAACAGAACCAACATTGATCACAAAGCTGTACCTCAGTGAAACCCAGCCTCATTCATCAATTATATTCATATTAATATAAAGAGAACCAACATTGATCAATGAGTTTAACCTCAGTGAAAAGCAGCCTCATTCCTCAATTTTATTCATATTAATATAAACAGAACCAACATTGATCAATGAGTTTAACCTCAGTGAAACCCAGCCTCATTCCTCAATTATATTCATATTCATATAAACAGAACCAACATTGATCACAAAGCTGAACCTCAGTGAAACCCAGACTCATTCATCAATTATATTCATAGTAATCTAAACAGAACCAACATGGATCAATGAGTTTAACCTCAGTGAAACGCATTCTCATTCCTCAATTATATTCATATTAATATAAACAGAACCAACATTGATCACAAAGCTGAACATCAGTGAAACCCAGCCTCATTCATCAATTATATTCATATTAATATAAACAGAACCAACATTGAACACAAAGCTGAACCTCAGTGAATCCCAGCCTCATTCATCAATTATATTCATATTAATATAAAAAGAACCAACATTGATCAATGAGTTTAAGTTCTTTGAAACACAGCCTCATTCATTAATTATATTCATATTCATATAAACAGAACCAACATTGATCAATGAGTTTAACCTCAGTGAAACACAGCCTCATTCCTCAATTATATTCATATTAATATAAACAGAACCAACATTGATCACAAAGCTGTACCTCAGTGAAACCCAGCCTCATTCATCAATTATATTCATATTAATATAAAAAGAACCAACATTGATAAATGAGTTTAAGTTCTTTGAAACAAAGCCTCATTCCTCAATTATATTCATATTAGTATAAACAGAACCAACATTGATCAATGAGTTTAACCTCAGTGAAACCCAGCCTCATTCCTCAATTATATCGTATTAATATAAACAGAACCAACATTGATCACAAAGCTTAACCTCAGTGAAACCCAGCCTCATTCATCAATTATATTCATATTAATAGAAACAGAACCAACATGGACCACAAAGCTGAACCTCAGTGAAACCCAGCCTCATTCATCAATTATATTCATATTAATAGAAACAGAACCAGCATTGGCCACAAAGCTGAACCTCAGTGAAACCCAGCCTCATTCATCAATTATATTCATATTAATAGAAACAGAACCAACATTGATCACAAAGCTGTACCTCAGTGAAACCCAGCCTCATTCATCAATTATATGCATATTAATATAAACAGAACCAACATTGATAAATGAGTTTAACCTCAGTGAAAAGCAGCCTCATTCCTCAATTTTATTCATATTAATATAAACAGAACCAACATTGATCAATGAGTTTAACCTCAGTGAAACCCAGCCTCATTCATCAATTATATTCATATTAATATAAACAGAACAAACATGGACCACAAAGCTTAACCTCAGTGAAACCCAGCCTCATTCATCAATTATATTCATATTAATATAAACAGAACAAACATGGACCACAAAGCTGAACCTCAGTGAAACCCAGCCTCATTCATCAATTATATTCATATTAATAGAAACAGAACCAACATTGGCCACAAAGCTGAACCTCAGTGAAACCCAGCCTCATTCATCAATTATATTCATATTAATATAAACAGAACCAACATTGATCACAAAGCTGTACCTCAGTGAAACCCAGCCTCATTCATCAATTATATTCATAGTAATCTAAACAGAACCAACATTGATCACAAAGCTTAACCTCAGTGAAACCCAGCCTCATTCCTCAATTATATTCATATTAGTATAAACAGAACCAACATTGATCAATGAGTTTAACCTCAGTGAAACCCAGCCTCATTCCTCAATTATATCGTATTAATATAAACAGAACCAACATTGATCACAAAGCTTAACCTCAGTGAAACCCAGCCTCATTCATCAATTATATTCATATTAATAGAAACAGAACCAACATGGACCACAAAGCTGAACCTCAGTGAAACCCAGCCTCATTCATCAATTATATTCATATTGATAGAAACAGAACCAGCATTGGCCACAAAGCTGAACCTCAGTGAAACCCAGCCTCATTCATCAATTATATTCATATTAATATAAACAGAACCAACATTGATCACAAAGCTGTACCTCAGTGAAACCCAGCCTCATTCATCAATTATATGCATATTAATATAAACAGAACCAACATTGATAAATGAGTTTAACCTCAGTGAAAAGCAGCCTCATTCCTCAATTTTATTCATATTAATATAAACAGAACCAACATTGATCAATGAGTTTAACCTCAGTGAAACCCAGCCTCATTCATCAATTATATTCATATTAATATAAACAGAACAAACATGGACCACAAAGCTGAACCTCAGTGAAACCCAGCCTCATTCATCAATTATATTCATATTAATATAAAAAGAACCAACATTGATAAATGAGTTTAAGTTCTTTGAAACAAAGCCTCATTCCTCAATTATATTCATATTAGTATAAACAGAACCAACATTGATCAATGAGTTTAACCTCAGTGAAACCCAGCCTCATTCCTCAATTATATCGTATTAATATAAACAGAACCAACATTGATCAAAAAGCTTAACCTCAGTGAAACCCAGCCTCATTCATCAATTATATTCATATTAATAGAAACAGAACCAACATGGACCACAAAGCTGAACCTCAGTGAAACCCAGCCTCATTCATCAATTATATTCATATTAATAGAAACAGAACCAGCATTGGCCACAAAGCTGAACCTCAGTGAAACCCAGCCTCATTCATCAATTATATTCATATTAATATAAACAGAACCAACATTGATCACAAAGCTGTACCTCAGTGAAACCCAGCCTCATTCATCAATTATATGCATATTAATATAAACAGAACCAACATTGATAAATGAGTTTAACCTCAGTGAAAAGCAGCCTCATTCCTCAATTTTATTCATATTAATATAAACAGAACCAACATTGATCAATGAGTTTAACCTCAGTGAAACCCAGCCTCATTCATCAATTATATTCATATTAATATAAACAGAACAAACATGGACCACAAAGCTGAACCTCAGTGAAACCCAGCCTCATTCATCAATTATATTCATATTAATAGAAACAGAACCAACATTGGCCACAAAGCTGAACCTCAGTGAAACCCAGCCTCATTCATCAATTATATTCATATTAATATAAACAGAACCAACATTGATCACAAAGCTGTACCTCAGTGAAACCCAGCCTCATTCCTCAATTATATTCATATTAGTATAAACAGAACCAACATTGATCAATGAGTTTAACCTCAGTGAAACCCAGCCTCATTCCTCAATTATATCGTATTAATATAAACAGAACCAACATTGATCACAAAGCTTAACCTCAGTGAAACCCAGCCTCATTCATCAATTATATTCATATTAATAGAAACAGAACCAACATGGACCACAAAGCTGAACCTCAGTGAAACCCAGCCTCATTCATCAATTATATTCATATTGATAGAAACAGAACCAGCATTGGCCACAAAGCTGAACCTCAGTGAAACCCAGCCTCATTCATCAATTATATTCATATTAATATAAACAGAACCAACATTGATCACAAAGCTGTACCTCAGTGAAACCCAGCCTCATTCATCAATTATATGCATATTAATATAAACAGAACCAACATTGATCAATGAGTTTAACCTCAGTGAAAAGCAGCCTCATTCCTCAATTTTATTCATATTAATATAAACAGAACCAACATTGATCAATGAGTTTAACCTCAGTGAAACCCAGCCTCATTCATCAATTATATTCATATTAATATAAACAGAACAAACATGGACCACAAAGCTGAACCTCAGTGAAACCCAGCCTCATTCATCAATTATATTCATATTAATAGAAACAGAACCAACATTGGCCACAAAGCTGAACCTCAGTGAAACCCAGCCTCATTCATCAATTATATTCATATTAATATAAACAGAACCAACATTGATCACAAAGCTGTACCTCAGTGAAACCCAGCCTCATTCATCAATTATATTCATATTAATATAAAGAGAACCAACATTGATCAATGAGTTTAACCTCAGTGAAAAGCAGCCTCATTCCTCAATTTTATTCATATTAATATAAACAGAACCAACATTGATCAATGAGTTTAACATGAGTGAAACCCAGCCTCATTCCTCAATTATATTCATATTCATATAAACAGAACCAACATTGATCACAAAGCTGAACCTCAGTGAAACCCAGACTCATTCATCAATTATATTCATAGTAATCTAAACAGAACCAACATGGATCAATGAGTTTAACCTCAGTGAAACGCATTCTCATTCCTCAATTATATTCATATTAATATAAACAGAACCAACATTGATCACAAAGCTGAACATCAGTGAAACCCAGCCTCATTCATCAATTATATTCATATTAATATAAACAGAACCAACATTGAACACAAAGCTGAACCTCAGTGAATCCCAGCCTCATTCATCAATTATATTCATATTAATATAAAAAGAACCAACATTGATCAATGAGTTTAAGTTCTTTGAAACACAGCCTCATTCATTAATTATATTCATATTCATATAAACAGAACCAACATTGATCAATGAGTTTAACCTCAGTGAAACACAGCCTCATTCCTCAATTATATTCATATTAATATAAACAGAACCAACATTGATCACAAAGCTGTACCTCAGTGAAACCCAGCCTCATTCATCAATTATATTCATATTAATATAAAAAGAACCAACATTGATAAATGAGTTTAAGTTCTTTGAAACAAAGCCTCATTCCTCAATTATATTCATATTAGTATAAACAGAACCAACATTGATCAATGAGTTTAACCTCAGTGAAACCCAGCCTCATTCCTCAATTATATTCATATTCATATAAACAGAACCAACATTGATCACAAAGCTGAACCTCAGTGAAACCCAGCCTCATTCATCAATTATATTCATATTAATATAAACAGAACCAACATTGATCAATGAGTTTAACCTCATTGAAACCCAGCCTCATTCCTCAATTATATTCATATTAATATAAACAGAACCAACATTGATCAATGAGTTTAACCTCAGTGAAACCCAGCCTCATTCCTCAATTATATTCATATTCATATAAACAGAACCAACATTGATCACAAAGCTGAACCTCAGTGAAACCCAGCCTCATTCATCAATTATATTCATATTAATATAAACAGAACCAACATTGATCAATGAGTATAACCTCATTGAAACCCAGCCTCATTCCTCAATTATATTCATATTAATATAAACAGAACCAACATTGATCACAAAGCTGAACCTCAGTGAAACGGAGCATCATTCATCAATTATATTCATATTAATAGAAACAGAACCAACATTGACCACAAAGCTGAACCTCATTGAAACCCAGCCTCATTCATCAATTATACTCATATTAATATAAACAGAATCAACATTGATCACAAAGCTTAAACTCATTGAAACCCAGCCTCATTCATCAATTATATTCATATTAATATAAACAGAACCAACATTGATCAATGAGTTTAACCTCATTGAAACCCAGCCTCATTCCTCAATTATATTCATATTAATATAAACAGAACCAACATTGATCAATGAGTTTAACTTCTTTGAAAAACAGCCTCATTCATTAATTATATTCATATAAATATATACAGAACCAACATTGATCACAAAGCTGAACCTCATTGAAACCCAGCCTCATTCATCAGTTATATTCATATTAATATAAACAGAACCAACATTGATCAATGAGTTTAACCTCATTGAAACCCACTCTTATTCATCAATTATATTCATATTAATATAAAAAGAACCAACATTGATCAATTAGTTTAGCCTCTTTGAAACCCAGACTCATTCATCAATTATATTCATATTAGTATAAACAGAACCAACATTGATCACAAAGCTTAACCTCAGTGAAACCCAGCCTCATTCATGAATTATATTCATATTAATAGAAACAGAACAAACATGGACCACAAAGCTAAACCTCAGTTAAACCCAGCCTCATTCATCAATTATATTCATATTAATAGAAACAGAACCAGCATTGGCCACAAAGCTGAACCTCAGTGAAACCCAGCCTCATTCATCAATTATATTCATATTAATATAAACAGAACCAACATTGATCACAAAGCTGTACCTCAGTGAAACCCAGCCTCATTCATCAATTATATTCATATTAATATAAACAGAACCAACATTGATCAATGAGTTTAACCTCAGTGAAAAGCAGCCTCATTCCTCAATTTTATTCATATTAATATAAACAGAACCAACATTGATCAATGAGTTTAACCTCAGTGAAACCCAGCCTCATTCATCAATTATATTCATATTAATAGAAACAGAACAAACATGGACCACAAAGCTGAACCTCAGTGAAACCCAGACTCATTCATCAATTATATTCATATTAATAGAAACAGAACCAACATTGTCCACAAAGCTGAACCTCAGTGAAACCCAGCCTCATTCATAAATTATATTCATATTAATATAAACAGAACCAAAATTGATCACAAAGCTGTACCTCAGTGAAACCCAGCCTCATTCATCAATTATATTCATATTAATATAAAGAGAACCAACATTGATCAAAGAGTTTAACATCAGTGAAAAGCAGCCTCATTCCTCAATTTTATTCATATTAATATAAACAGAACCAACATTGATCAATGAGTTTAACCTCAATGAAACCCAGCCTCATTCCTCAATTATATTCATATTAATATAAACAGAACCAACATTGATCAATGAGTTTAACCTCAGTGAAACGCAGCCTCATTCCTCAATTATATTCATATTAATATAAACAGAACCAACATTGATCAATGAGTTTAACCTCATTGAAACCCAGCCTCATTCCTCAATTATATTCATATTAGTATAAACAGAACCAACATTGATCAATGAGTTTAACCTCAGTGAAACCCAGCCTCATTCCTCAATTATATTCATATTAATATAAACAGAACAAACATGGACCACAAAGCTGAACCTCAGTGAAACCCAGACTCATTCATCAATTATATTCATATTAATAGAAACAGAACAAACATTGGCCACAAAGCTGAACCTCAGTGAAACCCAGCCTCATTCATCAATTATATTCATATTAATATAAACAGAACCAACATTGATCAATGAGTTTAACCTCAGTGAAACGCAGCCTCATTCCTCAATTATATTCATATTCATATAAACAGAACCAACATTGATCAATGAGTTTAACCTCAGTGAAACCCGGCCTCATTCCTCAATTATATTCATATTCATATAAACAGAACCAACATTGATCACAAAGCTGAACCTCAGTGAAACCCAGCCTCATTCATCAATTATATTCATATTAATATAAACAGAACCAACATTGATCAATGAGTTTAACCTCATTGAAACCCAGCCTCATTCCTCAATTATATTCATATTAGTATAAACAGAACCAACATTGATCAATGAGTTTAACCTCAGTGAAACCCAGCCTCATTCCTCAATTATATTCATATTCATATAAACAGAACCAACATTGATCACAAAGCTGAACCTCAGTGAAACCCAGCCTCATTCATCAATTATATTCATATTAATATAAACAGAACCAACATTGATCAATGAGTATAACCTCATTGAAACCCAGCCTCATTCCTCAATTATATTCATATTAATATAAACAGAACCAACATTGATCACAAAGCTGAACCTCATTGAAACCCAGCCTCATTCATCAATTATACTCATATTAATATAAACAGAATCAACATTGATCACAAAGCTTAAACTCATTGAAACCCAGCCTCATTCATCAATTATATTCATATTAATATAAACAGAACCAACATTGATTAATGAGTTTAACCTCATTGAAACCCAGCCTCATTCCTCAATTATATTCATATTAATATAAACAGAACCAACATTGATCAATGAGTTTAACTTCTTTGAAAAACGGCCTCATTCATTAATTATATTCATATAAATATATACAGAACCAACATTGATCACAAAGCTGAACCTCATTGAAACCCAGCCTCATTCATCAGTTATATTCATATTAATATAAACAGAACCAACATTGATCAATGAGTTTAACCTCATTGAAACCCACTCTTATTCATCAATTATATTCATATTAATATAAAAAGAACCAACATTGATCAATTAGTTTAACCTCTTTGAAACCCAGACTCATTCATCAATTATATTCATATTAGTATAAACAGAACCAACATTGATCACAAAGCTTAACCTCAGTGAAACCCAGCCTCATTCATCAATTATATTCATATTAATAGAAACAGAACAAACATGGACCACAAAGCTGAACCTCAGTGAAACCCAGCCTCATTCATCAATTATATTCATATTAATAGAAACAGAACCAGCATTGGCCACAAAGCTGAACCTCATTGAAACCCAGCCTCATTCATCAATTATATTCATATTAATATAAACAGAACCAACATTGATCACAAAGCTGTACCTCAGTGAAACCCAGCCTCATTCAACAAATTATATTCATATTAATATAAACAGAACCAACATTGATAAATGAGTTTAACCTCAGTGAAAAGCAGCCTCATTCCTCAATTTTATTCATATTAATATAAACAGAACCAACATTGATCAATGAGTTTAACCTCAGTGAAACCCAGCCTCATTCATCAATTATATTCATATTAATAGAAACAGAACAAACATGGACCACAAAGCTGAACCTCAGTGAAACCCAGACTCATTCATCAATTATATTCATATTAATAGAAACAGAACCAACATTGGCCACAAAGCTGAACCTCAGTGAAACCCAGCCTCATTCATAAATTATATTCATATTAATATAAATAGAATCAACATTGATCACAAAGCTGTACCTCAGTGAAACCCAGCCTCATTCATCAATTATATTCATATTAATATAAAGAGAACCAACATTGATCAATGAGTTTAACCTCAGTGAAAAGCAGCCTCATTCCTCAATTTTATTCATATTAATATAAACAGAACCAACATTGATCAATGAGTTTAACCTCAATGAAACCCAGCCTCATTCCTCAATTATATTCATATTAATATAAACAGAACCAACATTGATCACAAAGCTGAACCTCAGTGAAACCCAGCCTCATTCCTCAATTATATTCATATTAATATAAACAGAACCAACATTGATCACAAAGCTGAACATCAGTGAAACCCAGCCTCATTCATCAATTATATTCATATAAATATAAACAGAACCAACATTGATCACAAAGCTGAACCTCAGTGAAACCCAGCCTCATTCATCAGTTATCTTCATATTAATATAAACAGAACCAACATTGATCACAAAGCTTTACCTCAGTGAAACCCAGAATCATTCATCAATTATATTCATATTAACATAAACAGAACCAACATTGATCAATGAGTTTAACCTCAGTGAAACGCAGCCTCATTCATCAATTATATTCATATTAATAGAAACAGAACAAACATGGACCACAAAGCTGAACCTCAGTTAAACCCAGCCTCATTCATCAATTATATTCATATTAATAGAAACAGAACCAACATTGGCCACAAAGCTGAACCTCAGTGAAACCCAGCCTCATTCATAAATTATATTCATATTAATATAAACAGAATCAACATTGATCACAAAGCTGTACCTCAGTGAAACCCAGCGTCATTCATCAATTATATTCATATTAATATAAACAGAACCAACATTGATCAATGAGTTTAACCTCAGTGAAAAGCAGCCTCATTCCTCAATTTTATTCATATTAATATAAACAGAACCAACATTGATCAATGAGTTTAACCTCAGTGAAACCCAGCCTCATTCATCAATTATATTCATATTAATAGAAACAGAACAAACATGGACCAAAAAGCTGAACCTCAGTGAAACCCAGACTCATTCATCAATTATATTCATATTAATAGAAACAGAACCAACATTGTCCACAAAGCTGAACCTCAGTGAAACCCAGCCTCATTCATAAATTATATTCATATTAATATAAACAGAACCAACATTGATCACAAAGCTTTACCTCAGTGAAACCCAGCCTCATTCATCAATTATATTCATATTAATATAAAGAGAACCAACATTGATCAATGAGTTTAACCTCAGTGAAACCCAGCCTCATTCCTCAATTATATTCATATTAATATAAACAGAACAAACATGGACCACAAAGCTGAACCTCAGTGAAACCCAGACTCATTCATCAATTATATTCATATTAATAGAAACAGAACAAACATTGGCCACAAAGCTGAACCTCAGTGAAACCCAGCCTCATTCATCAATTATATTCATATTAATATAAACAGAACCAACATTGATCAATGAGTTTAACCTCAGTGAAACGCAGCCTCATTCCTCAATTATATTCATATTCATATAAACAGAACCAACATTGATCAATGAGTTTAACCTCAGTGAAACCCAGCCTCATTCCTCAATTATATTCATATTCATATAAACAGAACCAACATTGATCACAAAGCTGAACCTCAGTGAAACCCAGCCTCATTCATCAATTATATTCATATTAATATAAACAGAACCAACATTGATCAATGAGTTTAACCTCATTGAAACCCAGCCTCATTCCTCAATTATATTCATATTAATATAAACAGAACCAACATTGATCAATGAGTTTAACCTCAGTGAAACCCAGCCTCATTCCTCAATTATATTCATATTCATATAAACAGAACCAACATTGATCACAAAGCTGAACCTCAGTGAAACCCAGCCTCATTCATCAATTATATTCATATTAATATAAACAGAACCAACATTGATCAATGAGTATAACCTCATTGAAACCCAGCCTCATTCCTCAATTATATTCATATTAATATAAACAGAACCAACATTGATCACAAAGCTGAACCTCATTGAAACCCAGCCTCATTCATCAATTATACTCATATTAATATAAACAGAATCAACATTGATCACAAAGCTTAAACTCATTGAAACCCAGCCTCATTCATCAATTATATTCATATTAATATAAACAGAACCAACATTGATTAATGAGTTTAACCTCATTGAAACCCAGCCTCATTCCTCAATTATATTCATATTAATATAAACAGAACCAACATTGATCAATGAGTTTAACTTCTTTGAAAAACGGCCTCATTCATTAATTATATTCATATAAATATATACAGAACCAACATTGATCACAAAGCTGAACCTCATTGAAACCCAGCCTCATTCATCAGTTATATTCATATTAATATAAACAGAACCAACATTGATCAATGAGTTTAACCTCATTGAAACCCACTCTTATTCATCAATTATATTCATATTAATATAAAAAGAACCAACATTGATCAATTAGTTTAACCTCTTTGAAACCCAGACTCATTCATCAATTATATTCATATTAGTATAAACAGAACCAACATTGATCACAAAGCTTAACCTCAGTGAAACCCAGCCTCATTCATCAATTATATTCATATTAATAGAAACAGAACAAACATGGACCACAAAGCTGAACCTCAGTGAAACCCAGCCTCATTCATCAATTATATTCATATTAATAGAAACAGAACCAGCATTGGCCACAAAGCTGAACCTCATTGAAACCCAGCCTCATTCATCAATTATATTCATATTAATATAAACAGAACCAACATTGATCACAAAGCTGTACCTCAGTGAAACCCAGCCTCATTCATCAATTATATTCATATTAATATAAACAGAACCAACATTGATAAATGAGTTTAACCTCAGTGAAAAGCAGCCTCATTCCTCAATTTTATTCATATTAATATAAACAGAACCAACATTGATCAATGAGTTTAACCTCAGTGAAACCCAGCCTCATTCATCAATTATATTCATATTAATAGAAACAGAACAAACATGGACCACAAAGCTGAACCTCAGTGAAACCCAGACTCATTCATCAATTATATTCATATTAATAGAAACAGAACCAACATTGGCCACAAAGCTGAACCTCAGTGAAACCCAGCCTCATTCATAAATTATATTCATATTAATATAAACAGAATCAACATTGATCACAAAGCTGTACCTCAGTGAAACCCAGCCTCATTCATCAATTATATTCATATTAATATAAAGAGAACCAACATTGATCAATGAGTTTAACCTCAGTGAAAAGCAGCCTCATTCCTCAATTTTATTCATATTAATATAAACAGAACCAACATTGATCAATGAGTTTAACCTCAATGAAACCCAGCCTCATTCCTCAATTATATTCATATTAATATAAACAGAACCAACATTGATCACAAAGCTGAACCTCAGTGAAACCCAGCCTCATTCCTCAATTATATTCATATTAATATAAACAGAACCAACATTGATCACAAAGCTGAACATCAGTGAAACCCAGCCTCATTCATCAATTATATTCATATAAATATAAACAGAACCAACATTGATCACAAAGCTGAACCTCAGTGAAACCCAGCCTCATTCATCAGTTATCTTCATATTAATATAAACAGAACCAACATTGATCACAAAGCTTTACCTCAGTGAAACCCAGAATCATTCATCAATTATATTCACATTAACATAAACAGAACCAACATTGATCAATGAGTTTAACCTCAGTGAAACGCAGCCTCATTCATCAATTATATTCATATTAATAGAAACAGAACAAACATGGACCACAAAGCTGAACCTCAGTTAAACCCAGCCTCATTCATCAATTATATTCATATTAATAGAAACAGAACCAACATTGGCCACAAAGCTGAACCTCAGTGAAACCCAGCCTCATTCATCAATTATATTCATATTAATATAAACAGAACAAACATGGACCACAAAGCTGAACCTCAGTGAAACCCAGCCTCATTCATCAATTATATTCATATTAATAGAAACAGAACCAACATTGGCCACAAAGCTGAACCTCAGTGAAACCCAGCCTCATTCATCAATTATATTCATATTAATATAAACAGAACCAACATTGATCACAAAGCTGTACCTCAGTGAAACCCAGCCTCATTCATCAATTATATTCATATTAATATAAAGAGAACCAACATTGATCAATGAGTTTAACCTCAGTGAAAAGCAGCCTCATTCCTCAATTTTATTCATATTAATATAAACAGAACCAACATTGATCAATGAGTTTAACATGAGTGAAACCCAGCCTCATTCCTCAATTATATTCATATTCATATAAACAGAACCAACATTGATCACAAAGCTGAACCTCAGTGAAACCCAGACTCATTCATCAATTATATTCATAGTAATCTAAACAGAACCAACATGGATCAATGAGTTTAACCTCAGTGAAACGCATTCTCATTCCTCAATTATATTCATATTAATATAAACAGAACCAACATTGATCACAAAGCTGAACATCAGTGAAACCCAGCCTCATTCATCAATTATATTCATATTAATATAAACAGAACCAACATTGAACACAAAGCTGAACCTCAGTGAATCCCAGCCTCATTCATCAATTATATTCATATTAATATAAAAAGAACCAACATTGATCAATGAGTTTAAGTTCTTTGAAACACAGCCTCATTCATTAATTATATTCATATTCATATAAACAGAACCAACATTGATCAATGAGTTTAACCTCAGTGAAACACAGCCTCATTCCTCAATTATATTCATATTAATATAAACAGAACCAACATTGATCACAAAGCTGTACCTCAGTGAAACCCAGCCTCATTCATCAATTATATTCATATTAATATAAAAAGAACCAACATTGATAAATGAGTTTAAGTTCTTTGAAACAAAGCCTCATTCCTCAATTATATTCATATTAGTATAAACAGAACCAACATTGATCAATGAGTTTAACCTCAGTGAAACCCAGCCTCATTCCTCAATTATATTCATATTCATATAAACAGAACCAACATTGATCACAAAGCTGAACCTCAGTGAAACCCAGCCTCATTCATCAATTATATTCATATTAATATAAACAGAACCAACATTGATCAATGAGTTTAACCTCATTGAAACCCAGCCTCATTCCTCAATTATATTCATATTAATATAAACAGAACCAACATTGATCAATGAGTTTAACCTCAGTGAAACCCAGCCTCATTCCTCAATTATATTCATATTCATATAAACAGAACCAACATTGATCACAAAGCTGAACCTCAGTGAAACCCAGCCTCATTCATCAATTATATTCATATTAATATAAACAGAACCAACATTGATCAATGAGTATAACCTCATTGAAACCCAGCCTCATTCCTCAATTATATTCATATTAATATAAACAGAACCAACATTGATCACAAAGCTGAACCTCAGTGAAACGGAGCATCATTCATCAATTATATTCATATTAATAGAAACAGAACCAACATTGACCACAAAGCTGAACCTCATTGAAACCCAGCCTCATTCATCAATTATACTCATATTAATATAAACAGAATCAACATTGATCACAAAGCTTAAACTCATTGAAACCCAGCCTCATTCATCAATTATATTCATATTAATATAAACAGAACCAACATTGATCAATGAGTTTAACCTCATTGAAACCCAGCCTCATTCCTCAATTATATTCATATTAATATAAACAGAACCAACATTGATCAATGAGTTTAACTTCTTTGAAAAACAGCCTCATTCATTAATTATATTCATATAAATATATACAGAACCAACATTGATCACAAAGCTGAACCTCATTGAAACCCAGCCTCATTCATCAGTTATATTCATATTAATATAAACAGAACCAACATTGATCAATGAGTTTAACCTCATTGAAACCCACTCTTATTCATCAATTATATTCATATTAATATAAAAAGAACCAACATTGATCAATTAGTTTAGCCTCTTTGAAACCCAGACTCATTCATCAATTATATTCATATTAGTATAAACAGAACCAACATTGATCACAAAGCTTAACCTCAGTGAAACCCAGCCTCATTCATGAATTATATTCATATTAATAGAAACAGAACAAACATGGACCACAAAGCTAAACCTCAGTTAAACCCAGCCTCATTCATCAATTATATTCATATTAATAGAAACAGAACCAGCATTGGCCACAAAGCTGAACCTCAGTGAAACCCAGCCTCATTCATCAATTATATTCATATTAATATAAACAGAACCAACATTGATCACAAAGCTGTACCTCAGTGAAACCCAGCCTCATTCATCAATTATATTCATATTAATATAAACAGAACCAACATTGATCAATGAGTTTAACCTCAGTGAAAAGCAGCCTCATTCCTCAATTTTATTCATATTAATATAAACAGAACCAACATTGATCAATGAGTTTAACCTCAGTGAAACCCAGCCTCATTCATCAATTATATTCATATTAATAGAAACAGAACAAACATGGACCACAAAGCTGAACCTCAGTGAAACCCAGACTCATTCATCAATTATATTCATATTAATAGAAACAGAACCAACATTGTCCACAAAGCTGAACCTCAGTGAAACCCAGCCTCATTCATAAATTATATTCATATTAATATAAACAGAACCAAAATTGATCACAAAGCTGTACCTCAGTGAAACCCAGCCTCATTCATCAATTATATTCATATTAATATAAAGAGAACCAACATTGATCAAAGAGTTTAACATCAGTGAAAAGCAGCCTCATTCCTCAATTTTATTCATATTAATATAAACAGAACCAACATTGATCAATGAGTTTAACCTCAATGAAACCCAGCCTCATTCCTCAATTATATTCATATTAATATAAACAGAACCAACATTGATCAATGAGTTTAACCTCAGTGAAACGCAGCCTCATTCCTCAATTATATTCATATTAATATAAACAGAACCAACATTGATCAATGAGTTTAACCTCATTGAAACCCAGCCTCATTCCTCAATTATATTCATATTAGTATAAACAGAACCAACATTGATCAATGAGTTTAACCTCAGTGAAACCCAGCCTCATTCCTCAATTATATTCATATTAATATAAACAGAACAAACATGGACCACAAAGCTGAACCTCAGTGAAACCCAGACTCATTCATCAATTATATTCATATTAATAGAAACAGAACAAACATTGGCCACAAAGCTGAACCTCAGTGAAACCCAGCCTCATTCATCAATTATATTCATATTAATATAAACAGAACCAACATTGATCAATGAGTTTAACCTCAGTGAAACGCAGCCTCATTCCTCAATTATATTCATATTCATATAAACAGAACCAACATTGATCAATGAGTTTAACCTCAGTGAAACCCGGCCTCATTCCTCAATTATATTCATATTCA
Organism: Leuresthes tenuis; assembly: GCF_036924035.1. NCBI lineage: Eukaryota > Metazoa > Chordata > Actinopteri > Atheriniformes > Atherinopsidae > Leuresthes > Leuresthes tenuis. The sequence goes on along the minus strand of NW_027325368.1, from coordinate 29,829,700 downwards.
TATAAACAGAACCAACATTGATCACAAAGCTGAACCTCAGTGAAACCCAGCCTCATTCATCAATTATATTCATATTAATATAAACAGAACCAACATTGATCAATGAGTTCAACCTCATTGAAACCCAGCCTCATTCCTCAATTATATTCATATTAGTATAAACAGAACCAACATTGATCAATGAGTTTAACCTCAGTGAAACCCAGCCTCATTCCTCAATTATATTCATATTCATATAAACAGAACCAACATTGATCACAAAGCTGAACCTCAGTGAAACCCAGCCTCATTCATCAATTATATTCATATTAATATAAACAGAACCAACATTGATCAATGAGTATAACCTCATTGAAACCCAGCCTCATTCCTCAATTATATTCATATTAATATAAACAGAACCAACATTGATCACAAAGCTGAACCTCATTGAAACCCAGCCTCATTCATCAATTATACTCATATTAATATAAACAGAATCAACATTGATCACAAAGCTTAAACTCATTGAAACCCAGCCTCATTCATCAATTATATTCATATTAATATAAACAGAACCAACATTGATTAATGAGTTTAACCTCATTGAAACCCAGCCTCATTCCTCAATTATATTCATATTAATATAAACAGAACCAACATTGATCAATGAGTTTAACTTCTTTGAAAAACGGCCTCATTCATTAATTATATTCATATAAATATATACAGAACCAACATTGATCACAAAGCTGAACCTCATTGAAACCCAGCCTCATTCATCAGTTATATTCATATTAATATAAACAGAACCAACATTGATCAATGAGTTTAACCTCATTGAAACCCACTCTTATTCATCAATTATATTCATATTAATATAAAAAGAACCAACATTGATCAATTAGTTTAACCTCTTTGAAACCCAGACTCATTCATCAATTATATTCATATTAGTATAAACAGAACCAACATTGATCACAAAGCTTAACCTCAGTGAAACCCAGCCTCATTCATCAATTATATTCATATTAATAGAAACAGAACAAACATGGACCACAAAGCTGAACCTCAGTGAAACCCAGCCTCATTCATCAATTATATTCATATTAATAGAAACAGAACCAGCATTGGCCACAAAGCTGAACCTCATTGAAACCCAGCCTCATTCATCAATTATATTCATATTAATATAAACAGAACCAACATTGATCACAAAGCTGTACCTCAGTGAAACCCAGCCTCATTCAACAAATTATATTCATATTAATATAAACAGAACCAACATTGATAAATGAGTTTAACCTCAGTGAAAAGCAGCCTCATTCCTCAATTTTATTCATATTAATATAAACAGAACCAACATTGATCAATGAGTTTAACCTCAGTGAAACCCAGCCTCATTCATCAATTATATTCATATTAATAGAAACAGAACAAACATGGACCACAAAGCTGAACCTCAGTGAAACCCAGACTCATTCATCAATTATATTCATATTAATAGAAACAGAACCAACATTGGCCACAAAGCTGAACCTCAGTGAAACCCAGCCTCATTCATAAATTATATTCATATTAATATAAATAGAATCAACATTGATCACAAAGCTGTACCTCAGTGAAACCCAGCCTCATTCATCAATTATATTCATATTAATATAAAGAGAACCAACATTGATCAATGAGTTTAACCTCAGTGAAAAGCAGCCTCATTCCTCAATTTTATTCATATTAATATAAACAGAACCAACATTGATCAATGAGTTTAACCTCAATGAAACCCAGCCTCATTCCTCAATTATATTCATATTAATATAAACAGAACCAACATTGATCACAAAGCTGAACCTCAGTGAAACCCAGCCTCATTCCTCAATTATATTCATATTAATATAAACAGAACCAACATTGATCACAAAGCTGAACATCAGTGAAACCCAGCCTCATTCATCAATTATATTCATATAAATATAAACAGAACCAACATTGATCACAAAGCTGAACCTCAGTGAAACCCAGCCTCATTCATCAGTTATCTTCATATTAATATAAACAGAACCAACATTGATCACAAAGCTTTACCTCAGTGAAACCCAGAATCATTCATCAATTATATTCATATTAACATAAACAGAACCAACATTGATCAATGAGTTTAACCTCAGTGAAACGCAGCCTCATTCATCAATTATATTCATATTAATAGAAACAGAACAAACATGGACCACAAAGCTGAACCTCAGTTAAACCCAGCCTCATTCATCAATTATATTCATATTAATAGAAACAGAACCAACATTGGCCACAAAGCTGAACCTCAGTGAAACCCAGCCTCATTCATAAATTATATTCATATTAATATAAACAGAATCAACATTGATCACAAAGCTGTACCTCAGTGAAACCCAGCGTCATTCATCAATTATATTCATATTAATATAAACAGAACCAACATTGATCAATGAGTTTAACCTCAGTGAAAAGCAGCCTCATTCCTCAATTTTATTCATATTAATATAAACAGAACCAACATTGATCAATGAGTTTAACCTCAGTGAAACCCAGCCTCATTCATCAATTATATTCATATTAATAGAAACAGAACAAACATGGACCAAAAAGCTGAACCTCAGTGAAACCCAGACTCATTCATCAATTATATTCATATTAATAGAAACAGAACCAACATTGTCCACAAAGCTGAACCTCAGTGAAACCCAGCCTCATTCATAAATTATATTCATATTAATATAAACAGAACCAACATTGATCACAAAGCTTTACCTCAGTGAAACCCAGCCTCATTCATCAATTATATTCATATTAATATAAAGAGAACCAACATTGATCAATGAGTTTAACCTCAGTGAAACCCAGCCTCATTCCTCAATTATATTCATATTAATATAAACAGAACAAACATGGACCACAAAGCTGAACCTCAGTGAAACCCAGACTCATTCATCAATTATATTCATATTAATAGAAACAGAACAAACATTGGCCACAAAGCTGAACCTCAGTGAAACCCAGCCTCATTCATCAATTATATTCATATTAATATAAACAGAACCAACATTGATCAATGAGTTTAACCTCAGTGAAACGCAGCCTCATTCCTCAATTATATTCATATTCATATAAACAGAACCAACATTGATCAATGAGTTTAACCTCAGTGAAACCCAGCCTCATTCCTCAATTATATTCATATTCATATAAACAGAACCAACATTGATCACAAAGCTGAACCTCAGTGAAACCCAGCCTCATTCATCAATTATATTCATATTAATATAAACAGAACCAACATTGATCAATGAGTTTAACCTCATTGAAACCCAGCCTCATTCCTCAATTATATTCATATTAATATAAACAGAACCAACATTGATCAATGAGTTTAACCTCAGTGAAACCCAGCCTCATTCCTCAATTATATTCATATTCATATAAACAGAACCAACATTGATCACAAAGCTGAACCTCAGTGAAACCCAGCCTCATTCATCAATTATATTCATATTAATATAAACAGAACCAACATTGATCAATGAGTATAACCTCATTGAAACCCAGCCTCATTCCTCAATTATATTCATATTAATATAAACAGAACCAACATTGATCACAAAGCTGAACCTCATTGAAACCCAGCCTCATTCATCAATTATACTCATATTAATATAAACAGAATCAACATTGATCACAAAGCTTAAACTCATTGAAACCCAGCCTCATTCATCAATTATATTCATATTAATATAAACAGAACCAACATTGATTAATGAGTTTAACCTCATTGAAACCCAGCCTCATTCCTCAATTATATTCATATTAATATAAACAGAACCAACATTGATCAATGAGTTTAACTTCTTTGAAAAACGGCCTCATTCATTAATTATATTCATATAAATATATACAGAACCAACATTGATCACAAAGCTGAACCTCATTGAAACCCAGCCTCATTCATCAGTTATATTCATATTAATATAAACAGAACCAACATTGATCAATGAGTTTAACCTCATTGAAACCCACTCTTATTCATCAATTATATTCATATTAATATAAAAAGAACCAACATTGATCAATTAGTTTAACCTCTTTGAAACCCAGACTCATTCATCAATTATATTCATATTAGTATAAACAGAACCAACATTGATCACAAAGCTTAACCTCAGTGAAACCCAGCCTCATTCATCAATTATATTCATATTAATAGAAACAGAACAAACATGGACCACAAAGCTGAACCTCAGTGAAACCCAGCCTCATTCATCAATTATATTCATATTAATAGAAACAGAACCAGCATTGGCCACAAAGCTGAACCTCATTGAAACCCAGCCTCATTCATCAATTATATTCATATTAATATAAACAGAACCAACATTGATCACAAAGCTGTACCTCAGTGAAACCCAGCCTCATTCATCAATTATATTCATATTAATATAAACAGAACCAACATTGATAAATGAGTTTAACCTCAGTGAAAAGCAGCCTCATTCCTCAATTTTATTCATATTAATATAAACAGAACCAACATTGATCAATGAGTTTAACCTCAGTGAAACCCAGCCTCATTCATCAATTATATTCATATTAATAGAAACAGAACAAACATGGACCACAAAGCTGAACCTCAGTGAAACCCAGACTCATTCATCAATTATATTCATATTAATAGAAACAGAACCAACATTGGCCACAAAGCTGAACCTCAGTGAAACCCAGCCTCATTCATAAATTATATTCATATTAATATAAACAGAATCAACATTGATCACAAAGCTGTACCTCAGTGAAACCCAGCCTCATTCATCAATTATATTCATATTAATATAAAGAGAACCAACATTGATCAATGAGTTTAACCTCAGTGAAAAGCAGCCTCATTCCTCAATTTTATTCATATTAATATAAACAGAACCAACATTGATCAATGAGTTTAACCTCAATGAAACCCAGCCTCATTCCTCAATTATATTCATATTAATATAAACAGAACCAACATTGATCACAAAGCTGAACCTCAGTGAAACCCAGCCTCATTCCTCAATTATATTCATATTAATATAAACAGAACCAACATTGATCACAAAGCTGAACATCAGTGAAACCCAGCCTCATTCATCAATTATATTCATATAAATATAAACAGAACCAACATTGATCACAAAGCTGAACCTCAGTGAAACCCAGCCTCATTCATCAGTTATCTTCATATTAATATAAACAGAACCAACATTGATCACAAAGCTTTACCTCAGTGAAACCCAGAATCATTCATCAATTATATTCACATTAACATAAACAGAACCAACATTGATCAATGAGTTTAACCTCAGTGAAACGCAGCCTCATTCATCAATTATATTCATATTAATAGAAACAGAACAAACATGGACCACAAAGCTGAACCTCAGTTAAACCCAGCCTCATTCATCAATTATATTCATATTAATAGAAACAGAACCAACATTGGCCACAAAGCTGAACCTCAGTGAAACCCAGCCTCATTCATAAATTATATTCATATTAATATAAACAGAATCAACATTGATCACAAAGCTGTACCTCAGTGAAACCCAGCCTCATTCATCAATTATATTCATATTAATATAAACAGAACCAACATTGATCAATGAGTTTAACCTCAGTGAAAAGCAGCCTCATTCCTCAATTTTATTCATATTAATATAAACAGAACCAACATTGATCAATGAGTTTAACCTCAGTGAAACCCAGCCTCATTCATCAATTATATTCATATTAATAGAAACAGAACAAACATGGACCAAAAAGCTGAACCTCAGTGAAACCCAGACTCATTCATCAATTATATTCATATTAATAGAAACAGAACCAACATTGTCCACAAAGCTGAACCTCAGTGAAACCCAGCCTCATTCATAAATTATATTCATATTAATATAAACAGAACCAACATTGATCACAAAGCTGTACCTCAGTGAAACCCAGCCTCATTCATCAATTATATTCATATTAATATAAAGAGAACCAACATTGATCAATGAGTTTAACCTCAGTGAAACGCAGCCTCATTCCTCAATTATATTCATATTCATATAAACAGAACCAATATTGATCAATGAGTTTAACCTCAGTGAAACCCAGCCTCATTCCTCAATTATATTCATATTAATATAAACAGAACCAACATTGATCACAAAGCTGAACCTCATTGAAACCCAGCCTCATTCATCAATTATACTCATATTAATATAAACAGAATCAACATTGATCACAAAGCTTAAACTCATTGAAACCCAGCCTTATTCATCAATTATATTCATATTAATATAAACAGAACCAACATTGATTAATGAGTTTAACCTCATTGAAACCCAGCCTCATTCCTCAATTATATTCATATTAATATAAACAGAACCAACATTGATCAATGAGTTTAACTTCTTTGAAAAACGGCCTCATTCATTAATTATATTCATATAAATATATACAGAACCAACATTGATCACAAAGCTGAACCTCATTGAAACCCAGCCTCATTCATCAGTTATATTCATATTAATATAAACAGAACCAACATTGATCAATGAGTTTAACCTCATTGAAACCCACTCTTATTCATCAATTATATTCATATTAATATAAAAAGAACCAACATTGATCAATTAGTTTAACCTCTTTGAAACCCAGACTCATTCATCAATTATATTCATATTAGTATAAACAGAACCAACATTGATCACAAAGCTTAACCTCAGTGAAACCCAGCCTCATTCATCAATTATATTCATATTAATAGAAACAGAACAAACATGGACCACAAAGCTGAACCTCAGTGAAACCCAGCCTCATTCATCAATTATATTCATATTAATAGAAACAGAACCAGCATTGGCCACAAAGCTGAACCTCATTGAAACCCAGCCTCATTCATCAATTATATTCATATTAATATAAACAGAACCAACATTGATCACAAAGCTGTACCTCAGTGAAACCCAGCCTCATTCATCAATTATATTCATATTAATATAAACAGAACCAACATTGATAAATGAGTTTAACCTCAGTGAAAAGCAGCCTCATTCCTCAATTTTATTCATATTAATATAAACAGAACCAACATTGATCAATGAGTTTAACCTCAGTGAAACCCAGCCTCATTCATCAATTATATTCATATTAATAGAAACAGAACAAACATGGACCACAAAGCTGAACCTCAGTGAAACCCAGACTCATTCATCAATTATATTCATATTAATAGAAACAGAACCAACATTGGCCACAAAGCTGAACCTCAGTGAAACCCAGCCTCATTCATAAATTATATTCATATTAATATAAACAGAATCAACATTGATCACAAAGCTGTACCTCAGTGAAACCCAGCCTCATTCATCAATTATATTCATATTAATATAAAGAGAACCAACATTGATCAATGAGTTTAACCTCAGTGAAAAGCAGCCTCATTCCTCAATTTTATTCATATTAATATAAACAGAACCAACATTGATCAATGAGTTTAACCTCAATGAAACCCAGCCTCATTCCTCAATTATATTCATATTAATATAAACAGAACCAACATTGATCACAAAGCTGAACCTCAGTGAAACCCAGCCTCATTCCTCAATTATATTCATATTAATATAAACAGAACCAACATTGATCACAAAGCTGAACATCAGTGAAACCCAGCCTCATTCATCAATTATATTCATATAAATATAAACAGAACCAACATTGATCACAAAGCTGAACCTCAGTGAAACCCAGCCTCATTCATCAGTTATCTTCATATTAATATAAACAGAACCAACATTGATCACAAAGCTTTACCTCAGTGAAACCCAGAATCATTCATCAATTATATTCACATTAACATAAACAGAACCAACATTGATCAATGAGTTTAACCTCAGTGAAACGCAGCCTCATTCATCAATTATATTCATATTAATAGAAACAGAACAAACATGGACCACAAAGCTGAACCTCAGTTAAACCCAGCCTCATTCATCAATTATATTCATATTAATAGAAACAGAACCAACATTGGCCACAAAGCTGAACCTCAGTGAAACCCAGCCTCATTCATAAATTATATTCATATTAATATAAACAGAATCAACATTGATCACAAAGCTGTACCTCAGTGAAACCCAGCCTCATTCATCAATTATATTCATATTAATATAAACAGAACCAACATTGATCAATGAGTTTAACCTCAGTGAAAAGCAGCCTCATTCCTCAATTTTATTCATATTAATATAAACAGAACCAACATTGATCAATGAGTTTAACCTCAGTGAAACCCAGCCTCATTCATCAATTATATTCATATTAATAGAAACAGAACAAACATGGACCAAAAAGCTGAACCTCAGTGAAACCCAGACTCATTCATCAATTATATTCATATTAATAGAAACAGAACCAACATTGTCCACAAAGCTGAACCTCAGTGAAACCCAGCCTCATTCATAAATTATATTCATATTAATATAAACAGAACCAACATTGATCACAAAGCTGTACCTCAGTGAAACCCAGCCTCATTCATCAATTATATTCATATTAATATAAAGAGAACCAACATTGATCAATGAGTTTAACATCAGTGAAAAGCAGCCTCATTCCTCAATTTTATTCATATTAATATAAACAGAACCAACATTGATCAATGAGTTTAACCTCAATGAAACCCAGCCTCATTCCTCAATTATATTCATATTAATATAAACAGAACCAACATTGATCAATGAGTTTAACCTCAGTGAAACGCAGCCTCATTCCTCAATTATATTCATATTCATATAAACAGAACCAATATTGATCAATGAGTTTAACCTCAGTGAAACCCAGCCTCATTCCTCAATTATATTCATATTAATATAAACAGAACCAACATTGATCACAAAGCTGTACCTCAGTGAAACCCAGACTCATTCATCAATTATATTCATATTAATAGAAACAGAACCAACATTGGCCACAAAGCTGAACCTCAGTGAAACCCAGCCTCATTCATAAATTATATTCATATTAATATAAACAGAACCAACATTGATCAATGAGTTTAACCTCAGTGAAACGCAGCCTCATTCCTCAATTATATTCATATTCATATAAACAGAACCAACATTGATCAATGAGTTTAACCTCAGTGAAACCCAGCCTCATTCCTCAATTATATTCATATTCATATAAACAGAACCAACATTGATCACAAAGCTGAACCTCAGTGAAACCCAGCCTCATTCATCAATTATATTCATATTAATATAAACAGAACCAACATTGATCAATGAGTTTAACCTCATTGAAACCCAGCCTCATTCCTCAATTATATTCATATTAATATAAACAGAACCAACATTGATCAATGAGTTTAACCTCAGTGAAACCCAGCCTCATTCCTCAATTATATTCATATTCATATAAACAGAACCAACATTGATCACAAAGCTGAACCTCAGTGAAACCCAGCCTCATTCATCAATTATATTCATATTAATATAAACAGAACCAACATTGATCAATGAGTATAACCTCATTGAAACCCAGCCTCATTCCTCAATTATATTCATATTAATATAAACAGAACCAACATTGATCACAAAGCTGAACCTCAGTGAAACGCAGCATCATTCATCAATTATATTCATATTAATAGAAACAGAACCAACATTGACCACAAAGCTGAACCTCATTGAAACCCAGCCTCATTCATCAATTAAACTCATATTAATATAAACAGAATCAACATTGATCACAAAGCTTAAACTCATTGAAACCCAGCCTCATTCATCAATTATATTCATATTAATATAAACAGAACCAACATTGATCAATGAGTTTAACCTCATTGAAACCCAGCCTCATTCCTCAATTATATTCATATTAATATAAACAGAACCAACATTGATCAATGAGTTTAACTTCTTTGAAAAACGGCCTCATTCATTAATTATATTCATATAAATATATACAGAACCAACATTGATCACAAAGCTGAACCTCATTGAAACCCAGCCTCATTCATCAGTTATATTCATATTAATATAAACAGAACCAACATTGATCAATGAGTTTAACCTCATTGAAACCCACTCTTATTCATCAATTATATTCATATTAATATAAAAAGAACCAACATTGATCAATTAGTTTAACCTCTTTGAAACCCAGACTCATTCATCAATTATATTCATATTAGTATAAACAGAACCAACATTGATCACAAAGCTTAACCTCAGTGAAACCCAGCCTCATTCATCAATTATATTCATATTAATAGAAACAGAACAAACATGGTCCACAAAGCTGAACCTCAGTGAAACCCAGCCTCATTCATCAATTATATTCATATTAATAGAAACAGAACCAGCATTGGCCACAAAGCTGAACCTCATTGAAACCCAGCCTAATTCATCAATTATATTCATATTAATATAAACAGAACCAACATTGATCACAAAGCTGTACCTCAGTGAAACCCAGCCTCATTCATCAATTATATTCATATTAATATAAACAGAACCAACATTGATCAATGAGTTTAACCTCAGTGAAAAGCAGCCTCACTCCTCAATTTTATTCATATTAATATAAACAGAACCAACATTGATCAATGAGTTTAACCTCAGTGAAACCCAGCCTCATTCATCAATTATATTCATATTAATAGAAACAGAACAAACATGGACCACAAAGCTGAACCTCAGTGAAACCCAGACTCATTCATCAATTATATTCATATTAATAGAAACAGAACCAACATTGGCCACAAAGCTGAACCTCAGTGAAACCCAGCCTCATTCATAAATTATATTCATATTAATATAAACAGAACCAACATTGATCACAAAGCTGTACCTCAGTGAAACCCAGCCTCATTCATCAATTATATTCATATTAATATAAAGAGAACCAACATTGATCAATGAGTTTAACCTAAGTGAAAAGCAGCCTCATTCCTCAATTTTATTCATATTAATATAAACAGAACCAACATTGATCACAAAGCTGAACCTCAGTGAAACCCAGCCTCATTCATCAATTATATTCATATAAATATAAACAGAACCAACATTGATCACAAAGCTGAACCTCAGTGAAACCCAGCCTCATTCATCAGTTATCTTCATATTAATATAAACAGAACCAACATTGATCACAAAGCTTTACCTCAGTGAAACCCAGAATCATTCATCAATTATATTCATATTAACATAAACAGAACCAACATTGATCAATGAGTTTAAGTTTTTGAAACACAGCCTCATTCCTCAATTATATTCATATTAGTATAAACAGAACCAACATTGATCAATGAGTTTAACCTCAGTGAAACCCAGCCTCATTCCTCAATTATATTCATATTCTTATAAACAGAACCAACATTGATCACAAAGCTGAACCTCAGTGAAACCCAGCCTCATTCATCAATTATATTCATATTAATAGAAACAGAACCAACATTGATCAGTGAGTTTAACCTCATTGAAACCCAGCCTCATTCCTCAATTATATTCATATTAATATAAACAGAACCAACATTGATCAATGAGTTTAACATCAGTGAAACCCAGCCTCATTCATCAATTATATTCATATTAATAGAAACAGAACAAACATGGACCACAAAGCTGAACCTCAGTGAAACCCAGACTCATTCATCAATTATATTCATATTAATAGAAACAGAACCATAATTGGCCACAAAGCTGAACCTCAGTGAAACCCAGCCTCATTCATAAATTATATTCATATTAATATAAACAGAACCAACATTGATCACAAAGCTGTACCTCAGTGAAACCCAGCCTCATTCATCAATTATATTCATATTAATATAAAGAGAACCAACATTGATCAATGAGTTTAACCTCAGTGAAAAGCAGTCTCATTCCTCAATTTTATTCATATTAATATAAACAGAACCAACATTGATCAATGAGTTTAACCTCAATGAAACCCAGCCTCATTCCTCAATTATATTCATATTAATATAAACAGAACCAACATTGATCACAAAGCTGAACCTCAGTGAAACCCAGCCTCATTCATCAATTATATTCATATAAATATAAACAGAACCAACATTGATCACAAAGCTGAACCTCAGTGAAACCCAGCCTCATTCATCAGTTATCTTCATATTAATATAAACAGAACCAACATTGATCACAAAGCTTTACCTCAGTGAAACCCAGAATCATTCATCAATTATATTCATATTAACATAAACAGAACCAACATTGATCAATGAGTTTAAGTTTTTTGAAACACAGCCTCATTCCTCAATTATATTCATATTAGTATAAACAGAACCAACATTGATCAATGAGTTTAACCTCAGTGAAACCCAGCCTCATTCCTCAATTATATTCATATTCTTATAAACAGAACCAACATTGATCACAAAGCTGAACCTCAGTGAAACCCAGCCTCATTCATCAATTATATTCATATTAATATAAACAGAACCAACATTGATCAATGAGTTTAACCTCAGTGAAACCCAGCCTCATTCCTCAATTATATTCATATTCATATAAACAGAACCAACATTGATCACAAAGCTTTACCTCAGTGAAACCCAGACTCATTCATCAATTATATTCATATTAACATAAACAGAACCAACATTGATCAATGAGTTTAACCTCAGTGAAACCCAGCCTCATTCATCAATTTTATTCATATTAATATAAACAGAACCAACATTGATCAATGAGTTTAACCTCAGTGAAACCCAGCCTCATTCCTCAATTAAACTCATTGATCAATGTTGGTTCTGTTTATATTAATATGAATATAATTGATGAATGAGGCTGGGTTTCACTGAGGTACAGCTTTGTGATCAATGTTGGTTCTGTTTATATTAATATGAATATAATTTATGAATGAGCCTGGGTTTCACTGAGGTTCAGCTTTGTGGACAATGTTGGTTCTGTTTCTATTAATATGAATATAATTGATGAATGATTCTGGGTTTCACTGAGGTTCAGCTTTGTGGTCCATGTTTGTTCTGTTTCTATTAATATGAATATAATTGATGAATTAGGCTGGGTTTCACTGAGGTTAAACTCATTGATCAATGTTGGTTCTGTTTATATTAATATGAATAAAATTGAGGAATGAGGCTGCTTTTCACTGAGGTTAAACTCATTGATCAATGTTGATTCTGTTTATATTAATATGAATATAATTGATGAATGAGGCTGGGTTTCACTGAGGTACAGCTTTGTGATCAATGTTGGTTCTGTTTATATTAATATGAATATAATTGATGAATGAGGCTGGGTTTCACTGTGGTTCAGCTTTGTGGCCAATGCTGGTTCTGTTTCTATTAATATGAATATAATTGATGAATGAGGCTGGGTTTCACTGAGGTTCAGCTTTGTGGTCCATGTTTGTTCTGTTTCTATTAATATGAATATAATTGATGAATGAGACTGGGTTTCACTGAGGTTAAGCTTTGTGATCAATGTTGGTTCTGTTTATACTAATATGAATATAAATGATGAATGAGTCTGGGTTTCAAAGAGGTTAAACTAATTGATCAATGTTGGTTCTTTTTATATTAATATGAATATAATTGATGAATAAGAGTGGGTTTCAATGAGGTTAAACTCATTGATCAATGTTGGTTCTGTTTATATTAATATGAATGTAACTGATGAATGAGGCTGGGTTTCAATGAGGTTCAGCTTTGTGATCAATGTTGGTTCTGTATATATTTATATGAATATAATTAATGAATGAGGCTGTTTTTCAAAGAAGTTAAACTCATTGATCAATGTTGGTTCTGTTTATATTAATATGAATATAATTGAGGAATGAGGCTGGGTTTCAATGAGGTTAAACTCATTGATCAATGTTGGTTCTGTTTATATTAATATGAATATAATTGATGAATGAGGCTGGGTTTCAATGAGTTTAAGCTTTGTGATCAATGTTGATTCTGTTTATATTAATATGAGTATAATTGATGATTGAGGCTGGGTTTCAATGAGGTTCAGCTTTGTGGTCAATGTTGGTTCTGTTTATATTAATATGAATATAATTGATGAATGAGGCTGGGTTTCACTGAGGTTCAGCTTTGTGATCAATGTTGGTTCTGTTTATATGAATATGAATATAATTGAGGAATGAGGCTGGGTTTCACTGAGGTTAAACTCATTAATCAATGTTGGTTCTGTTTATATTAATATGAATATAATTGAGGAATGAGGCTGGGTTTCAATGAGGTTAAACTCATTGATCAATGTTGGTTCTGTTTATATTAATATGAATATAATTGATGAATGAGGCTGGGTTTCACTGAGGTTCAGCTTTGTGATCAATGTTGGTTCTGTTTATATGAATATGAATATAATTGAGGAATGAGGCTGGGTTTCACTGAGGTTAAACTCATTGATCAATGTTGGTTCTGTTTATACTAATATGAATATAATTGAGGAATGAGGCTTTGTTTCAAAGAACTTAAACTCATTTATCAATGTTGGTTCTTTATATATTAATATGAATATAATTGATGAATGAGGCTGGGTTTCACTGAGGTACAGCTTTGTGATCAATGTTGGTTCTGTTTACATTAATATGAATATAATTAATGAATGAGGCTGTGTTTCACTGAGGTTCAGCTTTGTGTTCAATGTTGGTTCTGTTTATATTAATATGAATATAATTGATGAATGAGGCTGGGTTTCACTGATGTTCAGCTTTGTGATCAATGTTGGTTCTGTTTATATTAATATGAATATAATTGAGGAATGAGAATGCGTTTCACTGAGGTTAAACTCATTGATCCATGTTGGTTCTGTTTATATTAATATGAATATAATTGATGAATGAGGCTGGGTTTCACTGAGGTTCAGCTTTGTGGTCCATGTTTGTTCTGTTTCTATTAATATGAATATAATTGATGAATGAGGCTGGGTTTCACTGAGGTTAAGCTTTGTGATCAATGTTGGTTCAGTTTATATTAATATGATATAATTGAGGAATGAGGCTGGGTTTCACTGAGGTTAAACTCATTGATCAATGTTGGTTCTGTTTATACTAATATGAATATAATTGATGAATGAGGCTAGGTTTCACTGAGGTTAAGCTTTGTGATCAATGTTGGTTCTGTTTAGATTACTATGAATATAATTGATGAATGTGGCTGGGTTTCACTCTTTTGATCATACATTGTCGGGCATTCGCACCTTTTCTTACCCGTTTTTTACAAACCATGGTCGGACTGTCACACATTCTTGTAGCCAAACACATCCGCTCCCGCTATTGATTGTGTACAGTCGGGTATTTTAACCTTTTCTTACCCGTTTTTTACCAACTATGGTCGGACATTCACACCTTCTTACAGCGGAACACCTCCGCTCCCTCTTTTGATGGTGTATGTTTGGGCATTCAAACCTTTTCTTACCCGCTTTTTACAAACTATGCTCGGACATTCAAACCTTCTTGTAGCCGAACACATCCACTCCTTCTTTTGATGATGTATGTTTGGGCGTTCAAACCTACTTTTTGCCCGCTTTTCATTAATTTTGGGTGGACATTCACACCTTGTCACAGCCAAACACCTCCGCTCCCTGTTTTGATCATGTATGGTTGGACATTCGCACCTTTTCTCACCCGCTTTTTGCAAACTATGGTCGGCTGTTCACAGCTTCCTCTCCACCATACTTGTATGGTGGGATGTTCACACCCAGTTGCATCCGAAGACCTCCACCCCCACTTTTGTTGATATTTAGTTGGTCATTCGCAGCTTACCCGCTTTTGGCAAACTATGGCCTTCTTGCAGCCAAACACCTCTGATCTCGCTTTTGATAATGTAAGGTTGGGCATTCAGACCTTGCTTCACCTGCTTTTCACCAAATATAGTCGGACATTCACACCTTCTTTTAGCCGAACACTTCCGCTCCACCTTTTAGTGTTCTATCACACCTTTTTTCACCGAATTTTATAGATTATGGTTGGAAATTCTCAACCACTCTTCATCCGAAGACCTCTCCTCCCGCTTTTGTTAATATATTTGAACTTTAGTCGGACATTAACACCTTCTTGCAGCTGAACCACCTCCGCTCCCTGTTTTGATCATGTATGGTCTGGCAATACTACCTTTTCTTACCCGTTTGTGAGTAATTATGGCTGGACATTCACACCTACTTGCAGCCGAACACCACCTCTCTCGCTTTTGATGATGTATGGACCGGCATTCTTACCTTTTCTAACACATTTTTCAGAAATTACGGTCGGAGATTCACACCTACTCACAGCCGAACAACTCCGCTCCCGCATTTGATGGTGTGCAGTCGGACATTCTCACCCTTTCTCATCAGCTTTTTGCAAATTATGATCTGACATTCACACCTACTTGCAGTCGAAAAGCTATGCTCCCGCTTTTGATTATGTTTGGTTGGATGTTCAAACCTTTTCTTAACTGCTTTTTACAAACTTTGGTTGGACGTTCACACCTTCTTGTAGCCGAACACATCCACTCCCGCTTTTGATCATGTGCGGTTTGATTTTCGAAAATTTTCTTTCATGTTTTCTAGCAATTATTGATGGACATTTAGACCTTCTTGCAGCTGAACACCTCCGCTCCTGCTTTTGATCATACCTTGTCAGGCATTCGCACCATGTCTTACCCGCTTTTTACAAACTTTAGTCGAACATTTACACCTTTTTGTAGCCGAACACCACCTCTCTCGCTTTTGATGATGTATGGTTCGGCATTCTTTCCTTTTCTAACACATTTTTCAGCAATTATGGTCGGACATTCACACCTACTCAGAGCCGAACACCTCCGCTCCCGCATTTGATGGTGTATAGTTGGGCATTCTCACCCTTTCTCATCAGCTTTTTGCAAATTATGATCTGACATTCACACCTGCTTTTGATAATGTATGGTTGGGCATTCGCACCTTTTTTTACCCATTTTTCAGGAATTATGGGTGGACATTCACACCTTCTTGCAGCTGAACACCTCCTCACTTCTTATGATCATGTGCGGATGATATTCGAAAATTTTCTTTCATGTTTTAAAGCAATTATTGATGGACATTCAGAACTTCTTGCAGCTGAACCACTCTGCTCCCGCTTTTGATGGTGTATAGTCGGGCTTTCGAGCCTTTCCTTCCCGGTTTTTACAAATTATGGTTGGACATTCAGACCTTCTTGCAGCCGAACACCTCCGCTCCCTCTTTTGATCATACATTGTCGGGCATTAGCACCTTTTCTTACCCGCTTTTTACAAACCATAGTCGGACTTTCACATCTTTTAGTAGCCGAACAACTCCGCTCCCGCTATTGATTGTGTACAGTCGGGTATTTTAACCTTTTCTTACCCGCTTTTTACCAACTATGGTTGGACATTCACACCTTCTTACAGCGGAACACCTCCGTTCCCTCTTTTGATGGTGTATGTTCGGGCAGTCAAACCTTTTCTTACCTGCTTTTTACAAACTATGGTCAGACATTCAACCCTTCTTGGAGCCGAACACATCCACTCCTGCTTTTGATTATGTATAGTTGGGCATTCGCACCTTTTCTTACCCATTTTTCAGTAATTATGGGTGTACATTCACACCTTCTTGCAGCCGAACACCTCCGCTCCCTCTTTTGATCATACATTTTCGGGCATTCGCACCTTTTCTTACCCGCTTTTTACAAACCATGGTCGGACTTTCACACCTTTTAGTAGCCGAACAACTCTGCACCCGCTACTGATTGTGTACAGTCGGGTATTTTAACCTTTTCTTACCCGTTTTTTACCAACTATGGTCGGACATTCACACCTTCTTACAGCGGAACACCTCCGCTCCCTCCTTTGATGGTGTATGTTCGGGCATTCGAACCTTTTCTTACCCACTTTTTACAAACTATGGTCAGACGTTCAAACCTTCTTGTAGCCGAACATATCCACTCCTGCTTTTGATGATGTATGGTTGGGCATTCGAACCTACTTGTTGCCCGCTTTTCATTAATTATGGGTGGACATTCACACCTTGTCTCAGCCAAACACCTCCGCTCCCTGTTTTGATCATGTTTGGTTTGACATTCGCACCTTTGCTTACCCTCTTTTTATACTGATTGCTCAAGATTAAGTTGTTCTTTCTCAAACTACAATTTTTTTTTAATTGTTGAAACTTGATTTGAAGTGTATAAATAAGGAAGACAAACAGTTTTAAGTCAGGCTGATAGCAATTAATTTTATAGCAAAATCTGTATTTCGTCATTTGTCGAGAGATGCTTATTGCTGAAGAAGTTCTTTCTCATTCTACAAAGTACAACGTTGTTTATCATTGAAACTTGATTAGACATGAATAAATATGAAGGACAAAGCAGTCTTAACTTGGTTTGAGTTAAGGAATTCGTTTTATAGGAGAATCCGAATTCGTGCATAACTCGTAAAATAGAGCTTATTTTCGGATTCCTGAAGAATGAGTGTGGTTCTTTCTCATAATACAAAGTTTGTTGTTTATTGTTGAAACTTCATCAGACCGTTAGATATAGTCGGACTCACCTCGACGCACGGCTTGGGATCTGGAACCAGTTCTCTTGAGAGGGGTTGGACTCTCTTCAACTCTGGAGTTGCCCGTGGTGAGAGGCGCAGAGCATTATTGCCCCCCGGCTGTGTGCCAGTACATTGGGGTTTACCCCAGTGAACGAGAGGGTAGCCTCCCTCCGCCTTTGGGAGGGGGTACGAGTCCTGACTGTTGTTTGTGCCTATGCGCCAAACAGCAGTTCAGAGTACCTACCCTTTTTGGAGTCTCTGGGGGAGGCACTGGAGAATGCTCCTACCGGAGACTCCCTCATTCTGCTGGGGGACTTCAATGCTCACGTGGGCAATGACAGTGAGACCTGGAGGGGTGTGATTGGGAGGAACGGCCCCCCCGATCTGAATCAGAGTGGTGTTATGTTGTTGGACTTCTGTGCCAGTCATAGACTGTCCATAACGAACACCATGTTCAGGCATAAGGGTGTCCATATGTGCACTTGGCACCAGGACACCCTTGGCCGCAGTTCGATGATCGACTTTGTGGTTGTATCATCGGACTTGCGGCCGTATGTCCTGGACACTCGGGTGAAGAGAGGGGCGGAGCTGTCAACTGATCACCTGGTGGGGGAGGATGCCGATCAGACCTGGCAGGCCCAAACGTATTGTGAGGGTCTGCTGGGAGCGTTTGTCAGAATCCCCCGTCAGAAGGAGCTTTAACTCCCACCTCCGGCAGAGCTTCAACCATATTTGAGGTGGGGGACATTGAGTCCGAATGGGCCATGTTCCGTGACTCCATTGCCGAGGCAGCTGGTCGGAGTTGTGGCCGTAAGGTGGTCGGTGCCTGTCGTGGCGGCAACCCTCGAACCTGCTGGTGGACACCAGTGGTGAGGGAAGCCGTCAAGCTGAAGAAGGAGTCCTATCGGGCCTTTTTGGCCAGTGGGACCCTGGAAGAAGCTGATAGGTACCGACGGGCCAGACGGGCCACGGCTTCGGTGGTTGCTGAGGCAAAAACTCGGGCCTGGGAGGAGTTCGGTGAGACCATGGAGAACGATTTCCGGACGGCCTCGAAAAGATTCTGGTCCACCATCCGGCGTCTCAGGGGGGGGGGAAGCGGCTCACAGTCAACACTGTTTACAGTGGGGACGGGGCTTTGCTGACCTCAACTAGGGATGTTGTGAGTCGGTGGGGGGAGTACTTCGAGGAACTCCTCAATCCTACCAACACGTGCTCGGAAGAGGCAGAGTCGGAGAGCTCGGAGACGGGGCCTCCCATTTCTGGGGCTGAGGTTGCCGAGGTGGTTAAAAAGCTCCTCGGTGGCAAGGCCCCGGGGGTGGATGAGGTCCGTCCTGAGTTTCTCAAGGCTCTGGATGTTGTAGGGCTGTCTTGGCTGACACGCCTCTGCAGTATTGCGTGGCCTCTGGACTGGCAGATTGGGGTGGTGGTCCCCCTCTTTAAAAAGGGGGACCGGAGGGTGTGTTCCAACTATAGGGGTATCACACTCCTCAGCCTCCCTGGTAAGGTCTATTCGGGGGTATTGGAGAGGAGGATCCGTCGGATAATCGAGCCTCGGATTCAGGAGATGCAGTGTGGCTTTCGTCCTGGCCGTGGAACAGTGGACCAGCTCTATACCCTCGGCAGGATCCTGGAGGGTGCATGGGAGTTCGCCCAACCAGTCTACATGTGTTTTGTGGACTTGGAGAAAGCGTTCGACCGTGTCCCTCGTGGAGTCCTGTGGGGGGTGCTCCGGGAATATGGAGTGCCGGACCCCTTGATAGGGGCCGTTCGGTCTCTGTATGACCGGTGCCAGAGTTTGGTCCGCATTGCCGGCAGTAAGTCGGATACGTTTCCGGTGAGAGTTGGACTCCGTCAGGGCTGCCCTTTGTCACCGATTCTGTTCCTAACTTTTATGGACAGAATTTCTAGGCGGAGCCAGGGCGTTGAGGGTGTCCCATTTGGCGACCTCAGAATCGGGTCTCTGCTTTTTTGCAGATGATGTGGTTCTGTTAGCGTCGTCAGGCCGTGACCTTCAGCTCTCACTGGAGTGATTCGCAGCCGAGTGTGAAGCGGCTGGGATGAGAATCAGCACCTCCAAATCCGAGACTATGGTTCTCAGCCGGAAAAGGGTGGAATGCTCTCCAAGAGGAGGAGTTCAAGTATCTCGGGGTCTTGTTCACGAGTGACGGACGAATGGAGCGGGAGATTGACGGGCGGATCGGTGCGGCGCCTGCAGTGTTGCAGGCTCTGCACCGACCCGTCGTTGTGAAGAGGGAGCTGAGCCAGAAGGCGAAGCTCTCTACTTACTGGTCAATCTACGTTCCCATCCTCACCTATGGTCACGAGTTGTGGGTAGTGACCGAAAGAACAAGATCGCGAATACAAGCGGCCGAAATGGGTTTCCTCCGCAGGGTGTCTGGGCTCTCCCTTAGAGATAGGGTGAGAAGCTCAGTCATCCGGGAGGGGCTCGGAGTAGAACCGCTGCTCCTCCGCATTGAGAGGAGTCAGATAAGGTGGCTCGGGCATCTGGTTAGGATGCCCCCTGGGCGCCTCCCTGGGGAGGTGTTCCGGGCACGTCCCACTGGGAGGAGACCCCGGGGGAGACCCAGGACACGTTGGAGAGACTATGTCTGTCGGCTGGCCTGGGAACGCCTCGGGGTCCCCCCGGAAGAGCTGGAGGAAGTGGCCGGGGACAGAGACGTCTGGGTTTCTCTGCTCAAGCTCCTGCCCCCGCGACCCGACCCCCGGATAAGCGGCAGATGATGGATGGATGGATGGATATATCCTCCACCAACCAGACTTACAACCCCCGACTAGGGTAGCAGAATTTCTAAGCATCTGTACCCCAAAACTACTATCAAAAATATATAAATTATTGTCTAAGATAGATGACACAATGTCTCTTCCATCCTCAAAATGGGAGGCAGATTTATCCATCAGTTCTGGTCATAGCTTCTAACCACAAATATGTTTGAACACCTTCATAAAGACTCAAAATCCTAATTTACAGCTCATACAATACAAAATCCTTCATAGAACACACTATACAGGACAAAGGATGTTCAGGATGGGTCTAACACACTCAAACATCTGCTCACATTGCACAGATAACACACCTGATGATTATGCACACGCTTTGTGGTTTTCTGCGCCTGTCCAGAAGTTCTGGCTTGAAGTCTGTGAGGACCTATCAACATGGCTAAAGTGTAGCATCCCTGCATGCCCCACACTGTGCATACTGGGTGACTTAGACAACATCAACATGGAAATTAACTCAGCACACATGGTTGTCACAGTGTTATGTATCGCAAAGAAAACTATTCTCATGAACTGGAAAGCGAAGAACAATCTGTGTATTAACCAGTTTAGAAATTTTCTTTTAGATTATATTAGCATGGAAACAATGTCTGCCTCCTCAAAACATCAATTGGCTGGATTTCATTCTCTCTGGTCCCCTCTGATTAGTTTTATCACATAGTGGTGGTGGTGGGTTGCTGGGTGATGGTGGGTCTCAGGCCCGGGCTGCTGCGACTGGTGTGACCGGGTGGTTTGTTTGTTTGTTTTTTTATGTTGTTTGTTTGTTTTTTGTAGAGGTCCTCCTGGGTGGGGTTGGGTTGAGTGGGGTGGGGTGGGGCGGGATGGGTACCTTCTGGGGGTACAGTAGCTCCCGGAATATGGTCGCTGCAGGCCCCGAGCCTGGTGAATATCAGGCCCTCCTGCCCATTGTTGGCTCCCAGGTAGCGGGGATGCCTATTGCAGCCAGTCCCTGGCTGCCCTCTCTGGGGGAGAGTAGCTCCCCCGGTATATATCCCCATACCCCTCTCCCTTCTGGCTCCTGTACACAGCACACACTCACACATGAAGGGTTTTGGGGGCGTGTGTGTTCGGTGGGGTGTAGTGGATGGGGCCACGTAGGTGGTCCCCTTTGGTTGCACTCTGCAGTTCCCTGCCCCTGTTTTAATTTCACCTTAGACATTACTACTTATCAAACACACTCACACACACACATTAGGTCTTGGGGGGTGGTTACACTGAGTGGCATCTGGTGGGCGGGGCTCTTTGGGTATGTAGGCTGCCCAGAGTGCCGCGCTCCCAGTTCTACAAGTTTGGCTGCCCCTCAATTTTAATTGCTCACTATTAGAAAATATTGAAGAGCCAGAAGGGTGAGGGGAGGGGTCTTCTTCGCACACCCCTGCTTCCTGGTGTCTGCTCGGGGCAGGAGGGGCCAGGAGGATTAATTAATTGTTCTGCTGGTTCGGGGTCTGTGGTGGCTGGGGGGTTGCTGGCCTTCTGGTGTGCCCGCTGCACTACACCCCAGCAGAGTCGAGGGAGGTAGGATGTGTGGATGTGTGGATGTATGGGACGTGAAAGTGTGTGTGGTAATGATTGGGCCTGGATCTGGGACTTGCTGTCGCCTGGCCTGCCTGTGTTTCTCCCGATGGGGCATCAGCGTTGCCTCTCCCCACTGCTCGCGACTTCACCCACCTGTGGGCACGTCTTGACTCCCAGGGCACTTGGCCAGGGGCGCTGGGGCAGGTGCTGACCCACTTTGTAGCTGTCTGGGGCGCTTGGCCCTCCTGGGTATTGGGTGGGGCCTCTGCCGGGGGGTTTGGGGGCGCTCGGGCTCCTGGGGCCCAGGTCCAGTGCACGGCCCATGTCTGGGCGGCTGGGGCCTGGCGGGGTCGGTGGGCTGTTACCCCTGGTTCCCGGAGTGCCTCTGCCCTATGCTTATGGGGGCTCTTTCCGGGGGCTTCCTCTGCAGTCTTCTGGGTGGATGCGTGGTTGCCCCTGCGGTGGTCTGCCTGGGTTCTGTGCTCTGTGGGGACTGCTGGTGGCCTGGGTCTTGTGGCCCTCTCTGCCTGCTTCTGATTGCTTGGGGGGGGGCTGTGGATTGTGGCCCTGTACGCTTATACACTCATAACTAAGCACGGTTATCATGTAGGTCCTGTGCCATGGGTGTTGCATGTTCTCACACACACACACACACATTCATTAGTCCAGTAGCATGGTCACTAAGCAGTTGATGTATTATCATGTCGTCTCAGGTCATCTATATCCACAGCTGTGTTGTATGCGATTGCCGCTTCTTGTGCTTGTTTTTGTTTGTTTGTGTGTTTGTTTTTTCTCTGCTTGTCTGCTTTCAGGTGCTCCTGGTGGCGCTAAGGCTGGATTCCCCTCATAGGCCATGGATTGTTGTCTGTTTTGTTTTTTACAGGTGTAGCAGCTGGTTGTCTGGTTTTTGTTTCTATTTTTGTTCTGTTTCCTCTTCTTTCCTCTTCTTCTTTCCTTGTCCCCCGGTCCGGTTCAGTTCAGTTCATGTCATATATTGTAAACAGAAATAAATAAATGGGCATCAAGGGGAGCTTTACATTTATAAAACTTCCCTTGGCAAAACAAATCTGTTTGGCATCAAAGGTATTCAGACTACAATTCTTCTGACATAATGCTGAACAGGACAAGGGGAAAAAAAAGTAAAGAAGACAGTTCTGCCGAAAGCCAGGGATAGACCTGTTCTAAGTTCTATACTTTTTAAAAGGGGCGTGTTTATCAACTGTGGAATTAGAAGATTTACAAAAATGGTCAAGTGCTAGATCTTCATCTGGGATTTTAACAGTGTCATATAACTATTCAACAGATCAGTTAAAAAAAAGCCTGCTCATGGAGATGTTTCAGGATCTGGATACCAAGCGTGGACCTAATGTTTTCATTTTTGCAATTCTGATACAGGCTATTGAGCAGTGATAACTAACACCAAGTTCAGATACTGCGGATTTTCTACCTTTGATTTGTTAAGATTGAGCCAATCAGGGACAACCTTGAAGGATCTCTTTGGTTTTGTAGGATCAGTAATTACCTGAGAAAGGTTGATATTGGTACACACCTTTTTTAAATGATCAGAGGCAGAGTTCAACTTGTTTAAATTAAAATTGCCACACAGAGATTGGGTTTAGGCCACATGCACACAGAATGACATCAACAAATATAAGAAATATTAAACATTTACACATAGATTTTTGAATATATGTAGAGGAATGATACTTTGAAATGTGCTCATTGCGGAGTTATGATCAGTTGAGTAATGAAGGTTGAACTATTCTGGGAAAGAGGTTCTATTCCCAGCATCATGATGGACACTCCTGATATAGAAGGTTTCGCTAACGCATTGGAATTGTTTTACTATTTTCATATGCATGTGCAATGAAGAATTGCTTGCTGCTGATAAATGCAAAGAAGAACAGCTTACACATAGATGCTCACATATAGGCTGCTGAATGCAATGAAGACCTGCTTATCAAGTAAAGTTCAATGTCAATGTGTAATATTCAATTAGGATTTGCAAAACAGTGAAGTTAAACAATGAATGGGTCCATAGTCGGTATGAGAAGACTACAGGAATATTTACCTGGGTGTACGTTCAAACAGAGATGAGAAAATTGCGATAAATAATTGTTTGTTTGTTTGTTAGTATGTATATGAATGTTATGTGTATAAACTGTGTTGAGTTATAGTTACTCAGTAGTGTCTCAGTGAAACAACCGACGGGGGAAGCCTTGCGGTGACAACAAAAGCAGTGTTTTACTGATCAGTCAAGTTGCTCCAGTGTACTCCATACAAACTGGTTGGCTACTGAAGGGATAGAAAATGGGGAATACTTGTTTTAAAGCAAACAAGGAATTAGATGGGAAAAATACATGTTTTAACGGGACCCAGACAATATTAAATACTCAGACAGATGGGAGAAGAAGTGTAGTTTTTTAGGAAATCACAAAATTATTACATGGAATTAGTGAAATCAATTGAAGAATGCCTTTCTGAAGAGCTGTTTACCACAGATGAGCAGCTTTGCGACCAAGCACATTGTAGATCGCTTTACTGCCAAAATGATCTAATTTAATGGATTGGTTTAGACATGCATAACAGCATTTTAAGAACAAAGAGAGAAACAAAAAGGGACAACGCTTCATGGTGGAAGGTGATGTATAAATAACTGTGTATATGATGAAGGGGGTGGCAACACCCATTCCAAAATTTCGCCATTCCGACATCCCGCTATTCCGACATCCCACCATTCCGACATACCACCATTCCGACATACCACCATTCCGACATGCAAACGTCCCACCATTCCGACATCCCACCATTGCGACATCCCGCATTTCTGACGTTCAAATGTCCCACCATTCCGACAAGGCTTTCCGTATAAGGAAATGTGTGTTACTCAACAGGTGAGTCCCTTCTTTCTGTTCATGCAATTTATATGTTTAACACATGTTTATAGACAAGCGTTATTAAAAACACAAAGTCTCGGCAACTGGAGGAGGAGAAGCAGTCCGCGGTGGTTTTCAATCACACACTCCAATGCCACTTGTTTCAACTTCCGAAAATTTAATCCAGGAAAAAAAGGCTTACAAACATGGACCAAAACGGCTCCATAACACGCACAAGAATCCAAAAGAAACGAAAGTTAACTAAAAGAAAGCAAATAAACAGTATGAAGTGGTCAAAATTGGTTTTACGCATGCCTATGTGCGTCTGGCACATGCGTCTTCGGGCTCTCCCACGTTGGTTTGTGGATGAAAGCTATATGTTCAGCTGTAATGTCATGTAAAAACAATCTCTACATGACATTTACTCCCAGGTGTGACCAGTTAGGTCCTTAAGATATCAACAGGCTGTATAAAGCTAGAACCGTTGTGGCTGTGTGTTTGTGCCAAATGCGCAAAGCCCATCCGCGCTTCCCAACATTGGAGTGAGTACTCATAAATCACGTGAATAACATGAATAAACGTTTTTACTGAATTTTGTTGTGTTTTATACGTTCTATGCTGTCATTTCTCTCTTCTCCTATTGGCAAGGCAAGGCAGAGTGCTCGCAACTGTGTCCTGTGCAGTAGCCGTGATATCTGTAATTGCAATTATTACTTTTGCATATGATGACAGCGTGCAAAAGACGCATGGGCTCTGTGGAGAGCTCCGCTCCAGCTGGCTGCTGTGACAGCTCACTGACACTGTATTTCTGCTTAATCAGTTTCAGTCTCGCCAGAGTTACATTAATATCTGTATTTTTATATTTGAAATTCAGGGGATTTTGATAATAGATTATTAAAGTTTGTTTGCGAGGCTGTGGCCTCTGCATGTGCAAAGCTTGTGCGCCAAACTTTAGGGCGTATTTGCGCCGGCATATCATTAGTGCAAAATGTTTTGGGTAAAAAATAGGCAATTAAAAGGAACTGTCGGAATGGCGGTATGTTAAAAAAAACAAAAAACATACCGCCATTCCGACCATAGGAGGAAAAAAGTGTCGGAATGGTGGGACGTTTGATAAAAAATTAAGTGTCGCCATTCCGACAATTGGAGACCCATGTCGGAATGGCGAGATGTCGGAATGGCAGCATGTAACCATGATGAAGGAGAGACCATTTGAGCAGCACAGCCATTTCGCAGCACAGGGACAGCAGTCCAAGTTACAGGATCTCCCACGTGGTATCACCTGTCACATTGTGTCAAGGCATCAAAAGAAGAAAAAATCACCAAACTCAAGGACAAAAAGACAAAGACTCCGGTGAACGAAGACAGAGGACTGACAAACCAGAAATACAAAAGGATTCTTGATATCAAGATCCAGAAGAAGAGGCTAACAATGCCACGAACACTTACGATGCTGGGAATGATGCCAGCAATGAACAGAGAAGAAGATTCAGTGTCATCAATCTGCATTACGTGCCTCTAATGAGGGGGTGAATATAGAATCCTCAACGATTACAACGTCTCTGGGAACTGTGACAACAACAAGGTTTAAACCATTTTGATATATATTGTAACCTATTGTCTAAGGAATAGTGCTGAAAATGAGGTAAATCTAATCCACCACTGTCCTTGGTCTTCTGTAGGGTTTTTAAACTAATACGTGGTGGTTTGTTTTTCCACAGAAATTTGGAGATGCATGAATCTAGTGACTTAAACCAAGTAGCAGATGGTTTTATGGGGATCATTGAGAACAAATAGTTAACTTTTGGTAGTATCATCATTTTAATGGATGTAACTCTCCCCATAAGTGATATAGGTAAGGACTTCCAACGAGAGATCGTCCTCTACTGTCTTTAATAATTGCACATAATTTAGCTTTGTTAGCTCTGAGAGCCTGGAGGAAATGTTTATGCCTAAATATCTAATATTTCCTGACTGTAAAGTGATTGCAGGTATATTATGGACCCTACAGTTAATGGGCAGAACTGTGGTCTTAGACCAGTTGATAGAGTAGTCAGAAAGTGCTGAGAATTTATTTATGAGTGTGATCGTGTGACTGAGAGACGTCTGTGAGTTCTGAAGGAAAAGTAATACATCATCAGCATAAAGACTTATTTTATGCTCAATATTTTGGGATTAATTACTCACAAACGGGTAAGAAAAGGTACTATTGCCAGACCATACATGATCAAAACAGGGAGCGGAGGTGGTTCAGCTGCAAGGTGTGAATGTCTGACTATAGTTTGTAAAAAGCGGGTAAGAAAAGGTTAAAATACCCGACTGTACACAATCAATAGCGGGAGCGGAGTTGTTTGGCTACAAGAAGGTGTGAAAGTCCGACCACGGATTGTAAAAAGCGGGTAAGAAAAGGTTCGAATGCCCGAATATATACCATCAAAAGTGGAAGTGGATGTGTTCGGCTGCAAGAAGGTGTGAACGTCCGACCAAAGTTTGTAAAAAGCAGTTAAGAAAAGGTTCGAATACCCAACCAAACATAATCAAAAGCGGGAAAAGAGCTGTTCGACTGCAAGTAGGTGTGAATGTCAGATCATAATTTGCAAAAAGCTGATGAGAAAGGGTGAGAATGCCCGGCTATACACCATCAAATGCGGGAGCGGAAGTGTTTGGCTGTGAGTAGGTGTGAATGTCCGACCATAATTGCTGAAAAATGTGTTAGAAGAGACTAGAATGCCGGACAATACATCATCAAATGCGGGAGCGGAGTTGTTCGGCTGTGAGTAGGTGTGAATCTCCGAGCATAGTTTGTAAAAAGGGGGTAAGAATAGGTTCGAATGCCCGAACATACACTATCAAAACAGGGAGCTTAGGTGGCTCAGCTGCAAGGTGTGAATGTCTGACTATAGTTTGTAAATAAGGTGCGAATGCCCAACAATGTATAATCAAAAGAGGGAGCGGAGGTTTTCGGCTACAAGAAGGTTTGAATGTCCGACCATAGTTTGTAAAAAGCGGGTAAGAAAAGGTTCAAGCGCCTGACTATACACCATCAAAAGCGGGAGCAGAGGTGTTCCGCTGTAAGACGGTGTGAATGTCCGACCATATTTGGTAAAAAGCGGGAAAGAAAAGGTTAAAATACCCGACTGTACACAATCAATAGCGGGAGAGGAGGTGTTCAGCTGCAAGAAGGTGTGAATGTCCACCCATAATTACTGAAAAATGGGTAAGAAAAGTTGCGAATGCCCAACCATACATTATCAAAAGCAGGTGTGAATGTCAGATCATAATTTGCAAAAAGCTGATGAGAAAGGGTGAGAATGCCCGACTATACACCATCAAATGCGGGAGAGGTGGTGTTCGGCTGCAAGTAGGTGTGAATGTCCAGCCATAATTACTAACAAACGGGTAAGAAAAGGTAGTATTGCCAGACCATACATGATCAAAACAGGGAGCGGAGGTGGTTCAGCTGCAAGAAGGTGTGAATGTCCGACTAAAGTTCAAATATATTAACAAAAGCGGGAGGAGAGGTCTTCGGATGAGAGTGGTTGAGAATTTCCAACCATAATCTATAAAATGCGGTGAAAAAAAAGGTGTGATAGAACACTAAAATGTGGAGCGGAAGTGTTTGGCTGCAAGAAGGTTTGAATGTCCGAGCATAGTTTGTAAAAAGCGGGTAAGAAAAGGTTCGAATGCCCAAACATACACCTTCAAAAGAGGGAGCGGAGGTGTTCCGCTGTAAGAAGGTGTGAATGTCCGACCATAGTTGGTAAAAAACGGGTAAGAAAAGGTTAAAATACCCGACTGTACACAATCAATAGCAGGAGCGGATGTGTTTGGCTACAAGAATGTGTGACAGTCCGACCATGGTTTGTAAAAAACGGGTAAGAAAAGGTGCGAATGCCCGACATTGTATGATCAAAAGAGGGAGCGGATGTTTTCGGCTACAAGAAGGTTTGAATGTCCGACCATAGTTTGTAAAAAGCGGGTAAGAAAAGGTTCAAGCGCCTGACTATACACCATCAAAAGCGGGAGCAGAGGTGTTCCGCTGTAAGACGGTGTGAATGTCCGACCATATTTGGTAAAAAGCGGGTAAGAAAAGGTTCAAATGCCTGACTATACACCATCAAAAGCGGGAGCGGAGGTGTTCGGCTACAAGAAGGTGTGAAAGTTCAACCATGGTTTTTAAAAAGCTGCTAAGAAAAGGTTCGAATGCCCGAATATATACCATCAAAAGCGGAAGCGGAGGTGTTCGGCTGCAAGAAGGTGTGAACGTCCGACCAAAGTTTGCAAAAAGCAGTTAAGAAAAGGTTCGAATGCCCGAATATGTACCATCAAAAGCGGGAGCAGAGCTGTTCGACTGCAAGTAGGTGTGAATGTCCAGCCATAATTACTCACAAACGGGTAAGAAAAGGTAGTATTGCCAGACCATACATGATCAAAACAGGGAGCTGAGGTGGTTCAGCTGCAAGGTGTGAATGTCTGACTATAGTTTGTAAAAAGCGGGTAAGAAAAGGTGCTAATGCCCGACAATGTATGATCAAAAGAGGGAGTGGAGGTCTTAGGCTGCAAGGTCTGAATGTCCAACCATAATTTCTAAAAACCGGGTAAGAAAAGGCTTGAAAGCCCGACTATACACAATCAAAAGTGGGAGCGGGAGGTTTTCAGCTGCAAATCCTTCACTCAAACCAAATGAAAACTGCTTTGTCCTTCATATTTATCAATGTCTAGATCGACTTCAACAAAGAACAACATTGTACTTTGCAGTAAAGAAAGAGCAAATCAAAAGTTTTAGGAATCCGAGAATAAGCTTATTTTCATACGTTCTGCATGATTTGGGATTTTATGTATAAAATGAATTCCTTCACTCAAACCAAGTTAAAACTGCTTTGTCCTTCATATTTATCAATGTCTAGATTTACTTCAACAAAGAACAACACTGGATTTTGCAGTAGAAGAAAGAGCAACACTGAAGGATCAGTAATCCGAGAATAAGCTTATTTTCATACGTTCTGCATGATTTGGGATTTTATGTATAAAATGAATTCCTTCACTCAAACCAAGTTAAAACTGCTTTGTCCTTCATATTTATCAATGTCTAGATCGACTTCAACAAAGAACAACATTGTATTTTGCAGTAGAAGAAATAGCAACACTGAAGGATCAGGAATCCGAAAACAAGCTTATTTTCATACGTTCTGCTTGATTTGGGATTTTGCTATAAAATTAATTCCTTCACTCAAACAAAGTGGAAACTGCTTTGTCCTTCATATTTATCAATGTCTATATCGATTTCAACAAAGAACAAGGCTGTATTTTGCAGTATAGGAAGAGCAACACTGGAGGATCAGGAATCCGAGAATAAGCTTACTTTCATGAGTCCTGCACGATTTCGGATTTTCCTATAAAATGAATTGCTTTGCTCAAACCAAGTTAAAATTGCTCTGTCCTTCATAGTTATCCATGTCTAAAATGTATCAAGCATAAAGTTCCTCATATTACCCTGAATGAGAAAGAAGCATCCCTTTGGTTGAGCAATACGTTCCTTTTGCGGAGTTATGCATGATTTCGGATTTTGCTATAAAATTCATTCCTTCACACCTTTTTTTTTCACCGCATTTTATAGATTATGGTTGGAAATTTCAACCACTCTAATACGAAGACCTCTCCTCCCGCTTTTGTTAATATATTTGAACTTTAGTTGGACATTCACCCCTTTTTGCAGCTAAACCACCTCCGCTCCCTGTTTTGATCATGTATGGTCAAGCAATACTACATTTTCTTACCCGTTTGTGAGTAATTATGGCTGGATATTCACAACTACTTGCAGCTGAACACAATCTCTCTCGCTTTTAATTATGTTTGGATATTCGAACCTTTTCTTTACTGCTTTTTGCCAACTTTGGTCGGACGTTCACACCTTCTTGTAGCCGAACACATCCACTCCCGCTTTTGATCATGTGCGGTTTGATTTTCGAAAATTTTCTTTCATGTTTTCTAGCAATTATTGATGGACATTTAGACCTTCTTGCAGCTGAACACCTCCGCTCCTGCTTTTGATCATACCTTGTCAGGCATTCGCACCATGTCTTACCCGCTTTTTACAAACTTTAGTCGAACATTTACACCTTTTTGTAGCCGAACACCACCTCTCTCGCTTTTGATGATGTATGGTTCGGCATTCTTTCCTTTTCTAACACATTTTTCAGCAATTATGGTCGGACATTCACACCTACTCAGAGCCGAACACCTCCGCTCCCGCATTTGATGGTGTATAGTCGGGCATTCTCACCCTTTCTCATCAGCTTTTTGCAAATTATGATCTGACATTCACACCTGCTTTTGATAATGTATGGTTGGGCATTCGCACCTTTTTTTACCCATTTTTCAGGAATTATGGTTGGACATTCAGACCTTCTTGCAGCCTAACACCTCCGCTCCCTCTTTTGATCATACATTGTCGGGCATTAGCACCTTTTCTTACCCGCTTTTTACAAACCATAGTCGGACTTTCACACCTTTTAGTAGCCGAACAACTCTGCACCCGCTACTGATTGTGTAAAGTCGGGTATTTTAACCTTTTCTTACCCGTTTTTTACCAACTATGATCGGACATTCACACCTTCTTACAGCGGAACACCTCCGCTCCCTCCTTTGATGGTGTATGTTCGGGCATTCGAACCTTTTCTTACCCGCTTTTTACAAACTATGGTCAGACGTTCAAACCTTCTTGTAGCCGAACATATCCACTCCTGCTTTTGATGATGTATGGTTGGGCATTCGAACCTACTTGTTGCCCGCTTTTCATTAATTATGGGTGGACATTCACACCTTGTCTCAGCCAAACACCTCCGCTCCCTGTTTTGATCATGTATGGTTTGACATTCGCACCTTTGCTTACCCTCTTTTTATACTGATTGCTCAAGATTAAGTTGTTCTTTCTCAAACTACAAATTTTTTTAATTGTTGAAACTTGATTTGAAGTGGATAAATAAGGAAGACAAACAGTTTTAAGTCAGGCTGATAGCAATTAATTTTATAGCAAAATCTGTATTTCGTCATTTGTCGAGAGATGCTTATTGCTGAAGAAGTTCTTTCTCATTCTACAAAGTACAACGTTGTTTATCATTGAAACTTGATTAGACATGAATAAATATGAAGGACAAAGCAGTCTTAACTTGGTTTGAGTTAAGGAATTCGTTTTATAGGAGAATCCGAATTCGTGCATAACTCGTAAAATAGAGCTTATTTTCGGATTCCTGAAGAATGAGTCTGGTTCTTTCTCATAATACAAAGTTTGTTGTTTATTGTTGAAACTTCATCAGACCGTTAGATATAGTCGGACTCACCTCGACGCACGGCTTGGGATCTGGAACCAGTACTCTTGAGAGGGGTTGGACTCTCTTCCACTCTGGAGTTGCCCGTGGTGAGAGGCGCAGAGCAGGTGTGGGCATACTTATTGCCCCCCGGCTGTGTGCCAGTACATTGGGGTTTACCCCAGTGAACGAGAGGGTAGCCTCCCTCCGCCTTTGGGTGGGGGGACGAGTCCTGACTGTTGTTTGTGCCTATGCGCCAAACAGCAGTTCAGAGTACCTACCCTTTTTGGAGTCTCTGGGGGAGGCACTGGAGAATGCTCCTACCGGAGACTCCCTCATTCTGCTGGGGGACTTCAATGCTCACGTGGGCAATGACAGTGAGACCTGGAGGGGTGTGATTGGGAGGATCGGGGGGCCCCCCGATCTGAATCAGAGTGGTGTTATGTTGTTGGACTTCTGTGCCAGTCATAGACTGTCCATAACGAACACCATGTTCAGGCATAAGGGTGTCCATATGTGCACTTGGCACCAGGACACCCTTGGCCGCAGTTCGATGATCGACTTTGTGGTTGTATCATCGGACTTGCGGCCGTATGTCCTGGACACTCGGGTGAAGAGAGGGGCGGAGCTGTCAACTGATCACCTGGTGGGGGAGGATGCCGATCAGACCTGGCAGGCCCAAACGTATTGTGAGGGTCTGCTGGGAGCGTTTGTCAGAATCCCCCGTCAGAAGGAAATTTAACTCCCACCTCCGGCAGAGCTTCAACCATATTTGAGGTGGGGGACATTGAGTCCGAATGGGCCATGTTCCGTGACTCCATTGCCGAGGCAGCTGGTCGGAGTTGTGGCCGTAAGGTGGTCGGTGCCTGTCGTGGCGGCAACCCTCGAACCTGCTGGTGGACACCAGTGGTGAGGGAAGCCGTCAAGCTGAAGAAGGAGTCCTATTGGGCCTTTTTGGCCAGTGGGACCCTGGAAGAAGCTGATAGGTACCGACGGGCCAGACGGGCCACGGCTTCGGCGGTTGCTGAGGCAAAAACTCGGGCCTGGGAGGAGTTCGGTGAGACTATGGAGAACGATTTCCGGACGGCCTCGAAAAGATTCTGGTCCACCATCCGGCGTCTCAGGGGGGGGGAAGCGGCTCACAGTCAACACTGTTTACAGTGGGGACGGGGCTTTGCTGACCTCAACTAGGGATGTTGTGAGTCGGTGGGGGGAGTACTTCGAGGAACTCCTCAATCCTACCAACACGTGCTCGGAAGAGGCAGAGTCGGAGAGCTCGGAGACGGGGCCTCCCATTTCTGGGGCTGAGGTTGCCGAGGTGGTTAAAAAGCTCCTCGGTGGCAAGGCCCCGGGGGTGGATGAGGTCCGTCCTGAGTTTCTCAAGGCTCTGGATGTTGTAGGGCTGTCTTGGCTGACACGCCTCTGCAGTATTGCATGGACATCGGGGACAGTGCCTCTGGACTGGCAGATTGGGGTGGTGGTCCCCCTCTTTAAAAAGGGGGACCGGAGGGTGTGTTCCAACTATAGGGGTATCACACTCCTCAGCCTCCCTGGTAAGGTCTATTCGGGGGTATTGGAGAGGAGGATCCGTCGGATAATCGAGCCTCGGATTCAGGAGATGCAGTGTGGCTTTCGTCCTGGCCGTGGAACAGTGGACCAGCTGTATACCCTCGGCAGGATCCTGGAGGGTGCATGGGAGTTCGCCCAACCAGTCTACATGTGTTTTGTGGACTTGGAGAAAGCGTTCGACCGTGTCCCTCGTGGAGTCCTGTGGGGGGTGCTCCGGGAATATGGAGTGCCGGACCCCTTGATAGGGGCCGTTCGGTCTCTGTATGACCGGTGCCAGAGTTTGGTCCGCATTGCCGGCAGTAAGTCGGATACGTTTCCGGTGAGAGTTGGACTCCGTCAGGGCTGCCCTTTGTCACCGATTCTGTTCCTAACTTTTATGGACAGAATTTCTAGGCGGAGCCAGGGCGTTGAGGGTGTCCCATTTGGCGACCTCAGAATCGGGTCTCTGCTTTTTTGCAGATGATGTGGTTCTGTTAGCGTCGTCAGGCCGTGACCTTCAGCTCTCACTGCAGTGATTCGCAGCCGAGTGTGAAGCGGCTGGGATGAGAATCAGCACCTCCAAATCCGAGACGATGGTTCTCAGCCGGAAAAGGGTGGAATGCTCTCTCCGGGTCGGGAATGAGATCCTTCCCCAAGAGGAGGAGTTCAAGTATCTCGGGGTCTTGTTCACGAGTGACGGACGAATGGAGCGGGAGATTGATGGGCGGATCGGTGCGGCGCCTGCAGTGTTGCAGGCTCTGCACCGACCCGTCGTTGTGAAGAGGGAGCTGAGCCAGAAGGCGAAGCTCTCTACTTACTGGTCAATCTACGTTCCCATCCTCACCTATGGTCACGAGTTGTGGGTAGTGACCGAAAGAACAAGATCACGAATACAAGCGGCCGAAATGGGTTTCCTCCGCAGGGTGTCTGGGCTCTCCCTTAGAGATAGGGTGAGAAGCTCAGTCATCCGGGAGGGGCTCGGAGTAGAACCGCTGCTCCTCCGCATTGAGAGGAGTCAGATGAGGTGGCTCGGGCATCTGGTTAGGATGCCCCCTGGGCGCCTCCCTGGGGAGGTGTTCCGGGCACGTCCCACTGGGAGGAGACCCCGGGGGAGACCCAGGACACGTTGGAGAGACTATGTCTGTCGGCTGGCCTGGGAACGCCTCGGGGTCCCCCCGGAAGAGCTGGAGGAAGTGGCCGGGGACAGAGACGTCTGGGTTTCTCTGCTCAAGCTCCTGCCCCCGCGACCCGACCCCCGGATAAGCGGCAGATGATGGATGGATGGATGGATATATCCTCCACCAACCAGACTTACAACCCCCGACTAGGGTAGCAGAATTTCTAAGCATCTGTACCCCAAAACTACTATCAAAAATATATAAATTATTGTCTAAGATAGATGACACAATGTCTCTTCCATCCTCAAAATGGGAGGCAGATTTATCCATCAGTTCTGGTCATAGCTTCTAACCACAAATATGTTTGAACACCTTCATAAAGACTCAAAATCCTAATTTACAGCTCATACAATACAAAATCCTTCATAGAACACACTATACAGGACAAAGGATGTTCAGGATGGGTCTAACACACTCAAACATCTGCTCACATTGCACAGATAACACACCTGATGATTATGCACACGCTTTGTGGTTTTCTGCGCCTGTCCAGAAGTTCTGGCTTGAAGTCTGTGAGGACCTATCAACATGGCTAAAGTGTAGCATCCCTGCATGCCCCACACTGTGCATACTGGGTGACTTAGACAACATCAACATGGAAATTAACTCAGCACACATGGTTGTCACAGTGTTATGTATCGCAAAGAAAACTATTCTCATGAACTGGAAAGCGAAGAACAATCTGTGTATTAACCAGTTTAGAAATTTTCTTTTAGATTATATTAGCATGGAAACAATGTCTGCCTCCTCAAAACATCAATTGGCTGGATTTCATTCTCTCTGGTCCCCTCTGATTAGTTTTATCACATAGTGGTGGTGGTGGGTTGCTGGGTGATGGTGGGTCTCAGGCCCGGGCTGCTGCGACTGGTGTGACCGGGTGGTTTGTTTGTTTGTTTTTTTATGTTGTTTGTTTGTTTTTTGTAGAGGTCCTCCTGGGTGGGGTTGGGTTGAGTGGGGTGGGGCGGGATGGGTACCTTCTGGGGGTACAGTAGCTCCCGGAATATGGTCGCTGCAGGCCCCGAGCCTGGTGGATATCAGGCCCTCCTGCCCATTGTTGGCTCCCAGGTAGCGGGGATGCCTATTGCAGCCAGTCCCTGGCTGCCCTCTCTGGGGGAGAGTAGCTCCCCCGGTATATATCCCCATACCCCTCTCCCTT
Organism: Leuresthes tenuis; assembly: GCF_036924035.1. NCBI lineage: Eukaryota > Metazoa > Chordata > Actinopteri > Atheriniformes > Atherinopsidae > Leuresthes > Leuresthes tenuis. The sequence continues at coordinate 29,792,792 of NW_027325368.1, read as the reverse complement.
CTGGCTCCTGTACACAGCACACACTCACACATGAAGGGTTTTGGGGGCGTGTGTGTTCGGTGGGGTGTAGTGGATGGGGCCACGTAGGTGGTCCCCGTTGGTTGCACTCTGCAGTTCCCTGCCCCTGTTTTAATTTCACCTTAGACATTACTACTTATCAAACACACTCACACACACACATTAGGTCTTGGGGGGTGGTTACACTGAGTGGCATCTGGTGGGCGGGGCTCTTTGGGTATGTAGGCTGCCCAGAGTGCCGCGCTCCCAGTTCTACAAGTTTGGCTGCCCCTCAATTTTAATTGCTCACTATTAGAAAATATTGAAGAGCCAGAAGGGTGAGGGGAGGGGTCTTCTTCGCACACCCCTGCTTCCTGGTGTCTGCTCGGGGCAGGAGGGGCCAGGAGGATTAATTAATTGTTCTGCTGGTTCGGGGTCTGTGGTGGCTGGGGGGTTGCTGGCCTCCTGGTGTGCCCGCTGCACTACACCCCAGCAGAGTAGAGGGAGGTAGGATGTGTGGATGTGTGGATGTATGGGACGTGAAAGTGTGTGTGGTAATGATTGGGCCTGGATCTGGGACTTGCTGTCGCCTGGCCTGCCTGTGTTTCTCCCGATGGGGCATCAGCGTTGCCTCTCCCCACTGCTCGCGACTTCACCCACCTGTGGGCACGTCTTGACTCCCAGGGCACTTGGCCAGGGGCGCTGGGGCAGGCGCTGACCCACTTTGTGGCTGTCTGGGGCGCTTGGCCCTCCTGGGTATTGGGTGGGGCCTCTGCCGGGGGGTTTGGGGGCGCTCGGGCTCCTGGGGCCCAGGTCCAGTGCACGGCCCATGTCTGGGCGGCTGGGGCCTGGCGGGGTCGGTGGGCTGTTACCCCTGGTTCCCGGAGTGCCTCTGCCCTATGCTTATGGGGGCTCTTTCCGGGGGCTTCCTCTGCAGTCTTCTGGGTGGATGCGTGGTTGCCCCTGCGGTGGGCTGCCTGGGTTCTGTGCTCTGTGGGGGCTGCTGGTGGCCTGGGTCTTGTGGCCCTCTCTGCCTGCTTCTGATTGCTTGGGGGGGGGCTGTGGATTGTGGCCCTGTACGCTTATACACTCATAACTAAGCACGGTTATCATGTAGGTCCTGTGCCATGGGTGTTGCATGTTCTCACACACACACACACACATTCATTAGTCCAGTAGCATGGTCACTAAGCAGTTGATGTATTATCATGTCGTCTCAGGTCATCTATATCCACAGCTGTGTTGTATGCGATTGCCGCTTCTTGTGCTTGTTTTTTTTTGTTTGTGTGTTTGTTTGTTTTTTTCTCTGCTTGTCTGCTTTCAGGTGCTCCTGGTGGCGCTAAGGCTGGATTCCCCTCATAGGCCATGGATTGTTGTCTGTTTTGTTTTTTACAGGTGTAGCAGCTGGTTGTCTGTTTTTTGTTTCTATTTTTGTTCTGTTTCCTCTTCTTTCCTCTTCTTCTTTCCTTGTCCCCCGGTCCGGTTCAGTTCAGTTCATGTCATATATTGTAAACAGAAATAAATAAATGGGCATCAAGGGGAGCTTTACATTTATAAAACTTCCCTTGGCAAAACAAATCTGTTTGGCATCAAAGGTATTCAGACTACAATTCTTCTGACATAATGCTGAACAGGACAAGGGGAAAAAAAAGTAAAGAAGACAGTTCTGCCGAAAGCCAGGGATAGACCTGTTCTAAGTTCTATACTTTTTAAAAGGGGCGTGTTTATCAACTGTGGAATTAGAAGATTTACAAAAATGGTCAAGTGCTAGATCTTCATCTGGGATTTTAACAGTGTCATATAACTATTCAACAGATCAGTTAAAAAAAAAGCCTGCTCATGGAGATGTTTCAGGATCTGGATACCAAGCGTGGACCTAATGTTTTCATTTTTGCAATTCTGATACAGGCTATTGAGCAGTGATAACTAACACCAAGTTCAGATACTGCGGATTTTCTACCTTTGATTTGTTAAGATTGAGCCAATCAGGGACAACCTTGAAGGATCTCTTTGGTTTTGTAGGATCTGTAATTACCTGAGAAAGGTTGATATTGGTACACACCTTTTTTAAATGATCAGAGGCAGAGTTCAACTTGTTTAAATTAAAATTGCCACACAGAGATTGGGTTTAGGCCACATGCACACAGAATGACATCAACAAATATAAGAAATATTAAACATTTACACATAGATTTTTGAATATATGTAGAGGAATGATACTTTGAAATGTGCTCATTGCGGAGTTATGATCAGTTGAGTAATGAAGGTTGAACTATTCTGGGAAAGAGGTTCTATTCCCAGCATCATGATGGACACTCCTGATATAGAAGGTTTCGCTAACGCATTGGAATTGTTTTACTATTTTCATATGCATGTGCAATGAAGAATTGCTTGCTGCTGATAAATGCAAAGAAGAACAGCTTACACATAGATGCTCACATATAGGCTGCTGAATGCAATGAAGACCTGCTTATCAAGTAAAGTTCAATGTCAATGTGTAATATTCAATTAGGATTTGCAAAACAGTGAAGTTAAACAATGAATGGGTCCATAGTCGGTATGAGAAGACTACAGGAATATTTACCTGGGTGTACGTTCAAACAGAGATGAGAAAATTGCGATAAATAATTGTTTGTTTGTTTGTTAGTATGTATAGGAATGTTATGTGTATAAACTGTGTTGAGTTATAGTTACTCAGTAGTGTCTCAGTGAAACAACCGACGGGGGAAGCCTTGCGGTGACAACAAAAGCAGTGTTTTACTGATCAGTCAAGTTGCTCCAGTGTACTCCATACAAACTGGTTGGCTACTGAAGGGATAGAAAATGGGGAATACTTGTTTTAAAGCAAACAAGGAATTAGATGGGAAAAATACATGTTTTAACGGGACCCAGACAATATTAAATACTCAGACAGATGGGAGAAGAAGTGTAGTTTTTTAGGAAATCACAAAATTATTACATAGAATTAGTGAAATCAATTGAAGAATGCCTTTCTGAAGAGCTGTTTACCACAGATGAGCAGCTTTGCGACCAAGCACATTGTAGATCGCTTTACTGCCAAAATGATCTAATTTAATGGATTGGTTTAGACATGCATAACAGCATTTTAAGAACAAAGAGAGAAACAAAAAGGGACAACGCTTCATGGTGGAAGGTGATGTATAAATAACTGTGTATATGATGAAGGGGGTGGCAACACCCATTCCAAAATTTCGCCATTCCGACATCCCGCTATTCCGACATCCCACCATTCCGACATACCACCATTCCGACATACCACCATTCCGACATGCAAACGTCCCACCATTCCGACATCCCACCATTGCGACATCCCGCTATTCTGACGTTCAAATGTCCCACCATTCCGACAAGGCTTTCCGTATAAGGAAATGTGTGTTACTCAACAGGTGAGTCCCTTCTTTCTGTTCATGCAATTTATATGTTTAACACATGTTTATAGACAAGCGTTATTAAAAACACAAAGTCTCGGCAACTGGAGGAGGAGAAGCAGTCCGCGGTGGTTTTCAATCACACACTCCAATGCCACTTGTTTCAACTTCCGAAAATTTAATCCAGGAAAAAAAGGCTTACAAACATGGACCAAAACGGCTCCATAACACGCACAAGAATCCAAAAGAAACGAAAGTTAACTAAAAGAAAGCAAATAAACTGTATGAAGTGGTCAAAATTGGTTTTACGCATGCCTATGTGCGTCTGGCACATGCGTCTTCGGGCTCTCCCACGTTGGTTTGTGGATGAAAGCTATATGTTCAGCTGTAATGTCATGTAAAAACAATCTCTACATGACATTTACTCCCAGGTGTGACCAGTTAGGTCCTTAAGATATCAACAGGCTGTATAAAGCTACAACCGTTGCGGCTGTGTGTTTGTGCCAAATGCGCAAAGCCCATCCGCGCTTCCCAAAATTGGAGTGAGTACTCATAAATCACGTGAATAACATGAATAAACGTTTTTACTGAATTTTGTTGTGTTTTATACGTTCTATGCTGTCATTTCTCTCTTCTCCTATTGGCAAGGCAAGGCAGAGTGCTCGCAACTGTGTCCTGTGCAGTAGCCGTGATATCTGTAATTGCAATTATTACTTTTGCATATGATGACAGCGTGCAAAAGACGCATGGGCTCTGTGGAGAGCTCCGCTCCAGCTGGCTGCTGTGACAGCTCACTGACACTGTATTTCTGCTTAATCAGTTTCAGTCTCGCCAGAGTTACATTAATATCTGTATTTTTATATTTGAAATTCAGGGGATTTTGATAATAGATTATTAAAGTTTGTTTGCGAGGCTGTGGCCTCTGCATGTGCAAAGCTTGTGCGCCAAACTTTAGGGCGTATTTGCGCCGGCATATCATTAGTGCAAAATGTTTTGGGTAAAAAATAGGCTATTAAAAGGAACTGTCGGAATGGCGGTATGTTAAAAAAAACAAAAAACATACCGCCATTCCGACCATAGGAGGAAAAAAGTGTCGGAATGGTGGGACGTTTGATAAAAAATTAAGTGTTGCCATTCCGACAATTGGAGACCCATGTCGGAATGGCGAGATGTCGGAATGGCAGCATGTAACCATGATGAAGGAGAGACCATTTGAGCAGCACAGCCATTTCGCAGCACAGGGACAGCAGTCCAAGTTACAGGATCTCCCACGTGGTATCACCTGTCACATTGTGTCAAGGCATCAAAAGAAGAAAAAATCACCAAACTCAAGGACAAAAAGACAAAGACTCCGGTGAACGAAGACAGAGGACTGACAAACCAGAAATACAAAAGGATTCTCGATATCAAGATCCAGAAGAAGAGGCTAACAATGCCACGAACACTTACGATGCTGGGAATGATGCCAGCAATGAACAGAGAAGAAGATTCAGTGTCATCAATCTGCATTACGTGCCTCTAATGAGGGGATGAATATAGAATCCTCAACGATTACAACGTCTCTGGGAACTGTGACAACAACAAGGTTTAAACCATTTTGATATATATTGTAACCTATTGTCTAAGGAATAGTGCTGAAAATGAGGTAAATCTAATCCACCACTGTCCTTGGTCTTCTGTAGGGTTTTTAAACCAATACGTGGTGGTTTGTTTTTCCACAGAAATTTGGAGATGCATGAATCTAGTGACTTAAACCAAGTAGCAGATGGTTTTATGGGGATCATTGAGAACAAATAGTTAACTTTTGGTAGTATCATCATTTTAATGGATGTAACTCTCCCCATAAGTGATATAGGTAAGGACTTCCAACGAGAGATCGTCCTCTACTGTCTTTAATAATTGCACATAATTTAGCTTTGTTAGCTCTGAGAGCCTGGAGGAAATGTTTATGCCTAAATATCTAATATTTCCTGACTGTAAAGTGATTGCAGGTATATTATGGACCCTACAGTTAATGGGCAGAACTGTGGTCTTAGACCAGTTGATAGAGTAGTCAGAAAGTGCTGAGAATTTATTTATGAGTGTGATCGTGTGACTGAGAGACGTCTGTGAGTTCTGAAGGAAAAGTAATACATCATCAGCATAAAGACTTATTTTATGCTCAATATTTTGGGATTAATTACTCACAAACGGGTAAGAAAAGGTAGTATTGCCAGACCATACATGATCAAAAAAGGGAGCGGAGGTGGTTCAGCTGCAAGGTGTGAATGTCTGACTATAGTTTGTAAAAAGCGGGTAAGATAAGGTGCGAATGCCCGACAATGTATGATCAAAAGAGGGAGCGGAGGTTTTCGGCTGCAAGAAGGTCTGAATGTCCACCCAAAATTCCTGAAAAATGGGTAAAAAAAGGGTGCGAATGCCAAACCATACATCATCAAAAGCAGGAGTGGATGTGTTCGGCTACAAGAAGGTTTGAATGTCCGACCATAGTTTGTAAAAAGCGGGTAAGAAATGGTTCGAATGCCCGAACATAGACCATCAAAAGAGGGAGCGGAGGTGTTCCGCTGTAAGAAGGTGTAAATGTCCGACCATAGTTGGTAAAAAGCGGGTAAGAAAAGGTTAAAATACCCGACTGTACACAATCAATAGCGGGAGCGGAGTTGTTTGGCTACAAGAAGGTGTGAAAGTCCGACCACGGATTGTAAAAAGCGGGTAAGAAAAGGTTCGAATGCCCGAATATATACCATCAAAAGTGGAAGTGGATGTGTTCGGCTGCAAGAAGGTGTGAACGTCCGACCAAAGTTTGTAAAAAGCAGTTAAGAAAAGGTTCGAATATCCAACCAATCATAATCAAAAGCGGGAAAAGAGCTGTTCGACTGCAAGTAGGTGTGAATGTCAGATCATAATTTGCAAAAAGCTGATGAGAAAGGGTGAGAATGCCCGGCTATACACCATCAAATGCGGGAGCGGAAGTGTTTGGCTGTGAGTAGGTGTGAATGTCCGACCATAATTGCTGAAAAATATGTTAGAAGAGACTAGAATGCCGGACAATACATCATCAAATGCGGGAGCGGAGTTGTTCGGCTGTGAGTAGGTGTGAATCTCCGAGCATAGTTTGTAAAAAGGGGGTAAGAATAGGTTCGAATGCCCGAACATACACTATCAAAACAGGGAGCTTAGGTGGCTCAGCTGCAAGGTGTGAATGTCTGACTATAGTTTGTAAATAAGGTGCGAATGCCCAACAATGTATAATCAAAAGAGGGAGCGGAGGTTTTCGGCTACAAGAAGGTTTGAATGTCCGACCATAATTTGTAAAAAGCGGGTAAGAAAAGGTTCAAGCGCCTGACTATACACCATCAAAAGCGGGAGCAGAGGTGTTCCGCTGTAAGACGGTGTGAATGTCCGACCATATTTGGTAAAAAGCGGGTAAGAAAAGGTTAAAATACCCGACTGTACACAATCAATAGCGGGAGAGGAGGTGTTCAGCTGCAAGAAGGTGTGAATGTCCACCCATAATTACTGAAAAATGGGTAAGAAAAGGTGCGAATGCCCAACCATACATTATCAAAAGCAGGTGTGAATGTCAGATCATAATTTGCAAAAAGCTGATGAGAAAGGGTGAGAATGCCCGACTATACACCATCAAATGCGGGAGCGGAGTTGTTCGGCTGTGAGTAAGTGTGAATCTCCGACCATAATTGCTGAAAAATGTGTTAGAAAAGGTAAGAATGCCGGTCCATACATCATCAAAAGCGGGAGAGGTGGTGTTCGGCTGCAAGTAGGTGTGAATGTCCAGCCATAATTACTCACAAACGGGTAAGAAAAGGTAGTATTGCCAGACCATACATGATCAAAACAGGGAGCGGAGGTGGTTCAGCTGCAAGAAGGTGTGAATGTCCGACTAAAGTTCAAATATATTAACAAAAGCGGGAGGTGAGGTCTTCGGATGAGAGTGGTTGAGAATTTCCAACCATAATCTATAAAATGCGGTGAAAAAAAAGGTGTGATAGAACACTAAAAGGTGGAGCGGAAGTGTTCGGCTGCAAGAAGGTGTGAATGTCCGACTATATTTGGTGAAAAGCAGGTGAAGCAAGGTCTGAATGCCCAACCTTACATCATCAAAAGCGAGATCAGAGGTGTTTGTCTGCATGAAGGCCATAGTTTGCCAATAGCGGGTAAGCTGCGAATGACCGACTAAATATCAACAAAAGGTCTTCGGATGCAAGTGGGTGTGAATATCCCACCATACAAGTATGGTGGAGAGGAAGCAGTGAACAGCCGACCATAGTTGGCAAAAAGCGGGTGAGAAAAGGTGCGAATGTCCAACCATACATGATCAAAACAGGGAGCGGAGGTGTTTGGCTGTGACAAGGTGTGAATGTCCACCCAAAATTAATGAAAAGCGGGCAACAAGTAGGTTTGAATGCCCAACCATACATAATCAAAAGCAGGAGTGGATGTGTTCGGCTACAAGAAGGTTTGAATGTCCGAGCATAGTTTGTAAAAAGCGGGTAAGAAAAGGTTCGAATGCCCAAACATACACCATCAAAAGAGGGAGCGGAGGTGTTCCGCTGTAAGAAGGTGTGAATGTCCGACCATAGTTGGTAAAAAACGGGTAAGAAAAGGTTAAAATACCCGACTGTACACAATCAATAGCGGGAGCGGATGTGTTTGGCTACAAGAATGTGTGACAGTCCGACCATGGTTTGTAAAAAACGGGTAAGAAAAGGTGCGAATGCCCGACATTGTATGATCAAAAGAGGGAGCGGATGTTTTCGGCTACAAGAAGGTTTGAATGTCCGACCATAGTTTGTAAAAAGCGGGTAAGAAAAGGTTCAAATGCCTGACTATACACCATCAAAAGCGGGAGCGGAGGTGTTCGGCTACAAGAAGGTGTGAAAGTTCAACCATGGTTTGTAAAAAGCTGCTAAGAAAAGGTTCGAATGCCCGAATATATACCATCAAAAGCGGAAGCGGAGGTGTTCGGCTGCAAGAAGGTGTGAACGTCCGACCAAAGTTTGCAAAAAGCAGTTAAGAAAAGGTTCGAATGCCCGAATATATACCATCAAAAGCGGGAGCAGAGCTGTTCGACTGCAAGTAGGTGTGAATGTCCAGCCATAATTACTCACTAACGGGTAAGAAAAGGTAGTATTGCCAGACCATACATGATCAAAACAGGGAGCTGAGGTGGTTCAGCTGCAAGGTGTGAATGTCTGACTATAGTTTGTAAAAAGCGGGTAAGAAAAGGTGCTAATGCCCGACAATGTATGATCAAAAGAGGGAGTGGAGGTCTTCGGCTGCAAGGTCTGAATGTCCAACCATAATTTCTAAAAACCGGGTAAGAAAAGGCTCGAAAGCCCGACTATACACAATCAAAAGCGGGAGCGGGAGGTTTTCAGCTGCAAATCCTTCACTCAAACCAAGTGAAAACTGCTTTGTCCTTCATATTTATCAATGTCTAGATCGACTTCAACAAAGAACAACATTGTACTTTGCAGTAAAGAAAGAGCAAATCAAAAGTTTTAGGAATCCGAGAATAAGCTTATTTTCATACGTTCTGCATGATTTGGGATTTTATGTATAAAATGAATTCCTTCACTCAAACCAAGTTAAAACTGCTTTGTCCTTCATATTTATCAATGTCTAGATTGACTTCAACAAAGAACAACACTGGATTTTGCAGTAGAAGAAAGAGCAACACTGAAGGATCAGTAATCCAAGAATAAGCTTATTTTCATACGTTCTGCATGATTTGGGATTTTATGTATAAAATGAATTCCTTCACTCAAACCAAGTTAAAACTGCTTTGTCCTTCATATTTATCAATGTCTAGATCGACTTCAACAAATAACAACATTGTATTTTGCAGTAGTAGAAAGAGCAACACTGAAGGAACAGGAATCCGAGAATAAGCTTATTTTCATACGTTCTGCATGATTTGGGATTTTATGTATAAAATGAATTCCTTTACTCAAACAAAGTGGAAACTGCTTTGTCCTTCATATTTATCAATGTCTAGATTGACTTCAACAAAGAACAACATTGTATTTTGCAGTAGAAGAAATAGCAACACTGAAGGATCAGGAATCCGAAAACAAGCTTATTTTCATACGTTCTGCTTGATTTGGGATTTTGCTATAAAATTAATTCCTTCACTCAAACAAAGTGGAAACTGCTTTGTCCTTCATATTTATCAATGTCTATATCGATTTCAACAAAGAACAAGGCTGTATTTTGCAGTATAGGAAAGAGCAACACTGGAGGATCAGGAATCCGAGAATAAGCTTACTTTCATGAGTCCTGCACGATTTCGGATTTTCCTATAAAATTAATTGCTTTGCTCAAACCAAGTTAAAATTGCTTTGTCCTTCATAGTTATCCATGTCTAAAATGTATCAAGCATAAAGTTCCTCATATTACCCTGAATGAGAAAGAAGCATCCCTTTGGTTGAGCAATACGTTCCTTTTGCGGAGTTATGCATGATTTCGGATTTTGCTATAAAATTCATTCCTTCACACCTTTTTTTTCACCGCATTTTATAGATTATGGTTGGAAATTTCAACCACTCTAATACTCTCTAATACTAATCTCTAATACTCTCCTCCCGCTTTTGTTAATATATTTGAACTTTAGTTGGACATTCACCCCTTTTTGCAGCTAAACCACCTCCGCTCCCTGTTTTGATCATGTATGGTCAAGCAATACTACATTTCCTTACCCGTTTGTGAGTAATTATGGCTGGATATTCACAACTACTTGCAGCTGAACACAATCTCTCTCGCTTTTAATTATGTTTGAATATTCGAACCTTTTCTTTACTGCTTTTTGCCAACTTTGGTCGGACGTTCACACCTTCTTGCAGCCGAACACCTCCGCTTCCGCTTTTGATGGTATATATTCGGGCATTCGAACCTTTTCTTACCAGCTTTTTACAAACCATGGTTGGACTTTCACACCTTCTTGTAGCCGAACAACTCCGCTCCCCCTATTTATTGTGTACAGTCGGGTATTTTAACCTTTTCTTACCCGCTTTTTATCAACTATGGTCGGACATTTACACCGTCTTACAGCGGAACACCTCCGCTCCCGCTTTTGATGGTGTATAGTCAGGCATTTGAACCTTTTCTTACCCGCTTTTTACAAACTATGGTTGGACATTCAAACCTTCTTGTAGCCGAAAACCTCCGCTCCCTCTTTTGATCATACATTGTCGGGCATTCGCACCTTATCTTACCCGCTTTTTACAAACTATAGTCAAACATTCACACCTTGGTGCTGAACCACCTCATCTCCCTGTTTTGATCATGTATGGTCTAGCAATACTACCTTTTCTTACCCGTTTGTGAGTAATTATGGCTGGACATTCACACCTACTTGCAGTCGAACAGCTCTGCTCCCGCTTTTGATTATGTTTGGTTGGATATTCGAACCTTTTCTTAACTGCTTTTTACAAACTTTGGTCGGACGTTCACACCTTCTTGCAGCCGAACACCTCCGCTTCCGCTTTTGATGGTATATATTCGGGCATTCAAACCTTTTCTTAGCAGCTTTTTACAAACCATGGTTGGACTTTCACACCTTCTTGTAGCCATACAACTCCGCTACCGCTATTGATTGTGTACAGTCGGGTATTTTAACCTTTTCTTACCCGCTTTTTACCAACTATGGTCGGACATTCACACCGTCTTACAGCGGAACACCTCCGCTCCCGCTTTTGATGGTGTATTGTCAGGCATTTGAACCTTTTCTTACCCGCTTTTTACAAACTATGGTTGGACATTCAAACCTTCTTGTAGCCAAAAACCTCCGCTCCCTCTTTTGATCATACGTTGTCGGGCATTCGCACCTTTTCTTACCCGTTTTTTACAAACCATGGTCGGACTTTCAAACCTTCTTGTAGCCCAACACATCCATTCCTGCTTTTGATGATGTATGTTTGGGCATTCGCACCTTTTCTTACCCATTTTTCAGTAATTATGGGTGGACATTCACACCTTCTTGCAGCTGAACACCTCCTCTCCCGCTTATGATGGTGTATAGTCGGGCTTTCAAGCCTTTTCTTACCCGGTTTTTACAAACCATAGTCGGACTTTCACATCTTTTAGTAGCCGAACAACTCCGCTCCCGCTATTGATTGTGTACAGTCGGGTATTTTAACCTTTTCTTACCCGCTTTTTACCAACTATGGTCGGATATTCACACCTTCTTACAGCGGAACACCTCCGCTCCCTCTTTTGATGGTGTATATTCGGGCAGTCAAACCTTTTCTTACCTGCTTTTTACAAACTATGGTCAGACATTCAACCCTTCTTGGAGCCGAACACATCCACTCTTGCTTTTGATTATGTATAGTTAGGCATTCGCACCTTTTCTTACCCATTTTTCAGTAATTATGGGTGTACATTCACACCTTCTTGCAGCCGAACACCTCCGCTCCCTCTTTTGATCATACATTTTCGGGCATTCGCACCTTTTCTTACCCGCTTTTTACAAACCATGGTCGGACTTTCACACCTTTTAGTAGCCGAACAACTCCGCACCCGCTACTGATTGTGTACAGTCGGGTATTTTAACCTTTTCTTACCCGTTTTTTACCAACTATGGTCGGACATTCACACCTTCTTACAGCGGAACACCTCCGCTCCCTCCTTTGATGGTGTATGTTCGGGCATTCGAACCTTTTCTTACCCGCTTTTTACAAACTATGGTCAGACGTTCAAACCTTCTTGTAGCCGAACATATCCACTCCTGCTTTTGATGATGTATGGTTGGGCATTCGAACCTACTTGTTGCCCGCTTTTCATTAATTATGGGTGGACATTCACACCTTGTCTCAGCCAAACACCTCCGCTCCCTGTTTTGATCATGTATGGTTTGACATTCGCACCTTTGCTTACCTTCTTTTTATACTGATTGCTCAAGATTAAGTTGTTCTTTCTCAAACTACAAAATTTTTTTAATTGTTGAAACTTGATTTGAAGTGGATAAATAAGGAAGACAAACAGTTTTAAGTCAGGCTGATAGCAATTAATTTTATAGCAAAATCTGTATTTCGTCATTTGTCGAGAGATGCTTATTGCTGAAGAAGTTCTTTCTCATTCTACAAAGTACAACGTTGTTTATCATTGAAACTTGATTAGACATGAATAAATATGAAGGACAAAGCAGTCTTAACTTGGTTTGAGTTAAGGAATTCGTTTTATAGGAGAATCCGAATTCGTGCATAACTCGTAAAATAGAGCTTATTTTCGGATTCCTAAAGATTGAGTCCGGTTCTTTCTCATAATACAAAGTTTGTTGTTTATTGTTGAAACTTGATCAGACCGTTAGATATAGTCGGACTCACCTCGACGCACGGCTTGGGATCTGGAACCAGTACTCTTGAGAGGGGTTGGACTCTCTTCCACTCTTGAGTTGCCCGTGGTGAGAGGCGCAGAGCAGGTGTGGGCATACTTATTGCCCCCCGGCTGTGTGCCAGTACATTGGGGTTTACCCCAGTGAACGAGAGGGTAGCCTCCCTCCGCCTTGGGTGGGGGGACGAGTCCTGACTGTTGTTTGTGCCCATGCGCCAAACAGCAGTTCAGAGTACCTACCCTTTTTGGAGTCTCTGGGGGAGGCACTGGAGAATGCTCCTACCGGAGACTCCCTCATTCTGCTGGGGGACTTCAATGCTCACGTGGGCAATGAGAGTGAGACCTGGAGGGGTGTGATTGGGAGGAACGGCCCCCCCGATCTGAATCAGAGTGGTGTTATGTTGTTGGACTTCTGTGCCAGTCATAGACTGTCCATAACGAACACCATGTTCAGGCATAAGGGTGTCCATATGTGCACTTGGCACCAGGACACCCTTGGCCGCAGTTCGATGATCGACTTTGTGGTTGTATCATCGGACTTGCGGCCGTATGTCCTGGACACTCGGGTGAAGAGAGGGGCGGAGCTGTCAACTGATCACCACCTGGTGGTGAGTTGGCTCCGCTGGTGGGGGAGGATGCCGATCAGACCTGGCAGGCCCAAACGTATTGTGAGGGTCTGCTGGGAGCGTTTGTCAGAATCCCCCATCAGAAGGAGCTTTAACTCCCACCTCCAGCAGAGCTTCAACCATATTTGAGGTGGGGGACATTGAATGGGCCATGTTCCGTGACTCCATTGCCGAGGCAGCTGGTCGGAGTTGTGGCCGTAAGGTGGTCGGTGCCTGTCGTGGCGGCAACCCTCGAACCTGCTGGTGGACACCAGTGGTGAGGGAAGCCGTCAAGCTGAAGAAGGAGTCCTATCGGGCCTTTTTGGCCAGTGGGACCCTGGAAGAAGCTGATAGGTACCGACGGGCCAGACGGGCCGCAGCTTTGGCGGTTGCTGAGGCAAAAACTCGGGCCTGGGAGGAGTTCGGTGAGACCATAGAGAACGATTTCCGGACGGCCTCGAAAAGATTCTGGTCCACCATCCGGCGTCTCAGGGGGGGAAGCGGCTCACAGTCAACACTGTTTACAGTGCGGACGGGGCTTTGCTGACCTCAACTAGGGATGTTGTGAGTCGGTGGGGGGAGTACTTCGAGGAACTCCTCAATCCTACCAACACGTGCTCGGAAGAGGCAGAGTCGGAGAGCTCGGAGACGGGGCCTCCCATTTCTGGGGCTGAGGTTGCCGAGGTGGTTAAAAAGTTCCTCGGTGGCAAGGCCCCGGGGGTGGATGAGGTCCGTCCTGAGTTTCTCAAGGCTCTGGATGTTGTAGGGCTGTCTTGGCTGACACGCCTCTGCAGTATCGCGTGGACATCGGGGACAGTGCCTCTGGACTGGCAGATTGGGGTGGTGGTCCCCCTCTTTAAAAAGGGGGACCGGAGGGTGTGTTCCAACTATAGGGGTATCACACTCCTCAGCCTCCCTGGTAAGGTCTATTCGGGGGTATTGGAGAGGAGGATCCGTCGGATAATCGAGCCTCGGATTCAGGAGATGCAGTGTGGCTTTCGTCCTGGCCGTGGAACAGTGGACCAGCTCTATACCCTCGGCAGGATCCTGGAGGGTGCATGGGAGTTCGCCCAACCAGTCTACATGTGTTTTGTGGACTTGGAGAAAGCGTTCGACCGTGTCCCTCGTGGAGTCCTGTAGGGGGTGCTCCGGGAATATGGAGTGCCGGACCCCTTGATAGGGGCCGTTCGGTCTCTGTATGACCGGTGCCAGAGTTTGGTCCGCATTGCCGGCAGTAAATCGGATACGTTTCCGGTGAGAGTTGGACTCCGTCAGGGCTGCCCTTTGTCACCGATTCTGTTCCTAACTTTTATGGACAGAATTTCTAGGCGGAGCCAGGGCGTTGAGGGTGTCCCATTTGGCGACCTCAGAATCGGGTCTCTGCTTTTTGCAGATGATGTGGTTCTGTTAGCGTCGTCAGGCCGTGACCTTCAGCTCTCACTGGAGTGATTCGCAGCCGAGTGTGAAGCGGCTGGGATGAGAATCAGCACCTCCAAATCCGAGACTATGGTTCTCAGCCGGAAAAGGGTGGAATGCTCTCTCCGGGTCGGGAATGAGATCCTTCCCCAAGAGGAGGAGTTCAAGTATCTCGGGGTCTTGTTCACGAGTGACGGACGAATGGAGCGGGAGATTGACGGGCGGATCGGTGCGGCGCCTGCAGTGTTGCAGGCTCTGCACCGACTCGTCGTTGTGAAGAGGGAGCTGAGCCAGAAGGCGAAGCTCTCTACTTACTGGTCAATCTACGTTCCCATCCTCACCTATGGTCACGAGTTGTGGGTAGTGACCGAAAGAACAAGATCGTGAATACAAGCGGCCAAAATGGGTTTCCTCCGCAGGGTGTCTGGGCTCTCCCTTAGAGATAGGGTGAGAAGCTCAGTCATCCGGGAGGGGCTCGGAGTAGAACCGCTGCTCCTCCGCATTGAGAGGAGTCAGATGAGGTGGCTCGGGCATCTGGTTAGGATGCCCCCTGGGCGCCTCCCTGGGGAGGTGTTCCGGGCACGTCCCACTGGGAGGAGACCCCGGGGGAGACCCAGGACACGTTGGAGAGACTATGTCTCTCGGCTGGCCTGGGAACGCCTCGGGGTCCCCCCGGAAGAGCTGGAGGAAGTGGCCGGGGACAGAGACGTCTGGGTTTCTCTGCTCAAGCTGCTGCCCCCGCGACCCGACCCCCGGATAAGCGGCAGATGATGGATGGATGGATGGATATATCCTCCACCAACCAGACTTACAACCCCCGACTAGGGTAGCAGAATTTCTAAGCAGCTGTACCCCAAAACTACTATCAAAAATATATAAATTATTGTCTAAGATAGATGACACAATGTCTCTTCCATCCTCAAAATGGGAGGCAGATTTATCCATCAGCTCTGGTCATAGCTTCTAACCACAAATATGTTTGAACACCTTCATAAAGACTCGAAATCCTAATTTACAGCTCATACAATACAAAATCCTTCATAGAACACACTATACAGGACAAAGGATGTTCAGGATGGGTCTAACACATTCAAACATCTGCTCACATTGCACAGATAACACACCTGATGATTATGCACACGCTTTGTGGTTTTCTGCGCCTGTCCAGAAGTTCTGGCTTGAAGTCTGTGAGGACCTATCAACATGGCTAAAGTGTAGCATCCCTGCATGCCCCACACTGTGCATACTGGGTGACTTAGACAACATCAACATGGAAATTAACTCAGCACACATGGTTGTCACAGTGTTATGTATCGCAAAGAAAACTATTCTTATGAACTGGAAAGCGAAAAACAATCTGTGTATTAACCAGTTTAGAAATTTTCTTTTAGATTATATTAGCATGGAAACAATGTCTGCCTCCTCAAAACATCAATTGGCTGAATTTCATTCTCTCTGGTCCCCTCTGATTAGTTTTATCACATAGTGGTGGTGGTGGGTTGCTGGGTGATGGTGGGTCTCAGGCCCGGGCTGCTGCGACTGGTGTGACCGGGTGGTTTGTTTGTTTGTTTTTTGTAGAGGTCTTCCTGGGTGGGGTTGGGTTGAGTGGGGTGGGGCGGGATGGGTACCTTCTGGGGGTACAGTAGCTCCCGGAATATGGTCGCTGCAGGCCCCGAGCCTGGTGGACATCAGGCCCTCCTGCCCATTGTTGGCTCCCAGGTAGCGGGGATGCCTATTGCAGCCAGTCCCTGGCTGCCCTCTCTGGGGGAGAGTAGCTCCCCCGGTATATATCCCCATACCCCTCTCCCTTCTGGCTCCTGTACACAGCACACACTCACACATGAAGGGTTTTGGGGGCGTGTGTGTTCGGTGGGGTGTAGTGGATGGGGCCACGTAGGTGGTCCCCTTTGGTTGCACTCTGCAGTTCCCTGCCCCTGTTTTTATTACACCTTAGACATTACTACTTATCAAACACACTCACACACACACATTAGGTCTTGGGGGGTGGTTACACTGAGTGGCATCTGGTGGGCGGGGCTCTTTGGGTATGTAGGCTGCCAAGAGTGCCGCGCTCCCAGTTCTACAAGTTTGGCTGCCCCTCAATTTTAATTGCTCACTATTAGAAAATATTGAAGAGCCAGAAGGGTGAGGGGAGGGGTCTTCTTCGCACACCCCTGCTTCCTGGTGTCTGCTCGGGGCAGGAGGGGCCAGGAGGATTAATTAATTGTTCTGCTGGTTCGGGGTCTGTGGTGGCTGGGGGGTTGCTGGCCTCCTGGTGTGCCCGCTGCAATACACCCCAGCAGAGTCGAGGGAGGTAGGATGTGTGGATGTGTGGATGTATGGGACGTGAAAGTGTGTGTGGTAATGATTGGGCCTGGATCTGGGACTTGCTGTCGCCTGGCCTGCCTGTGTTTCTCCCGATGGGGCATCAGCGTTGCCTCTCCCCACTGCTCGCGACTTCACCCACCTGTGGGCACGTCTTGACTCCCAGGGCACTTGGCCAGGGGCGCTGGGGCAGGCGCTGACCCACTTTGTGGCTGTCTGGGGCGCTTGTCCCTCCTGGGTATTGGGTGGGGCCTCTGCCGGGGGGTTTGGGGGCGCCCGGGCTCCTGGGGCCCAGGTCCAGTGCACGGCCCATGTCTGGGCGGCTGGGGCCTGGCGGGGTCGGTGGGCTGTTGCCCCTGGTTCCCGGAGTGCCTCTGCCCTATGCTTATGGGGGCTCTTTCCGGGGGCTTCCTCTGCAGTCTTCTGGGTGGATGCGTGGTTGCCCCTGCGGTGGGCTGCCTGGGTTCTGTGCTCTGTGGGGGCTGCTGGTGGCCTGGGTCTTGTGGCCCTCTCTGCCTGCTTCTGATTGCTTGGGGGGGGGGGGGGGGGGGGGGGGCTGTGGATTGTGGCCCTGTACGCTTATACACTCATAACTAAGCACGGTTATCATGTAGGTCCTGTGCCATGGGTGTTGCATGTTCTCACACACACACACACACACATTCATTAGTCCAGTAGCATGGTCACTAAGCAGTTGATGTATTATCATGTCGTCTCAGGTCATCTATATCCACAGCTGTGTTGTATGCGATTGCCGCTTCTTGTGCTTGTTTTTGTTTGTTTGTGTGTTTGTTTTTTCTCTGCTTGTCTGCTTTCAGGTGCTCCTGGTGGCGCTAAGGCTGGATTCCCCTCATAGGCCATGGATTGTTGTCTGTTTTGTTTTTTACAGGTGTAGCAGCTGGTTGTCTGGTTTTTGTTTCTATTTTTGTTCTGTTTCCTCTTCTTTCCTCTTCTTCTTTCCTTGTCCCCCGGTCCGGTTCAGTTCAGTTCATGTCATATATTGTAAACAGAAATAAATAAATGGGCATCAAGGGGAGCTTTACATTTATAAAACTTCCCTTGGCAAAACAAATCTGTTTGGCATCAAAGGTATTCAGACTACAATTCTTCTGACATAATGCTGAACAGGACAAGGGGAAAAAAAAGTAAAGAAGACAGTTCTGCCGAAAGCCAGGGATAGACCTGTTCTAAGTTCTATACTTTTTAAAAGGGGCGTGTTTATCAACTATGGAATTAGAAGATTTACAAAAATGGTCAAGTGCTAGATCTTCATCTGGGATTTTAACAGTGTCATATAACTATTCAACAGATCAGTTAAAAAAAAGCCTGCTCATGGAGATGTTTCAGGATCTGGATACCAAGCGTGGACCTAATGTTTTCATTTTTGCAATTCTGATACAGGCTATTGAGCAGTGATAACTAACACCAAGTTCAGATACTGCGGATTTTCTACCTTTGATTTGTTAAGATTGAGCCAATCAGGGACAACCTTGAAGGATCTCTTTGGTTTTGTAGGATCTGTAATTACCTGAGAAAGGTTGATATTGGTACACACCTTTTTTAAATGATCAGAGGCAGAGTTCAACTTGTTTAAATTAAAACTGCCACACAGAGATTGGGTTTAGGCCACATGCACACAGAATGACATCAACAAATATAAGAAATATTAAACATTTACACATAGATTTTTGAATATATGTAGAGGAATGATACTTTGAAATGTGCTCATTGCGGAGTTATGATCAGTTGAGTAATGAAGGTTGAACTATTCTGGGAAAGAGGTTCTATTCCCAGCATCATGATGGACACTCCTGATATAGAAGGTTTCGCTAACGCATTGGAATTGTTTTACTATTTTCATATGCATGTGCAATGAAGAATTGCTTGCTGCTGATAAATGCAAAGAAGAACAGCTTACACATAGATGCTCACATATAGGCTGCTGAATGCAATGAAGACCTGCTTATCAAGTAAAGTTCAATGTCAATGTGTAATATTCAATTAGGATTTGCAAAACAGTGAAGTTAAACAATGAATGGGTCCATAGTCGGTATGAGAAGACTACAGGAATATTTACCTGGGTGTACGTTCAAACAGAGATGAGAAAATTGCGATAAATAATTGTTTGTTTGTTTGTTAGTATGTATATGAATGTTAAGTGTATAAACTGTGTTGAGTTATAGTTACTCAGTAGTGTCTCAGTGAAACAACCGACGGGGGAAGCCTTGCGGTGACAACAAAAGCAGTGTTTTACTGATCAGTCAAGTTGCTCCAGTGTACTCCATACAAACTGGTTGGCTACTGAAGGGATAGAAAATGGGGAATACTTGTTTTAAAGCAAACAAGGAATTAGATGGGAAAAATACATGTTTTAACGGGACCCAGACAATATTAAATACTCAGACAGATGGGAGAAGAAGTGTAGTTTTGTAGGAAATCACAAAATTATTACATAGAATTAGTGAAATCAATTGAAGAATGCCTTTCTGAAGAGCTGTTTACCACAGATGAGCAGCTTTGCGACCAAGCACATTGTAGATCGCTTTACTGCCAAAATTATCTAATTTAATGGATTGGTTTAGACATGCATAACAGCATTTTAAGAACAAAGAGAGAAACAAAAAGGGACAACGCTTCATGGTGGAAGGTGATGTATAAAAAACTGTGTATATGATGAAGGGGGTGGCAACACCCATTCCGAAATCCCGCCATTCCGACATCCCGCTATTCCGACATCCCACCATTCCGACATACCACCATTCCGACATACCACCATTCCGACATGCAAACGTCCCACCATTCCGACATCCCACCATTGCGACATCCCGCTATTCTGACGTTCAAATGTCCCACCATTCCGACAAGGCTTTCCGTATAAGGAAATGTGTGTTACTCAACAGGTGAGTCCCTTCTTTCTGTTCATGCAATTTATATGTTTAACATGTTTATAGACAAGCGTTATTAAAAACACAAAGTCTCGGCAACTGGAGGAGGAGAAGCAGTCCGCGGTGGTTTTCAATCACACACTCCAATGCCACTTGTTTCAACTTCCGAAAATTTAATCCAGGAAAAAAAGGCTTACAAACATGGACCAAAACGGCTCCATAACACGCACAAGAATCCAAAAGAAACGAAAGTTAACTAAAAGAAAGCAAATAAACAGTATGAAGTGGTCAAAATTGGTTTTACGCATGCCTATGTGCGTCTGGCACATGCGTCTTCGGGCTCTCCCACGTTGGTTTGTGGATGAAAGCTATATGTTCAGCTGTAATGTCATGTAAAAACAATCTCTACATGACATTTACTCCCAGGTGTGACCAGTTAGGTACTTAAGATATCAACAGGCTGTATAAAGCTACAACCGTTGCGGCTGTGTGTTTGTGCCAAATGCGCAAAACCCATCTGCTCTTCCCAAAATTGGAGTGAGTACTCATAAATCACGTGAATAACATGAATAAACGTTTTTACTGCATTTTGTTGTGTTTTATACGTTCTATGCTGTCATTTCTATCTTCTCCTATTGGCAAGGCAAGGCAGAGTGCTCGCAACTGTGTCCTGTGCAGTAGCCGTGATATCTGTAATTGCAATTATTACTTTTGCATATGATGACAGCGTGCAAAAGACGCATGGGCTCTGTGGAGAGCTCCGCTCCAGCTGGCTGCTGTGACAGCTCACTGACACTGTATTTCTGCTTAATCAGTTTCAGTCTCGCCAGAGTTACATTAATATCTGTATTTTTATATTTGAAATTCAGGGGATTTTGATAATAGATTATTAAAGTTTGTTTGCGAGGCTTTGGCCTCTGCATGTGCAAAGCTTGTGCGCCAAACTTTAGGGCGTATTTGCGCCGGCATATCATTAGTGCAAAATGTTTTGGGTAAAAAATAGGCTATTAAAAGGAACTGTCGGAATGGCGGTATGTTAAAAAAACACAAAAAACATACCGCCATTCCGACCATAGGAGGAAAAAAGTGTCGGAATGGTGGGACGTTTGATAAAAAATTAAGTGTCGCCATTCCGACAATTGGAGACCCATGTCGGAATGGCGAGATGTCGGAATGGCAGCATGTAACCATGATGAAGGAGAGACCATTTGAGCAGCACAGCCATTTCGCAGCACAGGGACAGCAATCCAAGTTACAGGATCTCCCACGTGGTATCACCTGTCACATTGTGTCAAGGCATCAAAAGAAGAAAAAATCACCAAACTCAAGGACAAAAAGACAAAGACTCCGGTGAACGAAGACAGAGGACTGACAAACCAGAAATACAAAAGGATTCTCGATATCAAGATCCAGAAGAAGAGGCTAACAATGCCACGAACACTTACGATGCTGGGAATGATGCCAGCAATGAACAGAGAAGAAGATTCAGTGTCATCAATCTGCATTACGTGCCTCTAATGAGGGGGTGAATATAGAATCCTCAACGATTACAACGTCTCTGGGAACTGTGACAACAACAAGGTTTAAACCATTTTGATATATATTGTAACCTATTGTCTAAGGAATAGTGCTGAAAATGAGGTAAATCTAATCCACCACTGTCCTTGGTCTTCTGTAGGGTTTTTAAACTAATACGTGGTGGTTTGTTTTTCCACAGAAATTTGGAGATGCATGAAACTAGTGACTTAAACCAAGTAGCAGATGGTTTTATGGGGATCATTGAGAACAAATAGTTAACTTTTGGTAGTATCATCATTTTAATGGATGTAACTCTCCCCATAAGTGATATAGGTAAGGACTTCCAACGAGAGATCGTCCTCTACTGTCTTTAATAATTGCACATAATTTAGCTTTGTTAGCTCTGAGAGCCTGGAGGAAATGTTTATGCCTAAATATCTAATATTTCCTGACTGTAAAGTGATCGCAGGTATATTATGGACCCTACAGTTAATGGGCAGAACTGTGGTCTTTGACCAGTTGATAGAGTAGTCAGAAAGTGCTGAGAATTTATTTATGAGTGTGATCGTGTGACTGAGAGACGTCTGTGAGTTCTGAAGGAAAAGTAATACATCATCAGCATAAAGACTTATTTTATGCTCAATATTTTGGGATTAATTACTCACAAACGGGTAAGAAAAGGTAGTATTGCCAGACCATACATGATCAAAACAGGGAGCGGAGGTGGTTCAGCTGCAAGGTGTGAATGTCTGACTATAGTTTGTAAAAAGCGGGTAAGATAAGGTGCGAATGCCTGAGAATGTATGATCAAAAGAGGGAGCGGAGGGTTTTGGCTACAAGAAGGTTTGAATGTCCGACCATAGTTTGTAAAAAGCGGGTAAGAAAAGGTTACCATACATCATCAAAAGCAGGAGTGGATGTGTTCGGCTACAAGAAGATTTGAATGTCCATCAATAATTGCTTTAAAACATGAAAGAAAATTTTCGAATATCAAACCGCACATGATCATAAGCGGGAGAGGAGTTGTTCAGCTGCAAGAAGGTGTGAATGTCCACCCATAATTACTGAAAAATGGGTAAGAAAAGGTGAAAATGCCCAACCATACATCATCAAAAGCAGGAGTGGATGTGTTCGGCTACAAGAAAGTTTGAATGTCCGACCATAGTTTGTAAAAAGCGGGTAAGAAAAGGTTCGAATGCCCGAACATAGACCATCAAAAGAGGGAGCGGAGGTGTTCCGCTGTAAGAAGGTGTAAATGTCCGACCATAGTTGTTAAAAAACGGGTAAGAAAAGGTTAAAATACCCGACTGTACACAATCAATAGGGGGAGCGGAGTTGTTTGGCTACAAGAAGGTGTGAAAGTCCGACCACGGTTTGTAAAAAGCGGGTAAGAAAAGGTTCGAATGCCCGAATATATACCATCAAAAGTGGAAGTGGATGTGTTCGGCTGCAAGAAGGTGTGAACGTCCGACCAAAGTTTGTAAAAAGCAGTTAAGAAAAGGTTCGAATATCCAACCAAACATAATCAAAAGCGGGAGCAGAGCTGTTCGACTGCAAGTAGGTGTGAATGTCAGATCATAATTTGCAAAAAGCTGATGAGAAAGGGTGAGAATGCCTGGCTATACACCATCAAATGCGGGAGCGGAAGTGTTCGGCTGTGAGTAGGTGTGAATGTCCAACCATAATTGCTGAAAAATGTGTTAGAAGAGGCTAGAATGCCGGACAAGACATCATCAAATGCGGGAGCGGAGTTGTTCGGCTGTGAGTAGGTGTGAATCTCCGAGCATAGTTTGTAAAAAGGGGGTAAGAATAGGTTCGAATGCCCGAACATACACTATCAAAACAGGGAGCTGAGGTGGCTCAGCTGCAAGGTGTGAATGTCTGACTATAGTTTGTAAATAAGGTGCGAATGCCCAACAATGTATAATCAAAAGAGGGAGCGGAGGTTTTCGGCTACAAGAAGGTTTGAATAGCTTGTTTGCTTTAAAACAAGTATTCCCCATTTTCTATCCCTTCAGTAGCCAACCAGTTTGTATGGAGTACACTGGAGCAACTTGACTGATCAGTAAAACACTGCTTTTGTTGTCACCGCAAGGCTTCCCCCGTCGGTTGTTTCACTGAGACACTACTGAGTAACTATAACTCAACATAGTTTATACACATAACATTCCTATACATACTAACAAACAAACAAACAATTATTTATCGCAATTTTCTCATCTCTGTTTGAACGTACACCCAGGTAAATATTCCTGTAGTCTTCTCATACCGACTATGGACCCATTCATTGTTTAACTTCACTGTTTTGCAAATCCTAATTGAATATTACACATTGATATTGAACTTTACTTGATAAGCAGGTCTTCATTGCATTCAGCAGCCTATATGTGAGCATCTATGTGTAAGCTGTTCTTCTTTGCATTTATCAGCAGCAAGCAATTCTTCATTGCACATGCATATGAAAATAGTAAAACAATTCCAATGCGTTAGCGAAACCTTCTATATCCGGAGTGTCCATCATGATGCTGGGAATAGAACCTCTTTCCTAGAATAGTTCAACCTTCATTACTCAACTGATCATAACTCCGCAATGAGCACATTTCAAAGTATCATTCCTCTACATGTATTCAAAAATCTATGTGTAAATGTTTAATATTTCTTATATTTGT
This sequence comes from Leuresthes tenuis, assembly GCF_036924035.1. NCBI lineage: Eukaryota > Metazoa > Chordata > Actinopteri > Atheriniformes > Atherinopsidae > Leuresthes > Leuresthes tenuis. Next base: position 29,768,634 of record NW_027325368.1, on the reverse strand, counting down.
TGATGTCATTCTGCGTGCATGTGGCCTAAACCCAATCTCTGTGTGGCAATTTTAATTTAAACAAGTTGAACTCTGCCTCTGATCATTTAAAAAAGGTGTGTACCAATATCAACCTTTCTCAGGTAATTACTGATCCTACAAAACCAAAGAGATCCTTCAAGGTTGTCCCTGATTGGCTCAATCTTAACAAATCAAAGGTAGAAAATCCGCAGTATCTGAACTTGGTGTTAGTTATCACTGCTCAATAGCCTGTATCAGAATTGCAAAAATGAAAACATTAGGTCCACGCTTGGTATCCAGGTCCTGAAACATCTCCATGAGCAGGCTTTTTTTTAACTGATCTGTTGAATAGTTATATGACACTGTTAAAATCCCAGATGAAGATCTAGCACTTGACCATTTTTTTAAATCTTCTAATTCCATAGTTGATAAACACGCCCCTTTTAAAAAGTATAGAACTTAGAACAGGTCTATCCCTGGCTTTCGGCAGAACTGTCTTCTTTACTTTTTTTTCCCCTTGTCCTGTTCAGCATTATGTCAGAAGAATTGTAGTCTGAATACCTTTGATGCCAAACAGATTTGTTTTGCCAAGGGAAGTTTTATAAATGTAAAGCTCCCCTTGATGCCCATTTATTTATTTCTGTTTACAATATATGACATGAACTGAACTGAACCGGACCGGGGGACAAGGAAAGAAGAAGAGGAAAGAAGAGGAAACAGAACAAAAATAGAAACAAAAACCAGACAACCAGCTGCTACACCTGTAAAAAACAAAACAGACAACAATCCATGGCCTATGAGGGGAATCCAGCCTTAGCGCCACCAGGAGCACCTGAAAGCAGACAAGCAGAGAAAAAACAAACACACAAACAAACAAAAACAAGCACAAGAAGCGGCAATCGCATACAACACAGCTGTGGATATAGATGACCTGAGACGACATGATAATACATCAACTGCTTAGTGACCATGCTACTGGACTAATGAATGTGTGTGTGTGTGTGTGTGTGAGAACATGCAACACCCATGGCACAGGACCTACATGATAACCGTGCTTAGTTATGAGTGTATAAGCGTACAGGGCCACAATCCACAGCCCCCCCCCCCCCAAGCAATCAGAAGCAGGCAGAGAGGGCCACAAGACCCAGGCCACCAGCAGCCCCCACAGAGCACAGAACCCAGGCAGCCCACCGCAGGGGCAACCACGCATCCACCCAGAAGACTGCAGAGGAAGCCCCCGGAAAGAGCCCCCATAAGCATAGGGCAGAGGCACTCCGGGAACCAGGGGTAACAGCCCACCGACCCCGCCAGGCCCCAGCCGCCCAGACATGGGCCGTGCACTGGACCTGGGCCCCAGGAGCCCGAGCGCCCCCAAACCCCCCGGCAGAGGCCCCACCCAATACCCAGGAGGGCCAAGCGCCCCAGACAGCCACAAAGTGGGTCAGCGCCTGCCCCAGCGCCCCTGGCCAAGTGCCCTGGGAGTCAAGACGTGCCCACAGGTGGGTGAAGTCGCGAGCAGTGGGGAGAGGCAACGCTGATGCCCCATCGGGAGAAACACAGGCAGGCCAGGCGACAGCAAGTCCCAGATCCAGGCCCAATCATTACCACACACACTTTCACGTCCCATACATCCACACATCCACACATCCTACCTCCCTCGACTCTGCTGGGGTGTAGTGCAGCGGGCACACCAGGAGATCAGCAACCCCCAAGCCACCACAGACCCCGAACCAGCAGACCAATTAATTAATCCTCCTGGCCCCTCCTGCCCCGAGCAGACACCAGGAAGCAGGGGTGTGCGAAGAAGACCCCTCCCCTCACCCTTCTGGCTCTTCAATATTTTCTAATAGTGAGCAATTAAAATTGAGGGGCAGCCAAACTTGTAGAACTGGGAGCGCGGCACTCTGGGCAGCCTACATACCCAAAGAGCCCCGCCCACCAGATGCCACTCAGTGTAACCACCCCCCAAGACCTAATGTGTGTGTGTGAGTGTGTTTGATAAGTACTAATGTCTAAGGTGTAATTAAAACAGGGGCAGGGAACTGCAGAGTGCAACCAAAGGGGACCACCTACGTGGCCCCATCCACTGCACCCCACCGAACACACACGCCCCCAAAACCCTTCATGTGTGAGTGTGTGCTGTGTACAGGAGCCAGAAGGGAGAGGGGTATGGGGATATATAACGGGGGAGCTACTCTCCCCCAGAGAGGGCAGCCAGGGACTGGCTGCAATAGGCATCCCCGCTACCTGGGAGCCAACAATGGGCAGGAGGGCCTGATGTCCACCAGGCTCGGGGCCTGCAGCGACCATATTCCGGGAGCTACTGTACCCCCAGAAGGTACCCATCCCGCCCCACCCCACTCAACCCAACCCCACCCAGGAGGACCTCTACAAAAAACAAACAAACAACATCAAAAAACAAACAAACAAACCACCCGGTCACACCAGTCGCAGCAGCCCGGGCCTGAGACCCACCATCACCCAGCAACCCACCACCACCACTATGTGATAAAACTAATCAGAGGGGACCAGAGAGAATGAAATTCAGCCAATTGATGTTTTGAGGAGGCAGACATTGTTTCCATGCTAATATAATCTAAAAGAAAATTTCTAAACTGGTTAATACACAGATTGTTCTTCGCTTTCCAGTTCATGAGAATAGTTTTCTTTGCGATACATAACACTGTGACAACCATGTGTGCTGAGTTAATTTCCATGTTGATGTTGTCTAAGTCACCCAGTATGCACAGTGTGGGGCATGCAGGGATGCTACACTTTAGCCATGTTGATAGGTCCTCACAGACTTCAAGCCAGAACTTCTGGACAGGCGCAGAAAAACCACAAAGCGTGTGCATAATCATCAGGTGTGTTATCTGTGCAATGTGAGCAGATGTTTGAGTGTGTTAGACCCATCCTGAACATCCTTTGTCCTGTATAGTGTGTTCTATGAAGGATTTTGTATTGTATGAGCTGTAAATTAGGATTTCGAGTCTTTATGAAGGTGTTCAAACATATTTGTGGTTAGAAGCTATGACCAGAACTGATGGATAAATCTGCCTCCCATTTTGAGGATGGAAGAGACATTGTGTCATCTATCTTAGACAATAATTTATATATTTTTGATAGTAGTTTTGGGGTACAGATGCTTAGAAATTCTGCTACCCTAGTCGGGGGTTGTAAGTCTGGTTGGTGGAGGATATATCCATCCATCCATCCATCATCTGCCGCTTATCCGGGGGTCGGGTCGCGGGGGCAGCAGCTTGAGCAGAGAAACCCAGACGTCTCTGTCCCCGGCCACTTCCTCCAGCTCTTCCGGGGGGACCCCGAGGCGTTCCCAGGCCAGCCGAGAGACATAGTCTCTCCAACGTGTCCTGGGTCTCCCCCGGGGTCTCCTCCCAGTGGGACGTGCCCGGAACACCTCCCCAGGGAGGCGCCCAGGGGGCATCCTAACCAGATGCCCGAGCCACCTCATCTGACTCCTCTCAATGCGGAGGAGCAGCGGTTCTACTCCGAGCCCCTCCCGGATGACTGAGCTTCTCACCCTATCTCTAAGGGAGAGCCCAGACACCCTGCGGAGGAAACCCATTTCGGCCGCTTGTATTCGCGATCTTGTTCTTTCGGTCACTACCCACAACTCGTGACCATAGGTGAGGATGGGAACGTAGATTGACCAGTAAGTAGAGAGCTTCGCCTTCTGGCTCAGCTCCCTCTTCACAACGACGGGTCGGTGCAGAGCCTGCAACACTGCAGGCGCCGCACCGATCCGCCCGTCAATCTCCCGCTCCATTCGTCCGTCACTCGTGAACAAGACCCCGAGATACTTGAACTCCTCCTCTTGGGGAAGGATCTCATTCCCGACCCGGAGAGAGCATTCCACCCAATTCCGGCTGAGAACCATAGTCTCGGATTTGGAGGTGCTGATTCTCATCCCAGCCGCTTCACACTCGGCTGCGAATCACTCCAGTGAGAGCTGAAGGTAACGGCCTGACGACGCTAACAGAACCACATCATCTGCAAAAAGCAGAGACCCGATTCTGAGGTCGCCAAATGGGACACCCTCAACGCCCTGGCTCCGCCTAGAAATTCTGTCCATAAAAGTTAGGAACAGAATCGGTGACAAAGGGCAGCCCTGACGGAGTCCAACTCTCACCGGAAACGTATCCGACTTACTGCCGGCAATGCGGACCAAACTCTGGCACCGGTCATACAGAGACCGAACGGCCCCTATCAAGGGGTCCGGCACTCCATATTCCCGGAGCACCCCCCACAGGACTCCACGAGGGACACGGTCGAACGCTTTCTCCAAGTCCACAAAACACATGTAGACTGGTTGGGCGAACTCCCATGCACCCTCCAGGATCCTGCCGAGGGTATAGAGCTGGTCCACTGTTCCACGGCCAGGACGAAAGCCACACTGCATCTCCTGAATCCGAGGCTCGATTATCCGACGGATCCTCCTCTCCAATACCCCCGAATAGACCTTACCAGGGAGGCTGAGGAGTGTGATACCCCTATAGTTGGAACACACCCTCCGGTCCCCCTTTTTAAAGAGGGGGACCACCACCCCAATCTGCCAGTCCAGAGGCACTGTCCCCGATGTCAACGCGATACTGCAGAGGCGTGTCAGCCAAGACAGCCCTACAACATCCAGAGCCTTGAGAAACTCAGGACAGACCTCATCCACCCCCGGGGCCTTGCCACCGAGGAGCTTTTTAACCACCTCGGCAACCTCAGCCCCAGAAATGGGAGGCCCCGTCTCCGAGCTCTCCGACTCTGCCTCTTCCGAGCACGTGTTGGTAGGATTGAGGAGTTCCTCGAAGTACTCCCCCCACCGACTCACAACATCCCTAGTTGAGGTCAGCAAAGCCCCGTCCCCACTGTAAACAGTGTTGACTGTGAGCCGCTTCCCCCCCTCTGAGACGCCGGATGGTGGACCAGAATCTTTTCGAGGCCGTCCGGAAATCGTTCTCCATGGTCTCACCGAACTCCTCCCAGGCCCGAGTTTTTGCCTCAGCAACCGCCGAAGCCGTGGCCCGTCTGGCCCGTCGGTACCTATCAGCTTCTTCTAGGGTCCCACTGGCCAAAAAGGCCCGATAGGACTCCTTCTTCAGCTTGACGGCTTCCCTCACCACTGGTGTCCACCAGCAGGTTCGAGGGTTGCCGCCACGACAGGCACCGACCACCTTACGGCCACAACTCCGACCAGCTGCCTCGGCAATGGAGTCACGGAACATGGCCCATTCGGACTCAATGTCCCCCACCTCAAATATGGTTGAAGCTCTGCCGGAGGTGGGAGTTAAAGCTCCTTCTGACGGGGGATTCTGACAAACGCTCCCAGCAGACCCTCACAATACGTATGGGCCTGCCAGGTCTGATCGGCATCCTCCCCCACCAGCGGAGCCAACTCACCACCAGGTTGTGATCAGTTGACAGCTCCGCCCCTCTCTTCACCCGAGTGTCCAGGACATACGGCCGCAAGTCCGATGATACAACCACAAAGTCGATCATCGAACTGCGGCCAAGGGTGTCCTGGTGCCAAGTGCACATATGGACACCCTTATGCCTAAACATGGTGTTCGTTATGGACAGTCTATGACTGGCACAGAAGTCCAACAACATAACACCACTCTGATTCAGATCGGGGGGGCCGTTCCTCCCAATCACACCCCTCCAGGTCTCACTGTCATTGCCCACGTGAGCATTGAAGTCCCCCAGCAGAATGAGGGAGTCTCCGGTAGGAGCATTCTCCAGTGCCTCCCCCAGAGACTCCAAAAAGGGTAGGTACTCTGAACTGCTGTTTGGCGCATAGGCACAAACAACAGTCAGGACTCGTCCCCCCACCCAAAGGCGGAGGGAGGCTACCCTCTCATTCACTGGGGTAAACCCCAATGTACTGGCACACAGCCGGGGGGCAATAAGTATGCCCACACCTGCTCTGCGCCTCTCACCACGGGCAACTCCAGAGTGGAAGAGAGTCCAACCCCTCTCAAGAGTACTGGTTCCAGATCCCAAGCCGTGCGTCGAGGTGAGTCCGACTATATCTAACGGTCTGATGAAGTTTCAACAATAAACAACAAACTTTGTATTATGAGAAAGAACCAGACTCATTCTTCAGGAATCCGAAAATAAGCTCTATTTTACGAGTTATGCACGAATTCGGATTCTCCTATAAAACGAATTCCTTAAATCAAACCATGTTAAGACTGCTTTGTCCTTCATATTTATTCATGTCTAATCAAGTTTCAATGATAAATAACGTTGTACTTTGTAGAATGAGAAAGAACTTCTTCAGCAATAAGCATCTCTCGACAAATGACGAAATACAGATTTTGCTATAAAATTAATTGCTATCAGCCTGACTTAAAACTGTTTGTCTTCCTTATTTATCCACTTCAAATCAAGTTTCAACAATTAAAAAAATTTTGTAGTTTGAGAAAGAACAACTTAATCTTGAGCAATCAGTATAAAAAGAGGGTAAGCAAAGGTGCGAATGTCAAACCATACATGATCAAAACAGGGAGCGGAGGTGTTTGGCTGAGACAAGGTGTGAATGTCCACCCATAATTAATGAAAAGCGGGCAACAAGTGGGTTCGAATGCCCAACCATACATCATCAAAAGCAGGAGTGGATATGTTCGGCTACAAGAAAGTTTGAACGTCTGACAATAGTTTGTAAAAAGCGGGTAAGAAAAGGTTCGAATGCCCGAACATACACCATCAAAGGAGGGAGCGGAGGTGTTCCGCTGTAAGAAGGTGTGAATGTCCGACCATAGTTGGTAAAAAACGGGTAAGAAAAGGTTAAAATACCCGACTGTACACAATCAGTAGCGGGTGCGGAGTTGTTCGGCTACTAAAAGGTGTGAAAGTCCGACCATGGTTTGTAAAAAGCGGGTAAGAAAAGGTGCGAATGCCCGAAAATGTATGATCAAAAGAGGGAGCGGAGGTGTTTGGCTGCAAGAAGGTGTGAATGTACACCCATAATTACTGAAAAATGGGTAAGAAAAGGTGCGAATGCCCAACTATACATAATCAAAAGCAGGAGTGGATGTGTTCGGCTCCAAGAAGGGTTGAATGTCTGACCATAGTTTGTAAAAAGCAGGTAAGAAAAGGTTTGACTGCCCGAACATACACCATCAAAAGAGGGAGCGGAGGTGTTCCGCTGTAAGAAGGTGTGAATGTCCGACCATAGTTGGTAAAAAGCGGGTAAGAAAAGGTTAAAATACCCGACTGTACACAATCAATAGGGGGAGCGGAGTTGTTCGGCTACTAAAAGATGTGAAAGTCCGACTATGGTTTGTAAAAAGCGGGTAAGAAAAGGTGCTAATGCCCGACAATGTATGATCAAAAGAGGGAGCGGAAGTGTTCGGCTGCAAGAAGGTCTGAATGTCCAACCATAATTTGTAAAAACAGGGAAGGAAAGGCTCGAAAGCCCGACTATACACCATCAAAAGCGGGAGCAGAGTGGTTCAGCTGCAAGAAGGTCTGAATGTCCATCAATAATTGCTTTAAAACATGAAAGAAAATTTTCGAATATCATCCGCACATGATCATAAGAAGGAGAGGAGGTGTTCAGCTGCAAGAAGGTGTGAATGTCCACCCATAATTCCTGAAAAATGGGTAAAAAAAGGTGCGAATGCCCAACCATACATTATCAAAAGCAGGTGTGAATGTCAGATCATAATTTGCAAAAAGCTGATGAGAAAGGGTGAGAATGCCCGACTATACACCATCAAATGCGGGAGCGGAGGTGTTCGGCTCTGAGTAGGTGTGAATGTCCGACCATAATTGCTGAAAAATGTGTTAGAAAAGGAAAGAATGCCGGACCATACATCATCAAAAGCGAGAGAGGTGGTGTTCGGCTGCAAAAAGGTGTAAATGTTCGACTAAAGTTTGTAAAAAGCGGGTAAGACATGGTGCGAATGCCTGACAAGGTATGATCAAAAGCAGGAGCGGAGGTGTTCAGCTGCAAGAAGGTCTAAATGTCCATCAATAATTGCTAGAAAACATGAAAGAAAATTTTCGAAAATCAAAGCGCACATGATCATAAGTGGGAGAGGAGGTGTTCAGCTGCAAGAAGGTGTGAATGTCCACCCATTATTCCTGACAAATGGGTAAAAAAAAGGTGCGAATGCCCAACCATACATCATCAAAAGCAGGAGTGGATGTGTTCGGCTACAAGAAGGTGTGAACGTCCAACCAAAGTTTGTAAAAAGCAGTTAAGAAAAGGTTTGAATATCCAACCAAACATAATCAAAAGCGGGGGCATAGCTTTTCGACTGCAAGTAGGTGTGAATGTCAGATCATAATTTGCAAAAAGCTGATGAGAAAGGGTGAGAATGTCCGACTGCACACCATCAAATGCGGGAGCGGAGTTGTTCGGCTGTGAGTAGGTGTGAATCTCCGACCGTAATTTCTGAAAAATGTGTTAGAAAAGGTAAGAATACCGGTCCATACATCATCAAAAGCGAGAGAGGTGGTGTTCGGCTGCAAGTAGGTGTGAATGTCCAGCCATAATTACTCACAAACGGGTAAGAAAAGGTAGTATTGCCAGACCATACATGATCAAAACAGGGAGCGGAGGTGGTTCAGCTGCAAGAAGGTATGAATGTCTCACTAAAGTTCAAATATATTAACAAAAGCGGGAGGAGAGGTCTTCGGATGAGAGTGGTTCAGAATTTCCAACCATAATCTATAAAATTCGGTGAAAAAAAGGTGTGATAGAACACTAAAAGGTGGAGCGGAAGTGTTCGGCTGCAAGAAGGTGTGAATGTCCGACTATATTTGGTGAAAAGCAGGTGAAGCAAGGTCTGAATGCCCAACCTTACATTATCAAAAGCGAGATCAGAGGTGTTTGGCTGCAAGAAGGCCATAGTTTGCCAAAAGCGGGTAAGCTGCGAATGACCAACTAAATATCAACAAAAGGTCTTCGGATGCAAGTGGGTGTGAATATCCCACCATACAAGTATGGTGGAGAGGAAGTTGTGAACAGCCGACCATAGTTTGCAAAAAGCGGATGAGAAAAGGTGCGAATGTCCAACCATACATGATCAAAACAGGGAGCGGAGGTGTTTGGCTGTGACAAGGTGTGAATGTCCACCCAAAATTAATGAAAAGCGGGTAAAAAGTAGGTTTGAATGCCAAAGCATACATCATCAAAAGAAGGAGTGGATGTGTTCGGCTACAAGAAGGTTTGAATGTCCGAGCATAGTTTGTAAAAAGCGGGTAAGAAAAGGTTCGAATGCTCAAACATACACCATCAAAAGAGGGAGCGGAGGTGTTCCGCTGTAAGGTGTGAATGTCCGACCATAGTTGGTAAAAAGTGGGTAAAAAAAGGTTAAAATACCCGACTGTACACAATCAATAGCGGGAGCGGATGTGTTTGGCTACAAGAATGTGTGAAAGTCCGACCATGGTTTGTAAAAAACGGGTAAGAAAAGGTGCGAATGCCCGACAATGTATGATCAAAAGAGGAAGCGGAGGTTTTTGGCTACAAGAAGGTTTGAATGTCCGACCATAGTTTGTAAAAAGCGGGTAAGAAAAGGTTCAAATGCCTGACTATACACCATCAAAAGCGGAAGCGGAGGTGTTCCGCTGCAAGAAGGTGTGAACGTCCGACCAAAGTTTGTAAAAAGCAGTTAAGAAAAGGTTCGAATATCCAACCAAACATAATCAAAAGCGGGAGCAGAGCTGTTCGACTGCAAGTAGGTGTGAATGTCCAGCCATAATTACTCACAAAGAGGTAAGAAAAGGTAGTATTGCCAGACCATACATGATCAAAACAGGGAACTGAGGTGGTTCAGCTGCAAGGTGTGAATGTCTGACTATAGTTTGTAAAAAGCGGGTAAGATAAGGTGCGAATGCCCGACAATGTATAATCAAAAGAGGGAGCAGAGGTTTTCGGCTACACGAAGGTTTGAATGTCCGACCATAGTTTGTAAAAAGCGGGTAAGAAAAGGTTCAAATGCCTGACTATACACCATCAAAAGCGGGAGCGGAGATGTTCCGCTGTAAGACGGTGTGAATGTCCGACCATAGTTGGTAAAAAGCGGGTAAGAAAAGGTTAAAATACCCGACTGTACACAATCAATAGCGGGAGCGGAGTTGTTCGGCTACAAGAAGGTGTGAAAGTCCAACCATCGTTTGTAAAAAGCTGGTAAGAAAAGGTTCGAATGCCCAAATATATACCATCAAAAGCGGAAGCGGAGGTGTTCGGCTGCAAGAAGGTGTGAACGTCCGACCAAAGTTGGCAAAAAGCAGTAAAGAAAAGGTTCGAATATCCAAACATAATTAAAAGCGAGAGAGATTGTGTTCAGCTGCAAGTAGGTGTGAATATCCAGCCATAATTACTCACAAACGGGTAAGAAAATGTAGTATTGCCAGACCATACATGATCAAAACAGGGAGCGGATGTGGTTTAGCTGCAAAAAGGGGTGAATGTCCAACTAAAGTTCAAATATATTAACAAAAGCGGGAGGAGAGGTCTTCGGATTAGAGTGGTTGAAATTTCCAACCATAATCTATAAAATGCGGTGAAAAAAAAAGGTGTGAAGGAATGAATTTTATAGCAAAATCCGAAATCATGCATAACTCCGCATAAGGAACGTATTGCTCAACCAAAGGGATGCTTCTTTCTCATTCAGGGTAATATGAGGAACTTTATGCTTGATACATTTTAGACATTGATAACTATGAAGGACAAAGCAATTTTAACTTGGTTTGAGCAAAGCAATTCATTTTATAGGAAAATCCGAAATCGTGCAGGACTCATGAAAGTAAGCTTATTCTCGGATTCCTGATCCTCCAGTGTTGCTCTTTCCTATACTGCAAAATACAGCCTTGTTCTTTGTTGAAATCGATATAGACATTGATAAATATGAAGGACAAAGTAGTTTCCACTTTGTTTGAGTGAAGGAATTAATTTTATAGCAAAATCCCAAATCAAGCAGAACGTATGAAAATAAGCGTGTTTTCGGATTCCTGATCCTTCAGTGTTGCTATTTCTTCTACTGCAAAATACAATGTTGTTCTTTGTTGAAGTCAATCTAGACATTGATAAATATGAAGGACAAAGCAGTTTTAACATAGTTTGAGTAAAGGAATTCATTTTATACATAAAATCCCAAATCATGCAGAACGTATGAAAATAAGCTTATTCTCGGATTCCTGTTCCTTCAAGTGTTGCTCTTTCTACTACTGCAAAATACGTTGTTCTTTGTTGAAGTAAATCTAGACATTGATAAATATGAAGGACAAAGCAGTTTTCACTTGGTTTGAGTGAAGGAATTCATTTTATACATAAAATCCCAAATCATGCAGAACGTATGAAAAGAAGCTTATTCTCGGATTCCTGATCCTTCAGTGTTGCTTTTTCTTCTACTGCAAAATACAATGTTGTTCTTTGTTGAAGTCGATCTAGACATTGATAAATATGAAGGACAAAGCAGTTTTAACTTGGTTTGAGTGAAGGAATTCATTTTATACATAAAATCCCAAATCATGCAGAACGTATGAAAATAAGCTTATTCTGGGATTCCTGATCCTTCAGTGTTGCCTTTTCTTCTACTGCAAAATACAATGTTGTTCTTTGTTGAAGTCGATCTAGACATTGATAAATATGAAGGACAAAGCAGTTTTCACTTGGTTTGAGTGAAGGATTTGCAGCTGAAAACCTCCCGCTCCCGCTTTTGATTGTGTATAGTCGGGCATTCGAACCTTTTCTCATCAGCTTTTTGCAAATTATGATCTGACATTCACACCGTCTTACAGCGAAACACCTCTGCTCCCGCTTTTGATGGTGTATAGTCAGGCATTTGAACCTTTTCTTACCCGCTTTTTACAAACTATGGTCGGACATTCAAACCTTCTTGTAGCCGAAAACCTCCACTCCCTCTTTTGATTATACATTGTTGGGCATTCGCACCTTATTTACAAACTATAGTCAGACATTCACACCTTGCAGCTGAGCCACCTCAGCTCCCTGTTTTGATAGTGTATGTTCGGGCATTCGAACCTATTCTTACCCCCTTTTTACAAACTATGCTCGGAGATTCACACCTACTCACAGCCGAACAACTCCGCTCCCGCATTTGATGATGTCTTGTCCGGCATTCTAGTCTCTTCTAACACATTTTTCAGCAATTATGGTTGGACATTCACACCTACTCACAGCCGAACACTTCCGCTCCCGCATTTGATGGTGTATAGCCGGGCATTCTCACCCTTTCTCATCAGCTTTTTGCAAATTATGATCTGACATTCACACCTACTTGCAGTCGAACAGCTCTGCTCCCGCTTTTGATTATGTTTGGTTGGATATTCGAACCTTTTCTTAACTGCTTTTTACAAACTTTGGTTGGACGTTCACACCTTCTTGCAGCCGAACACATCCACTTCCACTTTTGATGGTATATATTCGGGCATTCGAACCTTTTCTTACCCGCTTTTTACAAACCGTGGTCGGACTTTCACACCTTCTTGTAGCCAAACAACTCCGCTCCCCCTATTGATTGTGTACAGTCGGGTATTTTAACCTTTTCTTACCCGTTTTTTTACCAACTATGGTCGGACATTTACACCTTCTTACAGCGGAACACCTCCGCTCCCTCTTTTGATGGTCTATGTTCGGGCATTCGAACCTTTTCTTACCCGCTTTTTACAAACTATGGTCGGACATTCAAACTTTCTTGTAGCCGAACACATCCACTCCTGCTTTTGATGATGTATGGTTGGGCATTTTCACCTTTTCTTACCCATTTTTCAGTAATTATGGGTGGACATTCACTTCTTGCAGCTGAACAACTCCTCTCCCGCTTATGATCATGTGCGGTTTGATATTCGAAAATTTTCTTTCATGTTTTAAAGCAATTATTGATGGACATTCAAATCTTCTTGTAGCCGAACACATCCACTCCTGCTTTTGATGATGTATGGTAACCTTTTCTTACCCGCTTTTTACAAACTATGGTCGGACATTCAAACCTTCTTGTAGCCAAAACCCTCCGCTCCCTCTTTTGATCATACATTGTCGGGCATTCGCACCTTATCTTACCCGCTTTTTACAAACTATAGTCAGACATTCACACCTTGCAGCTGAACCACCTCCGCTCCCTGTTTTGATCATGTATGGTCTGGCAATACTACCTTTTCTTACCCGTTTGTGAGTAATTAATCCCAAAATATTGAGCATAAAATAAGTCTTTATGCTGATGATGTATTACTTTTCCTTCAGAACTCACAGACGTCTCTCAGTCACACGATCACACTCATAAATAAATTCTCAGCACTTTCTGACTACTCTATCAACTGGTCTAAGACCACAGTTCTGCCCATTAACTGTAGGGTCCATAATATACCTGCGATCACTTTACAGTCAGGAAATATTAGATATTTAGGCATAAACATTTCCTCCAGGCTCTCAGAGCTAACAAAGCTAAATTATGTGCAATTATTAAAGACAGTAGAGGACGATCTCTCGTTGGAAGTCCTTACCTATATCACTTATGGGGAGAGTTACATCCATTAAAATGATGATACTACCAAAAGTTAACTATTTGTTCTCAATGATCCCCATAAAACCATCTGCTACTTGGTTTAAGTCACTAGATTCATGCATCTCCAAATTTCTGTGGAAAAACAAACCACCACGTATTAGTTTAAAAACCCTACAGAAGACCAAGGACAGTGGTGGATTAGATTTACCTCATTTTCAGCACTATTCCTTAGACAATAGGTTACAATATATATCAAAATGGTTTAAACCTAGTTGTTGTCACAGTTCCCAGAGACGTTGTAATCGTTGAGGATTCTATATTCACCCCCTCAGTAGAGGCACGTAATGCAGATTGATGACACTGAATCTTCTTCTCTGTTCATTGCTGGCATCATTCCCAGCTTCGTAAGTGTTCGTGGCATTGTTAGCCTCTTCTTCTGGATCTTGATATCGAGAATCCTTTTGTATTTCTGGTTTGTCAGTCCTCTGTCTTCGTTCACCGGAGTCTTTGTCTTTTTGTCCTTGAGTTTGGTGATTTTTTCTTCTTTTGATGCCTTGACACAATGTGACAGGTGATACCACGTGGGAGATCCTGTAACTTGGATTGCTGTCCCTGTGCTGCGAAATGGCTGTGCTGCTCAAATAGTCTCTCCTTCATCATGGTTACATGCTGCCATTCCGACATCTCGCCATTCCGACAATTGGAGACCCATGTCGGAATGGCGACACTTAATTTTTTATCAAATGTCCCACCATTCCGACACTTTTTTCCTCCTATGGTCGGAATGGCGGTATGTTTTTTGTTTTTTTTAACATACCGCCATTCCGACAGTTCCTTTTAATAGCCTATTTTTTACCCAAAACATTTTGCACTAATGATATGCCGGCGCAAATACGCCCTAAAGTTTGGCGCACAAGCTTTGCACATGCAGAGGCCACAGCCTCGCAAACAAACTTTAATAATCTATTATCAAAATCCCCTGAATTTCAAATATAAAAATACAGATATTAATGTAACTATGGCGAGACTGAAACTGATTAAGCAGAAATACAGTGTCAGTGAGCTGTCACAGCAGCCAGCTGGAGCGGAGCTCTCCACAGAGCCCATGCGTCTTTTGCACGCTGTCATCATATGCAAAAGTAATAATTGCAATTACAGATATCACGGCTACTGCACAGGACACAGTTGCGAGCACTCTGCCTTGCCTTGCCAATAGGAGAAGATAGAAATGACAGCATAGAACGTATAAAACACAACAAAATGCAGTAAAAACGTTTATTCATGTTATTCACGTGATTTATGAGTACTCACTCCAATTTTGGGAAGAGCGGATGGGTTTTGCGCATTTGGCACAAACACACAGCCGCAACGGTTGTAGCTTTATACAGCCTGTATATATCTTAAGGACCTAACTGGTCACACCTGGGACTAAATGTCATGTAGAGATTGTTTTTACATGACATTACAGCTGAACATATAGCTTTCATCCACAAACCAACGTGGGAGAGCCCGAAGACGCATGTGCCAGACGCACATAGGCATGCGTAAAACCAATTTTGACCACTTCATACTGTTTATTTGCTTTCTTTTAGTTAACTTTCGTTTCTTTTGGATTCTTGTGCGTGTTATGGAGCCGTTTTGGTCCATGTTTGTAAGCCTTTTTTTCCTGGATTAAATTTTCGGAAGTTGAAACAAGTGGCATTGGAGTGTGTGATTGAAAACCACCGCGGACTGCTTCTCCTCCTCCAGTTGCCGAGACTTTGTGTTTTTAATAACGCTTGTCTATAAACATGTTAAACATATAAATTGCATGAACAGAAAGAAGGGACTCACCTGTTGAGTAACACACATTTCCTTATACGGAAAGCCTTGTCGGAATGGTGGGACATTTGAACGTCAGAATAGCGGGATGTCGCAATGGTGGGATGTCGGAATGGTGGGACGTTTGCATGTCGGAATGGTGGTATGTCGGAATGGTGGTATGTCGGAATGGTGGGATGTCGGAATAGCGGGATGTCGGAATGGCGGGATTTCGGAATGGGTGTTGCCACCCCCTTCATCATATACACAGTTATTTATACATCACCTTCCACCATGAAGCGTTGTCCCTTTTTGTTTCTCTCTTTGTTCTTAAAATGCTGTTATGCATGTCTAAACCAATCAATTAAATTAGATAATTTTGGCAGTAAAGCGATCTACAATGTGCTTGGTCGCAAAGCTGCTCATCTGTGGTAAACAGCTCTTCAGAAAGGCATTCTTCAATTGATTTCACTAATTCTATGTAATAATTTTGTGATTTCCTACAAAACTACACTTCTTCTCCCATCTGTCTGAGTATTTAATATTGTCTGGGTCCCGTTAAAACATGTATTTTTCCCATCTAATTTCTTGTTTGCTTTAAAACAAGTATTCCCCATTTTCTATCCCTTCAGTAGCCAACCAGTTTGTATGGAGTACACTGGAGCAACTTGACTGATCAGTAAAACACTGCTTTTGTTGTCACCGCAAGGCTTCCCCCGTCGGTTGTTTCACTGAGACACTACTGAGTAACTATAACTCAACACAGTTTATACACATAACATTCATATACATACTAACAAACAAACAAACAATTATTTATCGCAATTTTCTCATCTCTGTTTGAACGTACACCCAGATAAATATTCCTGTAGTCTTCTCATACCGACTATGGACCCATTCATTGTTTAACTTCACTGTTTTGCAAATCCTAATTGAATATTACACATTGACATTGAACTTTACTTGATAAGCAGGTCTTCATTGCATTCAGCAGCCTATATGTGAGCATCTATGTGTAAGCTGTTCTTCTTTGCATTTATCAGCAGCAAGCAATTCTTCATTGCACATGCATATGAAAATAGTAAAACAATTCCAATGCGTTAGCGAAACCTTCTATATCAGGAGTGTCCATCATGATGCTGGGAATAGAACCTCTTTCCCAGAATAGTTCAACCTTCATTACTCAACTGATCATAACTCCGCAATGAGCACATTTCAAAGTATCATTCCTCTACATATATTCAAAAATCTATGTGTAAATGTTTAATATTTCTTATATTTGTTGATGTCATTCTGTGTGCATGTGGCCTAAACCCAATCTCTGTGTGGCAATTTTAATTTAAACAAGTTGAACTCTGCCTCTGATCATTTAAAAAAGGTGTGTACCAATATCAACCTTTCTCAGGTAATTACTGATCCTACAAAACCAAAGAGATCCTTCAAGGTTGTCCCTGATTGGCTCAATCTTAACAAATCAAAGGTAGAAAATCCGCAGTATCTGAACTTGGTGTTAGTTATCACTGCTCAATAGTCTGTATCAGAATTGCAAAAATGAAAACATTAGGTCCACGCTTGGTATCCAGATCCTGAAACATCTCCATGAGCAGGCTTTTTTTTAACTGATCTGTTGAATAGTTATATGACACTGTTAAAATCCCAGATGAAGATCTAGCACTTGACCATTTTTGTAAATCTTCTAATTCCATAGTTGATAAACACGCCCCTTTTAAAAAGTATAGAACTTAGAACAGGTCTATCCCTGGCTTTCGGCAGAACTGTCTTCTTTACTTTTTTTTCCCCTTGTCCTGTTCAGCATTATGTCAGAAGAATTGTAGTCTGAATACCTTTGATGCCAAACAGATTTGTTTTGCCAAGGGAAGTTTTATAAATGTAAAGCTCCCCTTGATGCCCATTTATTTATTTCTGTTTACAATATATGACATGAACTGAACTGAACCGGACCGGGGGACAAGGAAAGAAGAAGAGGAAAGAAGAGGAAACAGAACAAAAATAGAAACAGAAACCAGACAACCAGCTGCTACACCTGTAAAAAACAAAACAGACAACAATCCATGGCCTATGAGGGGAATCCAGCCTTAGCGCCACCAGGAGCACCTGAAAGCAGACAAGCAGAGAAAAAACAAACACACAAACAAACAAAAACAAGCACAAGAAGCGGCAATCGCATACAACACAGCTGTGGATATAGATGACCTGAGACGACATGATAATACATCAACTGCTTAGTGACCATGCTACTGGACTAATGAATGTGTGTGTGAGAACATGCAACACCCATGGCACAGGACCTACATGATAACCGTGCTTAGTTATGAGTGTATAAGCGTACAGGGCCACAATCCACAGCCCCCCCCCAAGCAATCAGAAGCAGGCAGAGAGGGCCACAAGACCCAGGCCACCAGCAGCCCCCACAGAGCACAGAACCCAGGCAGCCCACCGCAGGGGCAACCACGCATCCACCCAGAAGACTGCAGAGGAAGCCCCCGGAAAGAGCCCCCATAAGCATAGGGCAGAGGCACTCCGGGAACCAGGGGCAACAGCCCACCGACCCCGCCAGGCCCCAGCCGCCCAGACATGGGCCGTGCACTGGACCTGAGCCCCAGGAATCCGAGCGCCCCCAAACCCCCCGGCAGAGGCCCCACCCAATACCCAGGAGGGCCAAGCGCCCCAGACAGCCACAAAGTGGGTCAGCGCCTGCCCCAGCGCCCCTGGCCAAGTGCCCTGGGAGTCAAGACGTGCCCACAGGTGGGTGAAGTCGCGAGCAGTGGGGAGAGGCAACGCTGATGCCCCATCGGGAGAAACACAGGCAGGCCAGGCGACAGCAAGTCCCAGATCCAGGCCCAATCATTACCACACACACTTTCACGTCCCATACATCCACACATCCTACCTCCCTCGACTCTGCTGGGGTGTATTGCAGCGGGCACACCAGGAGGCCAGCAACCCCCCAGCCACCACAGACCCCGAACCAGCAGAACAATTAATTAATCCTCCTGGCCCCTCCTGCCCCGAGCAGACACCAGGAAGCAGGGGTGTGCGAAGAAGACCCCTCCCCTCACCCTTCTGGCTCTTCAATATTTTCTAATAGTGAGCAATTAAAATTGAGGGGCAGCCAAACTTGTAGAACTGGGAGCGCGGCACTCTGGGCAGCCTACATACCCAAAGAGCCCCGCCCACCAGATGCCACTCAGTGTAACCACCCCCCAAGACCTAATGTGTGTGTGTGAGTGTGTTTGATAAGTAGTAATGTCTAAGGTGTAATTAAAACAGGGGCAGGGAACTGCAGAGTGCAACCAAAGGGGACCACCTACGTGGCCCCATCCACTACACCCCACCGAACACACACGCCCCCAAAACCCTTCATGTGTGAGTGTGTGCTGTGTACAGGAGCCAGAAGGGAGAGGGGTATGGGGATATATACCGGGGGAGCTACTCTCCCCCAGAGAGGGCAGCCAGGGACTGGCTGCAATAGGCATCCCCGCTACCTGGGAGCCAACAATGGGCAGGAGGGCCTGATGTCCACCAGGCTCGGGGCCTGCAGCGACCATATTCCGGGAGCTACTGTACCCCCAGAAGGTACCCATCCCGCCCCACCCCACTCAACCCAACCCCACCCAGGAAGACCTCTACAAAAAACAAACAAACAAACCACCCGGTCACACCAGTCGCAGCAGCCCGGGCCTGAGACCCACCATCACCCAGCAACCCACCACCACCACTATGTGATAAAACTAATCAGAGGGGACCAGAGAGAATGAAATTCAGCCAATTGATGTTTTGAGGAGGCAGACATTGTTTCCATGCTAATATAATCTAAAAGAAAATTTCTAAACTGGTTAATACACAGATTGTTTTTCGCTTTCCAGTTCATGAGAATAGTTTTCTTTGCGATACATAACACTGTGACAACCATGTGTGCTGAGTTAATTTCCATGTTGATGTTGTCTAAGTCACCCAGTATGCACAGTGTGGGGCATGCAGGGATGCTACACTTTAGCCATGTTGATAGGTCCTCACAGACTTCAAGCCAGAACTTCTGGACAGGCGCAGAAAACCACAAAGCGTGTGCATAATCATCAGGTGTGTTATCTGTGCAATGTGAGCAGATGTTTGAGTGTGTTAGACCCATCCTGAACATCCTTTGTCCTGTATAGTGTGTTCTATGAAGGATTTTGTATTGTATGAGCTGTAAATTAGGATTTCGAGTCTTTATGAAGGTGTTCAAACATATTTGTGGTTAGAAGCTATGACCAGAAATGATGGATAAATCTGCCTCCCATTTTGAGGATGGAAGAGACATTGTGTCATCTATCTTAGACAATAATTTATATATTTTTGATAGTAGTTTTGGGGTACAGCTGCTTAGAAATTCTGCTACCCTAGTCGGGGGTTGTAAGTCTGGTTGGTGGAGGATATATCCATCCATCCATCCATCATCTGCCGCTTATCCGGGGGTCGGGTCGCGGGGGCAGCAGCTTGAGCAGAGAAACCCAGACGTCTCTGTCCCCGGCCACTTCCTCCAGCTCTTCCGGGGGGACCCCGAGGCGTTCCCAGGCCAGCCGAGAGACATAGTCTCTCCAACGTGTCCTGGGTCTCCCCCGGGGTCTCCTCCCAGTGGGACGTGCCCGGAACACCTCCCCAGGGAGGCGCCCAGGGGGCATCCTAACCAGATGCCCGAGCCACCTCATCTGACTCCTCTCAATGCGGAGGAGCAGCGGTTCTACTCCGAGCCCCTCCCGGATGACTGAGCTTCTCACCCTATCTCTAAGGGAGAGCCCAGACACCCTGCGGAGGAAACCCATTTTGGCCGCTTGTATTCACGATCTTGTTCTTTCGGTCACTACCCACAACTCGTGACCATAGGTGAGGATGGGAACGTAGATTGACCAGTAAGTAGAGAGCTTCGCCTTCTGGCTCAGCTCCCTCTTCACAACGACGGGTCGGTGCAGAGCCTGCAACACTGCAGGCGCCGCACCGATCCGCCCGTCAATCTCCCGCTCCATTCGTCCGTCACTCGTGAACAAGACCCCGAGATACTTGAACTCCTCCTCTTGGGGAAGGATCTCATTCCCGACCCGGAGAGAGCATTCCACCCTTTTCTGGCTGAGAACCATAGTCTCGGATTTGGAGGTGCTGATTCTCATCCCAGCCGCTTCACACTCGGCTGCGAATCACTCCAGTGAGAGCTGAAGGTCACGGCCTGACGACGCTAACAGAACCACATCATCTGCAAAAAGCAGAGACCCGATTCTGAGGTCGCCAAATGGGACACCCTCAACGCCCTGGCTCCGCCTAGAAATTCTGTCCATAAAAGTTAGGAACAGAATCTGTGACAAAGGGCAGCCCTGACGGAGTCCAACTCTCACCGGAAACGTATCCGACTTACTGCCGGCAATGCGGACCAAACTCTGGCACCGGTCATACAGAGACCGAACGGCCCCTATCAAGGGGTCCGGCACTAAATATTCCCGGAGCATCCCCCACAGGACTCCACGAGGGACACGGTCGAACGCTTTCTCCAAGTCCACAAAACACATGTAGACTGGTTGGGCGAACTCCCATGCACCCTCCAGGATCCTGCCGAGGGTATAGAGCTGGTCCACTGTTCCACGGCCAGGACGAAAGCCACACTGCATCTCCTGAATCCGAGGCTCGATTATCCGACGGATCCTCCTCTCCAATACCCCCGAATAGACCTTACCAGGGAGGCTGAGGAGTGTGATACCCCTATAGTTGGAACACACCATCCGGTCCCCCTTTTTAAAGAGGGGGACCACCACCCCAATCTGCCAGTCCAGAGGCACTGTCCCCGATGTCCACGCGATACTGCAGAGGCGTGTCAGCCAAGACAGCCCTACAACATCCAGAGCCTTGAGAAACTCAGGACGGACCTCATCCACCCCCGGGGCCTTGCCACCGAGGAACTTTTTAACCACCTCGGCAACCTCAGCCCCAGAAATGGGAGGCCCCATCTCCGAGCTCTCCGACTCTGCCTCTTCCGAGCACGTGTTGGTAGGATTGAGGAGTTCCTCGAAGTACTCCCCCCACCGACTCACAACATCCCTAGTTGAGGTCAGCAAAGCCCCGTCCGCACTGTAAACAGTGTTGACTGTGAGCCGCTTCCCCCCCCTGAGACGACGGATGGTGGACCAGAATCTTTTCGAGGCCGTCCGGAAATCGTTCTCCATGGTCTCACTGAACTCCTCCCAGGCCCGAGTTTTTGCCTCAGCAACCGCCAAAGCCGCGGCCCGTCTGGCCCGTCGGTACCTATCAGCTTCTTCCAGGGTCCCACTGGCCAAAAAGGCCCGATAGGACTCCTTCTTCAGCTTGACGGCTTCCCTCACCACTGGTGTCCACCAGCAGGTTCGAGGGTTGCCGCCACGACAGGCACCGACCACCTTACGGCCACAACTCCGACCAGCTGCCTCGGCAATGGAGTCACGGAACATGGCCCATTCAATGTCCCCCACCTCAAATATGGTTGAAGCTCTGCTGGAGGTGGGAGTTAAAGCTCCTTCTGACGGGGGATTCTGACAAACGCTCCCAGCAGACCCTCACAATACGTTTGGGCCTGCCAGGTCTGATCGGCATCCTCCCCCACCAGCGGAGCCAACTCACCACCAGGTGGTGATCAGTTGACAGCTCCGCCCCTCTCTTCACCCGAGTGTCCAGGACATACGGCCGCAAGTCCGATGATACAACCACAAAGTTGATCATCGAACTGCGGCCAAGGGTGTCCTGGTGCCAAGTGCACATATGGACACCCTTATGCCTGAACATGGTGTTCGTTATGGACAGTCTATGACTGGCACAGAAGTCCAACAACATAACTCCACTCTGATTCAGATCGGGGGGGCCGTTCCTCCCAATCACACCCCTCCAGGTCTCACTGTCATTGCCCACGTGAGCATTGAAGTCCCCCAGCAGAATGAGGGAGTCTCCGGTAGGAGCATTCTCCAGTGCCTCCCCCAGAGACTCCAAAAAGGGTAGGTACTCTGAACTGCTGTTTGGCGCATAGGCACAAACAACAGTCAGGACTCGTCCCCCCACCCAAGGCGGAGGGAGGCTACCCTCTCGTTCACTGGGGTAAACCCCAATGTACTGGCACACAGCCGGGGGGCAATAAGTATGCCCACACCTGCTCTGCGCCTCTCCCATGCACCCTCCAGGATCCTGCCGAGGGTATAGAGCTGGTCCACTGTTCCACGGCCAGGACGAAAGCCACACTGCATCTCCTGAATCCGAGGCTCGATTATCCGACGGATCCTCCTCTCCAATACCCCCGAATAGATCTTACCAGGGAGGCTGAGGAGTGTGATACCCCTATAGTTGGAACACACCATCCAGTCCCCCTTTTTAAAGAGGGGGACCACCACCCCAATCTGCCAGTCCAGAGGCACTGTCCCCGATGTCCACGCGATACTGCAGAGGCGTGTCAGCCAAGACAGCCCTACAACATCCAGAGCCTTGAGAAACTCAGGACGGACCTCATCCACCCCCGGGGCCTTGCCACCGAGGAACTTTTTAACCACCTCGGCAACCTCAGCCCCAGAAATGGGAGGCCCCATCTCCGAGCTCTCCGACTCTGCCTCTTCCGAGCACGTGTTGGTAGGATTGAGGAGTTCCTCGAAGTACTCCCCCCACCGACTCACAACATCCCTAGTTGAGGTCAGCAAAGCCCCGTCCGCACTGTAAACAGTGTTGACTGTGAGCCGCTTCCCCCCCCTGAGACGACGGATGGTGGACCAGAATCTTTTCGAGGCCGTCCGGAAATCGTTCTCCATGGTCTCACTGAACTCCTCCCAGGCCCGAGTTTTTGCCTCAGCAACCGCCAAAGCCGCGGCCCGTCTGGCCCGTCGGTACCTATCAGCTTCTTCCAGGGTCCCACTGGCCAAAAAGGCCCGATAGGACTCCTTCTTCAGCTTGACGGCTTCCCTCACCACTGGTGTCCACCAGCAGGTTCGAGGGTTGCCGCCACGACAGGCACCGACCACCTTACGGCCACAACTCCGACCAGCTGCCTCGGCAATGGAGTCACGGAACATGGCCCATTCAATGTCCCCCACCTCAAATATGGTTGAAGCTCTGCTGGAGGTGGGAGTTAAAGCTCCTTCTGACGGGGGATTCTGACAAACGCTCCCAGCAGACCCTCACAATACGTTTGGGCCTGCCAGGTCTGATCGGCATCCTCCCCCACCAGCGGAGCCAACTCACCACCAGGTGGTGATCAGTTGACAGCTCCGCCCCTCTCTTCACCCGAGTGTCCAGGACATACGGCCGCAAGTCCGATGATACAACCACAAAGTTGATCATCGAACTGCGGCCAAGGGTGTCCTGGTGCCAAGTGCACATATGGACACCCTTATGCCTGAACATGGTGTTCGTTATGGACAGTCTATGACTGGCACAGAAGTCCAACAACATAACTCCACTCTGATTCAGATCGGGGGGGCCGTTCCTCCCAATCACACCCCTCCAGGTCTCACTGTCATTGCCCACGTGAGCATTGAAGTCCCCCAGCAGAATGAGGGAGTCTCCGGTAGGAGCATTCTCCAGTGCCTCCCCCAGAGACTCCAAAAAGGGTAGGTACTCTGAACTGCTGTTTGGCGCATAGGCACAAACAACAGTCAGGACTCGTCCCCCCACCCAAGGCGGAGGGAGGCTACCCTCTCGTTCACTGGGGTAAACCCCAATGTACTGGCACACAGCCGGGGGGCAATAAGTATGCCCACACCTGCTCTGCGCCTCTCCCATGCACCCTCCAGGATCCTGCCGAGGGTATAGAGCTGGTCCACTGTTCCACGGCCAGGACGAAAGCCACACTGCATCTCCTGAATCCGAGGCTCGATTATCCGACGGATCCTCCTCTCCAATACCCCCGAATAGATCTTACCAGGGAGGCTGAGGAGTGTGATACCCCTATAGTTGGAACACACCATCCAGTCCCCCTTTTTAAAGAGGGGGACCACCACCCCAATCTGCCAGTCCAGAGGCACTGTCCCCGATGTCCACGCGATACTGCAGAGGCGTGTCAGCCAAGACAGCCCTACAACATCCAGAGCCTTGAGAAACTCAGGACGGACCTCATCCACCCCCGGGGCCTTGCCACCGAGGAACTTTTTAACCACCTCGGCAACCTCAGCCCCAGAAATGGGAGGCCCCATCTCCGAGCTCTCCGACTCTGCCTCTTCCGAGCACGTGTTGGTAGGATTGAGGAGTTCCTCGAAGTACTCCCCCCACCGACTCACAACATCCCTAGTTGAGGTCAGCAAAGCCCCGTCCGCACTGTAAACAGTGTTGACTGTGAGCCGCTTCCCCCCCCTGAGACGACGGATGGTGGACCAGAATCTTTTCGAGGCCGTCCGGAAATCGTTCTCCATGGTCTCACTGAACTCCTCCCAGGCCCGAGTTTTTGCCTCAGCAACCGCCAAAGCCGCGGCCCGTCTGGCCCGTCGGTACCTATCAGCTTCTTCCAGGGTCCCACTGGCCAAAAAGGCCCGATAGGACTCCTTCTTCAGCTTGACGGCTTCCCTCACCACTGGTGTCCACCAGCAGGTTCGAGGGTTGCCGCCACGACAGGCACCGACCACCTTACGGCCACAACTCCGACCAGCTGCCTCGGCAATGGAGTCACGGAACATGGCCCATTCAATGTCCCCCACCTCAAATATGGTTGAAGCTCTGCTGGAGGTGGGAGTTAAAGCTCCTTCTGACGGGGGATTCTGACAAACGCTCCCAGCAGACCCTCACAATACGTTTGGGCCTGCCAGGTCTGATCGGCATCCTCCCCCACCAGCGGAGCCAACTCACCACCAGGTGGTGATCAGTTGACAGCTCCGCCCCTCTCTTCACCCGAGTGTCCAGGACATACGGCCGCAAGTCCGATGATACAACCACAAAGTTGATCATCGAACTGCGGCCAAGGGTGTCCTGGTGCCAAGTGCACATATGGACACCCTTATGCCTGAACATGGTGTTCGTTATGGACAGTCTATGACTGGCACAGAAGTCCAACAACATAACTCCACTCTGATTCAGATCGGGGGGGCCGTTCCTCCCAATCACACCCCTCCAGGTCTCACTGTCATTGCCCACGTGAGCATTGAAGTCCCCCAGCAGAATGAGGGAGTCTCCGGTAGGAGCATTCTCCAGTGCCTCCCCCAGAGACTCCAAAAAGGGTAGGTACTCTGAACTGCTGTTTGGCGCATAGGCACAAACAACAGTCAGGACTCGTCCCCCCACCCAAGGCGGAGGGAGGCTACCCTCTCGTTCACTGGGGTAAACCCCAATGTACTGGCACACAGCCGGGGGGCAATAAGTATGCCCACACCTGCTCTGCGCCTCTCCCATGCACCCTCCAGGATCCTGCCGAGGGTATAGAGCTGGTCCACTGTTCCACGGCCAGGACGAAAGCCACACTGCATCTCCTGAATCCGAGGCTCGATTATCCGACGGATCCTCCTCTCCAATACCCCCGAATAGATCTTACCAGGGAGGCTGAGGAGTGTGATACCCCTATAGTTGGAACACACCATCCAGTCCCCCTTTTTAAAGAGGGGGACCACCACCCCAATCTGCCAGTCCAGAGGCACTGTCCCCGATGTCCACGCGATACTGCAGAGGCGTGTCAGCCAAGACAGCCCTACAACATCCAGAGCCTTGAGAAACTCAGGACGGACCTCATCCACCCCCGGGGCCTTGCCACCGAGGAACTTTTTAACCACCTCGGCAACCTCAGCCCCAGAAATGGGAGGCCCCATCTCCGAGCTCTCCGACTCTGCCTCTTCCGAGCACGTGTTGGTAGGATTGAGGAGTTCCTCGAAGTACTCCCCCCACCGACTCACAACATCCCTAGTTGAGGTCAGCAAAGCCCCGTCCGCACTGTAAACAGTGTTGACTGTGAGCCGCTTCCCCCCCCTGAGACGACGGATGGTGGACCAGAATCTTTTCGAGGCCGTCCGGAAATCGTTCTCCATGGTCTCACTGAACTCCTCCCAGGCCCGAGTTTTTGCCTCAGCAACCGCCAAAGCCGCGGCCCGTCTGGCCCGTCGGTACCTATCAGCTTCTTCCAGGGTCCCACTGGCCAAAAAGGCCCGATAGGACTCCTTCTTCAGCTTGACGGCTTCCCTCACCACTGGTGTCCACCAGCAGGTTCGAGGGTTGCCGCCACGACAGGCACCGACCACCTTACGGCCACAACTCCGACCAGCTGCCTCGGCAATGGAGTCACGGAACATGGCCCATTCAATGTCCCCCACCTCAAATATGGTTGAAGCTCTGCTGGAGGTGGGAGTTAAAGCTCCTTCTGACGGGGGATTCTGACAAACGCTCCCAGCAGACCCTCACAATACGTTTGGGCCTGCCAGGTCTGATCGGCATCCTCCCCCACCAGCGGAGCCAACTCACCACCAGGTGGTGATCAGTTGACAGCTCCGCCCCTCTCTTCACCCGAGTGTCCAGGACATACGGCCGCAAGTCCGATGATACAACCACAAAGTTGATCATCGAACTGCGGCCAAGGGTGTCCTGGTGCCAAGTGCACATATGGACACCCTTATGCCTGAACATGGTGTTCGTTATGGACAGTCTATGACTGGCACAGAAGTCCAACAACATAACTCCACTCTGATTCAGATCGGGGGGGCCGTTCCTCCCAATCACACCCCTCCAGGTCTCACTGTCATTGCCCACGTGAGCATTGAAGTCCCCCAGCAGAATGAGGGAGTCTCCGGTAGGAGCATTCTCCAGTGCCTCCCCCAGAGACTCCAAAAAGGGTAGGTACTCTGAACTGCTGTTTGGCGCATAGGCACAAACAACAGTCAGGACTCGTCCCCCCACCCAAGGCGGAGGGAGGCTACCCTCTCGTTCACTGGGGTAAACCCCAATGTACTGGCACACAGCCGGGGGGCAATAAGTATGCCCACACCTGCTCTGCGCCTCTCACCACGGGCAACTCCAGAGTGGAAGAGAGTCCAACCCCTCTCAAGAATACTGGTTCCAGATCCCAAGCCGTGCGTCGAGGTGAGTCCGACTATATCTAACGGTCTGATCAAGTTTCAACAATAAACAACAAACTTTGTATTATGAGAAAGAACCAGACTCATTCTTTAGGAATCCGAAAATAAGCTCTATTTTACGAGTTATGCACGAATTCGGATTCTCCTATAAAACGAATTCCTTAACTCAAACCAAGTTAAGACTGCTTTGTCCTTCATATTTATTCATGTCTAATCAAGTTTCAATGATAAACAACGTTGTACTTTGTAGAATGAGAAAGAACTTCTTCAGCAATAAGCATCTCTCGACAAATGACGAAATACAGATTTTGCTATAAAATTAATTGCTATCAGCCTGACTTAAAACTGTTTGTCTTCCTTATTTATCCACTTCAAATCAAGTTTCAACAATTAAAAAAATTTTGTAGTTTGAGAAAGAACAACTTAATCTTGAGCAATCAGTATAAAAAGAAGGTAAGCAAAGGTGCGAATGTCAAACCATACATGATCAAAACAGGGAGCGGAGGTGTTTGGCTGAGACAAGGTGTGAATGTCCACCCATAATTAATGAAAAGCGGGCAACAAGTAGGTTCGAATGCCCAACCATACATCATCAAAAGCAGGAGTGGATATGTTCGGCTACAAGAAGGTTTGAACGTCTGACCATAGTTTGTAAAAAGCGGGTAAGAAAAGGTTCGAATGCCCGAACATACACCATCAAAGGAGGGAGCGGAGGTGTTCCGCTGTAAGAAGGTGTGAATGTCCGACCATAGTTGGTAAAAAACGGGTAAGAAAAGGTTAAAATACCCGACTGTACACAATCAGTAGCGGGTGCGGAGTTGTTCGGCTACTAAAAGGTGTGAAAGTCCAACCATGGTTTGTAAAAAGCGGGTAAGAAAAGGTGCGAATGCCCGAAAATGTATGATCAAAAGAGGGAGCGGAAGTGTTCGGCTGCAAGAAGGTGTGAATGTACACCCATAATTACTGAAAAATGGGTAAGAAAAGGTGCGAATGTCTAACTATACATAATCAAAAGCAAGAGTGGATGTGTTCGGCTCCAAGAAGGGTTGAATGTCTGACCATAGTTTGTAAAAAGCAGGTAGAAAAGGTTTGACTGCCCGAATATACACCATCAAAAGAGGGAGCGGAGGTGTTCCGCTGTAAGAAGGTGTGAATGTCCGACCATAGTTGGTAAAAAGCGGGTAAGAAAAGGTTAAAATACCCGACTGTACACAATCAATAGCGGGAGCTTGTTGTTCGGCTACTAAAAGATGTGAAAGTCCGACTATGGTTTGTAAAAAGCGGGTGAGAAAAGGTGCTAATGCCCGACAATGTATGATCAAAAGAGGGAGTGGAGGTTTTCGGCTGTAAGAAGGTCTGAATGTCCAACTATAATTTGTAAAAACCGGGTAAGAAAAGGCTTGAAAGCCCGACTATACACCATCATAAGCGGGAGAGGAGGTGTTCAGCTGCAAGAAGGTGTGAATGTCCACCCATAATTACTGAAAAATGGGTAAGAAAAGGTGCGAATGCCCAAACATACATCATCAAAAGCAGGAGTGGATGTGTTGGGCTACAAGAAGGTTTGAAAGTCCGACCATGGTTTGTAAAAAACGGGTAAGAAAAGGTGCGAATGCCCGACAACGTATGATCAAAAGAGGGAGCGGAGGTTTTTGGCTACAAGAAGGTTTGAATGTCCGACCATAGTTTGTAAAAAGCGGGTAAGAAAAGGTTCAAATGCCTGACAATACACCATCAAAAGCGGGAGCGGAGGATTTCCGCTGTAAGACGGTGTGAATGTCCGACCATAGTTGGTAAAAAGTGGGTAAGAAAAGGTTAAAATACCCGACTGTACACAATCAATAGCGGTAGCGGAGTTGTTTGGCTACAAGAAGGTGTGAAAGTCCAACCATGGTTTGTAAAAAGCTGCTAAGAAAAGGTTCGAATGCCCGAATATATACCATCAAAAGCGGAAGCGGAGGTGTTCGGCTGCAAGAAGGTGTGAACGTCCGACCAAAGTTTGTAAAAAGCAGTTAAGAAAAGGTTCGAATATCAAACCAAACATAATCAAAAGCGGGAGCAGAGCTGTTCGACTGCAAGTAGGTGTGAATGTCCAGCCATATTTACTCACAAACGGGTAAGAAAAGGTAGTATTGCTAGACCATACATGATCAAAACAGGGAGCTGAGGTGGTTCAGCACCAAGGTGTGAATGTCTGACTATAGTTTGTAAAAAGCGGGTAAGATAAGGTGCGAATGCCCGACAATGTATGATCAAAAGAGGGAGCGGAGGTTTTTGGCTACAAGAAGGTTTGAATGTCCAACCATAGTTTGTAAAAAGCGGGTAAGAAAAGGTTCAAATGCCTGACTATACACCATCAAAAGCGGGAGCGGAGGTGTTCCGCTGTAAGACGGTGTAAATGTCCGACCATAGTTGATAAAAAGCGGGTAAGAAAAGGTTAAAATACCCGACTGTACACAATAAATAGGGGGAGCGGAGTTGTTCGGCTACAAGAAGGTGTGAAAGTCCAACCATGGTTTGTAAAAAGCTGGTTAGAAAAGGTTCGAATGCCCGAATATATACCATCAAAAGCGGAAGCGGAGGTGTTCGGCTGCAAGAAGGTGTGAACGTCCGACCAAATTTTGTAAAAAGCAGTTAAGAAAAGGTTCGAATATCCAACCATACATAATCAAAAGCGGGAGCAGAGCTGTTCGACTGCAAGTAGGTGTGAATGTCCAGCCATAATTACTCACAAACGGGTAAGAAAAGGTAGTATTGCCAGACCATACATGATCAAAACAGGGAGCGGAGGTGGTTCAGCTGCAAGGTGTGAATGTCTGACTATAGTTTGTAAAAAGCGGGTAAGATAAGGTGCGAATGCCCGACAATGTATGATCAAAAGAGGGAGCAGAGGTTTTCGGCTGCAAGAAGGTCTGAATGTCCACCCAAAATTCCTGAAAAATGGGTAAAAAATAGGTGCGAATGCCAAACCATACATCATCAAAAGCAGGAGTGGATGTGTTCGGCTACAAGAAGATTTGAATGTCCATCAATAATTGCTTTAAAACATGAAAGAAAATTTTCGAATATCAAACCGCACATGATCATAAGCGGGAGAGGAGTTGTTCAGCTGCAAGAAGGTGTGAATGTCCACCCATAATTACTGAAAAATGGGTAAGAAAAGGTGAAAATGCCCAACCATACATCATCAAAAGCAGGAGTGGATGTGTTCGGCTACAAGAAGGTTTGAATGTCCAACCATAGTTCGTAAAAAGCGGGTAAGAAAAGGTTAGAATTCCCGAACATAGACCATCAAAAGAGGGAGCGGAGGTGTTCCGCTGTAAGAAGGTGTAAATGTCCGACCATAGTTGGTAAAAAGCGGGTAAGAAAAGGTTAAAATACCCGACTGTACACAATCAATAGCGGGAGCTGAGTTGTTTGGCTACAAGAAGGTGTGAAAGTCCGACCACGGTTTGTAAAAAGCGGGTAAGAAAAGGTTCGAATGCCCGAATATATACCATCAAAAGTGGAAGTGGATGTGTTCGGCTGCAAGAAGGTGTGAACGTCCGACCAAAGTTTGTAAAAAGCAGTTAAGAAAAGGTTCGAATATCCAACCAAACATAATCAAAAGCGGGAGCAGAGCTGTTCGACTGCAAGTAGGTGTGAATGTCAGATCATAATTTGCAAAAAGCTGATGAGAAAGGGTGAGAATGCCTGGCTATACACCATCAAATGCGGGAGCGGAAGTGTTCGGCTGTGAGTAGGTGTGAATGTCCAACCATAATTGCTGAAAAATGTGTTAGAAGAGACTAGAATGCCGGACAAGACATCATCAAATGCGGGAGCGGAGTTGTTCGGCTGTGAGTAGGTGTGAATCTCCGAGCATAGTTTGTAAAAAGGGGGTAAGAATAGGTTCGAATGCCCGAACATACACTATCAAAACAGGGAGCTGAGGTGGCTCAGCTGCAAGGTGTGAATGTCTGACTATAGTTTGTAAATAAGGTGCGAATGCCCAACAATGTATAATCAAAAGAGGGAGCGGAGGTTTTCGGCTACAAGAAGGTTTGAATGTCCGACCATAGTTTGTAAAAAGCGGGTAAGAAAAGGTTCAAGCGCCTGACTATACACCATCAAAAGCGGGAGCAGAGGTGTTCCGCTGTAAGACGGTGTGAATGTCCGACCATATTTGGTAAAAAGCGGGTAAGAAAAGGTTAAAATACCCGACTGTACACAATCAATAGCGGGAGAGGAGGTGTTCAGCTGCAAGAAGGTGTGAATGTCCACCCATAATTACTGAAAAATGGGTAAGAAAAGGTGCGAATGCCCAACCATACATTATCAAAAGCAGGTGTGAATGTCAGATCATAATTTGCAAAAAGCTGATGAGAAAGGGTGAGAATGCCCGACTATACACCATCAAATGTGGGAGCGGAGTTGTTCGGCTGTGAGTAAGTGTGAATCTCCGACCATAATTTCTGAAAAAAGTGTTAGAAAAGGTAAGAATGCCGGTCCATACATCATCAAAAGCGGGAGAGGTGGTGTTCGGCTGCAAGTAGGTGTGAATGTCCAGCCATAATTACTAACAAACGGGTAAAAAAAGGTAGTATTGCCATACCATACATGATCAAAACAGGGAGCGGAGGTGGTTCAGCTGCAAGAAGGTGTGAATGTCCGACTAAAGTTCAAATATATTAACAAAAGCGGGAGGAGAGGTCTTCGGATGAGAGTGGTTGAGAATTTCCAAAAATAATCTATAAAATGCGGTGAAAAAAAAGGTGTGATAGAACACTAAAAGGTGGAGCGGAAGTGTTCGGCTGCAAGAAGGTATGAATGTCCTACTATATTTGGTGAAAAGCAGGTGATGCAAGGTCTGAATGCCCAACCTTACATCATCAAAAGCGAGATCAGAGGTGTTTGGCTGCATGAAGGCCATAGTTTGCCAAAAGCGGGTAAGCTGCGAATGACCGACTAAATATCAACAAAAGGTCTTCGGATGCAAGTGGGTGTGAATATCCCACCATACAAGTATGGTGGAGAGGAAGCTGTGAACAGCTGACCATAGTTGGCAAAAAGCGGGTGAGAAAAGGTGCGAATGTCCAACCATACATGATCAAAACAGGGAGCGGAGGTTTTTGGCTGTGACAAGGTGTGAATGTCCACCCAAAATTAATGAAAAGCGGGCAACAAGTAGGTTTGAATGCCCAACCATACATCATCAAAAGCAGGAGTGGATGTGTTCGGCTACAAGAAGGTTTGAATGTCCGAGCATAGTTTGTAAAAAGCGGGTAAGAAAAGGTTCGAATGCCCAAACATACACCATCAAAAGAGGGAGAGGAGGTTTTCGGCTGTAAGAAGGTCTGAATGTCCAACTATAATTTGTAAAAACCGGGTAAGAAAAGGCTTGAAAGCCCGACTATACACCATCATAAGCGGGAGAGGAGGTGTTCAGCTGCAAGAAGGTGTGAATGTCCACCCATAATTACTGAAAAATGGGTAAGAAAAGGTGCGAATGCCCAAACATACATCATCAAAAGCAGGAGTGGATGTGTTGGGCTACAAGAAGGTTTGAAAGTCCGACCATGGTTTGTAAAAAACGGGTAAGAAAAGGTGCGAATGCCCGACAACGTATGATCAAAAGAGGGAGCGGAGGTTTTTGGCTACAAGAAGGTTTGAATGTCCGACCATAGTTTGTAAAAAGCGGGTAAGAAAAGGTTCAAATGCCTGACAATACACCATCAAAAGCGGGAGCGGAGGATTTCCGCTGTAAGACGGTGTGAATGTCCGACCATAGTTGGTAAAAAGTGGGTAAGAAAAGGTTAAAATACCCGACTGTACACAATCAACAGCGGTAGCGGAGTTGTTTGGCTACAAGAAGGTGTGAAAGTCCAACCATGGTTTGTAAAAAGCTGCTAAGAAAAGGTTCGAATGCCCGAATATATACCATCAAAAGCGGAAGCGGAGGTGTTCGGCTGCAAGAAGGTGTGAACGTCCGACCAAAGTTTGTAAAAAGCAGTTAAGAAAAGGTTCGAATATCAAACCAAACATAATCAAAAGCGGGAGCAGAGCTGTTCGACTGCAAGTAGGTGTGAATGTCCAGCCATATTTACTCACAAACGGGTAAGAAAAGGTAGTATTGCTAGACCATACATGATCAAAACAGGGAGCTGAGGTGGTTCAGCACCAAGGTGTGAATGTCTGACTATAGTTTGTAAAAAGCGGGTAAGATAAGGTGCGAATGCCCGACAATGTATGATCAAAAGAGGGAGCGGAGGTTTTTGGCTACAAGAAGGTTTGAATGTCCAACCATAGTTTGTAAAAAGCGGGTAAGAAAAGGTTCAAATGCCTGACTATACACCATCAAAAGCGGGAGCGGAGGTGTTCCGCTGTAAGACGGTGTAAATGTCCGACCATAGTTGATAAAAAGCGGGTAAGAAAAGGTTAAAATACCCGACTGTACACAATAAATAGGGGGAGCGGAGTTGTTCGGCTACAAGAAGGTGTGAAAGTCCAACCATGGTTTGTAAAAAGCTGGTTAGAAAAGGTTCGAATGCCCGAATATATACCATCAAAAGCGGAAGCGGAGGTGTTCGGCTGCAAGAAGGTGTGAACGTCCGACCAAATTTTGTAAAAAGCAGTTAAGAAAAGGTTCGAATATCCAACCATACATAATCAAAAGCGGGAGCAGAGCTGTTCGACTGCAAGTAGGTGTGAATGTCCAGCCATAATTACTCACAAACGGGTAAGAAAAGGTAGTATTGCCAGACCATACATGATCAAAACAGGGAGCGGAGGTGGTTCAGCTGCAAGGTGTGAATGTCTGACTATAGTTTGTAAAAAGCGGGTAAGATAAGGTGCGAATGCCCGACAATGTATGATCAAAAGAGGGAGCAGAGGTTTTCGGCTGCAAGAAGGTCTGAATGTCCACCCAAAATTCCTGAAAAATGGGTAAAAAATAGGTGCGAATGCCAAACCATACATCATCAAAAGCAGGAGTGGATGTGTTCGGCTACAAGAAGATTTGAATGTCCATCAATAATTGCTTTAAAACATGAAAGAAAATTTTCGAATATCAAACCGCACATGATCATAAGCGGGAGAGGAGTTGTTCAGCTGCAAGAAGGTGTGAATGTCCACCCATAATTACTGAAAAATGGGTAAGAAAAGGTGAAAATGCCCAACCATACATCATCAAAAGCAGGAGTGGATGTGTTCGGCTACAAGAAGGTTTGAATGTCCAACCATAGTTCGTAAAAAGCGGGTAAGAAAAGGTTAGAATTCCCGAACATAGACCATCAAAAGAGGGAGCGGAGGTGTTCCGCTGTAAGAAGGTGTAAATGTCCGACCATAGTTGGTAAAAAGCGGGTAAGAAAAGGTTAAAATACCCCACTGTACACAATCAATAGCGGGAGCTGAGTTGTTTGGCTACAAGAAGGTGTGAAAGTCCGACCACGGTTTGTAAAAAGCGGGTAAGAAAAGGTTCGAATGCCCGAATATATACCATCAAAAGTGGAAGTGGATGTGTTCGGCTGCAAGAAGGTGTGAACGTCCGACCAAAGTTTGTAAAAAGCAGTTAAGAAAAGGTTCGAATATCCAACCAAACATAATCAAAAGCGGGAGCAGAGCTGTTCGACTGCAAGTAGGTGTGAATGTCAGATCATAATTTGCAAAAAGCTGATGAGAAAGGGTGAGAATGCCTGGCTATACACCATCAAATGCGGGAGCGGAAGTGTTCGGCTGTGAGTAGGTGTGAATGTCCAACCATAATTGCTGAAAAATGTGTTAGAAGAGACTAGAATGCCGGACAAGACATCATCAAATGCGGGAGCGGAGTTGTTCGGCTGTGAGTAGGTGTGAATCTCCGAGCATAGTTTGTAAAAAGGGGGTAAGAATAGGTTCGAATGCCCGAACATACACTATCAAAACAGGGAGCTGAGGTGGCTCAGCTGCAAGGTGTGAATGTCTGACTATAGTTTGTAAATAAGGTGCGAATGCCCAACAATGTATAATCAAAAGAGGGAGCGGAGGTTTTCGGCTACAAGAAGGTTTGAATGTCCGACCATAGTTTGTAAAAAGCGGGTAAGAAAAGGTTCAAGCGCCTGACTATACACCATCAAAAGCGGGAGCAGAGGTGTTCCGCTGTAAGACGGTGTGAATGTCCGACCATATTTGGTAAAAAGCGGGTAAGAAAAGGTTAAAATACCCGACTGTACACAATCAATAGCGGGAGAGGAGGTGTTCAGCTGCAAGAAGGTGTGAATGTCCACCCATAATTACTGAAAAATGGGTAAGAAAAGGTGCGAATGCCCAACCATACATTATCAAAAGCAGGTGTGAATGTCAGATCATAATTTGCAAAAAGCTGATGAGAAAGGGTGAGAATGCCCGACTATACACCATCAAATGTGGGAGCGGAGTTGTTCGGCTGTGAGTAAGTGTGAATCTCCGACCATAATTTCTGAAAAAAGTGTTAGAAAAGGTAAGAATGCCGGTCCATACATCATCAAAAGCGGGAGAGGTGGTGTTCGGCTGCAAGTAGGTGTGAATGTCCAGCCATAATTACTAACAAACGGGTAAAAAAAGGTAGTATTGCCATACCATACATGATCAAAACAGGGAGCGGAGGTGGTTCAGCTGCAAGAAGGTGTGAATGTCCGACTAAAGTTCAAATATATTAACAAAAGCGGGAGGAGAGGTCTTCGGATGAGAGTGGTTGAGAATTTCCAAAAATAATCTATAAAATGCGGTGAAAAAAAAGGTGTGATAGAACACTAAAAGGTGGAGCGGAAGTGTTCGGCTGCAAGAAGGTATGAATGTCCTACTATATTTGGTGAAAAGCAGGTGATGCAAGGTCTGAATGCCCAACCTTACATCATCAAAAGCGAGATCAGAGGTGTTTGGCTGCATGAAGGCCATAGTTTGCCAAAAGCGGGTAAGCTGCGAATGACCGACTAAATATCAACAAAAGGTCTTCGGATGCAAGTGGGTGTGAATATCCCACCATACAAGTATGGTGGAGAGGAAGCTGTGAACAGCTGACCATAGTTGGCAAAAAGCGGGTGAGAAAAGGTGCGAATGTCCAACCATACATGATCAAAACAGGGAGCGGAGGTTTTTGGCTGTGACAAGGTGTGAATGTCCACCCAAAATTAATGAAAAGCGGGCAACAAGTAGGTTTGAATGCCCAACCATACATCATCAAAAGCAGGAGTGGATGTGTTCGGCTACAAGAAGGTTTGAATGTCCGAGCATAGTTTGTAAAAAGCGGGTAAGAAAAGGTTCGAATGCCCAAACATACACCATCAAAAGAGGGAGAGGAGGTGTTCCGCTGTAAGA
The DNA here is from genome assembly GCF_036924035.1 of Leuresthes tenuis. Taxonomy (NCBI): domain Eukaryota; kingdom Metazoa; phylum Chordata; class Actinopteri; order Atheriniformes; family Atherinopsidae; genus Leuresthes; species Leuresthes tenuis. Next base: position 29,731,994 of record NW_027325368.1, on the reverse strand, counting down.
AGGTGTGAATGTCCGACTATAGTTGGTAAAAAAACGGGTAAGAAAAGGTTAAAATACCCGACTGTACACAATCAATAGCGGGAGCGGATGTGTTTGGCTACAATAATGTGTGACAGTCCGACCATGGTTTGTAAAAAACGGGTAAGAAAAGGTGCGAATGCCCGACAATGTATGATCAAAAGAGGGAGCGGAGGTTTTCGGCTACAAGAAGGTTTGAATGTCCGACCATAGTTAGTAAAAAGCGGGTAAGAAAAGGTTCAAATGCCTGACTATACACCATCAAAAGCGGGAGCGGAGGTGTTCCGCTGTAAGACGGTGTGAATGGGAGGTAGAGCCTTCAGTTATCAGGCCCCTCTCTTGTGGAATAAGCTGCCAGTAAATGTCCGGGAAGCAGACACCCTTTCCACTTTTAAGATTAGGCTTAAAACTTTTCTTTTCGATAAAGCTTATAGTTAGGGATGGCTCAGGTAATCCTGAAACATCCCATAGTTAAGCTGCTATAGGCTTAGACTGCTGGGGGACCTCATCTGTCACACCTTTCCTCACTTTGCTCTCTTTTTCCCCCTGTTTAATTTCAAAATTGATTTTATGTACATGTGACATTATTGTGGTTATTAACCTATGTTTCCCTGTTCCAACAGATATCCTTTGAATGGCGTTATGGTGTTTTTCCCCCCTCTTTTCCCTCTTTTCTGTCTTCTCAAACCCCAGCTGGTCGAGGCGGATGGCCACCCTTCCTGAGTCTGGTTCTGCCAGAGGTTTCTTCCTGTTAAAAGGGAGTCGTTCCTTTCCACAGTTGCCACAGGCACGCTCAGGACGGGAGATTGGACTGAAGACACATTTCGGTGCAATCTGTTGGTTTCCTTAGCTAGGATATTAATTTTTTGAATTAGCTCTATATGAATTAATTGGATTATGATTACAATGAATTGAATTCCAATTGGCTTGAATTGGACTATATTACTTAAGTGCCTTGAGATGACAATTGTTGTAATCTGGCGCTATATAAATAAAATTGAATTGAATTGAATTGAATTGAATTGAATGTCCAACCATAGTTGGTAAAAAGCGGGTAAGAAAAGGTTAAAATACCTGACTGTACACAATCAATAGCGGGAGCGGAGTTGTTCGGCTACAAGAAGGTGTGAAAGTTCAACCATGGTTTGTAAAAAGCTGCTAAGAAAAGGTTCGAATGCCCGAATATATACCATCAAAAGCGGGAGCAGAGCTGTTCGACTGCAAGTAGGTGTGAATGTCCAGCCATAATTACTCACAAACGGGTAAGGAAAGGTAGTATTGCCAGACCATACATGATCAAAACGGGGAGCTGAGGTGGTTCAGCTGCAAGGTGTGAATGTCTGACTATAGTTTGTAAAAAGCGGGTAAGACAAGGTGCGAATGCCCGACAATGTATGATCAAAAGAGGGAGTGGAGGTCTTCGGCTGCAAGGTCTGAATGTCCAACCATAATTTCTAAAAACCGGGTAAGAAAAGGCTCGAAAGCCCGACTATACACAATCAAAAGCGGGAGCGGGAGGTTTTCAGCTGCAAATCCTTCACTCAAACCAAGTGAAAACTGCTTTGTCCTTCATATTTATCAATGTCTAGATCGACTTCAACAAAGAACAACATTGTACTTTGCAGTAAAGAAAGAGCAAATCAAAAGTTTTAGGAATCCGAGAATAAGCTTATTTTCATGAGTTCTGCACGATTATTGATTTTACTATAAATGAATGCCTTCACTCAAACTATGTTAAAACTGCTTGGTCCTTCATATTTATCAATGTCTAGATTGACTTCAACAAAGAACAACACTGGATTTTGCAGTAGAAGAAAGAGCAACACTGAAGGATCAGTAATCCGAGAATAAGCTTATTTTCATACGTTCTGCATGATTTGGGATTTTATGTATAAAATGAATTCCTTCACTCAAACCAAGTGAAAACTTCTTTGTCCTTCATATTTATCAATGTCTAGATTTACTTCAACAAAGAACAACATTGTATTTTGCAGTATAGGAAAGAGCAACACTGGAGGATCAGGAATCCGAGAATAAGCTTACTTTCATGAGTCCTGCACGATTTCGGATTTTCCTATAAAATGAATTGCTTTGCTCAAACCAAGTTAAAATTGCTTTGTCCTTCATAGTTATCCATGTCTAAAATGTATAAAGCATAAAGTTCCTCATATTACCCTGAATGAGAAAGAAGCATCCCTTTGGTTGATCAATACGTTCCTTTTGCGGAGTTATGCATGATTTCGGATTTTGCTATAAAATTCATTCCTATTGATTGTGTACAATCGGGTATTTTAACCTTTTCTTACCCGCTTTTTACCAACTATGGTCGGACATTCACACCGTCTTACAGCGGAACATCTCCGCTCCCGCTTTTGATGGTGTATTGTCAGGCATTTGAACCTTTTCTTACCCGCTTTTTACAAACTATGGTCGGACATTCAAACCTTCTTGTAGCCGAAAACCTCTGCTCCCTCTTTTGATTATACATTGTCGGGCATTCGCACCTTATCTTACCCGCTTTTTACAAACTATAGTCAGACATTCACACCTTGGTGCTGAACCACCTCAGCTCCCTGTTTTGATCATGTATGGTCTGGCAATACTACCTTTTCTTACCCGTTTGTGAGTAATTATGGCTGGACATTCACACCTACTTGCAGTCGAACAGCTCTGCTCCCGCTTTTGATTATGTTTGGTTGGATATTCGAACCTTTTCTTAACTGCTTTTTACAAACTTTGGTCGGACGTTCACACCTTCTTGCAGCCGAACACCTCCGCTTCCACTTTTGATGGTATATATTCGGGCATTCGAACCTTTTCTTACCCGCTTTTTACAAACCGTGGTCGGACTTTCACACCTTCTTGTAGCCAAACAACTCCTCTCCCGCTTTTGATGGTGTATTGTCAGGCATTTGAACCTTTTCTTACCCGCTTTTTACCAAATATGGTCGGACATTCAAACCTTCTTGTAGCCAAAAACCTCCGCTCCATCTTTTGATCATACATTGTCGGGCATTCGCACCTTTTCTTACCCGCTTTTTACAAACTATGGTCGGACATTCAAACCTTCTTGTAGCCGAACACATCCACTCCTGCTTTTGATGATGTATGGTTGACCATTTTCACCTTTTCTTACCCATTTTTCAGTAATTTTGGGTGGACATTCACACCTTCTTGCAGCTGAACAACTCCTCTCCCGCTTATGATCATGTGCGGTTTGATATTCGAAAATTTTCTTTCATGTTTTAAAGCAATTATTGATGGACATTCAAATCTTCTTGTAGCCGAACACATCCACTCCTGCTTTTGATGATGTATGGTTTGGCATTCGCACCCTTTTTTTACCCATTTTTCAGGAATTTTGGGTGGACATTCAGACCTTCTTGCAGCCGAAAACCTCCGCTCCCTCTTTTGATCATACATTGTCGGGCATTCGCACCTTATCTTACCCGGTTTTTACAAACTATAGTCAGATATTCACACCTTGCAGCTGAACCACCTCCGCTCCCTGTTTTGATCATGTATGGTCTGGCAATACTACCTTTTCTTACCCGTTTGTGAGTAATTAATCCCAAAATATTGAGCATAAAATAAGTGTTTCTGCTGATGATGTATTACTTTTTCTTCAGAACTCACAGACGTCTCTCAGTCACACGATCACACTCATAAATAAATTCTCAGCACTTTCTGACTACTCTATCAACTGGTCTAAGACCACAGTTCTGCCCATTAACTGTAGGGTCCATAATATACCTGCGATCACTTTACAGTCAGGAAATATTAGATATTTAGGCATAAACATTTCCTCCAGGCTCTCAGAGCTAACAAAGCTAAATTATGTGCAATTATTAAAGACAGTAGAGGACGATCTCTCGTTGGAAGTCCTTACCTATATCACTTATGGGGAGAGTTACATCCATTAAAATGATGATACTACCAAAAGTTAACTATTTGTTCTCAATGATCCCCATAAAACCATCTGCTACTTGGTTTAAGTCACTAGATTCATGCATCTCCAAATTTCTGTGGAAAAACAAACCACCACGTATTAGTTTAAAAACCCTACAGAAGACCAAGGACAGTGGTGGATTAGATTTACCTCATTTTCAGCACTATTCCTTAGACAATAGGTTACAATATATATCAAAATGGTTTAAACCTTGTTGTTGTCACAGTTCCCAGAGACGTTGTAATCGTTGAGGATTCTATATTCACCCCCTCATTAGAGGCACGTAATGCAGATTGATGACACTGAATCTTCTTCTCTGTTCATTGCTGGCATCATTCCCAGCTTCGTAAGTGTTCGTGGCATTGTTAGCCTCTTCTTCTGGATCTTGATATCGAGAATCCTTTTGTATTTCTGGTTTGTCAGTCCTCTGTCTTCGTTCACCGGAGTCTTTGTCTTTTTGTCCTTGAGTTTGGTGATTTTTTCTTCTTTTGATGCCTTGACACAATGTGACAGGTGATACCACGTGGGAGATCCTGTAACTTGGATTGCTGTCCCTGTGCTGCGAAATGGCTGTGCTGCTCAAATGGTCTCTCCTTCATCATGGTTACATGCTGCCATTCCGACATCTCGCCATTCCGACAATTGGAGACCCATGTCGGAATGGCGACACTTAATTTTTTATCAAACGTCCCACCATTCCGACACTTTTTTCCTCCTATGGTCGGAATGGCGGTATGTTTTTTGTTTTTTTTAACATACCGCCATTCCGACAGTTCCTTTTAATAGCCTATTTTTTACCCAAAACATTTTGCACTAATGATATGCCGGCGCAAATACGCCCTAAAGTTTGGCGCACAAGCTTTGCACATGCAGAGGCCACAGCCTCGCAAACAAACTTTAATAATCTATTATCAAAATCCCCTGAATTTCAAATATAAAAATACAGATATTAATGTAACTATGGCGAGACTGAAACTGATTAAGCAGAAATACAGTGTCAGTGAGCTGTCACAGCAGCCAGCTGGAGCGGAGCTCTCCACAGAGCCCATGCGTCTTTTGCACGCTGTCATCAATCATAATAACGCTTGTCTATAAACATGTGTTAAACATATAAATTGCATGAACAGAAAGAAGGGACTCACCTGTTGAGTAACACACATTTCCTTATACGGAAAGCCTTGTCGGAATGGTGGGACATTTGAACGTCAGAATAGCGGGATGTCGCAATGGTGGGATGTCGGAATGGTGGGACGTTTGCATGTCGGAATGGTGGTATGTCGGAATGGTGGTATGTCAGAATGGTGGGATGTCGGAATAGCGGGATGTTGGAATGGCGGGATTTCGGAATGGGTGTTGCCACCCCCTTCATCATATACACAGTTATTTATACATCCCCTTCCACCATGAAGCGTTGTCCCTTTTTGTTTCTCTCTTTGTTCTTAAAATGCTGTTATGCATGTCTAAACCAATCCATTAAATTAGATCATTTTGGCAGTAAAGCGATCTACAATGTGCTTGGTCGCAAAGCTGCTCATCTGTGGTAAACAGCTCTTCAGAAAGGCATTCTTCAATTGATTTCACTAATTCTATGTAATAATTTTGTGATTTCCTACAAAACTACACTTCTTCTCCCATCTGTCTGAGTATTTAATATTGTCTGGGTCCCGTTAAAACATGTATTTTTCCCATCTAATTCCTTGTTTGCTTTAAAACAAGTATTCCCCATTTTCTATCCCTTCAGTAGCCAACCAGTTTGTATGGAGTACACTGGAGCAACTTGACTGATCAGTAAAACACTGCTCTTGTTGTCACCGCAAGGCTTCCCCCGTCGGTTGTTTCACTGAGACACTACTGAGTAATTATAACTCAACACAGTTAATACACATAACATTCCTATACATACTAACAAACAAACAAACAATTATTTATCGCAATTTTCTCATCTCTGTTTGAACGTACACCCAGGTAAATATTCCTGTAGTCTTCTCATACCGACTATGGACCCATTCATTGTTTAACTTCACTGTTTTGCAAATCCTAATTGAATATTACACATTGACATTGAACTTTACTTGATAAGCAGGTCTTCATTGCATTCAGCAGCCTATATGTGAGCATCTATGTGCAAGCTGTTCTTCTTTGCATTTATCAGCAGCAAGCAATTCTTCATTGCACATGCATATGAAAATAGTAAAACAATTCCAATGCGTTAGCGAAACCTTCTATATCAGGAGTGTCCATCATGATGCTGGGAATAAAACCTCTTTCCTAGAATAGTTCAACCTTCATTACTCAACTGATCATAACTCCGCAATGAGCACATTTCAAAGTATCATTCCTCTACATGTATTCAAAAATCTATGTGTAAATGTTTAATATTTCTTATATTTGTTGATGTCATTCTGTGTGCATGTGGCCTAAACCCAATCTCTGTGTGGCAATTTTAATTTAAACAAGTTGAACTCTGCCTCTGATCATTTAAAAAAGGTGTGTACCAATATCAACCTTTCTCAGGTAATTACTGATCCTACAAAACCAAAGAGATCCTTCAAGGTTGTCCCTGATTGGCTCAATCTTAACATATCAAAGGTAGAAAATCCGCAGTATCTGAACTTGGTGTTAGTTATCACTGCTCAATAGCCTGTATCAGAATTGCAAAAATGAAAACATTATGTCCACGCTTGGTATCCAGATCCTGAAACATCTCCATGAGCAGGCTTTTTTTTAACTGATCTGTTGAATAGTTATATGACACTGTTAAAATCCCAGATGAAGATCTAGCACTTGACCATTTTTGTAAATCTTCTAATTCCATAGTTGATAAACATGCCCCTTTTAAAAAGTATAGAACTTAGAACAGGTCTATCCCTGGCTTTCGGCAGAACGGTCTTCTTTACTTTTTTTTCCCCTTGTCCTGTTCAGCATTATGTCAGAAGAATTGTAGTCTGAATACCTTTGATGCCAAACAGATTTGTTTTGCCAAGGGAAGTTTTATAAATGTAAAGCTCCCCTTGATGCCCATTTATTTATTTCTGTTTACAATATATGACATGAACTGAACTGAACCGGACCGGGGGACAAGGAAAGAAGAAGAGGAAAGAAGAGGAAACAGAACAAAAATAGAAACAAAAACCAGACAACCAGCTGCTACACCTGTAAAAAACAAAACAGACAACAATCCATGGCCTATGAGGGGAATCCAGCCTTAGCGCCACCAGGAGCACCTGAAAGCAGACAAGCAGAGAAAAAACAAACACACAAACAAACAAAAACAAGCACAAGAAGCGGCAATCGCATACAACACAGCTGTGGATATAGATGACCTGAGACGACATGATAATACATCAACTGCTTAGTGACCATGCTACTGGACTAATGAATGTGTGTGTGTGTGTGTGAGAACATGCAACACCCATGGCACAGGACCTACATGATAACCGTGCTTAGTTATGAGTGTATAAGCGTACAGGGCCACAATCCACAGCCCCCCCCCTCCCCCCCCCCCCCCCCAAGCAATCAGAAGCAGGCAGAGAGGGCCACAAGACCCAGGCCACCAGCAGCCCCCACAGAGCACAGAACCCAGGCAGCCCACTGCAGGGGCAACCACGCATCCACCCAGAAGACTGCAGAGGAAGCCCTCGGAAAGAGCCCCCATAAGCATAGGGCAGAGGCACTCCGGGAACCAGGGATAACAGCCCACCGACCCCGCCAGGCCCCAGCCACCCAGACATGGGCCGTGCACTGGACCTGGGCCCCAGGAGCCCGAGCGCCCCCAAACCCCCCGGCAGAGGCCCCACCCAATACCCAGGAGGGCCAAGCGCCCCAGACAGCCACAAAGTGGGTCAGCGCCTGCCCCAGCGCCCCTGGCCAAGTGCCCTGGGAGTCAAGACGTGCCCACAGGTGGGTGAAGTCGCGAGAAGTGGGGAGAGGCAACGCTGATGCCCCATCGGGAGAAACACAGGCAGGCCAGGCGACAGCAAGTCCCAGATCCAGGCCCAATCATTACCACACACACTTTCACGTCCCATACATCCACACATCCACACATCCTACCTCCCTCGACTCTGCTGGGGTGTAGTGCAGCGGGCACACCAGGAGGCCAGCAACCCCCCAGCCACCACAGACCCCGAACCAGCAGAACAATTAATTAATCCTCCTGGCCCCTCCTGCCCCAAGCAGACACCAGGAAGCAGGGGTGTGCGAAGAAGACCCCTCCCCTCACCCTTCTGGCTCTTCAATATTTTCCAATAGTGAGCAATTAAAATTGAGGGGCAGCCAAACTTGTAGAACTGGGAGCGCGGCACTCTGGGCAGCCTACATACCCAAAGAGCCCCGCCCACCAGATGCCACTCAGTGTAACCACCCCCCAAGACCTAATGTGTGTGTGTGAGTGTGTTTGATAAGTAGTAATGTCTAAGGTGTAATTAAAACAGGGGCAGGGAACTGCAGAGTGCAACCAAAGGGGACCACCTACGTGGCCCCATCCACTACACCCCACCGAACACACACGCCCCCAAAACCCTTCATGTGTGAGTGTGTGCTGTGTACAGGAGCAAGAAGGGAGAGGGGTATGGGGATATATACCGAGAGGCATCCCCGCTACCTGAGAGCCAACAATGGGCAGGAGGGCCTGATGTCCACCAGGCTCGGGGCCTGCAGCGACCATATTCCGGGAGCTACTGTACCCCCAGAAGGTACCCATCCCGCCCCACCCCACTCAACCCAACCCCACCCAGGAGGACCTATACAAAAAACAAACAAACAACATCAAAAAACAAACAAACAAACCACCCGGTCACACCAGTCGCAGCAGCCCGGGCCTGAGACCCACCATCACCCAGCAACCCACCACCACCACTATGTGATAAAACTAATCAGAGGGGACCAGAGAGAATGAAATTCAGCCAATTGATGTTTTGAGGAGGCAGACATTGTTTCCATGCTAATATAATCTAAAAGAAAATTTCTAAACTGGTTAATACACAGATTGTTCTTCGCTTTCCAGTTCATGAGAATAGTTTTCTTTGCGATACATAACACTGTGACAACCATGTGTGCTGAGTTAATTTCCATGTTGATGTTGTCTAAGTCACCCAGTATGCACAGTGTGGGGCATGCAGGGATGCTACACTTTAGCCATGTTGATAGGTCCTCACAGACTTCAAGCCAGAACTTCTGGACAGGCGCAGAAAACCACAAAGCGTGTGCATAATCATCAGGTGTGTTATCTGTGCAATGTGAGCAGATGTTTGAGTGTGTTAGACCCATCCTGAACATCCTTTGTCCTGTATAGTGTGTTCTATGAAGGATTTTGTATTGTATGAGCTGTAAATTAGGATTTCGAGTCTTTATGAAGGTGTTCAAACATATTTGTGGTTAGAAGCTATGACCAGAACTGATGGATAAATCTGCCTCCAATTTTGAGGATGGAAGAGACATTGTGTCATCTATCTTAGACAATAATTTATATATTTTTGATAGTAGATTTGGGGTACAGATGCTTAGAAATTCTGCTACCCTAGTCGGGGGTTGTAAGTCTGGTTGGTGGAGGATATATCCATCCATCCATCCATCATCTGCCGCTTATCCGGGGGTCGGGTCGCGGGGGCAGCAGCTTGAGCAGAGAAACCCAGACGTCTCTGTCCCCGGCCACATCCTCCAGCTCTTCCGGGGGGCCCCCGAGGCGTTCCCAGGCCAGCCGAGAGACATAGTCTCTCCAACGTGTCCTGGGTCTCCCCCGGGGTCTCCTCCCAGTGGGACGTGCCCGGAACACCTCCCCAGGGAGGCACCCAGGGGGCATCCTAACCAGATGCCCGAGCCACCTCATCTGACTCCTCTCAATGCGGAGGAGCAGCGGTTCTACTCCGAGCCCCTCCCGGATGACTGAGCTTCTCACCATCATAAGCGGGAGAGGAGGTGTTCAGCTGCAAGAAGGTGTGAATGTCCACCCATAATTACTGAAAAATGGGTAAGAAAAGGTGCGAATGCCCAAACATACATCATCAAAAGCAGGAGTGGATGTGTTGGGCTACAAGAAGGTTTGAAAGTCAAACCATGGTTTGTAAAAAACGGGTAAGAAAAGGTGCGAATGCCCGACAATGTATGATCAAAAGAGGGAGCGGAGGTTTTTGGCTACAAGAAGGTTTGAATGTCCGACCATAGTTTGTAAAAAGCGGGTAAGAAAAGGTTCAAATGCCTGACAATACACCATCAAAAGCGGGAGCGGAGGTGTTCCGCTGTAAGAAGGTGTGAATGTCCGACCATAGTTGGTAAAAAGCGGGTAAGAAAAGGTTAAAATACCCGACTGTACACAATCAATATCGGGAGCGGAGTTGTTCGGCTACTAAAAGATGTGAAAGTCCGACTATGGTTTGTAAAAAGCGGGTGAGAAAAGGTGCTAATGCCCAACAATGTATGATCAAAAGAGGGAGTGGAGGTTTTCGGCTGTAAGAAGGTCTGAATGTCCAACTATAATTTGTAAAAACCGGGTAAGAAAAGGCTTGAAAGCCCGACTATACACCATCATAAGCGGGAGAGGAGGTGTTCAGCTGCAAGAAGGTGTGAATGTCCACCCATAATTACTGAAAAATGGGTAAGAAAAGGTGCGAATGCCCAAACATACATCATCAAAAGCAGGAGTGGATGTGTTGGGCTACAAGAAGGTTTGAAAGTCCGACCATGGTTTGTAAAAAACGGGTAAGAAAAGTGCGAATGCCCGACAATGTATGATCAAAAGAGGGAGCGGAGGTTTTTGGCTACAAGAAGGTTTGAATGTCCGACCATAGTTTGTAAAAAGCGGGTAAGAAAAGGTTCAAATGCCTGACAATACACCATCAAAAGCGGGAGCGGAGGTGTTCCGCTGTAAGAAGGTGTGAATGTCCGACCATAGTTGGTAAAAAGCGGGTAAGAAAAGGTTAAAATACCCGACTGTACACAATCAATAGCGGGAGCGGAGTTGTTTAGCTACAAGAAGGTGTGAAAGTCCAACCATGGTTTGTAAAAAGCTGGTAAGAAAAGGTTCGAATGCCCGAATATATACCATCAAAAGCGGAAGCGGAGGTGTTCGGCTGCAAGAAGGTGTGAACGTCCGACCAAAGTTTGTAAAAAGCAGTTAAGAAAAGGTTCGAATATCCAACCAAACATAATCAAAAGCGGGAGCAGAGCTGTTCGACTGCAAGTAGGTGTGAATGTCCAGCCATAATTACTCACAAACGGGTAAGAAAAGGTAGTATTGCCAGACCATACATGATCAAAACAGGGAGCTGAGGTGGTTCAGCACCAAGGTGTGAATGTCTGACTATAGTTTGTAAAAAGCGGGTAAGCTGCGAATGACCGACTAAATATCAACAAAAGGTCTTCGGATGCAAGTGGGTGTGAATATCCCACCATACAAGTATGGTGGAGAGGAAGCTGTGAACAGCCGACCATAGTTTGCAAAAAGCGGGTGAGACAAGGTGCGAATGTCCAACCATACATGATCAAAACAGGGAGCGGAGGTGTTTGGCTGTGACAAGGTGTGAATGTCCACCCAAAATTAATGAAAAGCGGGCAAAAGGTAGGTTTGAATGCCCAAGCATACATCATCAAAAGAAGGAGTGGATGTGTTCGGCTACAAGAAGGTTTAATGTCCGAGCATAGTTTGTAAAAAGCGGGTAAGAAAAGGTTCGAATGCCCAAACATACACCATCAAAAGAGGGAGCGGAGGTGTTCCGCTGTAAGAAGGTGTGAATGTCCGACCATAGTTGGTAAAAAGCGGGTAAGAAAAGGTTAAAATACCCGACTGTACACAATCAATAGCGGGAGCGGAGTTGTTTAGCTACAAGAAGGTGTGAAAGTCCAACCATGGTTTGTAAAAAGCTGGTAAGAAAAGGTTCGAATGCCCGAATATATACCATCAAAAGCGGAAGCGGAGGTGTTCGGCTGCAAGAAGGTGTGAACGTCCGACCAAAGTTTGTAAAAAGCAGTTAAGAAAAGGTTCGAATATCCAACCAAACATAATCAAAAGCGGGAGCAGAGCTGTTCGACTGCAAGTAGGTGTGAATGTCCAGCCATAATTACTCACAAACGGGTAAGAAAAGGTAGTATTGCCAGACCATACATGATCAAAACAGGGAGCTGAGGTGGTTCAGCACCAAGGTGTGAATGTCTGACTATAGTTTGTAAAAAGCGGGTAAGCTGCGAATGACCGACTAAATATCAACAAAAGGTCTTCGGATGCAAGTGGGTGTGAATATCCCACCATACAAGTATGGTGGAGAGGAAGCTGTGAACAGCCGACCATAGTTTGCAAAAAGCGGGTGAGACAAGGTGCGAATGTCCAACCATACATGATCAAAACAGGGAGCGGAGGTGTTTGGCTGTGACAAGGTGTGAATGTCCACCCAAAATTAATGAAAAGCGGGCAAAAAGTAGGTTTGAATGCCCAAGCATACATCATCAAAAGAAGGAGTGGATGTGTTCGGCTACAAGAAGGTTTGAATGTCCGAGCATAGTTTGTAAAAAGCGGGTAAGAAAAGGTTCGAATGCCCAAACATACACCATCAAAAGTGGGAGCGGAGGTGTTCCGCTGTAAGAAGGTGTGAATGTCCGACCATAGTTGGTAAAAAGTGGGTAAGAAAAGGTTAAAATACCCGACTGTACACAATCAATAGGGGGAGCGGAGTTGTTCGGCTACAAGAAGGTGTGAAAGTCCAACCATGGTTTGTAAAAAGCTGCTAAGAAAAGGTTCGAATGCCCGAATATATACCATCAAAAGCGGAAGCGGAGGTGTTCGGCTGCAAGAAGGTGTGAACGTCCGACCAAAGTTTGTAAAAAGCAGTAAAGAAAAGGTTCGAATATCCAAACATAATTAAAAGCGAGAGAGATTGTGTTCAGCTGCAAGTAGGTGTGAATATCCAGCCATAATTACTCACAAACGGGTAAGAAAATGTAGTATTGCCAGACCATACATGATCAAAACAGGGAGCGGAGGTGGTTTAGCTGCAAAAAGGGGTGAATGTCCAACTAAAGTTCAAATATATTAACAAAAGCGGGAGGAGAGGTCTTCGGATTAGAGTGGTTGAAATTTCCAACCATAATCTATAAAATGCGGTGAAAAAAAAGGTGTGAAGGAATGAATTTTATAGCAAAATCCGAAATCATGCATAACTCCGCAAAAGGAACGTATTGCTCAACCAAAGGGATGCTTCTTTCTCATTCAGGGTAATATGAGGAACTTTATGCTTGATACATTTTAGACATGGATAACTATGAAGGACAAAGCAATTTTAACTTGGTTTGAGCAAAGCAATTCATTTTATAGGAAAATCCGAAATCGTGCAGGACTCATGAAAGTAAGCTTATTCTCGGATTCCTGATCCTCCAGTGTTGCTCTTTCCTATACTGCCTTTCCTATACAGCCTTGTTCTTTGTTGAAATCGATATAGACATTGATAAATATGAAGGACAAAGCAGTTTCCACTTTGTTTGAGTGAAGGAATTAATTTTATAGCAAAATCCCAAATCAAGCAGAACGTATGAAAATAAGCGTGTTTTCGGATTCCTGATCCTTCAGTGTTGCTATTTCTTCTACTGCAAAATACAATGTTGTTCTTTGTTGAAGTCAATCTAGACATTGATAAATATGGACACAGCAGTTTTAACATAGTTTGAGTAAAGGAATTCATTTTATACATAAAATCCCAAATCATGCAGAACGTATGAAAATAAGCTTATTCTCGGATTTCTGTTCCTTCAAGTGTTGCTCTTTCTACTACTGCAAAATACGTTGTTCTTTGTTGAAGTAAATCTACACATTGATAAATATGAAGGACAAAGCAGTTTTCACTTGGTTTGAGTGAAGGAATTCATTTTATACATAAAATCCCAAATCATGCAGAACGTATGAAAAGAAGCTTATTCTCGGATTCCTGATCCTTCAGTGTTGCTTTTTCTTCTACTGCAAAATACAATGTTGTTCTTTGTTGAAGTCGATCTAGACATTGATAAATATGAAGGACAAAGCAGTTTTAACTTGGTTTGAGTGAAGGAATTCATTTTATACATAAAATCCCAAATCATGCAGAACGTATGAAAATAAGCTTATTCTAGGATTACTGATCCTTCAGTGTTGCTCTTTCTTCTACTGCAAATTCCAGTGTTGTTCTTTGTTGAAGTCAATCTAGACATTGATAAATATGAAGGACAAAGCAGTTTTAACATAGTTTGAGTGAAAGCATTCATTTATAGTAAAATCAATAATCGTGCAGAACTCATGAAAATAAGCTTATTCTCGGATTCCTAAAACTTTTGATTTGCTCTTTCTTTACTGCAAAGTACAATGTTGTTCTTTGTTGAAGTCGATCTAGACATTGATAAATATGAAGGACAAAGCAGTTTTCACTTGGTTTGAGTGAAGGATTTGCAGCTGAAAACCTCCCGCTCCCGCTTTTGATTGTGTATAGTCGGGCATTCGCACCTTGTCTTACCCGCTTTTTACAAACTATAGTCAGACATTCACACCTTGCAGCTGAACCACCTCAGCTCCCTGTTTTGATCATGTATGGTCTGGCAATACTACCTTTTCTTACCCGTTTGTGAGTAATTATGGCTGGACATTCACACCTACTTGCAGTCGAACAGCTCTGCTCCCGCTTTTGATGGTATATATTCGGGCATTGGAACCTTTTCTTAACTGCTTTTTCTCAAACTTTGGTCGGACGTTCACACCTTCTTGCAGCCGAACACCTCCGCTTCCGCTTTTGATGGTGTATAGTCAGGCATTTGAACCTTTTCTTACCCGCTTTTTACAAACCGTGGTCGGACTTTCACACCTTCTTGTAGCCAAACAACTCCGCTCCCGCTATTGATTTTGTACAGTCAGGTATTTTAACCTTTTCTTACCCGCTTTTTACCAACTATGGTCGGACATTTACACCTTACAGCGGAACACCTCCGCTCCCTCTTTTGATGGTCTATGTTCGGGCATTCGAACCTTTTCTTACCCGCTTTTTACAAACTATGGTCGGACATTCAAACCTTCTTGTAGCCGAACACATCCACTCCTGCTTTTGATGATGTATGGTTGGGCATTTTCACCTTTTCTTACCCATTTTTCAGTAATTATTGGTGGACATTCACACCTTCTTGCAGCTGAACAACTCCTCTCCCGCTTATGATCATGTGCGGTTTGATATTCGAAAATTTTCTTTCATGTTTTAAAGCAATTATTGATGGACATTCAAATCTTCTTGTAGCCGAACACATCCACTCCTGCTTTTGATGATGTATGGTAACCTTTTCTTACCCGCTTTTTACAAACTATGGTCGGACATTCAAACCTTCTTGAAGCCAAAAACCTCCGCTCCCTCTTTTGATCTTACATTGTCGGGCATTCGCACCTTATCTTACCCGCTTTTTACAAACTATAGTCAGACATTCACACCTTGCAGCTGAACCACCTCCGCTCCCTGTTTTGATCATGTATGGTCTGGCAATACTACCTTTTCTTACCCGTTTGTGAGTAATTAATCCCAAAATATTGAGCATAAAATAAGTCTTTATGCTGATGATGTATTACTTTTCCTTCAGAACTCACAGACGTCTCTCAGTCACACGATCACACTCATAAATAAATTCTCAGCACTTTCTGACTACTCTATCAACTGGTCTAAGACCACAGTTCTGCCCATTAACTGTAGGGTCCATAATATACCTGCGATCACTTTACAGTCAGGAAATATTAGATATTTAGGCATAAACATTTCCTCCAGGCTCTCAGAGCTAACAAAGCTAAATTATGTGCAATTATTAAAGACAGTAGAGGACGATCTCTCGTTGGAAGTCCTTACCTATATCACTTATGGGGAGAGTTACATCCATTAAAATGATGATACTACCAAAAGTTAACTATTTGTTCTCAATGATCCCCATAAAACCATCTGCTACTTGGTTTAAGTCACTAGATTCATGCATCTCCAAATTTCTGTGGAAAAACAAACCACCACGTATTAGTTTAAAAACCCTACAGAAGACCAAGGACAGTGGTGGATTAGATTTACCTCATTTTCAGCACTATTCCTTAGACAATAGGTTACAATATATATCAAAATGGTTTAAACCTTGTTGTTGTCACAGTTCCCAGAGACGTTGTAATCGTTGAGGATTCTATATTCACCCCCTCATTAGAGGCACGTAATGCAGATTGATGACACTGAATCTTCTTCTCTGTTCATTGCTGGCATCATTCCCAGCTTCGTAAGTGTTCGTGGCATTGTTAGCCTCTTCTTCTGGATCTTGATATCGAGAATCCTTTTGTATTTCTGGTTTGTCAGTCCTCTGTCTTCGTTCACCGGAGTCTTTGTCTTTTTGTCCTTGAGTTTGGTGATTTTTTCTTCTTTTGATGCCTTGACACAATGTGACAGGTGATACCACGTGGGAGATCCTGTAACTTGGATTGCTGTCCCTGTGCTGCGAAATGGCTGTGCTGCTCAAATGGTCTCTCCTTCATCATGGTTACATGCTGCCATTCCGACATCTCGCCATTCCGACATGGGTCTCCAATTGTCGGAATGGCGACACTTAATTTTTTATCAAACGTCCCACCATTCCGACACTTTTTTCCTCCTATGGTCGGAATGGCGGTATGTTTTTTGTTTTTTTTAACATACCGCCATTCCGACAGTTCCTTTTAATAGCCTATTTTTTACCCAAAACATTTTGCACTAATGATATGCCGGCGCAAATACGCCCTAAAGTTTGGCGCACAAGCTTTGCACATGCAGAGGCCACAGCCTCGCAAACAAACTTTAATAATCTATTATCAAAATCCCCTGAATTTCAAATATAAAAATACAGATATTAATGTAACTCTGGCGAGACTGAAACTGATTAAGCAGAAATACAGTGTCAGTGAGCTGTCACAGCAGCCAGCTGGAGCGGAGCTCTCCACAGAGCCCATGCGTCTTTTGCACGCTGTCATCATATGCAAAAGTAATAATTGCAATTACAGATATCACGGCTACTGCACAGGACACAGTTGCGAGCACTCTGCCTTGCCTTGCCAATAGGAGAAGAGAGAAATGACAGCATAGAACGTATAAAACACAACAAAATGCAGTAAAAACGTTTATTCATGTTATTCACGTGATTTATGAGTACTCACTCCAATTTTGGGAAGCGCGGATGGGTTTTGCGCATTTGGCACAAACACACGGTTGTAGCTTTATACAGCCTGTTGATATCTTAAGGACCTAAACTGGTCACACCTGGGAGTAAATGTCATGTAGAG
Source organism: Leuresthes tenuis (assembly GCF_036924035.1). Classification (NCBI taxonomy): domain Eukaryota; kingdom Metazoa; phylum Chordata; class Actinopteri; order Atheriniformes; family Atherinopsidae; genus Leuresthes; species Leuresthes tenuis. The sequence goes on along the minus strand of NW_027325368.1, from coordinate 29,714,760 downwards.
ATTGTTTTTACATGACATTACAGCTGAACATATAGCTTTCATCCACAAACCAACGTGGGAGAGCCCGAAGACGCATGTGCCAGACGCACATAGGCATGCGTAAAACCAATTTTGACCACTTCATACTGTTTATTTGCTTTCTTTTAGTTAACTTTCGTTTCTTTTGGATTCTTGTGCGTGTTATGGAGCCGTTTTGGTCCATGTTTGTAAGCCTTTTTTTCCTGGATTAAATTTTCGGAAGTTGAAACAAGTGGCATTGGAGTGTGTGATTGAAAACCACCGCGGACTGCTTCTCCTCCTCCAGTTGCCGAGACTTTGTGTTTTTAATAACGCTTGTCTATAAACATGTGTTAAACATATAAATTGCATGAACAGAAAGAAGGGACTCACCTGTTGAGTAACACACATTTCCTTATACGGAAAGCCTTGTCGGAATGGTGGGACATTTGAACGTCAGAATAGCGGGATGTCGCAATGGTGGGATGTCGGAATGGTGGGACGTTTGCATGTCGGAATGGTGGTATGTCGGAATGGTGGTATGTCGGAATGGTGGGATGTCGGAATAGCGGGATGTCGGAATGGCGGGATTTCGGAATGGGTGTTGCCACCCCCTTCATCATATACACAGTTATTTATACATCACCTTCCACCATGAAGCGTTGTCCCTTTTTGTTTCTCTCTTTGTTCTTAAAATGCTGTTATGCATGTCTAAACCAATCCATTAAATGAGATCATTTTGGCAGTAAAGCGATCTACAATGTGCTTGGTCGCAAAGCTGCTCATCTGTGGTAAACAGCTCTTCAGAAAGGCATTCTTCAATTGATTTCACTAATTCTATGTAATAATTTTGTGATTTCCTACAAAACTACAGTTCTTCTCCCATCTGTCTGAGTATTTAATATTGTCTGGGTCCCGTTAAAACATGTATTTTTCCCATCTAATTCCTTGTTTGCTTTAAAACAAGTATTCCCCATTTTCTATCCCTTCAGTAGCCAACCAGTTTGTATGGAGTACACTGGAGCAACTTGACTGATCAGTAAAACACTGCTTTTGTTGTCACCGCAAGGCTTCCCCCGTTGGTTGTTTCACTGAGACACTACTGAGTAACTATAACTCAACACAGTTTATACACATAACATTCATATACATACTAACAAACAAACAAACAATTATTTATCGCAATTTTCTCATCTCTGTTTGAACGTACACCCAGGTAAATATTCCTGTAGTCTTCTCATACCGACTATGGACCCATTCATTGTTTAACTTCACTGTTTTGCAAATCCTAATTGAATATTACACATTGACATTGAACTTTACTTGATAAGCAGGTCTTCATTGCATTCAGCAGCCTATATGTGAGCATCTATGTGTAAGCTGTTCTTCTTTGCATTTATCAGCAGCAAGCAATTCTTCATTGCACATGCATATGAAAATAGTAAAACAATTCCAATGCGTTAGCGAAACCTTCTATATCAGGAGTGTCCATCATGATGCTGGGAATAGAACCTCTTTCCCAGAATAGTTCAACCTTCATTACTCAACTGATCATAACTCCGCAATGAGCACATTTCAAAGTATCATTCCTCTACATATATTCAAAAATCTATGTGTAAATGTTTAATATTTCTTATATTTGTTGGTGTCATTCTGTGTGCATGTGGCCTAAACCCAATCTCTGTGTGGCAATTTTAATTTAAACAAGTTGAACTCTGCCTCTGATCATTTAAAAAAGGTGTGTACCAATATCAACCTTTCTCAGGTAATTACAGATCCTACAAAACCAAAGAGATCCTTCAAGGTTGTCCCTGATTGGCTCAATCTTAACAAATCAAAGGTAGAAAATCCGCAGTATCTGAACTTGGTGTTAGTTATCACTGCTCAATAGCCTGTATCAGAATTGCAAAAATGAAAACATTAGGTCCACGCTTGGTATCCAGATCCTGAAACATCTCCATGAGCAGGCTTTTTTTTAACTGATCTGTTGAATAGTTATATGACACTGTTAAAATCCCAGATGAAGATCTAGCACTTGACCATTTTTGTAAATCTTCTAATTCCATAGTTGATAAACACGCCCCTTTTAAAAAGTATAGAACTTAGAACAGGTCTATCCCTGGCTTTCGGCAGAACTGTCTTCTTTACTTTTTTTTCCCCTTGTCCTGTTCAGCATTATGTCAGAAGAATTGTAGTCTGAATACCTTTGATGCCAAACAGATTTGTTTTGCCAAGGGAAGTTTTATAAATGTAAAGCTCCCCTTGATGCCAATTTATTTATTTCTGTTTACAATATATGACATGAACTGAACTGAACCGGACCGGGGGACAAGGAAAGAAGAAGAGGAAAGAAGAGGAAACAGAACAAAAATAGAAACAAAAACCAGACAACCAGCTGCTACACCTGTAAAAAACAAAACAGACAACAATCCATGGCCTATGAGGGGAATCCAGCCTTAGCGCCACCAGGAGCACCTGAAAGCAGACAAGCAGAGAAAAAACAAACACACAAACAAACAAAAACAAGCACAAGAAGCGGCAATCGCATACAACACAGCTGTGGATATAGATGACCTGAGACGACATGATAATACATCAACTGCTTAGTGACCATGCTACTGGACTAATGAATGTGTGTGTGTGTGTGTGAGAACATGCAACACCCATGGCACAGGACCTACATGATAACCGTGCTTAGTAATGAGTGTATAAGCGTACAGGGCCAAAATCCACAGCCCCCCCCCCAAGCAATCAGAAGCAGGCAGAGAGGGCCACAAGACCCAGGCCACCAGCAGCCCCCACAGAGCACAGAACCCAGGCAGCCCACCGCAGGGGCAACCACGCATCCACCCAGAAGACTGCAGAGGAAGCCCCCGGAAAGAGCCCCCATAAGCATAGGGCAGAGGCACTCCGGGAACAAGGGGCAACAGCCCACCGACCCCGCCAGGCCCCAGCCGCCCAGACATGGGCCGTGCACTGGACCTGGGCCCCAGGAGCCCGAGCGCCCCCAAACCCCCCGGCAGAGGCCCCACCTAATACCCAGGAGGGCCAAGCGCCCCAGACAGCCACAAAGTGGGTCAGCGCCTGCCCCAGCGCCCCTGGCCAAGTGCCCTGGGAGTCAAGACGTGCCCACAAGTGGGTGAAGTCGCGAGCAGTGGGGAGAGGCAACGCTGATGCCCCATCGGGAGAAACACAGGCAGGCCAGGCGACAGCAAGTCCCAGATCCAGGCCCAATCATTACCACACACACTTTCACGTCCCATACATCCACACATCCACACATCCTACCTCCCTCGACTCTGCTGGGGTGTAGTGCAGCGGGAACACCAAGAGGCCAGCAACCCCCCAGCCACCACAGACCCCGAACCAGCAGAACAATTAATTAATCCTCCTGGCCCCTCCTGCCCCGAGCAGACACCAGGAAGCAGGGGTGTGCGAAGAAGACCCCTCCCCTCACCCTTCTGGCTCTTCAATATTTTCTAATAGTGAGCAATTAAAATTGAGGGGCAGCCAAACTTGTAGAACTGGGAGCGCGGCACTCTGGGCAGCCTACATACCCAAAGAGCCCCGCCCACCAGATGCCACTCAGTGTAACCACCCCCCAAGACCTAATGTGTGTGTGTGAGTGTGTTTGATAAGTAGTAATGTCTAAGGTGTAATTAAAACAGGGGCAGGGAACTGCAGAGTGCAACCAAAGGGGACCACCTACGTGGCCCCATCCACTACACCCCACCGAACACACACGCCCCCAAAACCCTTCATGTGTGAGTGTGTGCTGTGTACAGGAGCCAGAAGGGAGACGGGTATGGGGATATATACCGGGGGAGCTACTCTCCCCCAGAGAGGGCAGCCAGGGACTGGCTGCAATAGGCATCCCCGCTACCTGGGAGCCAACAATGGGCAGGAGGGCCTGATGTCCACCAGGCTCGGGGCCTGCAGCGACCATATTCCGGGAGCTACTGTACCCCCAGAAGGTACCCATCCCGCCCCACCCCACTCAACCCAATCCCACCCAGGAGGACCTCTACAAAAAACAAACAAACAAACTACCCGGTCACACCAGTTGCAGCAGCCCGGGCCTGAGACCCACCATCACCCAGCAACCCACCACCACCACTATGTGATAAAACTAATCAGAGGGGACCAGAGAGAATGAAATTCAGCCAATTGATGTTTTGAGGAGGCAGACATTGTTTCCATGCTAATATAATCTAAAAGAAAATTTCTAAACTGGTTAATACACAGATTGTTCTTCGCTTTCCAGTTCATGAGAATAGTTTTCTTTGCGATACATAACACTGTGACAACCATGTGTGCTGAGTTAATTTCCATGTTGATGTTGTCTAAGTCACCCAGTATGCACAGTGTGGGGCATGCAGGGATGCTACACTTTAGCCATGTTGATAGGTCCTCACAGACTTCAAGCCAGAACTTCTGGACAGGCGCAGAAAACCACAAAGCGTGTGCATAATCATCAGGTGTGTTATCTGTGCAATGTGAGCAGATGTTTGAGTGTGTTAGACCCATCCTGAACATCCTTTGTCCTGTATAGTGTGTTCTATGAAGGATTTTGTATTGTATGAGCTGTAAATTAGGATTTCGAGACTTTATGAAGGTGTTCAAACATATTTGTGGTTAGAAGCTATGACCAGAACTGATGGATAAATCTGCCTCCCATTTTGAGGATGGAAGAGACATTGTGTCATCTATCTTAGACAATAATTTATATATTTTTGATAGTAGTTTTGGGGTACAGCTGCTTAGAAATTCTGCTACCCTAGTCGGGGGTTGTAAGTCTGGTTGGTGGAGGATATATCCATCCATCCATCCATCATCTGCCGCTTATCCGGGGGTCGGGTCGCGGGGGCAGCAGCTTGAGCAGAGAAACCCAGACGTCTCTGTCCCCGGCCACTTCCTCCAGCTCTTCCAGGGGGACCCTGAGGCGTTCCCAGGCCAGCCGAGAGACATAGTCTCTCCAACGTGTCCTGGGTCTCCCCCGGGGTCTCCTCCCAGTGGGACGTGCCCGGAACACCTCCCCAGGGAGGCGCCCAGGGGGCATCCTAACCAGATGCCCGAGCCACCTCATCTGACTCCTCTCAATGCGGAGGAGCAGCGGTTCTACTCCGAGCCCCTCCCGGATGACTGAGCTTCTCACCCTATCTCTAAGGGAGAGCCCAGACACCCTGCGGAGGAAACCCATTTCGGCCGCTTGTATTCGCGATCTTGTTCTTTCGGTCACTACCCACAACTCGTGACCATAGGTGAGGATGGGAACGTAGATTGACCAGTAAGTAGAGAGCTGAGCCAGAAGGCCGACGGGTGCAGAGCCTGCGACACTGCAGGCGCCGCACCGATCCGCCCGTCAATCTCCCGCTCCATTCGTCCGTCACTCGTGAACAAGACCCCGAGATACTTGAACTCCTCCTCTTGGGGAAGGATCTCATTCCCGACCCGGAGAGAGCATTCCACCCTTTTCCGGCTGAGAACCATAGTCTCGGATTTGGAGGTGCTGATTCTCATCCCAGCCGCTTCACACTCGGCTGCGAATCACTCCAGTGAGAGCTGAAGGTCACGGCCTGACGACGCTAACAGAACCACATCATCTGCAAAAAGCAGAGACCCGATTCTGAGGTCGCCAAATGGGACACCCTCAACGCCCTGGCTCCGCCTAGAAATTCTGTCCATAAAAGTTAGGAACAGAATCGGTGACAAAGGGCAGCCCTGACGGAGTCCAACTCTCACCGGAAACGTATCTGACTTACTGCCGGCAATGCGGACCAAACTCTGGCACCGGTCATACAGAGACCGAACGGCCCCTATCAAGGGGTCCGGCACTCCATATTCCCGGAGCACCCCCCACAGGACTCCACGAGGGACACGGTCGAACGCTTTCTCCAAGTCCACAAAACACATGTAGACTGGTTGGGCGAACTCCCATGCACCCTCCAGGATCCTGCCGAGGGTATAGAGCTGGTCCACTGTTCCACGGCCAGGACGAAAGCCACACTGCATCTCCTGAATCCGAGGCTCGATTATCCGACGGATCCTCCTCTCCAATACCCCCGAATAGACCTTACCAGGGAGGCTGAGGAGTGTGATACCCCTATAGTTGGAACACACCCTCCGGTCCCCCTTTTTAAAGAGGGGGACCACCACCCCAATCTGCCAGTCCAGAGGCACTGTCCCCGATGTCCACGCGATACTGCAGAGGCGTGTCAGCCAAGACAGCCCTACAACATCCAGTGCCTTGAGAAACTCAGGACGGACCTCATCCACCCCCGGGGCCTTGCCACCGAGGAGCTTTTTAACCACCTCGGCAACCTCAGCCCCAGAAATGGGAGGCCCCGTCTCCGAGCTCTCCGACTCTGCCTCTTCCGAGCACGTGTTGGTAGGATTGAGGAGTTCCTCGAAGTACTCCCCCCACCGACTCACAACATCCCTAGTTGAGGTCAGCAAAGCCCCGTCCGCACTGTAAACAGTGTTGACTGTGAGCCGCTTCCCCCCCCTGAGACGCCGGATGGTGGACCAGAATCTTTTCGAGGCCGTCCGGAAATCGTTCTCCATGGTCTCACCGAACTCCTCCCAGGCCCGAGTTTTTGCCTCAGCAACCGCCGAAGCCGCGGCCCGTCTGGCCCGTCGGTACCTATCAGCTTCTTCCAGGGTCCCACTGGCCAAAAAGGCCCGATAGGACTCCTTCTTCAGCTTGACGGCTTCCCTCACCACTGGTGTCCACCAGCAGGTTCGAGGGTTGCCGCCACGACAGGCACCGACCACCTTACGGCCACAACTCCGACCAGCTGCCTCGGCAATGGAGTCACGGAACATGGCCCATTTAATGTCCCCCACCTCAAATATGGTTGAAGCTCTGCCGGAGGTGGGAGTTAAAGCTCCTTCTGACGGGGGATTCTGACAAACGCTCCCAGCAGACCCTCACAATACGTTTGGGCCTGCCAGGTCTGATCGGCATCCTCCCCCACCAGCGGAGCCACCTCACCACCAGGTGGTGATCAGTTGACAGCTCCGACCCTCTCTTCACCCGAGTGTCCAGGACATACGGCCGCAAGTCCGATGATACAACCACAAAGTCGATCATTGAACTGCGGCCAAGGGTGTCCTGGTGCCAAGTGCACATATGGACACCCTTATGCCTGAACATGGTGTTCGTTATGGACAGTCTATGACTGGCACAGAAGTCCAACAACATAACACCACCCTGATTCAGATCGGGGGGGCCGTTCCTCCCAATCACACCCCTCCAGGTCTCACTGTCATTGCCCACGTGAGCATTGAAGTCCCCCAGCAGAATGAGGGAGTCTCCGGTAGGAGCATTCTCCAGTGCCTCCCCCAGAGACTCCAAAAAGGGTAGGTACTCTGAACTGCTGTTTGGCGCATAGGCCCAAACAACAGTCAGGACTCGTCCCCCCACCCAAGGCGGAGGGAGGCTACCCTCTCGTTCACTGGGGTAAACCCCAATGTACTGGCACACAGCCGGGGGGCAATAAGTATGCCCACACCTGCTCTGCGCCTCTCACCACGGGAAACTCCAGAGTGGAAGAGAGTCCAACCCCTCTCAAGAGTACTGGTTCCAGATCCCAAGCCATGCGTCGAGGTGAGTCCGACTATATCTAACGGTCTGATCAAGTTTCAACAATAAACAACAAACTTTGTATTATGAGAAAGAACCAGACTCATTCTTTAGGAATCCGAAAATAAGCTCTATTTTACGAGTTATGCACGAATTCGGATTCTCCTATAAAACGAATTCCTTAACTCAAACCAAGTTAAGACTGCTTTGTCCTTCATATTTATTCATGTCTAATCAAGTTTCAATGATAAACAACGTTGTACTTTGTAGAATGAGAAAGAACTTCTTCAGCAATAAGCATCTCTCGACAAATGACGAAATACAGATTTTGCTATAAAATTAATTGCTATCAGCCTGACTTAAAACTGTTTGTCTTCCTTATTTATCCACTTCAAATCAAGTTTCAACAATTAAAAAAATTTTGTAGTTTGAGAAAGAACAACTTAATCTTGAGCAATCAGTATAAAAAGAAGGTAAGCAAAGGTGCGAATGTCAAACCATACATGATCAAAACAGGGAGCGGAGGTGTTTGGCTGAGACAAGGTGTGAATGTCCACCCATAATTAATGAAAAGCGGGCAACAAGTAGGTTCGAATGCCCAACCATACATCATCAAAAGCAGGAGTGTATATGTTCGGCTACAAGAAGGTTTGAACGTCTGACCATAGTTTGTAAAAAGCGGGTAAGAAAAGGTTCGAATGCCCGAACATACACCATCAAAGGAGGGAGCGGAGGTGTTCCGCTGTAAGAAGGTGTGAATGTCCGACCATAGTTGGTAAAAAACGGGTAAGAAAAGGTTAAAATACCCGACTGTACACAATCAGTAGCGGGTGCGGAGTTGTTCGGCTACTAAAAGGTGTGAAAGTCCGACCATGGTTTGTAAAAAGCGGGTAAGAAAAGGTTCGAATGCCCGAAAATGTATGATCAAAAGAGGGAGCGGAAGTGTTCGGCTGCAAGAAGGTGTGAATGTACACCCATAATTACTGAAAAATGGGTAAGAAAAGGTGCGAATGCCTAACTATACATAATCAAAAGCAAGAGTGGATGTGTTCGGCTCCAAGAAGGGTTGAATGTCTGACCATAGTTTGTAAAAAGCAGGTAAGAAAAGGTTTGACTGCCCGAATATACACCATCAAAAGAGGGAGCGGAGGTGTTCCGCTGTAAGAAGGTGTGAATGTCCGACCATAGTTGGTAAAAAACGGGTAAGAAAAGGTTAAAATACCCGACTGTACACAATCAGTAGCGGGAGCGGAGTTGTTCGGCTACTAAAAGATGTGAAAGTCCGACTATGGTTTGTAAAAAGCGGGTAAGAAAAGGTGCTAATGCCCGACAATGTATGATCAAAAGAGGGAGTGGAGGTTATCGGCTGTAAGAAGGTCTGAATGTCCAACTATAATTTGTAAAAACCGGGTAAGAAAAGGCTTGAAAGCCCGACTATACACCATCATAAGCGGGAGAGGAGGTGTTCAGCTGCAAGAAGGTGTGAATGTCCACCCATAATTACTGAAAAATGGGTAAGAAAAGGTGCGAATGCCCAAACATACATCATCAAAAGCAGGAGTGGATGTGTTGGGCTACAAGAAGGTTTGAAAGTCCGACCATGGTTTGTTAAAAAACGGGTAAGACAAGGTGCGAATGCCCGACAATGTATGATCAAAAGAGGGAGCGGAGGTTTTTGGCTACAAGAAGGTTTGAATGTCCGACCATAGTTTGTAAAAAGCGGGTAAGAAAAGGTTCAAATGCCTGACAATACACCATCAAAAGCGGGAGCGGAGGTGTTCCGCTGTAAGACGGTGTGAATGTCCGACCATAGTTGGTAAAAAGCGGGTAAGAAAAGGTTAAAATACCCGACTGTACACAATCAATAGCGGGAGCGGAGTTGTTCGGCTACAAGAAGGTGTGAAAGTGCAACCATGGTTTGTAAAAATCTGGTAAGAAAAGGTTCGAATGCCCGAATATATACCATCAAAAGCGGAAGCGGAGGTGTTCGGCTGCAAGAAGGTGTGAACGTCCGACCAAAGTTTGTAAAAAGCAGTTAAGAAAAGGTTCGAATATCCAACCAAACATAATCAAAAGCGGGAGCAGAGCTGTTCGACTGCAAGTAGGTGTGAATGTCCAGCCATAATTACTCACAAACGGGTAAGAAAAGGTAGTATTGCCAGACCATACATGATCAAAACAGGGAGCTGAGGTGGTTCAGCACCAAGGTGTGAATGTCTGACTATAGTTTGTAAAAAGCGGGTAAGCTGCGAATGACCGACTAAATATCAACAAAAGGTCTTCGGATGCAAGTGGGTGTGAATATCCCACCATACAAGTATGGTGGAGAGGAAGCTGTGAACAGCCGACCATAGTTTGCAAAAAGCGGGTGAGAAAAGGTGCGAATGTCCAACCATACATGATCAAAACAGGGAGCGGAGGTTTTTGGCTGTGACAAGGTGTGAATGTCCACCCAAAATTAATGAAAAGCGGGCAAAAAGTAGGTTTGAATGCCCAAGCATACATCATCAAAAGAAGGAGTGGATGTGTTCGGCTACAAGAAGGTTTGAAAGTCCGAGCATAGTTTGTAAAAAGCGGGTAAGAAAAGGTTCGAATGCCCAAACATACACCATCAAAAGCGGAACCGGAGGTGTTCGGCTGCAAGAAGGTGTGAACGTCCGACCAAAGTTTGTAAAAAGCAGTTAAGAAAAGGTTCGAATATCCAACCAAACATAATCAAAAGCGGGAGCAGAGCTGTTCGACTGCAAGTAGGTGTGAATGTCCAGCCATAATTACTCACAAACGGGTAAGAAAAGGTAGTATTGCCAGACCATACATGATCAAAACAGGGAGCTGAGGTGGTTCATCACCAAGGTGTGAATGTCTGACTATAGTTTGTAAAAAGCGGGTAAGATAAGGTGCGAATGCCCGACAATGTATGATCAAAAGAGGGAGCGGAGGTTTTTGGCTACAAGAAGGTTTGAATGTCCGACCATAGTTTGTAAAAAGCGGGTAAGAAAAGGTTCAAATGCCTGACTATACACCATCAAAAGCGGGAGCGGAGATGTTCCGCTGTAAGTCGGTGTGAATGTCCGACCATAGTTGGTAAAAAGCGGGTAAGGAAAAGGTTCGAATATCCAAACATAATTAAAAGCGAGAGAGATTGTGTTCAGCTGCAAGTAGGTGTGAATATCCAGCCATAATTACTCACAAACGGGTAATAAAATGTAGTATTGCCAGACCATACATGATCAAAACAGGGAGCGGAGGTGGTTTAGCTGTAAAAAGGGGTGAATGTCCAACTAAAGTTCAAATATATTAACAAAAGCGGGAGGAGAGGTCTTCGGATTAGAGTGGTTGAAATTTCCAACCATAATCTATAAAATGCGGTGAAAAAAAAAGGTGTGAAGGAATGAATTTTATAGCAAAATCCGAAATCATGCATAACTCCGCAAAAGGAACGTATTGCTCAACCAAAGGGATGCTTCTTTCTCATTCAGGGTAATATGAGGAACTTTATGCTTGATACATTTTAGACATGGATAACTATGAAGGACAAAGCAATTTTAACTTGGTTTGAGCAAAGCAATTCATTTTATAGGAAAATCCGAAATCGTGCAGGACTCATGAAAGTAAGCTTATTCTCGGATTCCTGATCCTCCAGTGTTGCTCTTTCCTATACTGCCTTTCCTATTCAGCCTTGTTCTTTGTTGAAATCGATATAGACATTGATAAATATGAAGGACAAAGAAGTTTCCACTTTGTTTGAGTGAAGGAATTAATTTTATAGCAAAATCCCAAATCAAGCAGAACGTATGAAAATAAGCGTGTTTTCGGATTCCTGATCCTTCAGTGTTGCTATTTCTTCTACTGCAAAATACAATGTTGTTCTTTGTTGAAGTCAATCTAGACATTGATAAATATGGACAAAGCAGTTTTAACATAGTTTGAGTAAAGGAATTCATTTTATACATAAAATCCCAAATCATGCAGAACGTATGAAAAGAAGCTTATTCTCGGATTCCTGATCCTTCAGTGTTGCTTTTTCTTCTACTGCAAAATACAATGTTGTTCTTTGTTGAAGTCGATCTAGACATTGATAAATATGAAGGACAAAGCAGTTTTAACTTGGTTTGAGTGAAGGAATTCATTTTATACATAAAATCCCAAATCATGCAGAACGTATGAAAATAAGCTTATTCTAGGATTACTGATCCTTCAGTGTTGCTCTTTCTTCTACTGCAAATTCCAGTGTTGTTCTTTGTTGAAGTCAATCTAGACATTGATAAATATGAAGGACAAAGCAGTTTTAACATAGTTTGAGTGAAAGCATTCATTTATAGTAAAATCAATAATCGTGCAGAACTCATGAAAATAAGCTTATTCTCGGATTCCTAAAACTTTTGATTTGCTCTTTCTTTACTGCAAAGTACAATGTTGTTCTTTGTTGAAGTCGATCTAGACATTGATAAATATGAAGGACAAAGCAGTTTTCACTTGGTTTGAGTGAAGGATTTGCAGCTGAAAACCTCCCGCTCCCGCTTTTGATTGTGTATAGTCGGGCATTCGCACCTTGTCTTACCCGCTTTTTACAAACTATAGTCAGACATTCACACCTTGCAGCTGAACCACCTCAGCTCCCTGTTTTGATCATGTATGGTCTGGCAATACTACCTTTTCTTACCCGTTTGTGAGTAATTATGGCTGGACATTCACACCTACTTGCAGTCGAACAGCTCTGCTCCCGCTTTTGATGGTATATATTCGGGCATTGGAACCTTTTCTTAACTGCTTTTTCTCAAACTTTGGTCGGACGTTCACACCTTCTTGCAGCCGAACACCTCCGCTTCCGCTTTTGATGGTGTATAGTCAGGCATTTGAACCTTTTCTTACCCGCTTTTTACAAACCGTGGTCGGACTTTCACACCTTCTTGTAGCCAAACAACTCCGCTCCCGCTATTGATTTTGTACAGTCAGGTATTTTAACCTTTTCTTACCCGCTTTTTACCAACTATGGTCGGACATTTACACCTTACAGCGGAACACCTCCGCTCCCTCTTTTGATGGTCTATGTTCGGGCATTCGAACCTTTTCTTACCCGCTTTTTACAAACTATGGTCGGACATTCAAACCTTCTTGTAGCCGAACACATCCACTCCTGCTTTTGATGATGTATGGTTGGGCATTTTCACCTTTTCTTACCCATTTTTCAGTAATTATTGGTGGACATTCACACCTTCTTGCAGCTGAACAACTCCTCTCCCGCTTATGATCATGTGCGGTTTGATATTCGAAAATTTTCTTTCATGTTTTAAAGCAATTATTGATGGACATTCAAATCTTCTTGTAGCCGAACACATCCACTCCTGCTTTTGATGATGTATGGTAACCTTTTCTTACCCGCTTTTTACAAACTATGGTCGGACATTCAAACCTTCTTGAAGCCAAAAACCTCCGCTCCCTCTTTTGATCTTACATTGTCGGGCATTCGCACCTTATCTTACCCGCTTTTTACAAACTATAGTCAGACATTCACACCTTGCAGCTGAACCACCTCCGCTCCCTGTTTTGATCATGTATGGTCTGGCAATACTACCTTTTCTTACCCGTTTGTGAGTAATTAATCCCAAAATATTGAGCATAAAATAAGTCTTTATGCTGATGATGTATTACTTTTCCTTCAGAACTCACAGACGTCTCTCAGTCACACGATCACACTCATAAATAAATTCTCAGCACTTTCTGACTACTCTATCAACTGGTCTAAGACCACAGTTCTGCCCATTAACTGTAGGGTCCATAATATACCTGCGATCACTTTACAGTCAGGAAATATTAGATATTTAGGCATAAACATTTCCTCCAGGCTCTCAGAGCTAACAAAGCTAAATTATGTGCAATTATTAAAGACAGTAGAGGACGATCTCTCGTTGGAAGTCCTTACCTATATCACTTATGGGGAGAGTTACATCCATTAAAATGATGATACTACCAAAAGTTAACTATTTGTTCTCAATGATCCCCATAAAACCATCTGCTACTTGGTTTAAGTCACTAGATTCATGCATCTCCAAATTTCTGTGGAAAAACAAACCACCACGTATTAGTTTAAAAACCCTACAGAAGACCAAGGACAGTGGTGGATTAGATTTACCTCATTTTCAGCACTATTCCTTAGACAATAGGTTACAATATATATCAAAATGGTTTAAACCTTGTTGTTGTCACAGTTCCCAGAGACGTTGTAATCGTTGAGGATTCTATATTCACCCCCTCATTAGAGGCACGTAATGCAGATTGATGACACTGAATCTTCTTCTCTGTTCATTGCTGGCATCATTCCCAGCTTCGTAAGTGTTCGTGGCATTGTTAGCCTCTTCTTCTGGATCTTGATATCGAGAATCCTTTTGTATTTCTGGTTTGTCAGTCCTCTGTCTTCGTTCACCGGAGTCTTTGTCTTTTTGTCCTTGAGTTTGGTGATTTTTTCTTCTTTTGATGCCTTGACACAATGTGACAGGTGATACCACGTGGGAGATCCTGTAACTTGGATTGCTGTCCCTGTGCTGCGAAATGGCTGTGCTGCTCAAATGGTCTCTCCTTCATCATGGTTACATGCTGCCATTCCGACATCTCGCCATTCCGACATGGGTCTCCAATTGTCGGAATGGCGACACTTAATTTTTTATCAAACGTCCCACCATTCCGACACTTTTTTCCTCCTATGGTCGGAATGGCGGTATGTTTTTTGTTTTTTTTAACATACCGCCATTCCGACAGTTCCTTTTAATAGCCTATTTTTTACCCAAAACATTTTGCACTAATGATATGCCGGCGCAAATACGCCCTAAAGTTTGGCGCACAAGCTTTGCACATGCAGAGGCCACAGCCTCGCAAACAAACTTTAATAATCTATTATCAAAATCCCCTGAATTTCAAATATAAAAATACAGATATTAATGTAACTCTGGCGAGACTGAAACTGATTAAGCAGAAATACAGTGTCAGTGAGCTGTCACAGCAGCCAGCTGGAGCGGAGCTCTCCACAGAGCCCATGCGTCTTTTGCACGCTGTCATCATATGCAAAAGTAATAATTGCAATTACAGATATCACGGCTACTGCACAGGACACAGTTGCGAGCACTCTGCCTTGCCTTGCCAATAGGAGAAGAGAGAAATGACAGCATAGAACGTATAAAACACAACAAAATGCAGTAAAAACGTTTATTCATGTTATTCACGTGATTTATGAGTACTCACTCCAATTTTGGGAAGCGCGGATGGGTTTTGCGCATTTGGCACAAACACACGGTTGTAGCTTTATACAGCCTGTTGATATCTTAAGGACCTAAACTGGTCACACCTGGGAGTAAATGTCATGTAGAGATTGTTTTTACATGACATTACAGCTGAACATATAGCTTTCATCCACAAACCAACGTGGGAGAGCCCGAAGACGCATGTGCCAGACGCACATAGGCATGCGTAAAACCAATTTTGACCACTTCATACTGTTTATTTGCTTTCTTTTAGTTAACTTTCGTTTCTTTTGGATTCTTGTGCGTGTTATGGAGCCGTTTTGGTCCATGTTTGTAAGCCTTTTTTTCCTGGATTAAATTTTCGGAAGTTGAAACAAGTGGCATTGGAGTGTGTGATTGAAAACCACCGCGGACTGCTTCTCCTCCTCCAGTTGCCGAGACTTTGTGTTTTTAATAACGCTTGTCTATAAACATGTGTTAAACATATAAATTGCATGAACAGAAAGAAGGGACTCACCTGTTGAGTAACACACATTTCCTTATACGGAAAGCCTTGTCGGAATGGTGGGACATTTGAACGTCAGAATAGCGGGATGTCGCAATGGTGGGATGTCGGAATGGTGGGACGTTTGCATGTCGGAATGGTGGTATGTCGGAATGGTGGTATGTCGGAATGGTGGGATGTCGGAATAGCGGGATGTCGGAATGGCGGGATTTCGGAATGGGTGTTGCCACCCCCTTCATCATATACACAGTTATTTATACATCACCTTCCACCATGAAGCGTTGTCCCTTTTTGTTTCTCTCTTTGTTCTTAAAATGCTGTTATGCATGTCTAAACCAATCCATTAAATGAGATCATTTTGGCAGTAAAGCGATCTACAATGTGCTTGGTCGCAAAGCTGCTCATCTGTGGTAAACAGCTCTTCAGAAAGGCATTCTTCAATTGATTTCACTAATTCTATGTAATAATTTTGTGATTTCCTACAAAACTACAGTTCTTCTCCCATCTGTCTGAGTATTTAATATTGTCTGGGTCCCGTTAAAACATGTATTTTTCCCATCTAATTCCTTGTTTGCTTTAAAACAAGTATTCCCCATTTTCTATCCCTTCAGTAGCCAACCAGTTTGTATGGAGTACACTGGAGCAACTTGACTGATCAGTAAAACACTGCTTTTGTTGTCACCGCAAGGCTTCCCCCGTTGGTTGTTTCACTGAGACACTACTGAGTAACTATAACTCAACACAGTTTATACACATAACATTCATATACATACTAACAAACAAACAAACAATTATTTATCGCAATTTTCTCATCTCTGTTTGAACGTACACCCAGGTAAATATTCCTGTAGTCTTCTCATACCGACTATGGACCCATTCATTGTTTAACTTCACTGTTTTGCAAATCCTAATTGAATATTACACATTGACATTGAACTTTACTTGATAAGCAGGTCTTCATTGCATTCAGCAGCCTATATGTGAGCATCTATGTGTAAGCTGTTCTTCTTTGCATTTATCAGCAGCAAGCAATTCTTCATTGCACATGCATATGAAAATAGTAAAACAATTCCAATGCGTTAGCGAAACCTTCTATATCAGGAGTGTCCATCATGATGCTGGGAATAGAACCTCTTTCCCAGAATAGTTCAACCTTCATTACTCAACTGATCATAACTCCGCAATGAGCACATTTCAAAGTATCATTCCTCTACATATATTCAAAAATCTATGTGTAAATGTTTAATATTTCTTATATTTGTTGGTGTCATTCTGTGTGCATGTGGCCTAAACCCAATCTCTGTGTGGCAATTTTAATTTAAACAAGTTGAACTCTGCCTCTGATCATTTAAAAAAGGTGTGTACCAATATCAACCTTTCTCAGGTAATTACAGATCCTACAAAACCAAAGAGATCCTTCAAGGTTGTCCCTGATTGGCTCAATCTTAACAAATCAAAGGTAGAAAATCCGCAGTATCTGAACTTGGTGTTAGTTATCACTGCTCAATAGCCTGTATCAGAATTGCAAAAATGAAAACATTAGGTCCACGCTTGGTATCCAGATCCTGAAACATCTCCATGAGCAGGCTTTTTTTTAACTGATCTGTTGAATAGTTATATGACACTGTTAAAATCCCAGATGAAGATCTAGCACTTGACCATTTTTGTAAATCTTCTAATTCCATAGTTGATAAACACGCCCCTTTTAAAAAGTATAGAACTTAGAACAGGTCTATCCCTGGCTTTCGGCAGAACTGTCTTCTTTACTTTTTTTTCCCCTTGTCCTGTTCAGCATTATGTCAGAAGAATTGTAGTCTGAATACCTTTGATGCCAAACAGATTTGTTTTGCCAAGGGAAGTTTTATAAATGTAAAGCTCCCCTTGATGCCAATTTATTTATTTCTGTTTACAATATATGACATGAACTGAACTGAACCGGACCGGGGGACAAGGAAAGAAGAAGAGGAAAGAAGAGGAAACAGAACAAAAATAGAAACAAAAACCAGACAACCAGCTGCTACACCTGTAAAAAACAAAACAGACAACAATCCATGGCCTATGAGGGGAATCCAGCCTTAGCGCCACCAGGAGCACCTGAAAGCAGACAAGCAGAGAAAAAACAAACACACAAACAAACAAAAACAAGCACAAGAAGCGGCAATCGCATACAACACAGCTGTGGATATAGATGACCTGAGACGACATGATAATACATCAACTGCTTAGTGACCATGCTACTGGACTAATGAATGTGTGTGTGTGTGTGTGAGAACATGCAACACCCATGGCACAGGACCTACATGATAACCGTGCTTAGTAATGAGTGTATAAGCGTACAGGGCCAAAATCCACAGCCCCCCCCCCAAGCAATCAGAAGCAGGCAGAGAGGGCCACAAGACCCAGGCCACCAGCAGCCCCCACAGAGCACAGAACCCAGGCAGCCCACCGCAGGGGCAACCACGCATCCACCCAGAAGACTGCAGAGGAAGCCCCCGGAAAGAGCCCCCATAAGCATAGGGCAGAGGCACTCCGGGAACAAGGGGCAACAGCCCACCGACCCCGCCAGGCCCCAGCCGCCCAGACATGGGCCGTGCACTGGACCTGGGCCCCAGGAGCCCGAGCGCCCCCAAACCCCCCGGCAGAGGCCCCACCTAATACCCAGGAGGGCCAAGCGCCCCAGACAGCCACAAAGTGGGTCAGCGCCTGCCCCAGCGCCCCTGGCCAAGTGCCCTGGGAGTCAAGACGTGCCCACAAGTGGGTGAAGTCGCGAGCAGTGGGGAGAGGCAACGCTGATGCCCCATCGGGAGAAACACAGGCAGGCCAGGCGACAGCAAGTCCCAGATCCAGGCCCAATCATTACCACACACACTTTCACGTCCCATACATCCACACATCCACACATCCTACCTCCCTCGACTCTGCTGGGGTGTAGTGCAGCGGGAACACCAAGAGGCCAGCAACCCCCCAGCCACCACAGACCCCGAACCAGCAGAACAATTAATTAATCCTCCTGGCCCCTCCTGCCCCGAGCAGACACCAGGAAGCAGGGGTGTGCGAAGAAGACCCCTCCCCTCACCCTTCTGGCTCTTCAATATTTTCTAATAGTGAGCAATTAAAATTGAGGGGCAGCCAAACTTGTAGAACTGGGAGCGCGGCACTCTGGGCAGCCTACATACCCAAAGAGCCCCGCCCACCAGATGCCACTCAGTGTAACCACCCCCCAAGACCTAATGTGTGTGTGTGAGTGTGTTTGATAAGTAGTAATGTCTAAGGTGTAATTAAAACAGGGGCAGGGAACTGCAGAGTGCAACCAAAGGGGACCACCTACGTGGCCCCATCCACTACACCCCACCGAACACACACGCCCCCAAAACCCTTCATGTGTGAGTGTGTGCTGTGTACAGGAGCCAGAAGGGAGACGGGTATGGGGATATATACCGGGGGAGCTACTCTCCCCCAGAGAGGGCAGCCAGGGACTGGCTGCAATAGGCATCCCCGCTACCTGGGAGCCAACAATGGGCAGGAGGGCCTGATGTCCACCAGGCTCGGGGCCTGCAGCGACCATATTCCGGGAGCTACTGTACCCCCAGAAGGTACCCATCCCGCCCCACCCCACTCAACCCAATCCCACCCAGGAGGACCTCTACAAAAAACAAACAAACAAACTACCCGGTCACACCAGTTGCAGCAGCCCGGGCCTGAGACCCACCATCACCCAGCAACCCACCACCACCACTATGTGATAAAACTAATCAGAGGGGACCAGAGAGAATGAAATTCAGCCAATTGATGTTTTGAGGAGGCAGACATTGTTTCCATGCTAATATAATCTAAAAGAAAATTTCTAAACTGGTTAATACACAGATTGTTCTTCGCTTTCCAGTTCATGAGAATAGTTTTCTTTGCGATACATAACACTGTGACAACCATGTGTGCTGAGTTAATTTCCATGTTGATGTTGTCTAAGTCACCCAGTATGCACAGTGTGGGGCATGCAGGGATGCTACACTTTAGCCATGTTGATAGGTCCTCACAGACTTCAAGCCAGAACTTCTGGACAGGCGCAGAAAACCACAAAGCGTGTGCATAATCATCAGGTGTGTTATCTGTGCAATGTGAGCAGATGTTTGAGTGTGTTAGACCCATCCTGAACATCCTTTGTCCTGTATAGTGTGTTCTATGAAGGATTTTGTATTGTATGAGCTGTAAATTAGGATTTCGAGACTTTATGAAGGTGTTCAAACATATTTGTGGTTAGAAGCTATGACCAGAACTGATGGATAAATCTGCCTCCCATTTTGAGGATGGAAGAGACATTGTGTCATCTATCTTAGACAATAATTTATATATTTTTGATAGTAGTTTTGGGGTACAGCTGCTTAGAAATTCTGCTACCCTAGTCGGGGGTTGTAAGTCTGGTTGGTGGAGGATATATCCATCCATCCATCCATCATCTGCCGCTTATCCGGGGGTCGGGTCGCGGGGGCAGCAGCTTGAGCAGAGAAACCCAGACGTCTCTGTCCCCGGCCACTTCCTCCAGCTCTTCCAGGGGGACCCTGAGGCGTTCCCAGGCCAGCCGAGAGACATAGTCTCTCCAACGTGTCCTGGGTCTCCCCCGGGGTCTCCTCCCAGTGGGACGTGCCCGGAACACCTCCCCAGGGAGGCGCCCAGGGGGCATCCTAACCAGATGCCCGAGCCACCTCATCTGACTCCTCTCAATGCGGAGGAGCAGCGGTTCTACTCCGAGCCCCTCCCGGATGACTGAGCTTCTCACCCTATCTCTAAGGGAGAGCCCAGACACCCTGCGGAGGAAACCCATTTCGGCCGCTTGTATTCGCGATCTTGTTCTTTCGGTCACTACCCACAACTCGTGACCATAGGTGAGGATGGGAACGTAGATTGACCAGTAAGTAGAGAGCTGAGCCAGAAGGCCGACGGGTGCAGAGCCTGCGACACTGCAGGCGCCGCACCGATCCGCCCGTCAATCTCCCGCTCCATTCGTCCGTCACTCGTGAACAAGACCCCGAGATACTTGAACTCCTCCTCTTGGGGAAGGATCTCATTCCCGACCCGGAGAGAGCATTCCACCCTTTTCCGGCTGAGAACCATAGTCTCGGATTTGGAGGTGCTGATTCTCATCCCAGCCGCTTCACACTCGGCTGCGAATCACTCCAGTGAGAGCTGAAGGTCACGGCCTGACGACGCTAACAGAACCACATCATCTGCAAAAAGCAGAGACCCGATTCTGAGGTCGCCAAATGGGACACCCTCAACGCCCTGGCTCCGCCTAGAAATTCTGTCCATAAAAGTTAGGAACAGAATCGGTGACAAAGGGCAGCCCTGACGGAGTCCAACTCTCACCGGAAACGTATCTGACTTACTGCCGGCAATGCGGACCAAACTCTGGCACCGGTCATACAGAGACCGAACGGCCCCTATCAAGGGGTCCGGCACTCCATATTCCCGGAGCACCCCCCACAGGACTCCACGAGGGACACGGTCGAACGCTTTCTCCAAGTCCACAAAACACATGTAGACTGGTTGGGCGAACTCCCATGCACCCTCCAGGATCCTGCCGAGGGTATAGAGCTGGTCCACTGTTCCACGGCCAGGACGAAAGCCACACTGCATCTCCTGAATCCGAGGCTCGATTATCCGACGGATCCTCCTCTCCAATACCCCCGAATAGACCTTACCAGGGAGGCTGAGGAGTGTGATACCCCTATAGTTGGAACACACCCTCCGGTCCCCCTTTTTAAAGAGGGGGACCACCACCCCAATCTGCCAGTCCAGAGGCACTGTCCCCGATGTCCACGCGATACTGCAGAGGCGTGTCAGCCAAGACAGCCCTACAACATCCAGTGCCTTGAGAAACTCAGGACGGACCTCATCCACCCCCGGGGCCTTGCCACCGAGGAGCTTTTTAACCACCTCGGCAACCTCAGCCCCAGAAATGGGAGGCCCCGTCTCCGAGCTCTCCGACTCTGCCTCTTCCGAGCACGTGTTGGTAGGATTGAGGAGTTCCTCGAAGTACTCCCCCCACCGACTCACAACATCCCTAGTTGAGGTCAGCAAAGCCCCGTCCGCACTGTAAACAGTGTTGACTGTGAGCCGCTTCCCCCCCCTGAGACGCCGGATGGTGGACCAGAATCTTTTCGAGGCCGTCCGGAAATCGTTCTCCATGGTCTCACCGAACTCCTCCCAGGCCCGAGTTTTTGCCTCAGCAACCGCCGAAGCCGCGGCCCGTCTGGCCCGTCGGTACCTATCAGCTTCTTCCAGGGTCCCACTGGCCAAAAAGGCCCGATAGGACTCCTTCTTCAGCTTGACGGCTTCCCTCACCACTGGTGTCCACCAGCAGGTTCGAGGGTTGCCGCCACGACAGGCACCGACCACCTTACGGCCACAACTCCGACCAGCTGCCTCGGCAATGGAGTCACGGAACATGGCCCATTTAATGTCCCCCACCTCAAATATGGTTGAAGCTCTGCCGGAGGTGGGAGTTAAAGCTCCTTCTGACGGGGGATTCTGACAAACGCTCCCAGCAGACCCTCACAATACGTTTGGGCCTGCCAGGTCTGATCGGCATCCTCCCCCACCAGCGGAGCCACCTCACCACCAGGTGGTGATCAGTTGACAGCTCCGACCCTCTCTTCACCCGAGTGTCCAGGACATACGGCCGCAAGTCCGATGATACAACCACAAAGTCGATCATTGAACTGCGGCCAAGGGTGTCCTGGTGCCAAGTGCACATATGGACACCCTTATGCCTGAACATGGTGTTCGTTATGGACAGTCTATGACTGGCACAGAAGTCCAACAACATAACACCACCCTGATTCAGATCGGGGGGGCCGTTCCTCCCAATCACACCCCTCCAGGTCTCACTGTCATTGCCCACGTGAGCATTGAAGTCCCCCAGCAGAATGAGGGAGTCTCCGGTAGGAGCATTCTCCAGTGCCTCCCCCAGAGACTCCAAAAAGGGTAGGTACTCTGAACTGCTGTTTGGCGCATAGGCCCAAACAACAGTCAGGACTCGTCCCCCCACCCAAGGCGGAGGGAGGCTACCCTCTCGTTCACTGGGGTAAACCCCAATGTACTGGCACACAGCCGGGGGGCAATAAGTATGCCCACACCTGCTCTGCGCCTCTCACCACGGGAAACTCCAGAGTGGAAGAGAGTCCAACCCCTCTCAAGAGTACTGGTTCCAGATCCCAAGCCATGCGTCGAGGTGAGTCCGACTATATCTAACGGTCTGATCAAGTTTCAACAATAAACAACAAACTTTGTATTATGAGAAAGAACCAGACTCATTCTTTAGGAATCCGAAAATAAGCTCTATTTTACGAGTTATGCACGAATTCGGATTCTCCTATAAAACGAATTCCTTAACTCAAACCAAGTTAAGACTGCTTTGTCCTTCATATTTATTCATGTCTAATCAAGTTTCAATGATAAACAACGTTGTACTTTGTAGAATGAGAAAGAACTTCTTCAGCAATAAGCATCTCTCGACAAATGACGAAATACAGATTTTGCTATAAAATTAATTGCTATCAGCCTGACTTAAAACTGTTTGTCTTCCTTATTTATCCACTTCAAATCAAGTTTCAACAATTAAAAAAATTTTGTAGTTTGAGAAAGAACAACTTAATCTTGAGCAATCAGTATAAAAAGAAGGTAAGCAAAGGTGCGAATGTCAAACCATACATGATCAAAACAGGGAGCGGAGGTGTTTGGCTGAGACAAGGTGTGAATGTCCACCCATAATTAATGAAAAGCGGGCAACAAGTAGGTTCGAATGCCCAACCATACATCATCAAAAGCAGGAGTGGATATGTTCGGCTACAAGAAGGTTTGAACGTCTGACCATAGTTTGTAAAAAGCGGGTAAGAAAAGGTTCGAATGCCCGAACATACACCATCAAAGGAGGGAGCGGAGGTGTTCCGCTGTAAGAAGGTGTGAATGTCCGACCATAGTTGGTAAAAAACGGGTAAGAAAAGGTTAAAATACCCGACTGTACACAATCAGTAGCGGGTGCGGAGTTGTTCGGCTACTAAAAGGTGTGAAAGTCCGACCATGGTTTGTAAAAAGCGGGTAAGAAAAGGTTCGAATGCCCGAAAATGTATGATCAAAAGAGGGAGCGGAAGTGTTCGGCTGCAAGAAGGTGTGAATGTACACCCATAATTACTGAAAAATGGGTAAGAAAAGGTGCGAATGCCTAACTATACATAATCAAAAGCAAGAGTGGATGTGTTCGGCTCCAAGAAGGGTTGAATGTCTGACCATAGTTTGTAAAAAGCAGGTAAGAAAAGGTTTGACTGCCCGAATATACACCATCAAAAGAGGGAGCGGAGGTGTTCCGCTGTAAGAAGGTGTGAATGTCCGACCATAGTTGGTAAAAAACGGGTAAGAAAAGGTTAAAATACCCGACTGTACACAATCAGTAGCGGGAGCGGAGTTGTTCGGCTACTAAAAGATGTGAAAGTCCGACTATGGTTTGTAAAAAGCGGGTAAGAAAAGGTGCTAATGCCCGACAATGTATGATCAAAAGAGGGAGTGGAGGTTATCGGCTGTAAGAAGGTCTGAATGTCCAACTATAATTTGTAAAAACCGGGTAAGAAAAGGCTTGAAAGCCCGACTATACACCATCATAAGCGGGAGAGGAGGTGTTCAGCTGCAAGAAGGTGTGAATGTCCACCCATAATTACTGAAAAATGGGTAAGAAAAGGTGCGAATGCCCAAACATACATCATCAAAAGCAGGAGTGGATGTGTTGGGCTACAAGAAGGTTTGAAAGTCCGACCATGGTTTGTTAAAAAACGGGTAAGACAAGGTGCGAATGCCCGACAATGTATGATCAAAAGAGGGAGCGGAGGTTTTTGGCTACAAGAAGGTTTGAATGTCCGACCATAGTTTGTAAAAAGCGGGTAAGAAAAGGTTCAAATGCCTGACAATACACCATCAAAAGCGGGAGCGGAGGTGTTCCGCTGTAAGACGGTGTGAATGTCCGACCATAGTTGGTAAAAAGCGGGTAAGAAAAGGTTAAAATACCCGACTGTACACAATCAATAGCGGGAGCGGAGTTGTTCGGCTACAAGAAGGTGTGAAAGTGCAACCATGGTTTGTAAAAATCTGGTAAGAAAAGGTTCGAATGCCCGAATATATACCATCAAAAGCGGAAGCGGAGGTGTTCGGCTGCAAGAAGGTGTGAACGTCCGACCAAAGTTTGTAAAAAGCAGTTAAGAAAAGGTTCGAATATCCAACCAAACATAATCAAAAGCGGGAGCAGAGCTGTTCGACTGCAAGTAGGTGTGAATGTCCAGCCATAATTACTCACAAACGGGTAAGAAAAGGTAGTATTGCCAGACCATACATGATCAAAACAGGGAGCTGAGGTGGTTCAGCACCAAGGTGTGAATGTCTGACTATAGTTTGTAAAAAGCGGGTAAGCTGCGAATGACCGACTAAATATCAACAAAAGGTCTTCGGATGCAAGTGGGTGTGAATATCCCACCATACAAGTATGGTGGAGAGGAAGCTGTGAACAGCCGACCATAGTTTGCAAAAAGCGGGTGAGAAAAGGTGCGAATGTCCAACCATACATGATCAAAACAGGGAGCGGAGGTTTTTGGCTGTGACAAGGTGTGAATGTCCACCCAAAATTAATGAAAAGCGGGCAAAAAGTAGGTTTGAATGCCCAAGCATACATCATCAAAAGAAGGAGTGGATGTGTTCGGCTACAAGAAGGTTTGAAAGTCCGAGCATAGTTTGTAAAAAGCGGGTAAGAAAAGGTTCGAATGCCCAAACATACACCATCAAAAGCGGAACCGGAGGTGTTCGGCTGCAAGAAGGTGTGAACGTCCGACCAAAGTTTGTAAAAAGCAGTTAAGAAAAGGTTCGAATATCCAACCAAACATAATCAAAAGCGGGAGCAGAGCTGTTCGACTGCAAGTAGGTGTGAATGTCCAGCCATAATTACTCACAAACGGGTAAGAAAAGGTAGTATTGCCAGACCATACATGATCAAAACAGGGAGCTGAGGTGGTTCATCACCAAGGTGTGAATGTCTGACTATAGTTTGTAAAAAGCGGGTAAGATAAGGTGCGAATGCCCGACAATGTATGATCAAAAGAGGGAGCGGAGGTTTTTGGCTACAAGAAGGTTTGAATGTCCGACCATAGTTTGTAAAAAGCGGGTAAGAAAAGGTTCAAATGCCTGACTATACACCATCAAAAGCGGGAGCGGAGATGTTACGCTGTAAGTCGGTGTGAATGTCCGACCATAGTTGGTAAAAAGCGGGTAAGGAAAAGGTTCGAATATCCAAACATAATTAAAAGCGAGAGAGATTGTGTTCAGCTGCAAGTAGGTGTGAATATCCAGCCATAATTACTCACAAACGGGTAATAAAATGTAGTATTGCCAGACCATACATGATCAAAACAGGGAGCGGAGGTGGTTTAGCTGTAAAAAGGGGTGAATGTCCAACTAAAGTTCAAATATATTAACAAAAGCGGGAGGAGAGGTCTTCGGATTAGAGTGGTTGAAATTTCCAACCATAATCTATAAAATGCGGTGAAAAAAAAAGGTGTGAAGGAATGAATTTTATAGCAAAATCCGAAATCATGCATAACTCCGCAAAAGGAACGTATTGCTCAACCAAAGGGATGCTTCTTTCTCATTCAGGGTAATATGAGGAACTTTATGCTTGATACATTTTAGACATGGATAACTATGAAGGACAAAGCAATTTTAACTTGGTTTGAGCAAAGCAATTCATTTTATAGGAAAATCCGAAATCGTGCAGGACTCATGAAAGTAAGCTTATTCTCGGATTCCTGATCCTCCAGTGTTGCTCTTTCCTATACTGCCTTTCCTATTCAGCCTTGTTCTTTGTTGAAATCGATATAGACATTGATAAATATGAAGGACAAAGAAGTTTCCACTTTGTTTGAGTGAAGGAATTAATTTTATAGCAAAATCCCAAATCAAGCAGAACGTATGAAAATAAGCGTGTTTTCGGATTCCTGATCCTTCAGTGTTGCTATTTCTTCTACTGCAAAATACAATGTTGTTCTTTGTTGAAGTCAATCTAGACATTGATAAATATGGACAAAGCAGTTTTAACATAGTTTGAGTAAAGGAATTCATTTTATACATAAAATCCCAAATCATGCAGAACGTATGAAAAGAAGCTTATTCTCGGATTCCTGATCCTTCAGTGTTGCTTTTTCTTCTACTGCAAAATACAATGTTGTTCTTTGTTGAAGTCGATCTAGACATTGATAAATATGAAGGACAAAGCAGTTTTAACTTGGTTTGAGTGAAGGAATTCATTTTATACATAAAATCCCAAATCATGCAGAACGTATGAAAATAAGCTTATTCTGGGATTACTGATCCTTCAGTGTTGCTCTTTCTTCTACTGCAAATTCCAGTGTTGTTCTTTGTTGAAGTCAATCTAGACATTGATAAATATGGACAAAGCAGTTTTAACATAGTTTGAGTGAAAGCATTCATTTATAGTAAAATCAATAATCGTGCAGAACTCATGAAAATAAGCTTATTCTCGGATTCCTAAAACTTTTGATTTGCTCTTTCTTTACTGCAAAGTACAATGTTGTTCTTTGTTGAAGTCGATCTAGACATTGATAAATATGAAGGACAAAGCAGTTTTCACTTGGTTTGAGTGAAGGATTTGCAGCTGAAAACCTCCCGCTCCCGCTTTTGATTGTGTATAGTCGGGCATTCGCACCTTGTCTTACCCGCTTTTTACAAACTATAGTCAGACATTCACACCTTGCAGCTGAACCACCTCAGCTCCCTGTTTTGATCATGTATGGTCTGGCAATACTACCTTTTCTTACCCGTTTGTGAGTAATTATGGCTGGACATTCACACCTACTTGCAGTCGAACAGCTCTGCTCCCGCTTTTGATGGTATATATTGGATTGGAACCTTTTCTTGACTGCTTTTTGCAAACTTTGGTCGGACGTTCACACCTTCTTGCAGCCGAACACCTCCGCTTCCGCTTTTGATGGTGTATAGTCAGGCATTTGAACCTTTTCTTACCCGCTTTTTACAAACAATGGTCGGACATTCAAACCTTCTTGTAGCCGAAAACCTCCGCTCCCTCTTTTGATCATACATTGTCGGGCATTCGCACCTTTTCTTACCCGTTTTTTACAAACCATGGTCGGACTGTCACACATTCTTGTAGCCAAACACATCCGCTCCCGCTATTGATTGTGTACAGTCGGGTATTTTAACCTTTTCTTACCCGTTTTTTACCAACTATGGTCGGACATTCACACCTTCTTACAGCGGAACACCTCCGCTCCCTCTTTTGATGGTGTATGTTTTGGCATTCGAACCTTTTCTTACCCGCTTTTTACAAACTATGCTCGGACATTCAAACCTTCTTGTAGCCGAACACATCCACTCCTGCTTTTGATGATGTATGGTTGGGCATTCAAACCTACTTGTTGCCCGCTTTTCATTAATTTTGGGTGGACATTCACACCTTGTCACAGCCAAAAACCTCCGCTCCCTGTTTTGATCATGTATGGTTGGACATTCGCACCTTTTCTCACCCTCTTTTTGCCAACTATGGTCGGCTGTTCACAGCTTCCTCTCCACCATACTTGTATGGTGGGATATTCACACCCACTTGCATCCGAAGACCTTTTGTTGATATTTAGTCGGTCATTCGCAGCTTACCCGCTTTTGGCAAACTATGGCCTTCATGCAGCCAAACACCTCTGATCTCGCTTTTGATGATGTAAGGTTGGGCATTCAGACCTTGCTTCACCTGCTTTTCACCAAATATAGTCGGACATTCACACCTTCTTGCAGCCGAACACTTCCGCTCCACCTTTTAGTGTTCTATCACACCTTTTTTTTCACCGCATTTTATAGATTATGGTTGGAAATTCTCAACCACTCTCATCCGAAGACCTCTCCTCCCGCTTTTGTTAATATATTTGAACTTTAGTCGGACATTCACACATTCTTGCAGCTGAACCACCTCCGCTCCCTGTTTTGATCATGTATGGTCTGGCAATACTACCTTTTCTTACCCGTTTGTTAGTAATTATGGCTGGACATTCACACCTACTTGCAGCCGAACACCACCTCTCCCGCTTTTGATGATGTATGGACCGGCATTCTTACCTTTTCTAACACATTTTTCAGCAATTATGGTTGGAGATTCACACTTACTCACAGCCGAACAACTCCGCTCCCGCATTTGATGGTGTATAGTCGGGCATTCTCACCCTTTCTCATCAGCTTTTTGCAAATTATGATCTGACATTCACACCTGCTTTTGATAATGTATGGTTTGGCATTCGCACCTTTTCTTACCCATTTTTCAGTAATTATGGGTGGACATTCACACCTTCTTGCAGCTGAACACCTCCTCTCCCGCTATTGATTGTGTACAGTCGGGTATTTTAACCTTTTCTTACCCGCTTTTTACCAAACATGGTTGGACATTCACACCGTCTTACAGCGGAACACCTCTGCTCCCGCTTTTGATGGTGTATAGTCAGGCATTTGAACCTTTTCTTACCCGCTTTTTACAAACTATGGTCGGACATTCAAACCTTGTAGCCGAAAACCTCCGCTCCCTCTTTTGATTATACATTGTTGGGCATTCGCACCTTATTTACAAACTATCGTCAGACATTCACACCTTGCAGCTGAGCCACCTAAGCTCCCTGTTTTGATAGTGTATGTTCGGGCATTCGAACCTATTCTTACCCCCTTTTTACAAACTATGCTCGGAGATTCACACCTACTCACAGCCGAACAACTCCGCTCCCGCATTTGATGATGTCTTGGCCGGCATTCTAGTCTCTTCTAACACATTTTTCAGCAATTATGGTTGGACATTCACACCTACTCACAGCCGAACACTTCCGCTCCCGCATTTGATTATGTTTGGTTGGATATTCGAACCTTTTCTTAACTGCTTTTTACAAACTTTGGTCGGACGTTCACACCTTCTTGCAGCCGAACACATCCACTTCCACTTTTGATGGTATATATTCGGGCATTCGAACCTTTTCTTACCCGCTTTTTACAAACCGTGGTCGGACTTTCACACCTTCTTGTAGCCAAACAACTCCGCTCCCGCTATTGATTGTGTACAGTCGGGTATTTTAACCTTTTCTTACCCGCTTTTTACCAACTATGGTCGGACATTTACACCTTCTTACAGCGGAACACCTCCGCTCCCTCTTTTGATGGTCTATGTTCGGGCATTCGAACCTTTTCTTACCCGCTTTTTACAAACTATGGTCGGACATTCAAACCTTCTTGTAGCCGAACACATCCACTCCTGCTTTTGATGATGTATGGTTGGGCATTTTCACCTTTTCTTACCCATTTTTCAGTAATTATGGGTGGACATTCACACCTTCTTGCAGCTGAACAACTCCTCTCCCGCTTATGATCATGTGCGGTTTGATATTCGAAAATTTTCTTTCATGTTTTAAAGCAATTATTGATGGACATTCAAATCTTCTTGTAGCCGAACACATCCACTCCTGCTTTTGATGATGTATGGTAACCTTTTCTTACCCGCTTTTTACAAACTATGGTCGGACATTCAAACCTTCTTGAAGCCAAAAACCTCCGCTCCCTCTTTTGATCTTACATTGTCGGGCATTCGCACCTTATCTTACCCGCTTTTTACAAACTATAGTCAGACATTCACACCTTGCAGCTGAACCACCTCCGCTCCCTGTTTTGATCATGTATGGTCTGGCAATACTACCTTTTCTTACCCGTTTGTGAGTAATTAATCCCAAAATATTGAGCATAAAATAAGTCTTTATGCTGATGATGTATTACTTTTCCTTCAGAACTCACAGACGTCTCTCAGTCACACGATCGCACTCATAAATAAATTCTCAGCACTTTCTGACTACTCTATCAACTGGTCTAAGACCACAGTTCTGCCCATTAACTGTAGGGTCCATAATATACCTGCGATCACTTTACAGTCAGGAAATATTAGATATTTAGGCATAAACATTTCCTCCAGGCTCTCAGAGCTAACAAAGCTAAATTATGTGCAATTATTAAAGACAGTAGAGGACGATCTCTCGTTGGAAGTCCTTACCTATATCACTTATGGGGAGAGTTACATCCATTAAAATGATGATACTACCAAAAGTTAACTATTTGTTCTCAATGATCCCCATAAAACCATCTGCTACTTGGTTTAAGTCACTAGATTCATGCATCTCCAAATTTCTGTGGAAAAACAAACCACCACGTATTAGTTTAAAAACCCTACAGAAGACCAAGGACAGTGGTGGATTAGATTTACCTCATTTTCAGCACTATTCCTTAGACAAAAGGTTATAATGTATATCAAAATGGTTTAAACCTTGTTGTTGTCACAGTTCCCAGAGACGTTGTAATCGTTGAGGATTCTATATTCACCCCCTCATTAGAGGCACGTAATGCAGATTGATGACACTGAATCTTCTTCTCTGTTCATTGCTGGCATCATTCCCAGCATCGTAAGTGTTCGTGGCATTGTTAGCCTCTTCTTCTGGATCTTGATATCGAGAATCCTTTTGTATTTCTGGTTTGTCAGTCCTCTGTCTTCGTTCACCGGAGTCTTTGTCTTTTTGTCCTTGAGTTTGGTGATTTTTTCTTCTTTTGATGCCTTGACACAATGTGACAGGTGATACCACGTGGGAGATCCTGTAACTTGGATTGCTGTCCCTGTGCTGCGAAATGGCTGTGCTGCTCAAATGGTCTCTCCTTCATCATGGTTACATGCTGCCATTCCGACATCTCGCCATTCCGACATGGGTCTCCAATTGTCGGAATGGCGACACTTAATTTTTTATCAAACGTCCCACCATTCCGACACTTTTTTCCTCCTATGGTCGGAATGGCGGTATGTTTTTTGTTTTTTTTAACATACCGCCATTCCGACAGTTCCTTTTAATAGCCTATTTTTTACCCAAAACATTTTGCACTAATGATATGCCGGCGCAAATACGCCCTAAAGTTTGGCGCACAAGCTTTGCACATGCAGAGGCCACAGCCTCGCAAACAAACTTTAATAATCTATTATCAAAATCCCCTGAATTTCAAATATAAAAATACAGATATTAATGTAACTCTGGCGAGACTGAAACTGATTAAGCAGAAATACAGTGTCAGTGAGCTGTCACAGCAGCCAGCTGGAGCGGAGCTCTCCACAGAGCCCATGCGTCTTTTGCACGCTGTCATCATATGCAAAAGTAATAATTGCAATTACAGATATCACGGCTACTGCACAGGACACAGTTGCGAGCACTCTGCCTTGCCTTGCCAATAGGAGAAGAGAGAAATGACAGCATAGAACGTATAAAACACAACAAAATGCAGTAAAAACGTTTATTCATGTTATTCACATGATTTATGAGTACTCACTCCAATTTTGGGAAGCGCGGATGGGTTTTGCGCATTTGGCACAAACACACAGCCGCAACGGTTGTAGCTTTATACAGCCTGTTGATATCTTAAGGACCTAAACTGGTCACACCTCGGAGTAAATGTCATGTAGAGATTGTTTTTACATGACATTACAGCTGAACATATAGCTTTCATCCACAAACCAACGTGGGAGAGCCCGAAGACGCATGTGCCAGACGCACATAGGCATGCGTAAAACCAATTTTGACCACTTCATACTGTTTATTTGCTTTCTTTTAGTTAACTTTCGTTTCTTTTGGATTCTTGTGCGTGTTATGGAGCCGTTTTGGTCCATGTTTGTAAGCCTTTTTTTCCTGGATTAAACTTTCGGAAGTTGAAACAAGTGGCATTGGAGTGTGTGATTGAAAACCACCGCGGACTGCTTCTCCTCCTCCAGTTGCCGAGACTTTGTGTTTTTAATAACGCTTGTCTATAAACATGTGTTAAACATATAAATTGCATGAACAGAAAGAAGGGACTCACCTGTTGAGTAACACACATTTCCTTATACGGAAAGCCTTGTCGGAATGGTGGGACATTTGAACGTCAGAATAGCGGGATGTCGCAATGGTGGGATGTCGGAATGGTGGGACGTTTGCATGTCGGAATGGTGGTATGTCGGAATGGTGGTATGTCGGAATGGTGGGATGTCGGAATAGCGGGATGTCGGAATGGCGGGATTTCGGAATGGGTGTTGCCACCCCCTTCATCATATACACAGTTATTTATACATCACCTTCCACCATGAAGCGTTGTCCCTTTTTGTTTCTCTCTTTGTTCTTAAAATGCTGTTATGCATGTCTAAACCAATCCATTAAATTAGATCATTTTGGCAGTAAAGCGATCTACAATGTGCTTGGTCGCAAAGCTGCTCATCTGTGGTAAACAGCTCTTCAGAAAGGCATTCTTCAATTGATTTCACTAATTCTATGTAATAATTTTGTGATTTCCTACAAAACTACACTTCTTCTCCCATCTGTCTGAGTATTTAATATTGTCTGGGTCCCGTTAAAACATGTATTTTTCCCATCTAATTCCTTGTTTGCTTTAAAACAAGTATTCCCCATTTTCTATCCCTTCAGTAGCCAACCAGTTTGTATGGAGTACACTGGAGCAACTTGACTGATCAGTAAAACACTGCTTTTGTTGTCACCGCAAGGCTTCCCCCGTCGGTTGTTTCACTGAGACACTACTGAGTAACTATAACTCAACACAGTTTATACACATAACATTCATATACATACTAACAAACAAACAAACAATTATTTATCGCAATTTTCTCATCTCTGTTTGAACGTACACCCAGGTAAATATTCCTGTAGTCTTCTCATACCGACTATGGACCCATTCATTGTTTAACTTCACTGTTTTGCAAATCCTAATTGAATATTACACATTGACATTGAACTTTACTTGATAAGCAGGTCTTCATTGCATTCAGCAGCCTATATGTGAGCATCTATGTGTAAGCTGTTCTTCTTTGCATTTATCAGCAGCAAGCAATTCTTCATTGCACATGCATATGAAAATAGTAAAACAATTCCAATGCGTTAGCGAAACCTTCTATATCAGGAGTGTCCATCATGATGCTGGGAATAGAACCTCTTTCCCAGAATAGTTCAACCTTCATTACTCAACTGATCATAACTCCGCAATGAGCACATTTCAAAGTATCATTCCTCTACATATATTCAAAAATCTATGTGTAAATGTTTAATATTTCTTATATTTGTTGATGTCATTCTGTGTGCATGTGGCCTAAACCCAATCTCTGTGTGGCAATTTTAATTTAAACAAGTTGAACTCTGCCTCTGATCATTTAAAAAAGGTGTGTACCAATATCAACCTTTCTCAGGTAATTACAGATCCTACAAAACCAAAGAGATCCTTCAAGGTTGTCCCTGATTGGCTCAATCTTAACAAAGCAGAACTGTCTTCTTTACTTTTTTTTCCCCTTGTCCTGTTCAGCATTATGTCAGAAGAATTGTAGTCTGAATACCTTTGATGCCAAACAGATTTGTTTTGCCAAGGAAGTTTTATAAATGTAAAGCTCCCCTTGATGCCCATTTATTTATTTCTGTTTACAATATATGACATGAACTGAACTGAACCGGACCGGGGGACAAGGAAAGAAGGAAGAGGAAAGAAGAGGAAACAGAACAAAAATAGAAACAAAAACCAGACAACCAGCTGCTACACCTGTAAAAACAAAACAGACAACAATCCATGGCCTATGAGGGGAATCCAGCCTTAGCGCCACCAGGAGCACCTGAAAGCAGACAAGCAGAGAAAAAACAAACACACAAACAAACAAAAACAAGCACAAGAAGCGGCAATCGCATACAACACAGCTGTGGATATAGATGACCTGAGACGACATGATAATACATCAACTGCTTAGTGACCATGCTACTGGACTAATGAATGTGTGTGTGTGTGTGTGAGAACATGCAACACCCATGGCACAGGACCTACATGATAACCGTGCTTAGTTATGAGTGTATAAGCGTACAGGGCCACAATCCACAGCCCCCCCCCCCCCCCCCCCCCCCCCCCCCCCCCCCCCAAGCAATCAGAAGCAGGCAGAGAGGGCCACAAGACCCAGGCCACCAGCAGCCCCCACAGAGCACAGAACCCAGGCAGCCCACTGGACCGTGCACTGGACCTGGGCCCCAGGAGCCCGAGCGCCCCCAAACCCCCCGGCAGAGGCCCCACCCAATACCCAGGAGGGCCAAGCGCCCCAGACAGCCACAAAGTGGGTCAGCGCCTGCCCCAGCGCCCCTGGCCAAGTGCCCTGGGAGTCAAGACGTGCCCCACAGGTGGGTGAAGTCGCGAGCAGTGGGGAGAGGCAACGCTGATGCCCCATCGGGAGAAACACAGGCAGGCCAGGCGACAGCAAGTCCCAGATCCAGGCCCAATCATTACCACACACACTTTCACGTCCCATACATCCACACATCCACACATCCTACCTCCCTCGACTCTGCTGGGGTGTAGTGCAGCGGGCACACCAGGAGGCCAGCAACCCCCCAGCCACCACAGACCCCGAACCAGACCAACAACATTAATTAATCCTCCTGGCCCCTCCTGCCCCAAGCAGACATCAGGAAGCAGGGGTGTGCGAAGAAGACCCCTCCCCTCACCCCTTCTGGCTCTTCAATATTTTCCAATAGTGAGCAATTAAAATTGAGGGGCAGCCAAACTTGTAGAACTGGGAGCGCGGCACTCTGGGCAGCCTACATACCCAAAGAGCCCCGCCCACCAGATGCCACTCAGTGTAACCACCCCCCCAAGACCTAATGTGTGTGTGTGAGTGTGTTTGATAAGTAGTAATGTCTAAGGTGTAATTAAAACAGGGGCAGGGAACTGCAGAGTGCAACCAAAGGGGACCACCTACGTGGCCCCATCCACTACACCCCACCGAACACACACGCCCCCCAAAACCCTTCATGTGTGAGTGTGTGCTGTGTACAGGAGCAAGAAGGGAGAGGGGTATGGGGATATATACCGAGAGGCATCCCCGCTACCTGGGAGCCAACAATGGGCAGGAGGGCCTGATGTCCACCAGGCTCGGGGCCTGCAGCGACCATATTCCGGGAGCTACTGTACCCCCAGAAGGTACCCATCCCGCCCCACCCCACTCAACCCAACCCCACCCAGGAGGACCTCTACAAAAAACAAACAAACAAACATCAAAAAACAAACAAACAAACCACCGGTGACACCAGTCGCAGCAGCCCGGGCCTGAGACCCACCATCACCCAGCAACCCACCACCACCACTATGTGATAAAACTAATCAGAGGGGACCAGAGAGAATGAAATTCAGCCAATTGATGTTTTGAGGAGGCAGACATTGTTTCCATGCTAATATAATCTAAAAGAAAATTTCTAAACTGGTTAATACACAGATTGTTCTTCGCTTTCCAGTTCATGAGAATAGTTTTCTTTGCGATACATAACACTGTGACAACCATGTGTGCTGAGTTAATTTCCATGTTGATGTTGTCTAAGTCACCCAGTATGCACAGTGTTGGGCATGCAGGGATGCTACACTTTAGCCATGTTGATAGGTCCTCACAGACTTCAAGCCAGAACTTCTGGACAGGCGCAGAAAACCACAAAGCGTGTGCATAATCATCAGGTTTGTTATCTGTGCAATGTGAGCAGATGTTTGAGTGTGTTAGACCCATCCTGAACATCCTTTGTCCTGTATAGTGTGTTCTATGAAGGATTTTGTATTGTATGAGCTGTAAATTAGGATTTCGAGTCTTTATGAAGGTGTTCAAACATATTTGTGGTTAGAAGCTATGACCAGAACTGATGGATAAATCTGCCTCCAATTTTGAGGATGGAAGAGACATTGTGTCATCTATCTTAGACAATAATTTATATATTTTTGATAGTAGATTTGGGGTACAGATGCTTAGAAATTCTGGTACCCTAGTCGGGGGTTGTAAGTCTGGTTGGTGGAGGATATATCCATCCATCCATCCATCATCTGCCGCTTATCCGGGGGTCGGGTCGCGGGGGCAGCAGCTTGAGCAGAGAAACCCAGACGTCTCTGTCCCCGGCCACTTCCTCCAGCTCTTCCGGGGGGCCCCCGAGGCGTTCCCAGGCCAGCCGAGAGACATAGTCTCTCCAACGTGTCCTGGGTCTCCCCCGGGGTCTCCTCCCAGTGGGACGTGCCCGGAACACCTCCCCAGGGAGGCACCCAGTGGGCATCCTAACCAGATGCCCGAGCCAACTCATCTGACTCCTCTCAATGCGGAGGAGCAGCGGTTCTACTCCGAGCCCCTCCTGGATGACTGAGCTTCTCACCATCATAAGCGGGAGAGGAGGTGTTCAGCTGCAAGAAGGTGTGAATGTCCACCCATAATTACTGAAAAATGGGTAAGAAAAGGTGCGAATGCCCAAACATACATCATCAAAAGAGGGAGCGGAGGTGTTCCGCTGTAAGAAGGTGTGAATGTCAACCATAGTTGGTAAAAAGTGGGTAAGAAAAGGTTAAAATACCCGACTGTACACAATCAATAGGGGGAGCGGAGTTGTTCGGCTACAAGAAGGTGTGAAAGTCCAACCATGGTTTGTAAAAAGCTGCTAAGAAAAGGTTCGAATGCCCGAATATATACCATCAAAAGCGGAAGCGGAGGTGTTCGGATGCAAAAAGGTGTGAACGTCCGACCAAAGTTTGTAAAAAGCAGTTAAGAAAAGGTTCGAATATCCAACCAAACATAATCAAAAGCGGGAGCAGAGCTGTTCGACTGCTAGTAGGTGTGAATGTCCTGCCATAATTACTCACAAACGGGTAAGAAAAGGTAGTATTGCCAGACCATACATGATCAAAACAGGGAGCTGAGGTGGTTCAGCACCAAGGTGTGAATGTCTGACTATAGTTTGTAAAAAGCGGGTACGATAAGGTGCGAATGCCCTACAATGTATAATCAAAAGAGGGAGCAGAGGTTTTCGGCTACAAGAAGGTTTGAATGTCCGACCATAGTTTGTAAAAAGCGGGTAAGAAAAGGTTCAAATGCCTGAATATAAACCATCAAAAGCGGGAGCGGAGATGTTCCGCTGTAAGTCGGTGTGAATGTCCGACCATAGTTGGTAAAAAGCGGGTAAGGAAAAGGTTCGAATATCCAAACATAATTAAAAGCGAGAGAGATTGTGTTCAGCTGCAAGTAGGTGTGAATATCCAGCCATAATTACTCACAAACGGGTAAGAAAATGTAGTATTGCCAGACCATACATGATCAAAACAGGGAGCGGAGGTGGTTTAGCTGTAAAAAGGGGTGAATGTCCAACTAAAGTTCAAATATATTAACAAAAGCGGGAGGAGAGGTCTTCGGATTAGAGTTGTTGAAATTTCCAACCATAATCTATAAAATGCGGTGAAAAAAAAAGGTGTGAAGGAATGAATTTTATAGCAAAATCCGAAATCATGCATAACTCCGCAAAAGGAACGTATTGCTCAACCAAAGGGATGCTTCTTTCTCATTCAGGGTAATATGAGGAACTTTATGCTTGATACATTTTAGACATGGATAACTATGGACAAAGCAATTTTAACTTGGTTTGAGCAAAGCAATTCATTTTATAGGAAATCCGAAATCGTGCAGGACTCATGAAAGTAAGCTTATTCTCGGATTCCTGATCCTCCAGTGTTGCTCTTTCCTATACTGCCTTTCCTATACAGCCTTGTTCTTTGTTGAAATCGATATAGACATTGATAAATATGAAGGACAAAGCAGTTTCCACTTTGTTTGAGTCAAGGAATTAATTTTATAGCAAAATCCCAAATCAAGCAGAACGTATGAAAATAAGCGTGTTTTCGGATTCCTGATCCTTCAGTGTTGCTATTTCTTCTACTGCAAAATACAATGTTGTTCTTTGTTGAAGTCAATCTAGACATTGATAAATATGGACAAAGCAGTTTTAACATAGTTTGAGTAAAGGAATTCATTTTATACATAAAATCCCAAATCATGCAGAACGTATGAAAAGAAGCTTATTCTCGGATTCCTGATCCTTCAGTGTTGCTTTTTCTTCTACTGCAAAATACAATGTTGTTCTTTGTTGAAGTCGATCTAGACATTGATAAATATGAAGGACAAAGCAGTTTTAACTTGGTTTGAGTGAAGGAATTCATTTTATACATAAAATCCCAAATCATGCAGAACGTATGAAATAAGCTTATTCTGGGATTACTGATCCTTCAGTGTTGCTCTTTCTTCTACTGCAAAATTCCAGTGTTGTTCTTTGTTGAAGTCAATCTAGACATTGATAAATATGAAGGACAAAGCAGTTTTAACTTGGTTTGAGTGAAGGAATTCATTTTATACATAAAATCCCAAATCATGCAGAACGTATGAAAATAAGCTTATTCTGGGATTACTGATCCTTCAGTGTTGCTCTTTCTTCTACTGCAAATTCCAGTGTTGTTCTTTGTTGAAGTCAATCTAGACATTGATAAATATGAAGGACAAAGCAGTTTTAACTTGGTTTGAGTGAAGGAATTCATTTTATACATAAAATCCCAAATCATGCAGAACGTATGAAAATAAGCTTATTCTGGGATTACTGATCCTTCAGTGTTGCTCTTTCTTCTACTGCAAATTCCAGTGTTGTTCTTTGTTGAAGTCAATCTAGACATTGATAAATATGAAGGACAAAGCAGTTTTAACATAGTTTGAGTGAAAGCATTCATTTATAGTAAAATCAATAATCGTGCAGAACTCATGAAAATAAGCTTATTCTCGGATTCCTAAAACTTTTGATTTGCTCTTTCTTTACTGCAAAGTACAATGTTGTTCTTTGTTGAAGTCGATCTAGACATTGATAAATATGAAGGACAAAGCAGTTTTCACTTGGTTTGAGTGAAGGATTTGCAGCTGAAAACCTCCCGCTCCCGCTTTTGATTGTGTATAGTCGGGCATTCGCACCTTGTCTTACCCGCTTTTTACAAACTATAGTCAGACATTCACACCTTGCAGCTGAACCACCTCAGCTCCCTTTTTTGATCATGTATGGTCTGGCAATACTACCTTTTCTTACCCGTTTGTGAGTAATTATGGCTGGACATTCACACCTACTTGCAGTCGAACAGCTCTGCTCCCGCTTTTGATGGTATATATTCGGGCATTGGAACCTTTTCTTAACTGCTTTTGCAAACTTTGGTCGGACGTTCACACCTTCTCTCAGCCGAACACCTCCGCTTCCGCTTTTGATGGTGTATAGTAAGGCATTTGAACCTTTTCTTACCCGCTTTTTACAAACAATGGTCGGACATTCAAACCTTCTTGTAGCCGAAAACCTCCGCTCCCTCTTTTGATCATACATTGTCGGGCATTCGCACCTTTTCTTACCCGTTTTTTTACAAACCATGGTCGGACTGTCACACATTCTTGTAGCCAAACACATCCGCTCCCGCTATTGATTGTGTACAGTCGGGTATTTTAACCTTTTCTTACCCGTTTTTTACCAGCTATGGTCGGACATTCACACCTTCTTACAGCGGAACACCTCCGCTCCCTCTTTTGATGGTGTATGTTTGGGCATTCGAACCTTTTCTTACCCGCTTTTTACAAACTATGCTCGGACATTCAAACCTTCATGTAGCCGAACACATCCACTCCTGCTTTTGATGATGTATGGTTGGGCATTCAAACCTACTTGTTGCCCGCTTTTCATTAATTTTGGGTGGACATTCACACCTTGTCACAGCCAAACACCTCCGCTCCCTGTTTTGATCATGTATGGTTGGACATTCGCACCTTTTCTCACCCTCTTTTTGCCAACTATGGTCGGCTGTTCACAGCTTCCTCTCCACCATACTTGTATGGTGGGATATTCACACCCACTTGCATCCGAAGACCTTTTGTTGATATTTAGTCGGTCATTCGCAGCTTACCCGCTTTTGGCAAACTATGGCCTTCATGCAGCCAAACACCTCTGATCTCGCTTTTGATGATGTAAGGTTGGGCATTCAGACCTTGCTTCACCTGCTTTTCACCAAATATAGGAGGACATTCACACCTTCTTGCAGCCGAACACTTCCGCTCCACCTTTTAGTGTTCTATCACACCTTTTTTTTCACCGCATTTTATAGATTATGGTTGGAAATTCTCAACCACTCTCATCCGAAGACCTCTCCTCCCGCTTTTGTTAATATATTTGAACTTTAGTCGGACATTCACACCTTCTTGCAGCTGAACCACCTCCGCTCCCTGTTTTGATCATGTATGGTCTGGCAATACTACCTTTTCTTACCCGTTTGTTAGTAATTATGGCTGGACATTCACACCTACTTGCAGCCGAAAACCACCTCTCCCGCTTTTGATGATGTATGGACCGGCATTCTTACCTTTTCTAACACATTTTTCAGCAATTATGGTTGGAGATTCACACTTACTCACAGCCGAACAACTCCGCTCCCGCATTTGATGGTGTATAGTCGGGCATTCTCACCCTTTCTCATCAGCTTTTTGCAAATTATGATCTGACATTCACACCTGCTTTTGATAATGTATGGTTTGGCATTCACACCTTTTCTTACCCATTTTTCAGTAATTATGGGTGGACATTCACACCTTCTTGCAGCTGAACACCTCCTCTCCCGCTATTGATTGTGTACAGTCGGGTATTTTTACCTTTTCTTACCCGCTTTTTACCAAACATGGTCGGACATTCACACCGTCTTACAGCGGAACACCTCTGCTCCCACTTTTGATGGTGTATAGTCAGGCATTTGAACCTTTTCTTACCCGCTTTTTACAAACTATGGTCGGACATTCAAACCTTGTAGCCGAAAACCTCCGCTCCCTCTTTTGATTATACATTGTTGGGCATTCGCACCTTATTTACAAACTATCGTCAGACATTCACACCTTGCAGCTGAGCCACCTCAGCTCCCTGTTTTGATAGTGTATGTTCGGGCATTCGAACCTATTCTTACCCCCTTTTTACAAACTATGCTCGGAGATTCACACCTACTCACAGCCGAACAACTCCGCTCCCGCATTTGATGATGTCTTGGCCGGCATTCTAGTCTCTTCTAACACATTTTTCAGCAATTATGGTTGGACATTCACACCTACTCACAGCCGAACACTTCCGCTCCCGCATTTGATTATGTTTGGTTGGATATTCGAACCTTTTCTTAACTGCTTTTTACAAACTTTGGTCGGACGTTCACACCTTCTTGCAGCCGAACACATCCACTTCCACTTTTGATGGTATATATTCGGGCATTCGAACCTTTTCTTACCCGCTTTTTACAAACCGTGGTCGGACTTTCACACCTTCTTGTAGCCAAACAACTCCGCTCCCGCTATTGATTGTGTACAGTCGGGTATTTTAACCTTTTCTTACCCGCTTTTTACCAACTATGGTCGGACATTTACACCTTCTTACAGCGGAACACCTCCGCTCCCTCTTTTGATGGTCTATGTTCGGGCATTCGAACCTTTTCTTACCCGCTTTTTACAAACTATGGTCGGACATTCAAACCTTCTTGTAGCCGAACACATCCACTCCTGCTTTTGATGATGTATGGTTGGGCATTTTCACCTTTTCTTACCCATTTTTCAGTAATTATGGGTGGACATTCACACCTTCTTGCAGCTGAACAACTCCTCTCCCGCTTATGATCATGTGCGGTTTGATATTCGAAAATTTTCTTTCATGTTTTAAAGCAATTATTGATGGACATTCAAATCTTCTTGTAGCCGAACACATCCACTCCTGCTTTTGATGATGTATGGTAACCTTTTCTTACCCGCTTTTTACAAACTATGGTCGGACATTCAAACCTTCTTGAAGCCAAAAACCTCCGCTCCCTCTTTTGATCTTACATTGTCGGGCATTCGCACCTTATCTTACCCGCTTTTTACAAACTATAGTCAGACATTCACACCTTGCAGCTGAACCACCTCCGCTCCCTGTTTTGATCATGTATGGTCTGGCAATACTACCTTTTCTTACCCGTTTGTGAGTAATTAATCCCAAAATATTGAGCATAAAATAAGTCTTTATGCTGATGATGTATTACTTTTCCTTCAGAACTCACAGACGTCTCTCAGTCACACGATCACACTCATAAATAAATTCTCAGCACTTTCTGACTACTCTATCAACTGGTCTAAGACCACAGTTCTGCCCATTAACTGTAGGGTCCATAATATACCTGCGATCACTTTACAGTCAGGAAATATTAGATATTTAGGCATAAACATTTCCTCCAGGCTCTCAGAGCTAACAAAGCTAAATTATGTGCAATTATTAAAGACAGTAGAGGACGATCTCTCGTTGGAAGTCCTTACCTATATCACTTATGGGGAGAGTTACATCCATTAAAATGATGATACTACCAAAAGTTAACTATTTGTTCTCAATGATCCCCATAAAACCATCTGCTACTTGGTTTAAGTCACTAGATTCATGCATCTCCAAATTTCTGTGGAAAAACAAACCACCACGTATTAGTTTAAAAACCCTACAGAAGACCAAGGACAGTGGTGGATTAGATTTACCTCATTTTCAGCACTATTCCTTAGACAATAGGTTATAATATATATCAAAATGGTTTAAACCTTGTTGTTGTCACAGTTCCCAGAGACGTTGTAATCGTTGAGGATTCTATATTCACCCCCTCATTAGAGGCACGTAATGCAGATTGATGACACTGAATCTTCTTCTCTGTTCATTGCTGGCATCATTCCCAGCATCGTAAGTGTTCGTGGCATTGTTAGCCTCTTCTTCTGGATCTTGATATCGAGAATCCTTTTGTATTTCTGGTTTGTCAGTCCTCTGTCTTCGTTCACCGGAGTCTTTGTCTTTTTGTCCTTGAGTTTGGTGATTTTTTCTTCTTTTGATGCCTTGACACAATGTGACAGGTGATACCACGTGGGAGATCCTGTAACTTGGATTGCTGTCCCTGTGCTGCGAAATGGCTGTGCTGCTCAAATGGTCTCTCCTTCATCATGGTTACATGCTGCCATTCCGACATCTCGCCATTCCGACATGGGTCTCCAATTGTCGGAATGGCGACACTTAATTTTTTATCAAACGTCCCACCATTCCGACACTTTTTTCCTCCTATGGTCGGAATGGCGGTATGTTTTTTGTTTTTTTTAACATACCGCCATTCCGACAGTTCCTTTTAATAGCCTATTTTTTACCCAAAACATTTTGCACTAATGATATGCCGGCGCAAATACGCCCTAAAGTTTGGCGCACAAGCTTTGCACATGCAGAGGCCACAGCCTCGCAAACAAACTTTAATAATCTATTATCAAAATCCCCTGAATTTCAAATATAAAAATACAGATATTAATGTAACTCTGGCGAGACTGAAACTGATTAAGCAGAAATACAGTGTCAGTGAGCTGTCACAGCAGCCAGCTGGAGCGGAGCTCTCCACAGAGCCCATGCGTCTTTTGCACGCTGTCATCATATGCAAAAGTAATAATTGCAATTACAGATATCACGGCTACTGCACAGGACACAGTTGCGAGCACTCTGCCTTGCCTTGCCAATAGGAGAAGAGAGAAATGACAGCATAGAACGTATAAAACACAACAAAATGCA
Organism: Leuresthes tenuis; assembly: GCF_036924035.1. NCBI lineage: Eukaryota > Metazoa > Chordata > Actinopteri > Atheriniformes > Atherinopsidae > Leuresthes > Leuresthes tenuis. The sequence continues at coordinate 29,670,870 of NW_027325368.1, read as the reverse complement.
GTAAAAACGTTTATTCATGTTATTCACATGATTTATGAGTACTCACTCCAATTTTGGGAAGCGCGGATGGGTTTTGCGCATTTGGCACAAACACACAGCCGCAACGGTTGTAGCTTTATACAGCCTGTTGATATCTTAAGGACCTAAACTGGTCACACCTCGGAGTAAATGTCATGTAGAGATTGTTTTTACATGACATTACAGCTGAACATATAGCTTTCATCCACAAACCAACGTGGGAGAGCCCGAAGACGCATGTGCCAGACGCACATAGGCATGCGTAAAACCAATTTTGACCACTTCATACTGTTTATTTGCTTTCTTTTAGTTAACTTTCGTTTCTTTTGGATTCTTGTGCGTGTTATGGAGCCGTTTTGGTCCATGTTTGTAAGCCTTTTTTTCCTGGATTAAACTTTCGGAAGTTGAAACAAGTGGCATTGGAGTGTGTGATTGAAAACCACCGCGGACTGCTTCTCCTCCTCCAGTTGCCGAGACTTTGTGTTTTTAATAACGCTTGTCTATAAACATGTGTTAAACATATAAATTGCATGAACAGAAAGAAGGGACTCACCTGTTGAGTAACACACATTTCCTTATACGGAAAGCCTTGTCGGAATGGTGGGACATTTGAACGTCAGAATAGCGGGATGTCGCAATGGTGGGATGTCGGAATGGTGGGACGTTTGCATGTCGGAATGGTGGTATGTCGGAATGGTGGGATGTCGGAATAGCGGGATGTCGGAATGGCGGGATTTCGGAATGGGTGTTGCCACCCCCTTCATCATATACACAGTTATTTATACATCACCTTCCACCATGAAGCGTTGTCCCTTTTTGTTTCTCTCTTTGTTCTTAAAATGCTGTTATGCATGTCTAAACCAATCCATTAAATTAGATCATTTTGGCAGTAAAGCGATCTACAATGTGCTTGGTCGCAAAGCTGCTCATCTGTGGTAAACAGCTCTTCAGAAAGGCATTCTTCAATTGATTTCACTAATTCTATGTAATAATTTTGTGATTTCCTACAAAACTACACTTCTTCTCCCATCTGTCTGAGTATTTAATATTGTCTGGGTCCCGTTAAAACATGTATTTTTCCCATCTAATTCCTTGTTTGCTTTAAAACAAGTATTCCCCATTTTCTATCCCTTCAGTAGCCAACCAGTTTGTATGGAGTACACTGGAGCAACTTGACTGATCAGTAAAACACTGCTTTTGTTGTCACCGCAAGGCTTCCCCCGTCGGTTGTTTCACTGAGACACTACTGAGTAACTATAACTCAACACAGTTTATACACATAACATTCATATACATACTAACAAACAAACAAACAATTATTTATCGCAATTTTCTCATCTCTGTTTGAACGTACACCCAGGTAAATATTCCTGTAGTCTTCTCATACCGACTATGGACCCATTCATTGTTTAACTTCACTGTTTTGCAAATCCTAATTGAATATTACACATTGACATTGAACTTTACTTGATAAGCAGGTCTTCATTGCATTCAGCAGCCTATATGTGAGCATCTATGTGTAAGCTGTTCTTCTTTGCATTTAGCAGCAGCAAGCAATTCTTCATTGCACATGCATATGAAAATAGTAAAACAATTCCAATGCGTTAGCGAAACCTTCTATATCAGGAGTGTCCATCATGATGCTGGGAATAGAACCTCTTTCCCAGAATAGTTCAACCTTCATTACTCAACTGATCATAACTCCGCAATGAGCACATTTCAAAGTATCATTCCTCTACATATATTCAAAAATCTATGTGTAAATGTTTAATATTTCTTATATTTGTTGATGTCATTCTGTGTGCATGTGGCCTAAACCCAATCTCTGTGTGGCAATTTTAATTTAAACAAGTTGAACTCTGCCTCTGATCATTTAAAAAAGGTGTGTACCAATATCAACCTTTCTCAGGTAATTACAGATCCTACAAAACCAAAGAGATCCTTCAAGGTTGTCCCTGATTGGCTCAATCTTAACAAATCAAAGGTAGAAAATCCGCAGTATCTGAACTTGGTGTTAGTTATCACTGCTCAATAGCCTGTATCAGAATTGCAAAAATGAAAACATTAGGTCCACGCTTGGTATCCAGATCCTGAAACATCTCCATGAGCAGGCTTTTTTTTAACTGATCTGTTGAATAGTTATATGACACATCTGTTGAATAGTTATATGACACTGTTAAAATCCCAGATGAAGATCTAGCACTTGACCATTTTTGTAAATCTTCTAATTCCATAGTTGATAAACACGCCCCTTTTAAAAAGTATAGAACTTAGAACAGGTCTATCCCTGGCTTTCGGCAGAACTGTCTTCTTTACTTTTTTTTCCCCTTGTCCTGTTCAGCATTATGTCAGAAGAATTGTAGTCTGAATACCTTTGATGCCAAACAGATTTGTTTTGCCAAGGGAAGTTTTATAAATGTAAAGCTCCCCTTGATGCCAATTTATTTATTTCTGTTTACAATATATGACATGAACTGAACTGAACCGGACCGGGGGACAAGGAAAGAAGAAGAGGAAAGAAGAGGAAACAGAACAAAAATAGAAAGAAAAACCAGACAACCAGCTGCTACACCTGTAAAAAACAAAACAGACAACAATCCATGGCCTATGAGGGGAATCCAGCCTTAGCGCCACCAGGAGCACCTGAAAGCAGACAAGCAAAGAAAAAACAAACACACAAACAAACAAAAACAAGCACAAGAAGCGGCAATCGCATACAACACAGCTGTGGATATAGATGACCTGAGACGACATGATAATACATCAACTGCTTAGTGACCATGCTACTGGACTAATGAATGTGTGTGTGTGTGTGTGAGAACATGCAACACCCATGGCACAGGACCTACATGATAACCGTGCTTAGTAATGAGTGTATAAGCGTACAGGGCCACAATCCACAGCCCCCCCACAAGCAATCAGAAGCAGGCAGAGAGGGCCACAAGACCCAGGCCACCAGCAGCCCCCACAGAGCACAGAACCCAGGCAGCCCACCGCAGGGGCAACCACGCATCCACCCAGAAGACTGCAGAGGAAGCCCCCGGAAAGAGGCCCCATAAGCATAGGGCAGAGGCACTCCGGGAACCAGGGGTAACAGCCCACCGACCCCGCCAGGCCCCAGCCGCCCAGACATGGGCCGTGCACTGGACCTGGGCCCCAGGAGCCCGAGCGCCCCCAAACCCCCCGGCAGAGGCCCCACCCAATACCCAGGAGGGCCAAGCGCCCCAGACAGCCACAAAGTGGGTCAGCGCCTGCCCCAGCGCCCCTGGCCAAGTGCCCTGGGAGTCAAGACGTGCCCACAAGTGGGTGAAGTCGCGAGCAGTGGGGAGAGGCAACGCTGATGCCCCATCGGGAGAAACACAGGCAGGCCAGGCGACAGCAAGTCCCAGATCCAGGCCCAATCATTACCACACACACTTTCACGTCCCATACATCCACACATCCACACATCCTACCTCCCTCGACTCTGCTGGGGTGTAGTGCAGCGGGCACACCAAGAGGCCAGCAACCCCCCAGCCACCACAGACCCCGAACCAGCAGAACAATTAATTAATCCTCCTGGCCCCTCCTGCCCCGAGCAGACACCAGGAAGCAGGGGTGTGCGAAGAAGACCCCTCCCCTCACCCTTCTGGCTCTTCAATATTTTCTAATAGTGAGCAATTAAAATTGAGGGGCAGCCAAACTTGTAGAACTGGGAGCGCGGCACTCTGGGCAGCCTACATACCCAAAGAGCCCCGCCCACCAGATGCCACTCAGTGTAACCACCCCCCAAGACCTAATGTGTGTGTGTGAGTGTGTTTGATAAGTAGTAATGTCTAAGGTGTAATTAAAACAGGGGCAGGGAACTGCAGAGTGCAACCAAAGGGGACCACCTACGTGGCCCCATCCACTACACCCCACCGAACACACACGCCCCCAAAACCCTTCATGTGTGAGTGTGTGCTGTGTACAGGAGCCAGAAGGGAGAGGGGTATGGGGATATATACCGGGGGAGCTACTCTCCCCCAGAGAGGGCAGCCAGGGACTGGCTGCAATAGGCATCCCCGCTACCTGGGAGCCAACAATGGGCAGGAGGGCCTGATGTCCACCAGGCTCGGGGCCTGCAGCGACCATATTCCGGGAGCTACTGTACCCCCAGAAGGTACCCATCCCGCCCCACCCCACTCAACCCAATCCCACCCAGGAGGACCTCTACAAAAAACAAACAAACAAACAAACTACCCGGTCACACCAGTTGCAGCAGCCCGGGCCTGAGACCCACCATCACCCAGCAACCCACCACCACCACTATGTGATAAAACTAATCAGAGGGGACCAGAGAGAATGAAATTCAGCCAATTGATGTTTTGAGGAGGCAGACATTGTTTCCATGCTAATATAATCTAAAAGAAAATTTCTAAACTGGTTATTACACAGATTGTTCTTCGCTTTCCAGTTCATGAGAATAGTTTTCTTTGCGATACATAACACTGTGACAACCATGTGTGCTGAGTTAATTTCCATGTTGATGTTGTCTAAGTCACCCAGTATGCACAGTGTGGGGCATGCAGGGATGCTACACTTTAGCCATGTTGATAGGTCCTCACAGACTTCAAGCCAGAACTTCTGGACAGGCGCAGAAAACCACAAAGCGTGTGCATAATCATCAGGTGTGTTATCTGTGCAATGTGAGCAGATGTTTGAGTGTGTTAGACTCATCCTGAACATCCTTTGTCCTGTATAGTGTGTTCTATGAAGGATTTTGTATTGTATGAGCTGTAAATTAGGATTTCGAGTCTTTATGAAGGTGTTCAAACATATTTGTGGTTAGAAGCTATGACCAGAACTGATGGATACATCTGCCTCCCATTTTGAGGATGGAAGAGACATTGTGTCATCTATCTTAGACAATAATTTATATATTTTTGATAGTAGTTTTGGGGTACAGATGCTTAGAAATTCTGCTACCCTAGTCGGGGGTTGTAAGTCTGGTTGGTGGAGGATATATCCATCCATCCATCCATCATCTGCCGCTTATCCGGGGGTCGGGTCGCGGGGGCAGCAGCTTGAGCAGAGAAACCCAGACGTCTCTGTCCCCGGCCACTTCCTCCAGCTCTTCCAGGGGGACCCTGAGGCGTTCCCAGGCCAGCCGAGAGACATAGTCTCTCCAACGTGTCCTGGGTCTCCCCCGGGGTCTCCTCCCAGTGGGACGTGCCCGGAACACCTCCCCAGGGAGGCGCCCAGGGGGCATCCTAACCAGATGCCCGAGCCACCTCATCTGACTCCTCTCAATGCGGAGGAGCAGCGGTTCTACTCCGAGCCCCTCCCGGATGACTGAGCTTCTCACCCTATCTCTAAGGGAGAGCCCAGACACCCTGCGGAGGAAACCCATTTCGGCCGCTTGTATTCGCGATCTTGTTCTTTCGGTCACTACCCACAACTCGTGACCATAGGTGAGGATGGGAACGTAGATTGACCAGTAAGTAGAGAGCTTCGCCTTCTGGCTCAGCTCCCTCTTCACAACGACGGGTCGGTGCAGAGCCTGCGACACTGCAGGTGCAGGTGTCCGATCCGCCCGTCAATCTCCCGCTCCATTCGTCCGTCACTCGTGAACAAGACCCCGAGATACTTGAACTCCTCCTCTTGGGGAAGGATCTCATTCCCGACCCGGAGAGAGCATTCCACCCTTTTCCGGCTGAGAACCATAGTCTCGGATTTGGAGGTGCTGATTCTCATCCCAGCCGCTTCACACTCGGCTGCGAATCACTCCAGTGAGAGCTGAAGGTCACGGCCTGACGACGCTAACAGAACCACATCATCTGCAAAAAGCAGAGACCCGATTCTGAGGTCGCCAAATGGGACACCCTCAACGCCCTGGCTCCGCCTAGAAATTCTGTCCATAAAAGTTAGGAACAGAATCGGTGACAAAGGGCAGCCCTGACGGAGTCCAACTCTCACCGGAAACGTATCCGACTTACTGCCGGCAATGCGGACCAAACTCTGGCACCGGTCATACAGAGACCGAACGGCCCCTATCAAGGGGTCCGGCACTCCATATTCCCGGAGCACCCCCCACAGGACTCCACGAGGGACACGGTCGAACGCTTTCTCCAAGTCCACAAAACACATGTAGACTGGTTGGGCGAACTCCCATGCACCCTCCAGGATCCTGCCGAGGGTATAGAGCTGGTCCACTGTTCCACGGCCAGGACGAAAGCCACACTGCATCTCCTGAATCCGAGGCTCGATTATCCGACGGATCCTCCTCTCCAATACCCTCGAATAGACCTTACCAGGGAGGCTGAGGAGTGTGATACCCCTATAGTTGGAACACACCCTCCGGTCCCCCTTTTTAAAGAGGGGGACCACCACCCCAATCTGCCAGTCCAGAGGCATTGTCCCCGATGTCCACGCGATACTGCAGAGGCGTGTCAGCCAAGACAGCCCTACAACATCCAGAGCCTTGAGAAACTCAGGACGGACCTCATCCACCCCCGGGGCCTTGCCACCGAGGAGCTTTTTAACCACCTCGGCAACCTCAGCCCCAGAAATGGGAGGCCCCGTCTCCGAGCTCTCCGACTCTGCCTCTTCCGAGCACGTGTTGGTAGGATTGAGGAGTTCCTCGAAGTACTCCCCCCACCGACTCACAACATCCCTTGTTGAGGTCAGCAAAGCCCCGTCCGCACTGTGTTGACTGTGAGCCGCTTCCCCCCCCTGAGACGCCGGATGGTGGACCAGAATCTTTTCGAGGCCGTCCGGAAATCGTTCTCCATGGTCTCACCGAACTCCTCCCAGGCCCGAGTTTTTGCCTCAGCAACCGCCGAAGCCGCGGCCCGCCTGGCCCGTCTGGCCCGTCGGTACCTATCAGCTTCTTCCAGGGTCCCACTGGCCAAAAAGGCCCGATAGGACTCCTTCTTCAGCTTGACGGCTTCCCTCACCACTGGTGTCCACCAGCAGGTTCGAGGGTTGCCGCCACGACAGGCACCGACCACCTTACGGCCACAACTCCGACCAGCTGCCTCGGCAATGGAGTCACGGAACATGGCCCATTCAATGTCCCCCACCTCAAATATGGTTGAAGCTCTGCCGGAGGTGGGAGTTAAAGCTCCTTCTGACGGGGATTCTGACAAACGCTCCCAGCAGACCCTCACAATACGTTTGGGCCTGCCAGGTCTGATCGGCATCCTCCCCCACAAGCGGAGCCACCTCACCACCAGGTGGTGATCAGTTGACAGCTCCGCCCCTCTCTTCACCCGAGTGTCCAGGACATACGGCCGCAAGTCCGATGATACAACCACAAAGTCGATCATCGAACTGCGGCCAAGGGTGTCCTGGTGCCAAGTGCACATATGGACACCCTTATGCCTGAACATGGTGTTCGTTATGGACAGTCTATGACTGGCACAGAAGTCCAACAACATAACACCACTCTGATTCAGATCGGGGGGGCCGTTCCTCCCAATCACACCCCTCCAGGTCTCACTGTCATTGCCCACGTGAGCATTGAAGTCCCCCAGCAGAATGAGGGAGTCTCCGGTAGGAGCATTCTCCAGTGCCTCCCCCAGAGACTCCAAAAAGGGTAGGTACTCTGAACTGCTGTTTGGCGCATAGGCACAAACAACAGTCAGGACTCGTCCCCCCACCCAAGGCGGAGGGAGGCTACCCTCTCGTTCACTGGGGTAAACCCCAATGTACTGGCACACAGCCGGGGGGCAATAAGTATGCCCACACCTGCTCTGCGCCTCTCACCACGGGCAACTCCAGAGTGGAAGAGAGTCCAACCCCTCTCAAGAGTACTGGTTCCAGATCCCAAGCCGTGCGTCGAGGTGAGTCCGACTATATCTAACGGTCTGATCAAGTTTCAACAATAAACAACAAACTTTGTATTATGAGAAAGAACCAGACTCATTCTTTAGGAATCCGAAAATAAGCTCTATTTTACGAGTTATGCACGAATTCGGATTCTCCTATAAAACGAATTCCTTAACTCAAACCAAGTTAAGACTGCTTTGTCCTTCATATTTATTCATGTCTAATCAAGTTTCAATGATAAACAACGTTGTACTTTGTAGAATGAGAAAGAACTTCTTCAGCAATAAGCATCTCTCGACAAATGACGAAATACAGATTTTGCTATAAAATTAATTGCTATCAGCCTGACTTAAAACTGTTTGTCTTCCTTATTTATCCACTTCAAATCAAGTTTCAACAATTAAAAAAATTTTGTAGTTTGAGAAGGAACAACTTAATCTTGAGCAATCAGTATAAAAAGAAGGTAAGCAAAGGTGCGAATGTCAAACCATACATGATAAAAACAGGGAGCGGAGGTGTTTGGCTGAGACAAGGTGTGAATGTCCACCCATAATTAATGAAAAGCGGGCAACAAGTAGGTTCGAATGCCCAACCATACATCATCAAAAGCTGGAGTGGATATGTTCGGCTACAAGAAGGTTTGAACGTCTGACCATAGTTTGTAAAAAGCGGGTAAGAAAAGGTTCGAATGCCCGAACATACACCATCAAAGAAGGGAGCGGAGGTGTTCCGCTGTAAGAAGGTGTGAATGTCTGACCATAGTTGGTAAAAAACGGGTAAGAAAAGGTTAAAATATCCGACTGTACACAATCAGTAGCGGTTGCGGAGTTGTTCGGCTACTAAAAGGTGTGAAAGTCCGACCATGGTTTGTAAAAAGCGGGTAAGAAAAGGTGCGAATGCCTGAAAATGTATGATCAAAAGAGGGAGCGGAGGTGTTCGGCTGCAAGAAGGTGTGAATGTACACCCATAATTACTAAAAAATGGGTAAGAAAAGGTGCGAATGCCTAACTATACATAATCAAAAGCAGGAGTGGATGTGTTCGGCTCCAAGAAGGGTTGAATGTCTGACCATAGTTTGTAAAAAGCAGGTAAGAAAAGGTTTGACTGCCCGAACATACACCATCAAAAGAGGGAGCGGAGGTGTTCCGCTGTAAGAAGGTGTGAATGTCCGACCATAGTTGGTAAAAAGCGGGTAAGGAAAGGTTAAAATACCCGACTGTACACAATCAATAGCGGGAGCGGAGTTGTTCGGCTACTAAAAGATGTGAAAGTCCGACTATGGTTTGTAAAAAGCGGGTAAGAAAAGGTGCTAATGCCCGACAATGTATGATCAAAAGAGGGAGTGGAGGTTTTCGGCTGTAAGAAGGTCTGAATGTCCAACTATAATTTGTAAAAACCGGGTAAGAAAAGGCTTGAAAGCCCGAAAATACACCATCATAAGCGGGAGAGGAGGTAATCAGCTGCAAGAAGGTGTGAATGTCCACCCATAATTACTGAAAAATGGGTAAGAAAAGGTGCGAATGCCCAAACATACATCATCAAAAGCAGGAGTGGATGTGTTGGGCTACAAGAAGGTTTGAAAGTCCGACCATGGTTTGTAAAAAACGGGTAAGAAAAGGTGCGAATGCCCGACAATGTATGATCAAAAGATGGAGCGGAGGTTTTTGGCTACAAGAAGGTTTGAATGTCCGACCATAGTTTGTAAAAAGCAGGTAAGAAAAGGTTCAAATGCCTGACAATACACCATCAAAAGCGGGAGCGGAGGTGTTCCGCTGTAAGACGGTGTGAATGTCCGACCATAGTTGGTAAAAAGCGGGTAAGAAAAGGTTAAAATACCCGACTGTACACAATCAATAGCGGGAGCGGAGTTGTTTGGCTACAAGAAGGTGTGAAAGTCCGACCACGGTTTGTAAAAAGCGGGTAAGAAAAGGTTCGAATGCCCGAATATATACCATCAAAAGTGGAAGTGGATGTGTTCGGCTGCAAGAAGGTGTGAACGTCCGACCAAAGTTTGTAAAAAGCAGGTAAGAAAAGGTTCGAATATCCAACCAAACATAATCAAAAGCGGGAGCAGAGCTGTTCGACTGCAAGTAGGTGTGAATGTCAGATCATAATTTGCAAAAAGCTGATGAGAAAGGGTGAGAATGCCCGGCTATACACCATCAAATGCGGGAGCGGAAGTGTTCGGCTGTGAGTAGGTGTGAATGTCCGACCATAATTGCTGAAAAATGTGTTAGAAGAGACTAGAATGCCGGACAAGACATCATCAAATGCGGGAGCGGAGTTGTTCGGCTGTGAGTAGGTGTGAATCTCCGAGCATAGTTTGTAAAAAGGGGGTAAGAATAGGTTCGAATGCCCGAACATACACTATCAAAACAGGGAGCTGAGGTGGCTCAGCTGCAAGGTGTGAATGTCTGACTATAGTTTGTAAATAAGGTGCGAATGCCCAACAATGTATAATCAAAAGAGGAAGCGGAGGTTTTGGGCTACAAGAAGGTTTGATTGTCCGACCATGGTTTGTAAAAAGCTGCTAAGAAAAGGTTCGAATGCCCGATTATATACCATCAAAAGCGGGAGCAGAGCTGTTCGACTGCAAGTAGGTGTGAATGTCCAGCCATATTTACTCACAAACGGGTAAGAAAAGGTAGTATTGCCAGACCATACATGATCAAAACAGGGAGCTGAGGTGGTTCAGCTGCAAGGTGTGAATGTCTGACTATAGTTTGTAAAAAGCGGGTAAGACAAGGTGCGAATGCCCGACAATGTATGATCAAAAGAGGGAGTGGAGGTCTTCGGCTGCAAGGTCTGAATGTCCAACCATAATTTCTAAAAACCGGGTAAGAAAAGGCTCGAAAGCCCGACTATACACAATCAAAAGCGGGAGCGGGAGGTTTTCAGCTGCAAATCCTTCACTCAAACCAAGTGAAAACTCCTTTGTCCTTCATATTTATCAATGTCTAGATCGACTTCAACAATGAACAACATTGTACTTTGCAGTAAAGAAAGAGCAAATCAAAAGTTTTAGGAATCCGAGAATAAGCTTATTTTCATGAGTTCTGCACGATTATTGATTTTACTATAAATGAATGCCTTCACTCAAACTATGTTAAAACTGCCTTGTCCTTCATATTTATCAATGTCTAGATCGACTTCAACAAAGAACAACACTGGATTTTGCAGTAGAAGAAAAAACAACACTGAAGGATCAGGAATCCGAGAATAAGCTTCTTTTCATACGTTCTGCATGATTTGGGATTTTATGTATAAAATTAATTCCTTCACTCAAACCAAGTGAAAACTGCTTTGTCCTTCATATTTATCAATGTCTAGATTTACTTCAACAAAGAACAACATTGTATTTTGCAGTAGTAGAAAGAGCAACACTGAAGGATCAGGAATTCGAGAATAAGCTTATTTTCATACGTTCTGCATGATTTGGGATTTTATGTATAAAATGAATTCCTTTACTCAAACTATGTTAAAACTGCTTTGTCCTTCATATTTATCAATGTCTAGATTGACTTCAACAAAGAACAACATTGTATTTTGTAGTAGAAGAAATAGCAACACTGAAGGATCAGGAATCCGAAAACAAGCTTATTTTCATACGTTCTGCATGATTTGGGATTTTGCTATTAAATTAATTCCTTCACTCAAACAAAGTGGAAACTGCTTTGTCCTTCATATTTATCAATGTCTATATCGATTTCAACAAAGAACAAGGCTGTATTTTGCAGTATAGGAAAGAGCAACACTGGAGGATCAGGAATCCGAGAATAAGCTTACTTTCATGAGTCCTGCACGATTTCGGATTTTCCTATAAAATGAATTGCTTTGCTCAAACCAAGTTAAAATTGCTTTGTCCTTCATAGTTATCCATGTCTAAAATGTATCAAGCATAAAGTTCCTCATATTACCCTGAATGAGAAAGAAGCATCCCTTTGGTTGAGCAATACGTTCCTTTTGCGGAGTTATGCATGATTTCGGATTTTGCTATAAAATTCATTCCTTCACACCTTTTTTTTTCACCGCATTTTATAGATTATGGTTGGAAATTTCAACCACTCTAATCCGAAGACCTCTCCTCCCGCTTTTGTTAATATATTTGAACTTTAGTTGGACATTCACCCCTTTTTGCAGCTAAACCACCTCCGCTCCCTGTTTTGATCATGTATGGTCTGGCAATACTAAGTTTTCTTACCCGTTTGTGAGTAATTATGGCTGGATATTCACACCTACTTGCAGCTGAACACAATCTCTCTCGCTTTTAATTATGTTTGGATATTCGAACCTTTTCTTTACTGCTTTTTGCCAACTTTGGTCGGACGTTCACACCTTCTTGCAGCCGAACACCTCCGCTTCCGCTTTTGATGGTATATATTCGGGCATTCGAACCTTTTCTTACCAGCTTTTTACAAACGATGGTTGGACTTTCACACCTTCTTGTAGCCGAACAACTCCGCTCCCGCTATTGATTGTGTACAGTCGGGTATTTTAACCTTTTCTTACCCGCTTTTTACCAACTATGGTCGGACATTCACACCGTCTTACAGCGGAACATCTCCGCTCCCGCTTTTGATGGTGTATAGTCAGGCATTTGAACCTTTTCTTACCCGCTTTTTACAAACTATGGTCGGACATTCAAACCTTCTTGTAGCCAAAAACCTCTTTTGATCATACATTGTCGGGCATTCGCACCTTATCTTACCCGCTTTTTACAAACTATAGTCAGACATTCACACCTTGGTGCTGAACCACCTCAGCTCCCTGTTTTGATCATGTATGGTCTGGCAATACTACCTTTTCTTACCCGTTTGTGAGTAATTATGGCTGGACATTCACACCTACTTGCAGTCGAACAGCTCTGCTCCCGCTTTTGATCATGTATGGTTGGACATTCGCACCTTTTCTCACCCGCTTTTTGCCAACTATGGTCGGCTGTTCACAGCTTCCTCTCCACCATACTTGTATGGTGGGATATTCACACCCACTTGCATCCGAAGACCTTTTGTTGATATTTAGTCGGTCATTCGCAGCTTACCCGCTTTTGGCAAACTATGGCCTTCATGCAGCCAAACACCTCTGATCTCGCTTTTGATGATGTAAGGTTGGGCATTCAGACCTTGCTTCACCTGCTTTTCACCAAATATAGGAGGACATTCACACCTTCTTGCAGCCGAACACTTCCGCTCCACCTTTTAGTGTTCTATCACACCTTTTTTTCACCGCATTTTATAGATTATGGTTGGAAATTCTCAACCACTCTCATCCGAAGACCTCTCCTCCCGCTTTTGTTAATATATTTGAACTTTAGTCGGACATTCACACCTTCTTGCAGCTGAACCACCTCCGCTCCCTGTTTTGATCATATATGGTATGGCAATACTACCTTTTCTTACCCGTTTGTTAGTAATTATGGCTGGACATTCACACCTACCTGCAGCCGAACACCACCTCTCCCGCTTTTGATGATGTATGGACCGGCATTCTTACCTTTTCTAACACATTTTTCAGCAATTATGGTCGGAGATTCACACTTACTCACAGCCGAACAACTCCGCTCCCGCATTTGATGGTGTATAGTCGGGCATTCTAACCCTTTCTCATCAGCTTTTTGCAAATTATGATCTGACATTCACACCTGCTTTTGATAATGTATGGTTGGGCATTCGCACCTTTTCTTACCCATTTTTCAGTAATTATGGGTGGACATTCACACCTTCTTGCAGCTGAACACCTCCTCTCCCGCTATTGATTGTGTACAGTCGGGTATTTTAACCTTTTCTTACCCGCTTTTTACCAAATATGGTCGGACATTCACACCGTCTTACAGCGGAACACCTCTGCTCCCGCTTTTGATGGTGTATAGTCAGGCGCTTGAACCTTTTCTTACCCGCATTTTACAAACTATGGTCGGACATTCAAACCTTCTTGTAGCCGAAAACCTCCGCTCCCTCTTTTGATTATACATTGTTGGGCATTCGCACCTTATTTACAAACTATAGTCACACATTCACACCTTGCAGCTGAGCCACCTCAGCTCCCGGTTTTGATAGTGTATGTTCGGTCATTCGAACCTATTCTTACCCCCTTTTTAAAAACTATGGTCGGAGATTCACACCTACTCACAGCCGAACAACTCCGCTCCCGCATTTGATGATGTCTTGTCCGGCATTCTAGTCTCTTCTAAGACATTTTTCAGTAATTATGGTTGGACATTCACACCTACTCACAGCCGAACACTTCCGCTCCCGCATTTGATGGTGTATAGCCGGGCATTCTCACCCTTTCTCATCAGCTTTTTGCAAATTATGATCTGACATTCACACCTACTTGCAGTCGAACAGCTCTGCTCCCGCTTTTGATTATGTTTGGTTGGATATTCGAACCTTTTCTTAACTGCTTTTTACAAACTTTGGTCGGACGTTCACACCTTCTTGCAGCCGAACACCTCCGCTTCCACTTTTGATGGTATATATTCGGGCATTCGAACCTTTTCTTAACTGCTTTTTACAAACTTTGGTCGGACGTTCACACCTTCTTGCAGCCGAACACCTCCGCTTCCGCTTTTGATGGTATATATTCGGGCATTCGAACCTTTTCTTACCAGCTTTTTACAAACCATGGTTTGACTTTCACACCTTCTTGTAGCCGAACAACTCCGCTCCCCCTATTGATTGTGTACAGTCGGGTATTTTAACCTTTTCTTACCCGCTTTTTACCAACTATGGTCGGACATTCACACCGTCTTACAGCGGAACACCTCCGCTCCCGCTTTTGATGGTGTATAGTCAGGCATTTGAACCTTTTCTTACCCGCTTTTTACAAACTATGGTCGGACATTCAAACCTTCTTGTAGCCAAAAACCTCCGCTCCCTCTTTTGATCATACATTGTCGGGCATTCGCACCTTATCTTACCCGCTTTTTACAAACTATAGTCAGACATTCACACCTTGGTGCTGAACCACCTCAGCTCCCTGTTTTGATCATGTGTGGTCTGGCAATACTACCTTTTCTTACCCGTTTGTGAGTAATTATGGCTGGACATTCACACCTACTTGCAGTCGAACAGCTCTGCTCCCGCTTTTGATTATGTTTGGTTGGATATTCGAACCTTTTCTTAACTGCTTTTTACAAACTTTGGTCGGACGTTCACACCTTCTTGCAGCCGAACACCTCCGCTTCCACTTTTGATGGTATATATTCGGGCATTCGAACCTTTTCTTAACTGCTTTTTACAAACTTTGGTCGGACGTTCACACCTTCTTGCAGCCGAACACCTCCGCTTCCGCTTTTGATGGTATATATTCGGGCATTCGAACCTTTTCTTACCAGCTTTTTACAAACCATGGTTTGACTTTCACACCTTCTTGTAGCCGAACAACTCCGCTCCCCCTATTGATTGTGTACAGTCGGGTATTTTAACCTTTTCTTACCCGCTTTTTACCAACTATGGTCGGACATTCACACCGTCTTACAGCGGAACACCTCCGCTCCCAGTTTTGATGGTGTATAGTCAGGCATTTGAACCTTTTCTTACCCGCTTTTTACAAACTATGGTCGGACATTCAAACCTTCTTGTAGCCAAAAACCTCCGCTCCCTCTTTTGATCATACATTGTCGGGCATTCGCACCTTATCTTACCCGCTTTTTACAAACTATAGTCAGACATTCACACCTTGGTGCTGAACCACCTCAGCTCCCTGTTTTGATCATGTGTGGTCTGGCAATACTACCTTTTCTTACCCGTTTGTGAGTAATTATGGCTGGACATTCACACCTACTTGCAGTCGAACAGCTCTGCTCCCGCTTTTGATTATGTTTGGTTGGATATTCGAACCTTTTCTTAACTGCTTTTTACAAACTTTGGTCGGACGTTCACACCTTCTTGCAGCCGAACACCTCCGGTTCCGCTTTTGATGGTATATATTCGGGCATTCGAACCTTTTCTTAGCAGCTTTTTACAAACCATGGTTGGACTTTCACACCTTCTTGTAGCCGAACAACTCCGCTCCCGCTATTGATTGTGTACAGTCAGGTATTTTAACCTTTTCTTACCCGCTTTTTACCAACTATGGTCGGACATTCACACCGTCTTACAGCGGAACACCTCCGCTCCCTCTTTTGATGATACATTGTCGGGCATTCGCACCTTTTCTTACCCGTTTTTTACAAACCATGGTCGGACTTTCAAACCTTCTTGTAGCCCAACACATCCACTCCTGCTTTTGATGATGTATGTTTGGGCATTCGCACCTTTTCTTACACATTTTTCAGTAATTATGGGTGGACATTCACACCTTCTTGCAGCTGAACACCTCCTCTCCCGCTTATGATGGTGTATAGTCGGGCTTTCAATCCTTTTCTTACCCGGTTTTTACGAATTATAGTTGGACATTCAGACCTTCTTACAGCTGAAAACCTCCCCTCCCTCTTTTGATCATACATTGTCGGGCATTAGCACCTTTTCTTACCCGATTTTTACAAACTATAGTCGGACTTTCACATCTTTTAGTAGCCGAACAACTCCGCTCCCGCTATTGATTGTGTACAGTCGGGTATTTTAACCTTTTCTTACCCGCTTTTTACCAACTATGGTCGGACATTCACACCTTCTCACAGCGGAACACCTCCGCTCCCTCTTTTGATGGTGTATGTTCGGGCAGTCAAACCTTTTCTTACCTGCTTTTTACAAACTATGGTCAGACATTCAACCCTTCTTGGAGCCGAACACATCCACTCCTGCTTTTGATTATGTATAGTTGGGCATTCGCACCTTTTCTTACCCATTTTTCAGTAATTATGGGTAATTACTGAAATTCACACCTTCTTGCAGCCGAACACCTCCGCTCCCTCTTTTGATCATACATTTTCGGGCATTCGCACCTTTTCTTACCCGCTTTTTACAAACCATGGTCGGACTTTCACACCTTTTAGTAGCCGAACAACTCCGCACCCGCTACTGATTGTGTACAGTCGGGTATTTTAACCTTTTCTTACCCGTTTTTTACGAACTACGGGCGGACATTCACACCTTCTTACAGCGGAACACCTCCGCTCCCTCCTTTGATGGTGTATGTTCGGGCATTCGAACCTTTTCTTACCCGCTTTTTACAAACTATGGTCAGACGTTCAAACCTTCTTGTAGCCGAACATATCCACTCCTGCTTTTGATGATGAATGGTTGGGCATTCGAACCTACTTGTTGCCCGCTTTTCATTAATTATGGGTGGAAATTCACACCTTGTCTCAGCCAAACACCTCCGCTCCCTGTTTTGATCATGTATGGTTTGACATTCGCACCTTTGCTTACCCTCTTTTTATACTGATTGCTCAAGATTAAGTTGTTCTTTCTCAAACTACACAATTTTTTTAATTGTTGAAACTTGATTTGAAGTGGATAAATAAGGAGGACAAACAGTTTTAAGTCAGGCTGATAGCAATTAATTTTATAGCAAAATCTGTATTTCGTCATTTGTCGAGAGATGCTTATTGCTGAAGAAGTTCTTTCTCATTCTACAAAGTACAACGTTGTTTATCATTGAAACTTGATTAGACATGAATAAATATGAAGGACAAAGCAGTCTTAACTTGGTTTGAGTTAAGGAATTCGTTTTATAGGAGAATCCGAATTCGTGCATAACTCGTAAAATAGAGCTTATTTTCGGATTCCTGAAGAATGAGTCTGGTTCTTTCTCATAATACAAAGTTTGTGGTTTATTGTTGAAACTTCATCAGACCGTTAGATATAGTCGGACTCATCCCGACGCACGGCTTGGGATCTGGAACCAGTACTCTTGAGAGGGGTTGGACTCTCTTCCACTCTGGAGTTGCCCGTGGTGAGAGGCGCAGAGCAGGTGTGGGCATACTTATTGCCCCCCGGCTGTGTGCCAGTACATTGGGGTTTACCCCAGTGAACGAGAGGGTAGCCTCCCTCCGCCTTGGGTGGGGGGACGAGTCCTGACTGTTGTTTGTGCCTATGCGCCAAACAGCAGTTCAGAGTACCTACCCTTTTTGGAGTCTCTGGGGGAGGCACTGGAGAATGCTCCTACCGGAGACTCCCTCATTCTGCTGGGGGACTTCAATGCTCACGTGGGCAATGACAGTGAGACCTGGAGGGGTGTGATTGGGAGGAACGGCCCCCCCGATCTGAATCAGAGTGGTGTTATGTTGTTGGACTTCTGTGCCAGTCATAGACTGTCCATAACGAACACCATGTTCAGGCATAAGGGTGTCCATATGTGCACTTGGCACCAGGACACCCTTGGCCGCAGTTCGATGATCGACTTTGTGGTTGTATCATCGGACTTGCGGCCGTATGTCCTGGACACTCGGGTGAAGAGAGGGGCGGAGCTGTCCACTGATCACCACCTGGTGGTGAGGTGGCTCCGCTGGTGGGGGAGGATGCCGATCAGACCTGGCAGGCCCAAACGTATTGTGAGGGTCTGCTGGGAGCGTTTGTCAGAATCCCCCGTCAGAAGGAGCTTTAACTCCCACCTCCGGCAGAGTTTCAACCATATTTGAGGTGGGGGACATTGAATGGGCCATGTTCCGTGACTCCATTGCCGAGGCAGCTGGTCGGAGTTGTGGCCGTAAGGTGGTCGGTGCCTGTCGTGGCGGCAACCCTCGAACCTGCTGGTGGACACCAGTGGTGAGGGAAGCCGTCAAGCTGAAGAAGGAGTCCTATCGGGCCTTTTTGGCCAGTGGGACCCTGGAAGAAGCTGATAGGTACCGACGGGCCAGACGGGCCGCGGCTTCGGCGGTTGCTGAGGCAAAAACTCGGGCCTGGGAGGAGTTCGGTGAGACCATGGAGAACGATTTCCGGACGGCCTCGAAAAGTTTCTGGTCCACCATCCGGTGTCTCAGGGGGGGAAAGCGGCTCACAGTCAACACTGTTTACAGTGGGGACGGGGCTTTGCTGACCTCAACTCGGGATGTTGTGAGTCGGTGGGGGGAGTACTTCGAGGAACTCCTCAATCCTACCAACACGTGCTCGGAAGAGGCAGAGTCGGAGAGCTCGGAGACGGGGCCTCCCATTTCTGGGGCTGAGGTTGCCGAGGTGGTTAAAAAGCTCCTCGGTGGCAAGGCCCCGGGGGTGGATGAGGTCCGTCCTGAGTTTCTCAAGGCTCTGGATGTTGTAGGGCTGTCTTGGCTGACACGCCTCTGCAGTATCGCGTGTATATCGGGGACAATGCCTCTGGACTGGCAGATTGGGGTGGTGGTCCCCCTCTTTAAAAAGGGGGACCGGAGGGTGTGTTCCAACTATAGGGGTATCACACTCCTCAGCCTCCCTGGTAAGGTCTATTCGGGGGTATTGGAGAGGAGGATCCGTCGGATAATCGAGCCTCGGATTCAGGAGATGCAGTGTGGCTTTCGTCCTGGCCGTGGAACAGTGGACCAGCTCTATACCCTCGGCAGGATCCTGGAGGGTGCATGGGAGTTCGCCCAACCAGTCTACATGTGTTTTGTGGACTTGGAGAAAGCGTTCGACCGTGTCCCTCGTGGAGTCCTGTGGGGGGTGCTCCGGGAATATGGAGTGCCGGACCCCTTGATAGGGGCCGTTCGGTCTCTGTATGACCGGTGCCAGAGTTTGGTCCGCATTGCCGGCAGTAAGTCGGATACGTTTCCGGTGAGAGTTGGACTCCGTCAGGGCTGCCCTTTGTCACCGATTCTGTTCCTAACTTTTATGGACAGAATTTCTAGGCGGAGCCAGGGCGTTGAGGGTGTCCCATTTGGCGACCTCAGAATCGGGTCTCTGCTTTTTGCAGATGATGTGGTTCTGTTAGCGTCGTCAGGCCGTGACCTTCAGCTCTCACTGGAGTGATTCGCAGCCGAGTGTGAAGCGGCTGGGATGAGAATCAGCACCTCCAAATCCGAGACTATGGTTCTCAGCCGGAAAAGGGTGGAATGCTCTCTCCGGGTCGGGAATGAGATCCTTCCCCAAGAGGAGGAGTTCAAGTATCTCGGGGTCTTGTTCACGAGTGACGAACGAATGGAGCGGGAGATTGACGGGCGGATCGGTGCGGCGCCTGCAGTGTTGCAGGCTCTGCACCGACCCGTCGCTGTGAAGAGGGAGCTGAGCCAGAAGGCGAAGCTCTCTACTTACTGGTCAATCTACGTTCCCATCCTCACCTATGGTCACGAGTTGTGGGTAGTGACCGAAAGAACAAGATCGCGAATACAAGCGGCCGAAATGGGTTTCCTCCGCAGGGTGTCTGGGCTCTCCCTTAGAGATAGGGTGAGAAGCTCAGTACTCCGGGAGGGGCTCGGAGTAGAACCGCTGCTCCTCCGCATTGAGAGGAGTCAGATGAGGTGGCTCGGGCATCTGGTTAGGATGCCCCCTGGGCGCCTCCCTGGGGAGGTGTTCCGGGCACGTCCCACTGGGAGGAGACCCCGGGGGAGACCCAGGACACGTTGGAGAGACTATGTCTCTCGGCTGGCCTGGGAACGCCTCGGGGTCCCCCCGGAAGAGCTGGAGGAAGTGGCCGGGGACAGAGACGTCTGGGTTTCTCTGCTCAAGCTGCTGCCCCCGCGACCCGACCCCCGGATAAGCGGCAGATGATGGATGGATGGATGGATATATCCTCCACCAACCAGACTTACAACCCCCGACTAGGGTAGCAGAATATCTAAGCATCTGTACCCCAAAACTACTATCAAAAATATATAAATTATTGTCTAAGATAGATGACGTGATGTAGTGGATGGGGCCACGTAGGTGGTCCCCTTTGGTTGCACTCTGCAGTTCCCTGCCCCTGTTTTAATTACACCTTAGACATTACTACTTATCAAACACACTCACACACACACATTAGGTCTTGGGGGGTGGTTACACTGAGTGGCATCTGGTGGGCGGGGCTCTTTGGGTATGTAGGCTGCCCAGAGTGCCGCGCTCCCAGTTCTACAAGTTTGGCTGCCCCTCAATTTTAATTGCTCACTATTAGAAAATATTGAAGAGCCAGAAGGGTGAGGGGAGGGGTCTTCTTCGCACACCCCTGCTTCCTGGTGTCTGCTCGGGGCAGGAGGGGCCAGGAGGATTAATTAATTTTTCTGCTGGTTCGGGGTCTGTGGTGGCTGGGGGGTTGCTGGCCTCCTGGTGTGCCCGCTGCACTACACCCCAGCAGAGTCGAGGGAGGTAGGATGTGTGGATGTGTGGATGTATGGGACGTGAAAGTGTGTGTGGTAATGATTGGGCCTGGATCTGGGACTTGCTGTCGCCTGGCCTGCCTGTGTTTCTCCCGATGGGGCATCAGCGTTGCCTCTCCCCACTGCTCGCGACTTCACCCACCTGTGGGCACGTCTTGACTCCCAGGGCACTTGGCCAGGGGCGCTGGGGCAGGCGCTGACCCACTTTGTGGCTGTCTGGGGCGCTTGGCCCTCCTGGGTATTGGGTGGGGCCTCTGCCGGGGGGTTTGGGGGCGCTCGGGCTCCTGGGGCCCAGGTCCCGGAGTGCCTCTGCCCTATGCTTATGGGGGCTCTTTCCGGGGGCTTCCTCTGCAGTCTTCTGGGTGGATGCGTGGTTGCCCCTGCGGTGGGCTGCCTGGGTTCTGTGCTCTGTGGGGGCTGCTGGTGGCCTGGGTCTTGTGGCCCTCTCTGCCTGCTTCTGATTGCTTGGGGGGGGGCTGTGGATTGTGGCCCTGTACGCTTATACACTCATAACTAAGCACGGTTATCATGTAGGTCCTGTGCCATGGGT
Organism: Leuresthes tenuis; assembly: GCF_036924035.1. Classification (NCBI taxonomy): domain Eukaryota; kingdom Metazoa; phylum Chordata; class Actinopteri; order Atheriniformes; family Atherinopsidae; genus Leuresthes; species Leuresthes tenuis. Next base: position 29,649,364 of record NW_027325368.1, on the reverse strand, counting down.
GTTGCATGTTCTCACACACACACACACACACATTCATTAGTCCAGTAGCATGGTCACTAAGCAGTTGATGTATTATCATGTCGTCTCAGGTCATCTATATCCACAGCTGTGTTGTATGCGATTGCCGCTTCTTGTGCTTGTTTTTGTTTTTTTGTGTGTTTGTTTTTTCTCTGCTTGTCTGCTTTCAGGTGCTCCTGGTGGCGCTAAGGCTGGATTCCCCTCATAGGCCATGGATTGTTGTCTGTTTTGGTTTTTACAGGTGTAGCAGCTGGTTGTCTGGTTTTTGTTTCTATTTTTGTTCTGTTTCCTCTTCTTTCCTCTTCTTCTTTCCTTGTCCCCCGGTCCGGTTCAGTTCAGTTCATGTCATATATTGTAAACAGAAATAAATAAATGGGCATCAAGGGGAGCTTTACATTTATAAAACTTCCCTTGGCAAAACAAATCTGTTTGGCATCAAAGGTATTCAAACTACAATTCTTCTGACATAATGCTGAACAGGACAAGGGGAAAAAAAAGTAAAGAAGACAGTTCTGCCGAAAGCCAGGGATAGACCTGTTCTAAGTTCTATACTTTTTAAAAGGGGCGTGTTTATCAACTATGGAATTAGAAGATTTACAAAAATGGTCAAGTGCTAGATCTTCATCTGGGATTTTAACAGTGTCATATAACTATTCAACAGATCAGTTAAAAAAAGCCTGCTCATGGAGATGTTTCAGGATCTGGATACCAAGCGTGGACCTAATGTTTTCATTTTTGCAATTCTGATACAGGCTATTGAGCAGTGATAACTAACACCAAGTTCAGATACTGCGGATTTTCTACCTTTGATTTGTTAAGATTGAGCCAATCAGGGACAACCTTGAAGGATCTCTTTGGTTTTGTAGGATCAGTAATTACCTGAGAAAGGTTGATATTGGTACACACCTTTTTTAAATGATCAGAGGCAAAGTTCAACTTGTTTAAATTAAAATTGCCATGGGTTTAGGCCACATGCACACAGAATGACATCAACAAATATAAGAAATATTAAACATTTACACATAGATTTTTGAATATATGTAGAGGAATGATACTTTGAAATGTGCTCATTGCGGAGTTATGATCAGTTGAGTAATGAAGGTTGAACTATTCTGGGAAAGAGGTTCTATTCCCAGCATCATGATGGACACTCCTGATATAGAAGGTTTCGCTAACGCATTGGAATTGTTTTACTATTTTCATATGCATGTGCAATGAAGAATTGCTTGCTGCTGATAAATGCAAAGAAGAACAGCTTACACATAGATGCTCACATATAGGCTGCTGAATGCAATGAAGACCTGCTTATCAAGTAAAGTTCAATGTCAATGTGTAATATTCAATTAGGATTTGCAAAACAGTGAAGTTAAACAATGAATGGGTCCATAGTCGGTATGAGAAGACTACAGGAATATTTACCTGGGTGTACGTTCAAACAGAGATGAGAAAATTGCGATAAATAATTGTTTGTTTGTTTGTTAGTATGTATATGAATGTTATGTGTATAAACTGTGTTGAGTTATAGTTACTCAGTAGTGTCTCAGTGAAACAACCGACGGGGGAAGCCTTGCGGTGACAACAAAAGCAGTGTTTTACTGATCAGTCAAGTTGCTCCAGTGTACTCCATACAAACTGGTTGGCTACTGAAGGGATAGAAAATGGGGAATACTTGTTTTAAAGCAAACAAGGAATTAGATGGGAAAAATACATGTTTTAACGGGACCCAGACAATATTAAATACTCAGACAGATGGGAGAAGAACTGTAGTTTTGTAGGAAATCACAAAATTATTACATAGAATTAGTGAAATCAATTGAAGAATGCCTTTCTGAAGAGCTGTTTACCACAGATGAGCAGCTTTGCGACCAAGCACATTGTAGATCGCTTTACTGCCAAAATGATCTAATTTAATGGATTGGTTTAGACATGCATAACAGCATTTTAAGAACAAAGAGAGAAACAAAAAGGGACAACGCTTCATGGTGGAAGGTGATGTATAAATAACTGTGTATATGATGAAGGGGGTGGCAACACCCATTCCGAAATCCAGCCATTCCGACATCCCGCTATTCCGACATCCCACCATTCCGACATACCACCATTCCGACATACCACCATTCCGACATGCAAACGTCCCACCATTCCGACATCCCACCATTGCGACATCCCGCTATTCTGACGTTCAAATGTCCCACCATTCCGACAAGGCTTTCCGTATCAGGAAATGTGTGTTACTCAACAGGTGAGTCCCTTCTTTCTGTTCATGCAATTTATATGTTTAACACATGTTTATAGACAAGCGTTATTAAAAACACAAAGTCTCGGCAACTGGAGGAGGAGAAGCAGTCCGTGGTGGTTTTTAATCACACACTCCAATGCCACTTGTTTCAACTTCCGAAAATTTAATCCAGGAAAAAAAGGCTTACAAACATGGACCAAAACGGCTCCATAACACGCACAAGAATCCAAAAGAAACGAAAGTTAACTAAAAGAAAGCAAATAAACAGTATGAAGTGGTCAAAATTGGTTTTACGCATGCCTATGTGCGTCTGGCACATGCGTCTTCGGGCTCTCCCACGTTGGTTTGTGGATGAAAGCTATATGTTCAGCTGTAATGTCATGTAAAAACAATCTCTACATTACATTTACTCCCAGGTGTGACCAGTTAGGTTCTTAAGATATCAACAGGCTGTATAAAGCTACAACCGTTGCGGCTGTGTGTTTGTGCCAAATGCGCAAAACCCATCCGCGCTTCCCAAAATTGGAGTGAGTACTCATAAATCACGTGAATAACATGAATAAACGTTTTTACTGCATTTTGTTGTGTTTTATACGTTCTATGCTGTCATTTCTCTCTTCTCCTATTGGCAAGGCAAGGCAGAGTGCTCGCAACTGTGTCCTGTGCAGTAGCCGTGATATCTGTAATTGCAATTATTACTTTTGCATATGATGACAGTGTGCAAAAAACGCATGGGCTCTGTGGAGAGCTCCGCTCCAGCTGGCTGCTGTGACAGCTCACTGACACTGTATTTCTGCTTAATCAGTTTCAGTCTCGCCAGAGTTACATTAATATCTGTATTTTTATATTTGAAATTCAGGGGATTTTGATAATAGATTATTAAAGTTTGTTTGCGAGGATGTGGCCTCTGCATGTGCAAAGCTTGTGCGCCAAACTTTAGGGCGTATTTGCGCCGGCATATCATTAGTGCAAAATGTTTTGGGTAAAAAATAGGCTATTAAAAGGAACTGTCGGAATGTTAAAAAAAAAAAAAAAAACATACCGCCATTCCGACCATAGGAGGAAAAAAGTGTCGGAATGGTGGGACGTTTGATAAAAAATTAAGTGTCGCCATTCCGACAATTGGAGACCCATGTCGGAATGGCGAGATGTCGGAATGGCAGCATGTAACCATGATGAAGGAGAGACCATTTGAGCAGCACAGCCATTTCGCAGCACAGGGACAGCAATCCAAGTTACAGGATCTCCCACGTGGTATCACCTGTCACATTGTGTCAAGGCATCAAAAGAAGAAAAAATCACCAAACTCAAGGACAAAAAGACAAAGACTCCGGTGAACGAAGACAGAGGACTGACAAACCAGAAATACAAAAGGATTCTCGATATCAAGATCCAGAAGAAGAGGCTAACAATGCCACGAACACTTACGATGCTGGGAATGATGCCAGCAATGAACAGAGAAGATTCAGTGTCATCAATCTGCATTACGTGCCTCTAATGAGGGGGTGAATATAGAATCCTCAACGATTACAACGTCTCTGGGAACTGTGACAACAACAAGGTTTAAACCATTTTGATATATATTGTAACCTATTGTCTAAGGAATAGTGCTGAAAATGAGGTAAATCTAATCCACCACTGTCCTTGGTCTTCTGTAGGGTTTTTAAACTAATACGTGGTGGTTTGTTTTTCCACAGAAATTTGGAGATGCATGAATCTAGTGACTTAAACCAAGTAGCAGATGGTTTTATGGGGATCATTGAGAACAAATAGTTAACTTTTGGTAGTATCATCATTTTAATGGATGTAACTCTCCCCATAAGTGATATAGGTAAGGACTTCCAACGAGAGATCGTCCTCTACTGTCTTTAATAATTGCACATAATTTAGCTTTGTTAGCTCTGAGAGCCTGGAGGAAATGTTTATGCCTAAATATCTAATATTTCCTGACTGTAAAGTGATCGCAGGTATATTATGGACCCTACAGTTAATGGGCAGAACTGTGGTCTTAGACCACTTGATAGAGTAGTCAGAAAGTGCTGAGAATTTATTTATGAGTGTGATCGTGTGACTGAGAGACGTCTGTGAGTTCTGAAGGAAAAGTAATACATCATCAGCATAAAGACTTATTTTATGCTCAATATTTTGGGATTAATTACTCACAAACGGGTAATAAAAGGTAGTATTGCCAGACCATACATGATCAAAACAGGGAGCGGAGGTGGTTCAGCTGCAAGGTGTGAATGTCTGACTATAGTTTGTAAAATAAGGTGCGAATGCCCGACAATGTATGATCAAAAGAGGGAGCGGAGGTTTTCGGCTGCAAGAAGGTCTGAATGTCCACCCAAAATTCCTGAAAAATGGGTAAAAAAAGGGTGCGAATGCCAAACCATACATCATCAAAAGCAGGAGTGGATGTGTTCGGCTACAAGAAGATTTGAATGTCCATCAATAATTGCTTTAAAACATGAAAGAAAATTTTCGAATATCAAACCGCACATGATCATAAGCGGGAGAGGAGTTGTTCAGCTGCAAGAAGGTGTGAATGTCCACCCATAATTACTGAAAAATGGGTAAGAAAAGGTGAAAATGCCCAACCATACATCATCAAAAGCAGGAGTGGATGTGTTCGGCTACAAGAAGGTTTGAATGTCCAACCATAGTTTGTAAAAAGCGGGTAAGAAAAGGTTCGAATGCCCGAACATAGACCATCAAAAGAGGGAGCGGAGGTGTTCCGCTGTAAGAAGGTGTAAATGTCCGACCCATCCATCCATCATCCATCCATCATCTGCCGCTTATCCGGGGGTCGGGTCGCGGGGGCAGCAGCTTGAGCAGAGAAACCCAGACGTCTCTGTCCCCGGCCACTTCTTCCAGCTCTTCCGGGGGGACCCCGAGGCGTTCCCAGGCCAGCCGAGAGACATAGTCTCTCCAGCGTGTCCTGGGTCTTCCCCGGGGTCTCCTCCCAGTGGGACGTGCCCGGAACACCTCCCCAGGGAGGCGCCCAGGGGGCATCCTAACCAGATGCCCGAGCCACCTCATCTGACTCCTCTCAATGCGGAGGAGCAGCGGTTCTACTCCGAGCCCCTCCCGGATGACTGAGCTTCTCACCCTATCTCTAAGGGAGAGCCCAGACACCCTGCGGAGGAAACCCATTTCGGCCGCTTGTATTCGCGATCTTGTTCTTTCGGTCACTACCCACAACTCGTGACCATAGGTGAGGATGGGAACGTAGATTGACCAGTAAATAGAGAGCTTCGCCTTCTGGCTCAGCTCCCTCTTCACAACGACGGGTCGGTGCAGAGCCCGCAACACTGCAGACGCCGCACCGATCCGCCCGTCAATCTCCCGCTCCATTCGTCCCTCACTCGTGAACAAGACCCCGAGATACTTGAACTCCTCCACTTGGGGAAGGATCTCATTCCCGACCCGGAGAGAGCATTCCACCCTTTTCCGGCTGAGAACCATAGTCTCGGATTTGGAGGTGCTGATTCTCATCCCAGCCGCTTCACACTCGGCTGCGAATCGCTCCAGTTAGAGCTGAAGTTCACGGCCTGACGACGCTAACAGAACCACATCATCTGCAAAAAGCAGAGACCCGATTCTGAGGTCGCCAAATCGGACACCCTCAACGCCCTGGCTGCGCCTAGAAATTCTGTCCATAAAAGTTAGGAACAGAATCGGTGACAAAGGGCAGCCCTGACGGAGTCCAACTCTCACCGGAAACGTATCCGACTTACTGCCGGCAATGCGGACCAAACTCTGGCACCGGTCATACAGAGACCGAACGGACCCTATCAAGGGGTCCGGCACTCCATATTCCCGGAGCACCCCCCACAGGACTCCACGAGGGACACGGTCGAACGCTTTCTCCAAGTCCACAAAACACATGTAGACTGGTTGGGCGAACTCCCATGCACCCTCCAGGATCCTGCCGAGGGTATAGAGCTGGTCCACTGTTCCACGGCCAGGACGAAAGCCACACTGCATCTCCTGAATCCGAGGCTCGATTATCCGACGGATCCTCCTCTCCAATACCCCCGAATAGACCTTACCAGGGAGGCTGAGGAGTGTGATACCCCTATAGTTGGAACACACCCTCCGGTCCCCCTTTTTAAAGAGGGGGACCACCACCCCAATCTGCCAGTCCAGAGGCACTGTCCCCGATGTCCACGCGATGCTGCAGAGGCGTGTCAGCCAAGACAGCCCTACAACATCCAGAGCCTTGAGAAACTCTGGACGGACCTCATCCACCCCCGGGGCCTATCCACCGAGGAGCTTTTTGACCACCTCGGCAACCTCAGCTCCAGAAATGGGAGGCCCCGTCTCCGAGCTCTCCGACTCTGCCTCTTCCGAGCACGTGTTGGTAGGATTGAGGAGTTCCTCGAAGTACTCCCCCCACCGACTCACAACATCCCTAGTTGAGGTCAGCAAAGCCCCGTCCCCACTGTAAACAGTGTTGACTGTGAGCCGCTTCCCCCCCCTGAGACGCCGGATGGTGGACCAGAATCTCTTCGAGGCCGTCCGGAAATCGTTCTCCATGGTCTCACCGAACTCCTCCCAGGCCCGAGTTTTTGCCTCAGCAACCGCCGAAGCCGCAGCCCGTCTGGCCTGTCGGTACCTATCAGCTGCTTCCAGGGTCCCACTGGCCAAAAAGGCCCGATAGGACTCCTTCTTCAGCTTGACGGCTTCCCTCACCACTGGTGTCCACCAGCAGGTTCGAGGGTTGCCGCCACGACAGGCACCGACCACCTTACGGCCACAACTCCGATCAGCTGCCTCGGCAATGGAGTCACGGAACATGGCCCATTCGGACTCAATGTCCCCCACCTCCCCCGGGATATGGTTGAAGCTCTGCCGGAGGTGGGAGTTAAAGCTCCTTCTGACGGGGGATTCTGACAAACGCTCCCAGCAGACCCTCACAATACGTTTGGGCCTGCCAGGTCTGATCGGCATCCTCCCCCACCAGCGGAGCCCACTCACCACCAGGTGGTGATCAGTTGACAGCTCCGCCCCTCTCTTCACCCGAGTGTCCAGGACATACGGCCGCAAGTCCGATGATACAACCACAAAGTCGATCATCGAACTGCGGCCAAGGGTGTCCTGGTGCCAAGTGCACATATGGACACCCTTATGTCTGAACATGGTGTTCGTTATGGACAGTCCATGACCAGCACAGAAGTCCAACAACATAACACCACTCTGGTTCAGATCGGGGGGGCCGTTCCTCCCAATCACACCCCTCCAGGTCTCACTGTCATTGCCCACGTGAGCATTGAAGTCCCCCAGCAGAACGAGGGAGTCTCCGGTAGGAGCATTCTCCAGTGCCTCCCCCAGAGACTCCAAAAAGGGTGGGTACTCTGAACTGCTGTTTGGCGCATAGGCACAAACAACAGTCAGGACTCGTCCCCCCACCCGAAGGCGGAGGGAGGCTACCCTCTCGTTCACTGGGGTAAACCCCAATGTACTGGCACACAGCTGGGGGGCAATAAGTATGCCCACACCTGCTCTGCGCCTCTCACCACGGGCAACTCCAGAGTGGAAGAGAGTCCAACCCCTCTCAAGAGGACTGGTTCCAGAGCCCAAGCCGTGCGTCGAGGTGAGTCCGACTATATCTAGCCGGAACCGCTCAGCCTCGCGCACCAGCTCCGGCTCCTTCCCCAACAGAGAGGTGACATTCCACGTCCCAAGAGCTAGCTTCAGTAGCCGAGGATCAGACCGCCAAGGCCTCTGCCTTCGGCCGCTACCCAGCTCACATCGCACCCGACCCCCTTGGCCCCTCCCACGGGTGGTGAGCCCGTCGGAAGGGGGACCCACGTCATCATTTCGGGCTATGCCCGACCGAGCCCCATGGGCACAGACCCGGCCACCAGGCGCCCGCTGCCGGGCCCCACCCCCGGGCCTGGCTCCGGGGGGAGGCCCCGGTGTCCCATATCCGGGCAAGGGATCACGAGGTCCAAATTTTTTGTTCATCATAAGGGGTCTTTTGAGCTGTTCTTTGTCTGGTCCCTCATCTAGGATCTGTTTGCCTTGGGTGACCCTACCAGGGGCTTAAAGCCCCGGGCAACATAGCTCCCAGACTCATTGGGGCACGCAAACTCCCCCACCACGATAAGGTGACAGCTCAGGAGGGAGCTGTCACCTTATAGTTGGTAAAAAGCGGGTAAGAAAAGGTTAAAATACCCGACTGTACACAATCAATAGCGGGAGCGGAGTTGTTTGGCTACAAGAAGGTGTGAAAGTCCGACCACGGTTTGTACAAAGCGGGTAAGAAAAGGTTCGAATGCCCGAATATATACCATCAAAAGTGGAAGTGGATGTGTTCGGCTGCAAGAAGGTGTGAACGTCCGACCAAAGTTTGTAAAAAGCAGTTAAGAAAAGGTTCGAATATCCAACCAAACATAATCAAAAGCGGGAGCAGAGCTATTCGACTGCAAGTAGGTGTGAATGTCAGATCATAATTTGCAAAAAGCTGATGAGAAAGGGTGAGAATGCCCGGCTATACACCATCAAATGCGGGAGCGGAAGTGTTGGGCTGTGAGTAGGTGTGAATGTCCGACCATAATTGCTGAAAAATGTGTTAGAAGAGACTAGAATGCCGGACAAGACATCATCAAACGCGGGAGCGGAGTTGTTCGGCTATGAGTAGGTGTGAATCTCCGAGCATAGTTTGTAAAAAGGGGGTAAGAATAGGTTCGAATGCTCGAACATACACTATCAAAACAGGGAGCTGAGGTGGCTCAGCTGCAAGGTGTGAATGTCTGACTATAGTTTGTAAATAAGGTGCGAATGCCCAACAATGTATAATCAAAAGAGGAAGCGGAGGTTTTCGGCTACAAGAAGGTTTGATTGTCCGACCATGGTTTGTAAAAAGCTGCTAAGAAAAGGTTCGAATGCCCGAATATATACCATCAAAAGCGGAAGCGGAGGTGATCAGCTGCAAGAAGGTGTGAACGTCCGACCAAAGTTTGTAAAAAGCAGTTAAGAAAAGGTTCGAATGCCCGAATATATACCATCAAAAGCGGGAGCAGAGCTGTTCGACTGCAAATAGGTGTGAATGTCCAGCCATATTTACTCACAAACGGGTAAGAAAAGGTAGTATTGCCAGACCATACATGATCAAAACAGGGAGCTGAGGTGGTTCAGCTGCAAGGTGTGAATGTCTGACTATAGTTTGTAAAAAGCGGGTAAGACAAGGTGCGAATGCCCGACAATGTATGATCAAAAGAGGGAGTGGAGGTCTTCGGCTGCAAGGTCTGAATGTCCAACCATAATTTCTAAAAACCGGGTAAGAAAAGGCTCGAAAGCCCGACTATACACAATCAAAAGCGGGAGCGGGAGGTTTTCAGCTGCAAATCCTTCACTCAAACCAAGTGAAAACTGCTTTGTCCTTCATATTTATCAATGTCTAGATCGACTTCAACAAAGAACAAGATTGTACTTTGCAGTAAAGAAAGAGCAAATCAAAAGTTTTAGGAATCCAAGAGTTCTGCACGATTATTGATTTTACTATAAATGAATGCCTTCACTCAAACTATGTTAAAACTGCTTTGTCCTTCATATTTATCAATGTCTAGAATGACTTCAACAAAGAACAACACTGGATTTTGCAGTAGAAGAAAGAGCAACACTGAAGGATCAGTAATCCGAGAATAAGCTTATTTTCATACGTTCTGCATGATTTGGGATTTTATGTATAAAATGAATTCCTTCACTCAAACCAAGTTAAAACTGCTTTGTCCTTCATATTTATCAATGTCTAGATCGACTTCAACAAAGAACAACATTGTATTTTGCAGTAGAAGAAAAAACAACACTGAAGGATCAGGAATCCGAGAATAAGCTTCTTTTCATACGTTCTGCATGATTTGGGATTTTATGTATAAAATTAATTCCTTCACTCAAACCAAGTGAAAACTGCTTTGTCCTTCATATTTATCAATGTCTAGATTTACTTCAACAAAGAACAACATTGTATTTTGCAGTAGTAGAAAGAGCAACACTGAAGGATCAGGAATTCGAGAATAAGCTTATTTTCATACGTTCTGCATTATTTGGGATTTTATGTATAAAATGAATTCCTTTACTCAAACTATGTTAAAACTGCTTTGTCCTTCATATTTATCAATGTCTAGATTGACTTCAACAAAGAACAACATTGTATTTTGTAGTAGAAGAAATAGCAACACTGAAGGATCAGGAATCCGAAAACAAGCTTATTTTCATACGTTCTGCATGATTTGGGATTTTGCTATAAAATTAATTCCTTCACTCAAACAAAGTGGAAACTGCTTTGTCCTTCATATTTATTAATGTCTATATCGATTTCAACAAAGAACAAGGCTGTATTTTGCAGTATAGGAAAGAGCAACACTGGAGGATCAGGAATCCGAGAATAAGCTTACTTTCATGAGTCCTGCACGATTTCGGATTTTCCTATAAAATGAATTGCTTTGCTCAAACCAAGTTAAAATTGCTTTGTCCTTCATAGTTATCCATGTCTAAAATGTATAAAGCATAAAGTTCCTCATATTACCCTGAATGAGAAAGAAGCATCCCTTTGGTTGATCAATACGTTCCTTTTGCGGAGTTATGCATGATTTCGGATTTTGCTATAAAATTCATTCCTATTGATTGTGTACAGTAGGGCATTCGAACCTTTTCTTACCAGCTTTTTACAAACGATGGTTGGACTTTCACACCTTCTTGTAGCCGAACAACTCCGCTCCCGCTATTGATTGTGTACAGTCGGGTATTTTAACCTTTTCTTACCCGCTTTTTACCAACTATGGTCGGACATTCACACCGTCTTACAGCGGAACATCTCCGCTCCCGCTTTTGATGGTGTATAGTCAGGCATTTGAACCTTTTCTTACCCGCTTTTTACAAACTATGGTCGGACATTCAAACCTTCTTGTAGCCGAAAACCTCTGCTCCCTCTTTTGATTATACATTGTCGGGCATTCGCACCTTATCTTACCCGCTTTTTACAAACTATAGTCAGACATTCACACCTTGGTGCTGAACCACCTCAGCTCCCTGTTTTGATCATGTATGGTCTGGCAATACTACCTTTTCTTACCCGTTTGTGAGTAATTATGGCTGGACATGGCTCCCGCTTTTGATTATGTTTGGTTGGATATTCGAACCTTTTCTTAACTGCTTTTTACAAACTTTGGTCGGACGTTCACACCTTCTTGCAGCCGAACACCTCCACTTCCGCTTTTGATGGTATATATTCGGGCATTCGAACCTTTTCTTACCAGCTTTTTACAAACCATGGTTGGACTTTCACACCTTCTTGTAGCCGAACAACTCCGATCCCCCTATTGATTGTGTACAGTCCGGTATTTTAACCTTTTCTTACCCGTTTTTTACCAACTATGGTCGGACATTCACACCTTCTTACAGCGGAACACCTCCGCTCCCTCTTTTGATGGTGTATGTTTGGGCATTCGAACCTTTTCTTACCCGCTTTTTACAAACTATGCTCGGACATTCAAACCTTCTTGTAGCCGAACACATCCACTCCTGCTTTTGATGATGTATGGTTGGGCATTCAAACCTACTTGTTGCCCACTTTTCATTAATTTTGGGTGGACATTCACACCTTGTCACAGCCAAACACCTCCGCTCCCTGTTTTGATCATGTATGGTTGGACATTCGCACCTTTTCTCACCCGCTTTTTGCCAACTATGGTCGGCTGTTCACAGCTTCCTCTCCACCATACTTGTATGGTGGGATATTCACACCCACTTGCATCCGAAGACCTTTTGTTGATATTTAGTCGGTCATTCGCAGCTTACCCGCTTTTGGCAATCTATGGCCTTCATGCAGCCAAACACCTCTGATCTCGCTTTTGATGATGTAAGGTTGGGCATTCAGACCTTGCTTCACCTGCTTTTCACCAAATATAGGAGGACATTCACACCTTCTTGCAGCCGAACACTTCCGCTCCACCTTTTAGTGTTCTATCACACCTTTTGTTAATATATTTGAACTTTAGTCGGACATTCACACCTTCTTGCAGCTGAACCACCTCCGCTCCCTGTTTTGATCATATATGGTATGGCAATACTACCTTTTCTTACCCGTTTGTTAGTAATTATGGCTGGACATTCACACCTACCTGCAGCCGAACACCACCTCTCCCGCTTTTGATGATGTATGGACCGGCATTCTTACCTTTTCTAACACATTTTTCAGCAATTATGGTCGGAGATTCACACTTACTCACAGCCGAACAACTCCGCTCCCGCATTTGATGGTGTATAGTCGGGCATTCTCACCCTTTCTCATCAGCTTTTTGCAAATTATGATCTGACATTCACACCTGCTTTTGATAATGTATGGTTGGGCATTCGCACCTTTTCTTACCCATTTTTCAGTAATTATGGGTGGACATTCACACCTACTTGCAGCCGAACACCACCTCTCCCGCTTTTGATGATGTATGGACCGGCATTCTTACCTTTTCTAACACATTTTTCAGCAATTATGGTCGGACATTCACACTTACTCACAGCCGAACAACTCCGCTCCCGCATTTGATGGTGTATAGTCGGGCATTCTCACCCTTTCTCATCAGCTTTTTGCAAATTATGATCTGACATTCACACCTGCTTTTGATAATGTATGGTTGGGCATTCGCACCTTTTCTTACCCATTTTTCAGTAATTATGGGTGGACATTCACACCTTCTTGCAGCTGAACACCTCCTCTCCCGCTATTGATTGTGTACAGTTGGGTATTTTAACCTTTTCTTACCCGCTTTTTACCAAATATGGTCGGACATTCACACCGTCTTACAGCGGAACACCTCTGCTCCCGCTTTTGATGGTGTATAGTCAGGCATTTGAACCTTTTCTTACCCGCTTTTTACAAACTATGGTCGGACATTCAAACCTTCTTGTAGCCGAAAACCTCCGCTCCCTCTTTTGATTATACATTGTTGGGCATTCGCACCTTATTTACAAACTATAGTCAGACATTCACACCTTGCAGCTGAGCCACCTCAGCTCCCTGTTTTGATAGTGTATGTTCGGGCATTCGAACCTATTCTTACCCCCTTTTTACAAACTATGCTCGGAGATTCACACCTACTCACAGCCGAAAAACTCCGCTCCGGCATTTGATGGTGTATAGCCGGGCATTCTCACCCTTTCTCATCAGCTTTTTGCAAATTATGATCTGAAATTCACACCTACTTGCAGTCGAACAGCTCTGCTCTCGCTTTTGATTATGTTTGGTTGGATATTCGAACCTTTTCTTAACTGCTTTTTACAAACTTTGGTCGGACATTCAAACCTTCTTGTAGCCGAAAACCTCCGCTCCCTCTTTTGATTATACATTGTTGGGCATTCGCACCTTATTTACAAACTATAGTCAGACATTCACACCTTGCAGCTGAGCCACCTCAGCTCCCTGTTTTGATAGTGTATGTTCGGGCATTCGAACCTATTCTTACCCCCTTTTTTTTTAGATTCACACCTACTCACAGCCGAACAACTCCGCTCCCGCATTTGATTATGTATTGTCCGGCATTCTAGTCTCTTCTAACACATTTTTCAGCAATTATGGTCGGACATTCACACCTACTCACAGCCGAACACTTCCGCTCCCGCATTTGATGGTGTATAGCCGGGCATTCTCACCCTTTCTCATCAGCTTTTTGCAAATTATGATCTGACATTCACACCTACTTGCAGTCGAACAGCTCTGCTCCCGCTTTTGATTATGTTTGGTTGGATATTCGAACCTTTTCTTAACTGCTTTTTACAAACTTTGGTCGGACGTTCACACCTTCTTGCAGCCGAACACATCCACTTCCACTTTTGATGGTATATATTCGGGCATTTGAACCTTTTCTTACCCGCTTTTTACAAACCGTGGTCGGACTTTCACACCTTCTTGTAGCCAAACAACTCCGCTCCCGCTATTGATTGTGTACAGTCGGGTATTTTAACCTTTTCTTACCCGCTTTTTACCAACTATGGTCGGACATTTACACCTTCTTACAGCGGAACACCTCCGCTCCCTCTTTTGATGGTCTATGTTCGGGCATTCGAACCTTTTCTTACCCGCTTTTTACAAACTATGGTCGGACATTCAAACCTTCTTGTAGCCGAACACATCCACTCCTGCTTTTGATGATGTATGGTTGGGCATTTTCATCTTTTCTTACCTATTTTTCAGTAATTATGGGTGGACATTCACACCTTCTTGCAGCTGAACAACTCCTCTCCCGCTTATGATCATGTGCGGTTTGATATTTGAAAATTTTCTTTCATGTTTTAAAGCAATTATTGATGGACATTCAAATCTTCTTGTAGCCGAACATATCCACTCCTGCTTTTGATGATGTATGGTTTGGCATTCGCACCCTTTTTTTACCCATTTTTCAGGAATTTTGGGTGGACATTCAGACCTTCTTGCAGCCGAAAACCTCCGCTCCCTCTTTTGATCATACATTGTCGGGCATTCGCACCTTATCTTACCCGCTTTTTACAAACTATAGTCAGACATTCACACCTTGCAGCTGAACCACCTCCGCTCCTTGTTTTGATCATGTATGGTCTGGCAATACTACCTTTTCTTACCCGTTTGTGAGTAATTAATCCCAAAATATTGAGCATAAAATAAGTCTTTATGCTGATGATGTATTACTTTTCCTTCAGAACTCACAGACGTCTCTCAGTCACACGATCACACTCATAAATAAATTCTCAGCACTTTCTGACTACTCTATCAACTGGTCTAAGACCACAGTTCTGCCCATTAACTGTAGGGTCCATATTATACCTGCGATCACTTTACAGTCAGGAAATATTAGATATTTAGGCATAAACATTTCCTCCAGGCTCTCAGAGCTAACAAAGCTAAATTATGTGCAATTATTAAAGACAGTAGAGAACGATCTCTCGTTGGAAGTCCTTACCTATATCACTTATGGAGAGAGTTACATCCATTAAAATGATGATACTACCAAAAGTTAACTATTTGTTCTCAATGATCCCCATAAAACCATCTGCTACTTGGTTTAAGTCACTAGATTCATGCATCTCCAAATTTCTGTGGAAAAACAAACCACCACGTATTAGTTTAATAACCCTACAGAAGACCAAGGACAGTGGTGGATTAGATTTACCTCATTTTCAGCACTATTCCTTAGACAATAGGTTACAATATATATCAAAATGGTTTAAACCTTGTTGTTGTCACAGTTCCCAGAGACGTTGTAATCGTTGAGGATTCTATATTCACCCCCTCATTAGAGGCACGTAATGCAGATTGATGACACTGAATCTTCTTCTCTGTTCATTGCTGGCATCATTCCCAGCATCGTAAGTGTTCGTGGCATTGTTAGCCTCTTCTTCTGGATCTTGATATCGAGAATCCTTTTGTATTTCTGGTTTGTCAGTCCTCTGTCTTCGTTCACCGGAGTCTTTGTCTTTTTGTCCTTGAGTTTGGTGATTTTTTCTTCTTTTGATGCCTTGACACAATGTGACAGGTGATACCACGTGGGAGATCCTGTAACTTGGACTGCTGTCCCTGTGCTGCGAAATGGCTGTGCTGCTCAAATGGTCTCTCCTTCATCATGGTTACATGCTGCCATTCCGACATCTCGCCATTCCGACATGGGTCTCCAATTGTCGGAATGGCGACACTTAATTTTTTATCAAACGTCCCACCATTCCGACACTTTTTTCCTCCTATGGTCGGAATGGCGGTATGTTTTTTGTTTTTTTTTAACATTCCGACAGTTCCTTTTAATAGCCTATTTTTTACCCAAAACATTTTGCACTAATGATATGCCGGCGCAAATACGCCCTAAAGTTTGGCGCACAAGCTTTGCACATGCAGAGGCCACAGCCTCGCAAACAAACTTTAATAATCTATTATCAAAATCCCCTGAATTTCAAATATAAAAATACAGATATTAATGTAACTCTGGCGAGACTGAAACTGATTAAGCAGAAATACAGTGTCAGTGAGCTGTCACAGCAGCCAGCTGGAGCGGAGCTCTCCACAGAGCCCATGCGTCTTTTGCACGCTGTCATCATATGCAAAAGTAATAATTGCAATTACAGATATCACGGCTACTGCACAGGACACAGTTGCGAGCACTCTGCCTTGCCTTGCCAATAGGAGAAGAGAGAAATGACAGCATAGAACGTATAAAACACAACAAAATGCAGTAAAAACGTTTATTCATGTTATTCACGTGATTTATGAGTACTCACTCCAATTTTGGGAAGCGCGGATGGGCTTTGCGCATTTGGCACAAACACACAGCCGCAACGGTTGTAGCTTTATACAGCCTGTTGATATCTTAAGGACCTAACTGGTCACACCTGGGAGTAAATGTCATGTAGAGATTGTTTTTACATGACATTACAGCTGAACATATAGCTTTCATCCACAAACCAACGTGGGAGAGCCCGAAGACGCATGTGCCAGACGCACATAGGCATGCGTAAAACCAATTTTGACCACTTCATACTGTTTATTTGCTTTCTTTTAGTTAACTTTCGTTTCTTTTGGATTCTTGTGCGTGTTATGGAGCCGTTTTGGTCCATGTTTGTAAGCCTTTTTTTCCTGGATTAAATTTTCGGAAGTTGAAACAAGTGGCATTGGAGTGTGTGATTGAAAACCACCGCGGACTGCTTCTCCTCCTCCAGTTGCCGAGACTTTGTGTTTTTAATAACGCTTGTCTATAAACGTGTTAAACATATAAATTGCATGAACAGAAAGAAGGGACTCACCTGTTGAGTAACACACATTTCCTTATACGGAAAGCCTTGTCGGAATGGTGGGACATTTGAACGTCAGAATAGCGGGATGTCGCAATGGTGGGATGTCGGAATGGTGGGACGTTTGCATGTCGGAATGGTGGTATGTCGGAATGGTGGTATGTCGGAATAGCGGGATGTCGGAATGGCGGGATTTCGGAATGGGTGTTGCCACCCCCTTCATCATATACACAGTTATTTATACATCCCCTTCCACCATGAAGCGTTGTCCCTTTTTGTTTCTCTCTTTGTTCTTAAAATGCTGTTATGCATGTCTAAACCAATCCATTAAATTAGATCATTTTGGCAGTAAAGCGATCTACAATGTGCTTGGTCGCAAAGCTGCTCATCTGTGGTAAACAGCTCTTCAGAAAGGCATTCTTCAATTGATTTCACTAATTCTATGTAATAATTTTGTGATTTCCTACAAAACTACACTTCTTCTCCCATCTGTCTGAGTATTTAATATTGTCTGGGTCCCGTTAAAACATGTATTTTTCCCATCTAATTCCTTGTTTGCTTTAAAACAAGTATTCCCCATTTTCTATCCCTTCAGTAGCCAACCAGTTTGTATGGAGTACACTGGAGCAACTTGACTGATCAGTAAAACACTGCTTTTGTTGTCACCGCAAGGCTTCCCCCGTCGGTTGTTTCACTGAGACACTACTGAGTAACTATAACTCAACACAGTTTATACACATAACATTCCTATACATACTAACAAACAAACAAACAATTATTTATCGCAATTTTCTCATCTCTGTTTGAACGTACACCCAGGTAAATATTCCTGTAGTCTTCTCATACCGACTATGGACCCATTCATTGTTTAACTTCACTGTTTTGCAAATCCTAATTGAATATTACACATTGACATTGAACTTTACTTGATAAGCAGGTCTTCATTGCATTCAGCAGCCTATATGTGAGCATCTATGTGTAAGCTGTTCTTCTTTGCATTTATCAGCAGCAAGCAATTCTTCATTGCACATGCATATGAAAATAGTAAAACAATTCCAATGCGTTAGCGAAACCTTCTATATCAGGAGTGTCCATCATGATGCTGGGAATAGAACCTCTTTCCCAGAATAGTTCAACCTTCATTACTCAACTGATCATAACTCCGCAATGAGCACATTTCAAAGTATCATTCCTCTACATATATTCAAAAATCTATGTGTAAATGTTTAATATTTCTTATATTTGTTGATGTAATTCTGTGTGCATGTGGCCTAAACCCAATCTCTGTGTGGCAATTTTAATTTAAACAAGTTGAACTCTGCCTCTGATCATTTAAAAAAGGTGTGTACCAATATCAACCTTTCTCAGGTAATTACAGATCCTACAAAACCAAAGAGATCCTTCAAGGTTGTCCCTGATTGGCTCAATCTTAACAAATCAAAGGTAGAAAATCCGCAGTATCTGAACTTGGTGTTAGTTATCACTGCTCAATAGCCTGTATCAGAATTGCAAAAATGAAAACATTAGGTCCACGCTTGGTATCCAGATCCTGAAACATCTCCATGAGCAGGCTTTTTTTTAACTGATCTGTTGAATAGTTATATGACACTGTTAAAATCCCAGATGAAGATCTAGCACTTGACCATTTTTGTAAATCTTCTAATTCCATAGTTGATAAACACGCCCCTTTTAAAAAGTATAGAACTTAGAACAGGTCTATCCCTGGCTTTCGGCAGAACTGTCTTCTTTACTTTTTTTTCCCCTTGTCCTGTTCAGCATTATGTCAGAAGAATTGTAGTCTGAATACCTTTGATGCCAAACAGATTTGTTTTGCCAAGGGAAGTTTTATAAATGTAAAGCTCCCCTTGATGCCCATTTATTTATTTCTGTTTACAATATATGACATGAACTGAACTGAACCGGACCGGGGGACAAGGAAAGAAGAAGAGGAAAGAAGAGGAAACAGAACAAAAATAGAAACAAAAACCAGACAACCAGCTGCTACACCTGTAAAAAACAAAACAGACAACAATCCATGGCCTATGAGGGGAATCCAGCCTTAGCGCCACCAGGAGCACCTGAAAGCAGACAAGCAGAGAAAAAACAAACACACAAACAAACAAAAACAAGCACAAGAAGCAGCAATCGCATACAACACAGCTGTGGAAATAGATGACCTGAGACGACATGATAATACATCAACTGCTTAGTGACCATGCTACTGGACTAATGAATGTGTGTGTGTGTGTGTGAGAACATGCAACACCCATGGCACAGGACCTACATGATAACCGTGCTTAGTTATGAGTGTATAAGCGTACAGGGCCACAATCCACAGCCCCCCCCCCCCAAGCAATCAGAAGCAGGCAGAGAGGGCCACAAGACCCAGGCCACCAGCAGCCCCCACAGAGCACAGAACCCAGGCAGCCCACTGCAGGGGCAACCACGCATCCACCCAGAAGACTGCAGAGGAAGCCCCCGGAAAGAGCCCCCATAAGCATAGGGAAGAGGCACTCCGGGAACCAGGGGCAACAGCCCACCGACCCCACCAGGCCCCAGCCGCCCAGACATGGGCCGTGCACTGGACCTGGGCCCCAGGAGCCCGAGCGCCCCCAAACCCCCCGGCAGAGGCCCCACCCAATACCCAGGAGGGCCAAGCGCCCCAGACAGCCACAAAGTGGGTCAGCGCCTGCCCCAGCGCCCCTGGCCAAGTGCCCTGGGAGTCAAGACGTGCCCACAGGTGGGTGAAGTCGCGAGCAGTGGGGAGAGGCAACGCTGATGCCCCATCGGGAGAAACACAGGCAGGCCAGGCGACAGCAAGTCCCAGATCCAGGCCCAATCATTACCACACACACTTTCACGTCCCATACATCCACACATCCACACATCCTACCTCCCTCGACTCTGCTGGGGTGTAGTGCAGCGGGCACACCAGGAGGCCAGCAACCCCCCAGCCACCACAGACCCCGAACCAGCAGAACAATTAATTAATCCTCCTGGCCCCTCCTGCCCCGAGCAGACACCAGGAAGCAGGGGTGTGCAAAGAAGACCCCTCCCCTCACCCTTCTGGCTCTTCAATATTTTCTAATAGTGAGCAATTAAAATTGAGGGGCAGCCAAACTTGTAGAACTGGGAGCGCGGCACTCTGGGCAGCCTACATACCCAAAGAGCCCCGCCCACCAGATGCCACTCAGTGTAACCACCCCCCAAGACCTAATGTGTGTGTGTGAGTGTGTTTGATAAGTACTAATGTCTAAGGTGTAATTAAAACAGGGGCAGGGAACTGCAGAGTGCAACCAAAGGGGACCACCTACGTGGCCCCATCCACTGCACCCCACCGAACACACACGCCCCCAAAACCCTTCATGTGTGAGTGTGTGCTGTGTACAGGAGCCAGAAGGGAGAGGGGTATGGGGATATATAACGGGGGAGCTACTCTCCCCCAGAGAGGGCAGCCAGGGACTGGCTGCAATAGGCATCCCCGCTACCTGGGAGCCAACAATGGGCAGGAGGGCCTGATGTCCACCAGGCTCGGGGCCTGCAGCGACCATATTCCGGGAGCTACTGTACCCCCAGAAGGTACCCATCCCGCCCCACCCCACTCAACCCAACCCCACCCAGGAGGACCTCTACAAAAAACAAACAAACAACATCAAAAAACAAACAAACAAACCACCCGGTCACACCAGTCGCAGCAGCCCGGGCCTGAGACCCACCATCACCCAGCAACCCACCACCACCACTATGTGATAAAACTAATCAGAGGGGACCAGAGAGAATGAAATTCAGCCAATTGATGTTTTGAGGAGGCAGACATTGTTTCCATGCTAATATAATCTAAAAGAAAATTTCTAAACTGGTTAATACACAGATTGTTCTTCGCTTTCCAGTTCATGAGAATAGTTTTCTTTGCGATACATAACACTGTGACAACCATGTGTGCTGAGTTAATTTCCATGTTGATGTTGTCTAAGTCACCCAGTATGCACAGTGTGGGGCATGCAGGGATGCTACACTTTAGCCATGTTGATAGGTCC
The DNA here is from genome assembly GCF_036924035.1 of Leuresthes tenuis. Classification (NCBI taxonomy): domain Eukaryota; kingdom Metazoa; phylum Chordata; class Actinopteri; order Atheriniformes; family Atherinopsidae; genus Leuresthes; species Leuresthes tenuis. The sequence continues at coordinate 29,628,319 of NW_027325368.1, read as the reverse complement.
TCACAGACTTCAAGCCAGAACTTCTGGACAGGCGCAGAAAAACCACAAAGCGTGTGCATAATCATCAGGTGTGTTATCTGTGCAATGTGAGCAGATGTTTGAGTGTGTTAGACCCATCCTGAACATCCTTTGTCCTGTATAGTGTGTTCTATGAAGGATTTTGTATTGTATGAGCTGTAAATTAGGATTTCGAGTCTTTATGAAGGTGTTCAAACATATTTGTGGTTAGAAGCTATGACCAGAACTGATGGATAAATCTGCCTCCCATTTTGAGGATGGAAGAGACATTGTGTCATCTATCTTAGACAATAATTTATATATTTTTGATAGTAGTTTTGGGGTACAGATGCTTAGAAATTCTGCTACCCTAGTCGGGGGTTGTAAGTCTGGTTGGTGGAGGATATATCCATCCATCCATCCATCATCTGCCGCTTATCCGGGGGTCGAGTCGCGGGGGCAGCAGCTTGAGCAGAGAAACCCAGACGTCTCTGTCCCCGGCCACTTCCTCCAGCTCTTCCGGGGGGACCCCGAGGCGTTCCCAGGCCAGCCGAGAGACATAGTCTCTCCAACGTGTCCTGGGTCTCCCCCGGGGTCTCCTCCCAATGGGACGTGCCCGGAACACCTCCCCAGGGAGGCGCCCAGGGGGCATCCTAACCAGATGCCCGAGCCACCTCATCTGACTCCTCTCAATGCGGAGGAGCAGCGGTTCTACTCCGAGCCCCTCCCGGATGACTGAGCTTCTCACCCTATCTCTAAGGGAGAGCCCAGACACCCTGCGGAGGAAACCCATTTCGGCCGCTTGTATTCGCGATCTTGTTCTTTCGGTCACTACCCACAACTCGTGACCATAGGTGAGGATGGGAACGTAGATTGACCAGTAAGTAGAGAGCTTCGCCTTCTGGCTCAGCTCCCTCTTCACAACGACGGGTCGGTGCAGAGCCTGCAACACTGCAGGCGCCGCACCGATCCGCCCGTCAATCTCCCGCTCCATTCGTCCGTCACTCGTGAACAAGACCCCGAGATACTTGAACTCCTCCTCTTGGGGAAGGATCTCATTCCCAACCCGGAGAGAGCATTCCACCCTTTTCCGGCTGAGAACCATAGTCTCGGATTTGGAGGTGCTGATTCTCATCCCAGCCGCTTCACACTCGGCTGCGAATCACTCCAGTGAGAGCTGAAGGTCACGGCCTGACGACGCTAACAGAACCACATCATCTGCAAAAAGCAGAGACCCGATTCTGAGGTCGCCAAATGGGACACCCTCAACGCCCTGGCTCCGCCTAGAAATTCTGTCCATAAAAGTTAGGAACAGAATCGGTGACAAAGGGCAGCCCTGACGGAGTCCAACTCTCACCGGAAACGTATCCGACTTACTGCCGGCAATGCGGACCAAACTCTGGCACCGGTCATACAGAGACCGAACGGCCCCTATCAAGGGGTCCGGCACTCCATATTCCCGGAGCACCCCCCTCAGGACTCCACGAGGGACACGGTCGAACGCTTTCTCCAAGTCCACAAAACACATGTAGACTGGTTGGGCGAACTCCCATGCACCCTCCAGGATCCTGCCGAGGGTATAGAGCTGGTCCACTGTTCCACGGCCAGGACGAAAGCCACACTGCATCTCCTGAATCCGAGGCTCGATTATCCGACGGATCCTCCTCTCCAATACCCCCGAATAGACCTTACCAGGGAGGCTGAGGAGTGTGATACCCCTATAGTTGGAACACACCCTCCGGTCCCCCTTTTTAAAGAGGGGGACCACCACCCCAATCTGCCAGTCCAGAGGCACTGTCCCCGATGTCAACGCGATACTGCAAAGGCGTGTCAGCCAAGACAGCCCTACAACATCCAGAGCCTTGAGAAACTCAGGACGGACCTCATCCACCCCCGGGGCCTTGCCACCGAGGAGCTTTTTAACCACCTCGGCAACCTCAGCCCCAGAAATGGGAGGCCCCGTCTCCGAGCTCTCCGACTCTGCCTCTTCCGAGCACGTGTTGGTAGGATTGAGGAGTTCCTCGAAGTACTCCCCCCACCGACTCACAACATCCCTAGTTGAGGTCAGCAAAGCCCCGTCCCCACTGTAAACAGTGTTGACTGTGAGCCGCTTCCCCCCCCCTGAGACGCCGGATGGTGGACCAGAATCTTTTCGAGGCCGTCCGGAAATCGTTCTCCATGGTCTCACCGAACTCCTCCCAGGCCCGAGTTTTTGCCTCACAACCGCCGAAGCCGTGGCCCGTCTGGCCCGTCGGTACCTATCAGCTTCTTCCAGGGTCCCACTGGCCAAAAAGGCCCGATAGGACTCCTTCTTCAGCTTGACGGCTTCCCTCACCACTGGTGTCCACCAGCAGGTTCGAGGGTTGCCGCCACGACAGGCACCGACCACCTTACGGCCACAACTCCGACCAGCTGCCTCGGCTGGGGCCACAATACGTTTGGGCCTGCCAGGTCTGATCGGCATCCTCCCCCACCAGCGGAGCCAACTCACCACCAGGTGGTGATCAGTTGACAGCTCCGCCCCTCTCTTCACCCGAGTGTCCAGGACATACGGCCGCAAGTCCGATGATACAACCACAAAGTCGATCATCGAACTGCGGCCAAGGGTGTCCTGGTTCCAAGTGCACATATGGACACCCTTATGCCTGAACATGGTGTTCGTTATGGACAGTCTATGACTGGCACAGAAGTCCAACAACATAACACCACTCTGATTCAGATCGGGGGGGCCGTTCCTCCCAATCACACCCCTCCAGGTCTCACTGTCCTTGCCCACGTGAGCATTGAAGTCCCCCAGCAGAATGAGGGAGTCTCCGGTAGGAGCATTCTCCAGTGCCTCCCCCAGAGACTCCAAAAAGGGTAGGTACTCTGAACTGCTGTTTGGCGCATAGGCACAAACAACAGTCAGGACTCGTCCCCCCACCCAAAGGCGGAGGGAGGCTACCCTCTCGTTCACTGGGGTAAACCCCAATGTACTGGCACACAGCCGGGGGGCAATAAGTATGCCCACACCTGCTCTGCGCCTCTCACCACGGGCAACTCCAGAGTGGAAGAGAGTCCAACCCCTCTCAAGAGTACTTACTGGTTCCAGATCCCAAGCCGTGTGTCGAGGTGAGTCCGACTATATCTAACGGTCTGATGAAGTTTCAACAATAAACAACAAACTTTGTATTATGAGAAAGAACCAGACTCATTCTTCAGGAATCCGAAAATAAGCTCTATTTTACGAGTTATGCACGAATTCGGATTCTCCTATAAAACGAATTCCTTAACTCAAACCATGTTAAGACTGCTTTGTCCTTCATATTTATTCATGTCTAATCAAGTTTCAATGATAAACAACGTTGTACTTTGTAGAATGAGAAAGAACTTCTTCAGCAATAAGCATCTCTCGACAAATGACGAAATAAAGATTTTGCTATAAAATTAATTGCTATCAGCCTGACTTAAAACTGTTTGTCTTCCTTATTTATCCACTTCAAATCAAGTTTCAACAATTAAAAAAATGTTGTAGTTTGAGAAAGAACAACTTAATCTTGAGCAATCAGTATAAAAAGAGGGTAAGCAAAGGTGCGAATGTCAAACCATACATGATCAAAACAGGGAGCGGAGGTGTTTGGCTGAGACAAGGTGTGAATGTCCACCCATAATTAATGAAAAGCGGGCAACAAGTAGGTTCGAATGCCCAACCATACATCATCAAAAGCAGGAGTGGATATGTTCGGCTACAAGAAGGTTTGAACGTCTGACCATAGCTTGTAAAAAGCGGGTAAGAAAAGGTTCGAACGCCCGAACATACACCATCAAAGGAGGGAGCGGAGGTGTTCCGCTGTAAGAAGGTGTGAATGTCCGACCATAGTTGGTAAAAAACGGGTAAGAAAAGGTTAAAATACCCGACTGTACACAATCAGTAGCGGGTGCGGAGTTGTTCGGCTACTAAAAGGTGTGAAAGTCCGACCATGGTTTGTAAAAAGCGGGTAAGAAAAGGTGCGAATGCCCGAAAATGTATGATCAAAAGAGGGAGCGGAGGTGTTTGGCTGCAAGAACGTGTGAATTTACACCCATAATTACTGAAAAATGGGTAAGAAAAGGTGCGAATGCCCAACTATACATAATCAAAAGCAGGAGTGGATGTGTTCGGCTCCAAGAAGGGTTGAATGTCTGACCATAGTTTGTAAAAAGCAGGCAAGAAAAGGTTTGACTGCCCGAACATACACTATCAAAAGAGGGAGCGGAGGTGTTCCGCTGTAAGAAGGTGTGAATGTCCAACCATAGTTGGTAAAAAGCGGGTAAGAAAAGGTTAAAATACCCGACTGTACACAATCAATAGCGGGAGCGGAGTTGTTCGGCTACTAAAAGATGTGAAAGTCCGACTATGGTTTGTAAAAAGCGGGTAAGAAAAGGTGCTAATGCCCGACAATGTATGATCAAAAGAGGGAGCGGAGGTGTTCGGCTGCAAGAAGGTCTGAATGTCCAACCATAATTTGTAAAAACCGGGAAGGAAAGGCTCGAAAGCCCGACTATACACCATCAAAAGCGGGAGCAGAGTGGTTCAGCTGCAAGAAGGTCTGAATGTCCATCAATAATTGCTTTAAAACATGAAAGAAAATTTTCGAATATCATCCGCACATGATCGTAAGAAGGAGAGGAGGTGTTCAGCTGCAAGAAGGTGTGAATGTCCACCCATAATTCCTGAAAAATGGGTAAAAAAAGGTGCGAATGCCCAACCATACATTATCAAAAGCAGGAGTGAATGTCAGATCATAATTTGCAAAAAGCTGATGAGAAAGGGTGAGAATGCCCGACTATACACCATCAAATGCGGGAGCGGAGGTGTTCGGCTCTGAGTAGGTGTGAATGTCCGACCATAATTGCTGAAAAATGTGTTAGAAAAGGAAAGAATGCCGGACCATACATCATCAAAAGCGAGAGAGGTGGTGTTCGGCTGCAAAAAGGTGTAAATGTTCGACTAAAGTTTGTAAAAAGCGGGTAAGACATGGTGCGAATGCCTGACAAGGTATGATCAAAAGCAGGAGCGGAGGTGTTCAGCTGCAAGAAGGTCTAAATGTCCATCAATAATTGCTAGAAAACATGAAAGAAAATTTTCGAAAATCAAACCGCACATGATCATAAGTGGGAGAGGAGGTGTTCAGCTGCAAGAAGGTGTGAATGTCCACCCATTATTCCTGACAAATGGGTAAAAAAAAAGGTGCGAATGCCCAACCATACATCATCAAAAGCAGGAGTGGATGTGTTCGGCTACAAGAAGGTGTGAACTTCCAACCAAAGTTTGTAAAAAGCAGTTAAGAAAAGGTTTGAATATCCAACCAAACATAATCAAAAGCGGGAGCATAGCTTTTCGACTGCAAGTAGGTGTGAATGTCAGATCATAATTTGCAAAAAGCTGATGAGAAAGGGTGAGAATGTCCGACTGCACACCATCAAATGCGGGAGCGGAGTTGTTCGGCTGTGAGTAGGTGTGAATCTTCGACCGTAATTTCTGAAAAATGTGTTAGAAAAGGTAAGAATGTCGGTCCATACATCATCAAAAGTGAGAGAGGTGGTGTTCGGCTGCAAGTAGGTGTGAATGTCCAGCCATAATTACTCACAAACGGGTAAGAAAAGGTAGTATTGCTGGACTATACATGATCAAAACAGGGAGCGGAGGTGGTTCAGCTGCAAGAAGGTGTGAATGTCTCACTAAAGTTCAAATATATTAACAAAAGCGGGAGGAGAGGTCTTCGGATGAGAGTGGTTGAGAATTTCCAACCATAATCTATAAGATCAGAGGTGTTTTGCTGCAAGAAGGCCATAGTTTGCCAAAAGCGGGTAAGCTGCGAATGACCAACTAAATATCAACAAAAGTGGGGGCGGAGGTCTTCGGATGCAACTGGGTGTGAACATCCCACCATACAAGTATGGTGGAGAGGAAGCTGTGAACAGCCGACCATAGTTTGCAAAAAGCGGGTGAGACAAGGTGCGAATGTCCAACCATACATGATCAAAACAGGGAGCGGAGGTGTTTGGCTGTGACAAGGTGTGAATGTCCACCCAAAATTAATGAAAAGCGGGCAAAAAGTAGGTTTGAATGCCCAAGCATACATCATCAAACGAAGGAGTGGATGTGTTCGGCTACAAGAAGGTTTCAATGTCCGAGCATAGTTTGTAAAAAGCGGGTAAGAAAAGGTTCGAATGCCCAAACATACACCATCAAAAGAGGGAGTGGAGGTGTTCCGCTGTAAGAAGGTGTGAATGTCCGACCATAGTTGGTAAAAAGTGGGTAAGAAAAGGTTAAAATACCCGACTGTACACAATCAATAGGGGGAGCGGAGTTGTTCGGCTACAAGAAGATGTGAAAGTCCAACCATGGTTTGTAAAAAGCTGGTAAGAAAAGGTTCGAATGCCCGAATATATACCATCAAAAGCGGAAGCGGAGGTGTTCGGCTGCAAGAAGGTGTGAACGTCCGACCAAAGTTTGTAAAAAGCAGTTGAGAAAAGGTTCGAATATCCAACCAAACGTAATCAAAAGCGGGAGCAGAGCTGTTCGACTGCAAGTAGGTGTGAATGTCCAGCCATAATTACTCACAAAGGGGTAAGAAAAGGTAGTATTGCCAGACCATACATGATCAAAACAGGGAGCTGAGGTGGTTCAGCTGCAAGGTGTGAATGTCTGACTATAGTTTGTAAAAAGCGGGTAAGATAAGGTGCGAATGCCCGACAATGTATAATCAAAAGAGGGAGCAGAGGTTTTCGGCTACACGAAGGTTTGAATGTCCGACCATAGTTTGTAAAAAGCGGGTAAGAAAAGGTTCAAATGCATGACTATACACCATCAAAAGCGGGAGCGGAGATGTTCCGCTGTAAGACGGTGTGAATGTCCGACCATAGTTGGTAAAAAGCGGGTAAGAAAAGGTTAAAATACCCGACTGTACACAATCAATAGCGGGAGCGGAGTTGTTCGGCTACAAGAAGGTGTGAAAGTCCAACCATCGTTTGTAAAAAGCTGGTAAGAAAAGGTTCGAATGCCCGAATATATACCATCAAAAGCGGAAGCGGAGGTGTTCGGCTGCAAGAAGGTGTGAACGTCCGACCAAAGTTGGCAAAAAGCAGTAAAGAAAAGGTTCGAATATCCAAACATAATTAAAAGCGAGAGAGATTGTGTTCAGCTGCAAGTAGGTGTGAATATCCAGCCATAATTACTCACAAACGGGTAAGAAAATTTAGTATTGCTTGACCATACATGATCAAAACAGGGAGCGGAGGTGGTTTAGCTGCAAAAAGGGGTGAATGTCCAACTAAAGTTCAAATATATTAACAAAAGCGGGAGGAGAGGTCTTCGGATTAGAGTGGTTGAAATTTCCAACCATAATCTATAAAATGCGGTGAAAAAAAAAGGTGTGAAGGAATGAATTTTATAGCAAAATCCGAAATCATGCATAACTCCGCATAAGGAACGTATTGCTCAACCAAAGGGATGCTTCTTTCTCATTCAGGGTAATATGAGGAACTTTATGCTTGATACATTTTAGACATGGATAACTATGAAGGACAAAGCAATTTTAACTTGGTTTGAGCAAAGCAATTCATTTTATAGGAAAATCCGAAATCGTGCAGGACTCATGAAAGTAAGCTTATTCTCGGATTCCTGATCCTCCAGTCTTGCTCTTTCCTATACTGCAAAATACAGCCTTGTTCTTTGTTGAAATCGATATAGACATTGATAAATATGAAGGACAAAGCAGTTTCCACTTTGTTTGAGTTAAGGAATTAATTTTATAGCAAAATCCCAAATCAAGCAGAACGTATGAAAATAAGCGTGTTTTCGGATTCCTGATCCTTCAGTGTTGCTATTTCTTCTACTGCAAAATACAATGTTGTTCTTTGTTGAAGTCAATCTAGACATTGATAAATATGAAGGACAAAGCAGTTTTAACATAGTTTGAGTAAAGGAATTCATTTTATACATAAAATCCCAAATCATAAAGAACGTATGAAAATAAGCTTATTCTCGGATTCCTGTTCCTTCAAGTGTTGCTCTTTCTACTACTGCAAAATACAATGTTGTTCTTTGTTGAAGTAAATCTAGACATTGATAAATATGAAGGACAAAGCAGTTTTCACTTGGTTTGAGTGAAGGAATTCATTTTATAAATAAAATCCCAAATAATGCAGAACGTATGAAAAGAAGCTTATTCTCGGATTCCTGATCCTTCAGTGTTGCTTTTTCTTCTACTGCAAAATACAATGTTGTTCTTTGTTGAAGTCGATCTAGACATTGATAAATATGAAGGACAAAGCAGTTTTAACTTGGTTTGAGTGAAGGAATTCATTTTATACATAAAATCCCAAATCATGCAGAACGTATGAAAATAAGCTTATTCTCGGATTACTGATCCTTCAGTGTTGCTCTTTCTTCTACTGCAAAATCCAGTGTTGTTCTTTGTTGAAGTCAATCTAGACATTGATAAATATGAAGGACAAAGCAGTTTCTAACATAGTTTGAGTGAAGGCATTCATTTATAGTAAAATCAATAATCGTGCAGAACTCATGAAAATAAGCTTATTCTCGGATTCCTAAAACTTTTGATTTGCTCTTTCTTTACTGCAAAGTACAATGTTGTTCTTTGTTGAAGTCGATCTAGACATTGATAAATATGAAGGACAAAGCAGTTTTCACTTGGTTTGAGTGAAGGATTTGCAGCTGAAAACCTCCCGCTCCCGCTTTTGATTGTGTATAGTCGGAATTTCGAGCCTTTTCTTACCCGGTTTTTAGAAATTATGGTTGGACATTCAGACCTTGCAGCCGAAGACCTCCACTCCCTCTTTTGATCATATATTGTCGGGCATTCGCACCTTGTCTTACCCGCTTTTTACAAACTATAGTCAGACATTCACACCTTGCAGCTGAACCACCTCAGTTCCCTGTTTTGATCATGTATGGTCTGGCAATACTACCTTTTCTTACCCGTTTGTGAGTAATTATGGCTGGACATTCACACCTACTTGCAGTCGAACACCTCCGCTTCCGCTTTTGATGGTATATATTCGGGCATTCGAACATTTTCTTACCAGCTTTTTACAAACCATGGTTGGACTTTCACACCTTCTTGTAGCCGAACAACTCCGCTCCCCCTATTGATTGTGTACAGTCGGGTATTTTAACCTTTTCTTACCCGTTTTTTACCAACTATGGTCGGACATTCACACCTTCTTACAGCGGAACACCTCCGCTCCCTCTTTTGATGGTGTATGTTTGGGCATTCGAACCTTTTCTTACCCGCTTTTTACAAACTATGCTCGGACATTCAAACCTTCTTGTAGCCGAACACATCCACTCCTGCTTTTGATGATGTATGGTTGGGCATTCAAACCTACTTGTTGCCCGCTTTTCATTAATTTTGGGTGGACATTCACACCTTGTCACAGCCAAACACCTCCGCTCCCTGTTTTGATCATGTATGGTTGGACATTCGCACCTTTTCTCACCCGCTTTTTGCCAACTATGGTCGGCTGTTCACAGCTTCCTCTCCACCATACTTGTATGGTGGGATATTCACACCCACTTGCATCCGAAGACCTTTTGTTGATATTTAGTCGGTCATTCGCAGCTTACCCGCTTTTGGCAAACTATGGCCTTCATGCAGCCAAACACCTCTGATCTCGCTTTTGATGATGTAAGGTTGGGCATTCAGACCTTGCTTCACCTGCTTTTCACCAAATATAGTCGGACATTCACACCTTCTTGCAGCCGAACACTTCCGCTCCACCTTTTAGTGTTCTATCACACCTTTTTTTTCACCGCATTTTATAGATTATGGTTGGAAATTCTCAACCACTCTCATCCGAAGACCTCTCCTCCCGCTTTTGTTAATATATTTGAACTTTAGTCGGACATTCACACCTTCTTGCAGCTGAACCACCTCCGCTCCCTGTTTTGATCATGTATGGTCTGGCAATACTACCTTTTCTTACCCGTTTGTTAGTAATTATGGCTGGACATTCACACCTACTTGCAGCCGAACACCACCTCTCCCGCTTTTGATGATGTATGGACCGGCATTCTTACCTTTTCTAACACATTTTTCAGCAATTATGGTCGGAGATTCACACTTACTCACAGCCGAACAACTCCGCTCCCGCATTTGATGGTGTATAGTCGGGCATTCTCACCCTTTCTCATCAGCTTTTTGCAAATTATTATCTGACATTCACACCTGCTGTTGATAATGTATGGTTTGGCATTCGCACCTTTTCTTACCCATTTTTCAGTAATTATGGGTGGACATTCACACCTTCTTGCAGCTGAACACCTCCTCTCCCGCTATTGATTGTGTACAGTCGGGTATTTTAACCTTTTCTTACCCGCTTTTTACCAAATATGGTCGGACATTCACACCGTCTTACAGCGGAACACCTCTGCTCCCGCTTTTGATGGTGTATAGTCAGGCATTTGAACCTTTTCTTACCCGCTTTTTACAAACTATGGTCGGACATTCAAACCTTCTTGTAGCCGAAAACCTCCGCTCCTTCTTTTGATTATACATTGTTGGGCATTCGCACCTTATTTACAAACTATAGTCAGACATTCACACCTTGCAGCTGAGCCACCTCAGCTCCCTGTTTTGATAGTGTATGTTCGGGCATTCGAACCTATTCTTACCCCCTTTTTACAAACTATGCTCGGAGATTCACACCTACTCACAGCCGAACAACTCCGCTCCCGCATTTGATGATGTCTTGTCCGGCATTCTAGTCTCTTCTAACACATTTTTCAGCAATAATGGTTGGACATTCACACCTACTCACAGCCGAACACTTCCGCTCCCGCATTTGATGGTGTATAGCCGGGCATTCTCACCCTTTCTCATCAGCTTTTTGCAAATTATGATCTGACATTCACACCTACTTGCAGTCGAACAGCTCTGCTCCCGCTTTTGATTATGTTTGGTTGGATATTCGAACCTTTTCTTAACTGCTTTTTACAAACTTTGGTCGGACGTTCACACCTTCTTGCAGCCGAACACATCCACTTCCACTTTTGATGGTATATATTCGGGCATTCGAACCTTTTCTTACCCGCTTTTTACAAACCGTGGTCGGACTTTCACACCTTCTTGTAGCCAAACAACTCCGCTCCCCCTATTGATTGTGTACAGTCGGGTATTTTAACCTTTTCTTACCCGTTTTTTACCAACTATGGTCGGACATTTACACCTTCTTACAGCGGAACACCTCCGCTCCCTCTTTTGATGGTCTATGTTCGGGCATTCGAACCTTTTCTTACCCGCTTTTTACAAGCTATGGTCGGACATTCAAACTTTCTTGTAGCCAAACACATCCACTCCTGCTTTTGATGATGTATGGTTGGGCATTTTCACCTTTTCTTACCCATTTTTCAGTAATTATGGGTGGACATTCACACCTTCTTGCAGCTGAACAACTCCTCTCGCGCTTATGATCATGTGCGGTTTGATATTCGAAAATTTTCTTTCATGTTTTAAAGCAATTATTGATGGACATTCAAATCTTCTTGTAGCCGAACACATCCACTCCTGCTTTTGATGATGTATGGTAACCTTTTCTTACCCGCTTTTTACAAACTATGGTCGGATATTCAAACCTTCTTGTAGCCAAAACCCTCCGCTCCCTCTTTTGATCATACATTGTCGGGCATTCGCACCTTATCTTACCCGCTTTTTACAAACTATAGTCAGACATTCACACCTTGCAGCTGAACCACCTCCGCTCCCTGTTTTGATCATGTATGGTCTGGCAATACTACCTTTTCTTACCCGTTTGTGAGTAATTAATCCCAAAATATTGAGCATAAAATAAGTCTTTGTGCTGATGATGTATTACTTTTCCTTCAGAACTCACAGACGTCTCTCAGTCACACGATCACACTCATAAATAAATTCTCAGCACTTTCTGACTACTCTATCAACTGGTCTAAGACCACAGTTCTGCCCATTAACTGTAGGGTCCATAATATACCTGCGATCACTTTACAGTCAGGAAATATTAGATATTTAGGCATAAACATTTCCTCCAGGCTCTCAGAGCTAACAAAGCTAAATTATGTGCAATTATTAAAGACAGTAGAGGACGATCTCTCGTTGGAAGTCCTTACCTATATCACTTATGGGGAGAGTTACATCCATTAAAATGATGATACTACCAAAAGTTAACTATTTGTTCTCAATGATCCCCATAAAACCATCTGCTACTTGGTTTAAGTCACTAGATTCATGCATCTCCAAATTTCTGTGGAAAAACAAACCACCACGTATTAGTTTAAAAACCCTACAGAAGACCAAGGACAGTGGTGGATTAGATTTACCTCATTTTCAGCACTATTCCTTAGACAATAGGTTACAATATATATCAAAATGGTTTAAACCTTGTTGTTGTCACAGTTCCCAGAGACGTTGTAATCGTTGAGGATTCTATATTCACCCCCTCATTAGAGGCACGTAATGCAGATTGATGACACTGAATCTTCTTCTCTGTTCATTGCTGGCATCATTCCCAGCATCGTAAGTGTTCGTGGCATTGTTAGCCTCTTCTTCTGGATCTTGATATCGAGAATCCTTTTGTATTTCTGGTTTGTCAGTCCTCTGTCTTCGTTCACCGGAGTCTTTGTCTTTTTGTCCTTGAGTTTGGTGATTTTTTCTTCTTTTGATGCCTTGACACAATGTGACAGGTGATACCACGTGGGAGATCCTGTAACTTGGATTGCTGTCCCTGAGCTGCGAAATGGCTGTGCTGCTCAAATGGTCTCTCCTTCATCATGGTTACATGCTGCCATTCCGACATCTCGCCATTCCGACATGGGTGTCCAATTGTCGGAATGGCGACACTTAATTTTTTATCAAACGTCCCACCATTCCGACACTTTTTTCCTCCTATGGTCGGAATGGCGGTATGTTTTTTGTTTTTTTTAACATACCGCCATTCCGACAGTTCCTTTTAATAGCCTATTTTTTACCCAAAACATTTTGCACTAATGATATGCTGGCGCAAATACGCCCTAAAGTTTGGCGCACAAGCTTTGCACATGCAGAGGCCACAGCCTCGCAAACAAACTTTAATAATCTATTTTCAAAATCCCCTGAATTTCAAATATAAAAATACAGATATTAATGTAACTCTGGCGAGACTGAAACTGATTAAGCAGAAATACAGTGTCAGTGAGCTGTCACAGCAGCCAGCTGGAGCGGAGCTCTCCACAGAGCCCATGCGTCTTTTGCACGCTGTCATCATATGCAAAAGTAATAATTGCAATTACAGATATCACGGCTACTGCACAGGACACAGTTGCGAGCACTCTGCCTTGCCTTGCCAATAGGAGAAGATAGAAATGACAGCATAGAACGTATAAAACACAACAAAATGCAGTAAAAACGTTTATTCATGTTATTCACGTGATTTATGAGTACTCACTCCAATTTTGGGAAGCGCGGATGGGTTTTGCGCATTTGGCACAAACACACAGCCGCAACGGTTGTAGCTTTATACAGCCTGTTGATATCTTAAGGACCTAACTGGTCACACCTGGGACTAAATGTCATGTAGAGATTGTTTTTACATGACATTACAGCTGAACATATAGCTTTCATCCACAAACCAACGTGGGAGAGCCCGAAGACGCATGTGCCAGACGCACATAGGCATGCGTAAAACCAATTTTGACCACTTCATACTGTTTATTTGCTTTCTTTTAGTTAACTTTCGTTTCTTTTGGATTCTTGTGCGTGTTATGGAGCCGTTTTGGTCCATGTTTGTAAGCCTTTTTTTCCTGGATTAAATTTTCGGAAGTTGAAACAAGTGGCATTGGAGTGTGTGATTGAAAACCACCGCGGACTAACTCTCCTCCTCCAGTTGCCGAGACTTTGTGTTTTTAATAACGCTTGTCTATAAACATGTTAAACATATAAATTGCATGAACAGAAAGAAGGGACTCACCTGTTGAGTAACACACATTTCCTTATACGGAAAGCCTTGTCGGAATGGTGGGACATTTGAACGTCAGAATAGCGGGATGTCGCAATGGTGGGATGTCGGAATGGTGGGACGTTTGCATGTCGGAATGGTGGTATGTCGGAATGGTGGGATGTCGGAATAGCGGGATGTCGGAATGGCGGGATTTCGGAATGGGTGTTGCCACCCCCTTCATCATATACACAGTTATTTATACATCACCTTCCACCATGAAGCGTTGTCCCTTTTTGTTTCTCTCTTTGTTCTTAAAATGCTGTTATGCATGTCTAAACCAATCCATTAAATTAGATCATTTTGGCAGTAAAGCGATCTACAATGTGCTTGGTCGCAAAGCTGCTCATCTGTGGTAAACAGCTCTTCAGAAAGGCATTCTTCAATTGATTTCACTAATTCTATGTAATAATTTTGTGATTTCCTACAAAACTACACTTCTTCTCCCATCTGTCTGAGTATTTAATATTGTCTGGGTCCCGTTAAAACATGTATTTTTCCCATCTAATTCCTTGTTTGCTTTAAAACAAGTATTCCCCATTTTCTATCCCTTCAGTAGCCAACCAGTTTGTATGGAGTACACTGGAGCAACTTGACTGATCAGTAAAACACTGCTTTTGTTGTCACCGCAAGGCTTCCCCCGTCGGTTGTTTCACTGAGACACTACTGAGTAACTATAACTCAACACAGTTTATACACATAACATTCATATACATACTAACAAACAAACAAACAATTATTTATCGCATTTTTCTCATCTCTGTTTGAACGTTCACCCAGGTAAATATTCCTGTAGTCTTCTCATACCGACTATGGACCCATTCATTGTTTAACTTCACTGTTTTGCAAATCCTAATTGAATATTACACATTGACATTGAACTTTACTTCATAAGCAGGTCTTCATTGCATTCAGCAGCCTATATGTGAGCATCTATGTGTAAGCTGTTCTTCTTTGCATTTATCAGCAGCAAGCAATTCTTCATTGCACATGCATATGAAAATAGTAAAACAATTCCAATGCGTTAGCGAAACCTTCTATATCAGGAGTGTCCATCATGATGCTGGTAATAGAACCTCTTTCCCAGAATAGTTCAACCTTCATTACTCAACTGATCATAACTCCGCAATGAGCACATTTCAAAGTATCATTCCTCTACATATATTCAAAAATCTATGTGTAAATGTTTAATATTTCTTATATTTGTTGATGTCATTCTGTGTGCATGTGGCCTAAACCCAATCTCTGTGTGGCAATTTTAATTTAAACAAGTTGAACTCTGCCTCTGATCATTTAAAAAAGGTGTGTACCAATATCAACCTTTCTCAGGTAATTACAGATCCTACAAAACCAAAGAGATCCTTCAAGGTTGTCCCTGATTGGCTCAATCTTAACAAATCAAAGGTAGAAAATCCGCAGTATCTGAACTTGGTGTTAGTTATCACTGCTCAATAGCCTGTATCAGAATTGCAAAAATGAAAACATTAGGTCCACGCTTGGTATCCAGATCCTGAAACATCTCCATGAGCAGGCTTTTTTTTAACTGATCTGTTGAATAGTTATATGACACTGTTAAAATCCCAGATGAAGATCTAGCACTTGACCATTTTTGTAAATCTTCTAATTCCATAGTTGATAAACACGACCCTTTTAAAAAGTATAGAACTTAGAACAGGTCTATCCCTGTCTTTCGGCAGAACTGTCTTCTTTACTTTTTTTTCCCCTTGTCCTGTTCAGCATTATGTCAGAAGAATTGTAGTCTGAATACCTTTGATGCCAAACAGATTTGTTTTGCCAAGGGAAGTTTTATAAATGTAAAGCTCCCCTTGATGCCCATTTATTTATTTCTGTTTACAATATATGACATGAACTGAACTGAACCGGACCGGGGGACAAGGAAAGAAGAAGAGGAAAGAAGAGGAAACAGAACAAAAATAGAAACAAAAACCAGACAACCAGCTGCTACACCTGTAAAAAACAAAACAGACAACAATCCATGGCCTATGAGGGGAATCCAGCCTTAGCGCCACCAGGAGCACCTGAAAGCAGACAAGCAGAGAAAAAACAAACACACAAACAAACAAAAACAAGCACAAGAAGCGGCAATCGCATACAACACAGCTGTGGATATAGATGACCTGAGACGACATGATAATACATCAACTGCTTAGTGACCATGCTACTGGACTAATGAATGTGTGTGTGTGTGTGTGAGAACATGCAACACCCATGGCACAGGACCTACATGATAACCGTGCTTAGTTATGAGTGTATAAGCGTACAGGGCCACAATCCACAGCCCACCCCCCAAGCAATCAGAAGCAGGCAGAGAGGGCCACAAGACCCAGGCCACCAGCAGCCCCCACAGAGCACAGAACCCAGGCAGCCCACCGCAGGGGCAACCACGCATCCACCCAGAAGACTGCAGAGGAAGCCCCCGGAAAGAGCCCCCATAAGCATAGGGCAGAGGCACTCCGGGAACCAGGGGCAACAGCCCACCGACCCCGCCAGGCCCCAGCCGCCCAGACATGGGCCGTGCACTGGACCTGGGCCCCAGGAGCCCGAGCGCCCCCAAACCCCCCGGCAGAGGCCCCACCCAATACCCAGGAGGGCCAAGCGCCCCAGACAGCCACAAAGTGGGTCAGCGCCTGCCCCAGCGCCCCTGGCCAAGTGCCCTGGGAGTCAAGACGTGCCCACAGGTGGGTGAAGTCGCGAGCAGTGGGGAGAGGCAACGCTGATGCCCCATCGGGAGAAACACAGGCAGGCCAGGCGACAGCAAGTCCCAGATCCAGGCCCAATCATTACCACACACACTTTCACGTCCCATACATCCACACATCCACACATCCTACCTCCCTCGACTCTGCTGGGGTGTAGTGCAGCGGGCACACCAGGAGGCCAGCAACCCCCCAGCCACCACAGACCCCGAACCAGCAGAACAATTAATTAATCCTCCTGGCCCCTCCTGCCCCGAGCAGACACCAGGAAGCAGGGGTGTGCGAAGAAGACCCCTCCCCTCACCCTTCTGGCTCTTCAATATTTTCTAATAGTGAGCAATTAAAATTGAGGGGCAGCCAAACTTGTAGAACTGGGAGCGCGGCACTCTGGGCAGCCTACATACCCAAAGAGCCCCGCCCACCAGATGCCACTCAGTGTAACCACCCCCCAAGACCTAATGTGTGTGTGTGAGTGTGTTTGATAAGTAGTAATGTCTAAGGTGAAATTAAAACAGGGGCAGGGAACTGCAGAGTTCAACCAAAGGGGACCACCTACGTGGCCCCATCCACTGCACCCCACCGAACACACACGCCCCCAAAACCCTTCATGTGTGAGTGTGTGCTGTGTACAGGAGCCAGAAGGGAGAGGGGTATGGGGATATATAACGGGGGAGCTACTCTCCCCCAGAGAGGGCAGCCAGGGACTGGCTGCAATAGGCATCCCCGCTACCTGGGAGCCAACAATGGGCAGGAGGGCCTGATGTCCACCATGCTCGGGGCCTGCAGCGACCATATTCCGGGAGCTACTGTACCCCCAGAAGGTACCCATCCCGCCCCACCCCACTCAACCCAACCCCACCCAGGAGGACCTCTACAAAAAACAAACAAACAACATCAAAAAACAAACAAACAAACCACCCGGTCACACCAGTCGCAGCAGCCCGGGCCTGAGACCCACCATCACCCAGCAACCCACCACCACCACTATGTGATAAAACTAATCAGAGGGGACCAGAGAGAATGAAATTCAGCCAATTGATGTTTTGAGGAGGCAGACATTGTTTCCATGCTAATATAATCTAAAAGAACATTTCTAAACTGGTTAATACACAGATTGTTCTTCGCTTTCCAGTTCATGAGAATAGTTTTCTTTGCGATACATAACACTGTGACAACCATGTGTGCTGAGTTAATTTCCATGTTGATGTTGTCTAAGTCACCCAGTATGCACAGTGTGGGGCATGCAGGGATGCTACACTTTAGCCATGTTGATAGGTCCTCACAGACTTCAAGCCAGAACTTCTGGACAGGCGCAGAAAAACCACAAAGCGTGTACATAATCATCAGGTGTGTTATCTGTGCAATGTGAGCAGATGTTTGAGTGTGTTAGACCCATCCTGAACATCCTTTGTCCTGTATAGTGTGTTCTATGAAGGATTTTGTATTGTATGAGCTGTAAATTAGGATTTCGAGTCTTTATGAAGGTGTTCAAACATATTTGTGGTTAGAAGCTATGACCAGAACTGATGGATAAATCTGCCTCCCATTTTGAGGATGGAAGAGACATTGTGTCATCTATCTTAGACAATAATTTATATATTTTTGATAGTAGTTTTGGGGTACAGATGCTTAGAAATTCTGCTACCCTAGTCGGGGGTTGTAAGTCTGGTTGGTGGAGGATATATCCATCCATCCATCCATCATCTGCCGCTTATCCGGGGGTCGAGTCACGGGGGCAGCAGCTTGAGCAGAGAAACCCAGACGTCTCTGTCCCCGGCCACTTCCTCCAGCTCTTCCGGGGGGACCCCGAGGCGTTCCCAGGCCAGCCGAGAGACATAGTCTCTCCAACGTGTCCTGGGTCTCCCCCGGGGTCTCCTCCCAGTGGGACGTGCCCGGAACACCTCCCCAGGGAGGCGCCCAGGGGGCATCCTAACCAGATGCCCGAGCCACCTCATCTGACTCCTCTCAATGCGGAGGAGCAGCGGTTCTACTCCGAGCCCCTCCCGGATGACTGAGCTTCTCACCCTATCTCTAAGGGAAAGCCCAGACACCCTGCGGAGGAAACCCATTTCGGCCGCTTGTATTCGCGATCTTGTTCTTTCGGTCACTACCCACAACTCGTGACCATAGGTGAGGATGGGAACGTAGATTGACCAGTAAGTAGAGAGCTTCGCCTTCTGGCTCAGCTCCCTCTTCACAACGACGGGTCGGTGCAGAGCCTGCAACACTGCAGGCGCCGCACCGATCCGCCCGTCAATCTCCCGCTCCATTCGTCCGTCACTCGTGAACAAGATCCCGAGATACTTGAACTCCTCCTCTTGGGGAAGGATCTCATTCCCGACCCGGAGAGAGCATTCCACCCTTTTCCGGCTGAGAACCATAGTCTCGGATTTGGAGGTGCTGATTCTCATCCCAGCCGCTTCACACTCGGCTGCGAATCACTCCAGTGAGAGCTGAAGGTCACGGCCTGACGACGCTAACAGAACCACATCATCTGCAAAAAGCAGAGACCCGATTCTGAGGTCGCCAAATTGGACACCTTCAACGCCCTGGCTCCGCCTAGAAATTCTGTCCATAAAAGTTAGGAACAGAATCGGTGACAAAGGGCAGCCCTGACGGAGTCCAACTCTCACCGGAAACGTATCCGACTTACTGCCGGCAATGCGGACCAAACTCTGGCACCGGTCATACAGAGACCGAACGGCCCCTATCAAGGGGTCCGGCACTCCATATTCCCGGAGCACCCCCCACAGGACTCCACGAGGGACACAGTCGAACGCTTTCTCCAAGTCCAGAAAAAACATGTAGACTGGTTGGGCGAACTCCCATGCACCCTCCAGGATCCTGCCGAGGGTATAGAGCTGGTCCACTGTTCCACGGCCAGGACGAAAGCCACACTGCATCTCCTGAATCCGAGGCTCGATTATCCGACGGATCCTCCTCTCCAATACCCCCGAATAGACCTTACCAGGGAGGCTGAGGAGTGTGATACCCCTATAGTTGGAACACACCCTCCGGTCCCCCTTTTTAAAGAGGGGGACCACCACCCCAATCTGCCAGTCCAGAGGCACTGTCAATGGTAGGATTGAGGAGTTCCTCGAAGTACTCCCCCCACCGACTCACAACATCCCTAGTTGAGGTCAGCAAAGCCCCGTCCCCACTGTAAACAGTGTTGACTGTGAGCCGCTTCCCCCCCCTGAGACGCTGGATGGTGGACCAGAATCTTTTCGAGGCCATCCGGAAATCGTTCTCCATGGTCTCACCGAACTCCTCCCAGGCCCGAGTTTTTGCCTCACAACCGCCGAAGCCGTGGCCCGTCTGGCCCGTCGGTACCTATCAGCTTCTTCCAGGGTCCCACTGGCCAAAAAGGCCCGATAGGACTCCTTCTTCAGCTTGACGGCTTCCCTCACCACTGGTGTCCACCAGCAGGTTCGAGGGTTGCCGCCACGACAGGCACCGACCACCTTACGGCCACAACTCCGACCAGCTGCCTCGGCAATGGAGTCACGGAACATGGCCCATTCGGACTCAATGTCCCCCACCTCAAATATGGTTGAAGCTCTGCCGGAGGTGGGAGTTAAAGCTCCTTCTGACGGGGGATTCTGACAAACGCTCCCAGCAGACCCTCACAATACGTATGGGCCTGCCAGGTCTGATCGGCATCCTCCCCCACCAGCGGAGCCAACTCACCACCAGGTGGTGATCAGTTGACAGCTCCGCCCCTCTCTTCACCCGAGTGTCCAGGACATACGGCCGCAAGTCCGATGATACAACCACAAAGTCGATCATCGAACTGCGGCCAAGGGTGTCCTGGTGCCAAGTGCACATATGGACACCCTTATGCCTGAACATGGTGTTCGTTATGGACAGTCTATGACTGGCACAGAAGTCCAACAACATAACACCACTCTGATTCAGATCGGGGGGGCCGTTCCTCCCAATCACACCCCTCCAGGTCTCACTATCATTGCCCACGTGAGCATTGAAGTCCCCCAGCAGAATGAGGGAGTAGGAGCATTCTCCAGTGCCTCCCCCAGAGACTCCAAAAAGGGTAGGTACTCTGAACTGCTGTTTGGCGCATAGGCACAAACAACAGTCAGGACTCGTCCCCCCACCCAAAGGCGGAGGGAGGCTACCCTCTCGTTCACTGGGGTAAACCCCAATGTACTGGCACACAGCCGGGGGGCAATAAGTATGCCCACACCTGCTCTGCGCCTCTCACCACGGGCAACTCCAGAGTGGAAGAGAGTCCAACCCCTCTCAAGAGTACTGGTTCGAGATCCCAAGCCGTGTGTCGAGGTGAGTCCGACTATATCTAACGGTCTGATGAAGTTTCAACAATAAACAACAAACTTTGTATTATGAGAAAGAACCAGACTCATTCTTCAGGAATCCGAAAATAAGCTCTATTTTACGAGTTATGCACGAATTCGGATTCTCCTATAAAACGAATTCCTTAACTCAAACCATGTTAAGACTGCTTTGTCCTTCATATTTATTCATGTCTAATCAAGTTTCGATGATAAACAACGTTGTACTTTGTAGAATGAGAAAGAACTTCTTCAGCAATAAGCATCTCTCGACAAATGACGAAATAAAGATTTTGCTATAAAATTAATTGCTATCAGCCTGACTTAAAACTGTTTGTCTTCCTTATTTATCCACTTCAAATCAAGTTTCAACAATTAAAAAAATTTTGTAGTTTGAGAAAGAACAACTTAATCTTGAGCAATCAGTATAAAAAGAGGGTAAGCAAAGGTGCGAATGTCAAACCATACATGATCAAAACAGGGAGCGGAGGTGTTTGGCTGAGACAAGGTGTGAATGTCCACCCATAATTAATGAAAAGCGGGCAACAAGTAGGTTCGAATGCCCAACCATACATCATCAAAAGCAGGAGTGGATATGTTCGGCTACTAAAAGGTGTGAAAGTCCGACCATGGTTTGTAAAAAGCGGGTAAGAAAAGGTGCGAATGCCCGAAAATGTATGATCAAAAGAGGGAGCGGAGGTGTTTGGCTGCAAGAAGGTGTGAATGTACACCCATAATTACTGAAAAATGGGTAAGAAAAGGTGCGAATGCCCAACTATACATAATCAAAAGCAGGAGTGGATGTGTTCGGCTCCAAGAAGGTGTGAATGTCCGACCATAGTTGGTAAAAAGCGGGTAAGAAAAGGTTAAAATACCCGACTGTACACAATCAATAGCGGGAGCGGAGTTGTTCGGCTACTAAAAGATGTGAAAGTCCGACTATGGTTTGTAAAAAGCGGGTAAGAAAAGGTGCTAATGCCCGACAATGTATGATCAAAAGAGGGAGCGGAGGTGTTCGGCTGCAAGAAGGTCTGAATGTCCAACCATAATTTGTAAAAACCGGGAAGGAAAGGCTCGAAAGCCCGACTATACACCATCAAAAGCGGGAGCAGAGTGGTTCAGCTGCAAGAAGGTCTGAATGTCCATCAATAATTGCTTTAAAACATGAAAGAAAATTTTCGAATATCATCCGCACATGATCATAAGAAGGAGAGGAGGTGTTCAGCTGCAAGAAGGTGTGAATGTCCACCCTTAATTCCTGAAAAATGGGTAAAAAAAGGTGCGAATGCCCAACCATACATTATCAAAAGCAGGTGTGAATGTCAGATCATAATTTGCAAAAAGCTGATGAGAAAGGGTGAGAATGCCCGACTATACACCATCAAATGCGGGAGCGGAGGTGTTCGGCTCTGAGTAGGTGTGAATGTCCGACCATAATTGCTGAAAAATGTGTTAGAAAAGGAAAGAATGCCGGACCATACATCATCAAAAGCGAGAGAGGTGGTGTTCGGCTGCAAAAAGGTGTAAATGTTCGACTAAAGTTTGTAAAAAGCGGGTAAGACATGGTGCGAATGCCTGACAAGGTATGATCAAAAGCAGGAGCGGAGGTGTTCAGCTGCAAGAAGGTCTAAATGTCCATCAATAATTGCTAGAAAACATGAAAGAAAATTTTCGAAAATCAAACCGCACATGATCATAAGTGGGAAAGGAGGTGTTCAGCTGCAAGAAGGTGTGAATGTCCACCCATTATTCCTGACAAATGGGTAAAAAAAAGGTGCGAATGCCCAACCATACTTCATCAAAAGCAGGAGTGGATGTGTTCGGCTACAAGAAGGTGTGAACGTCCAACCAAAGTTTGTAAAAAGCAGTTAAGAAAAGGTTTGAATATCCAACCAAACATAATCAAAAGCGGGAGCATAGCTTTTCGACTGCAAGTAGGTGTGAATGTCAGATCATAATTTGCAAAAAGCTGATGAGAAAGGGTGAGAATGTCCGACTTCACACCATCAAATGCGGGAGCGGAGTTGTTCGGCTGTGAGTAGGTGTGAATCTCCGACCGTAATTTCTGAAAAATGTGTTAGAAAAGGTAAGAATGCCGGTCCATACATCATCAAAAGCGAGAGAGGTGGTGTTCGGCTGCAAGTAGGTGTGAATGTCCAGCCATAATTACTCACAAACGGGTAAGAAAAGGTAGTATTGCCAGACTATACATGATCAAAACAGGGAGCGGAGGTGGTTCAGCTGCAAGAAGGTGTGAATGTCTCACTAAAGTTCAAATATATTAACAAAAGCGGGAGGAGAGGTCTTCGGATGAGAGTGGTTGAGAATTTCCAACCATAATCTATAAAATTCGGTGAAAAAAGGTGTGATAGAACACTAAAAGGTGGAGCGGAAGTTTTCGGCTGCAAGAAGGTGTGAATGTCCGACTAAATTTGGTGAAAAGCAGGTGAAGCAAGGTCTGAATGCCCAACCTTACATTATCAAAAGCGAGATCAGAGGTGTTTGGCTGCAAGAAGGCCATAGTTTGCCAAAAGCGGGTAAGCTGCGAATGACCAACTAAATATCAACAAAAGTGGGGGCGGAGGTCTTCGGATGCAACTGGGTGTGAACATCCCACCATACAAGTATGGTGGAAAGGAAGCTGTGAACAGCCGACCATAGTTTGCAAAAAGCGGGTGAGACAAGGTGCGAATGTCCAACCATACATGATCAAAACAGGGAGTGGAGGTGTTTGGCTGTGACAAGGTGTGAATGTCCACCCAAAATTAATGAAAAGCGGGCAAAAAGTAGGTTTGAATGCCCAAGCATACATCATCAAACGAAGGAGTGGATGTGTTCGGCTACAAGAAGGTTTCAATGTCCGAGCATAGTTTGTAAAAAGCGGGTAAGAAAAGGTTCGAATGCCCAAACATACACCATCAAAAGAGGGAGCGGAGGTGTTCCGCTGTAAGAAGGTGTGAATGTCCGACCATAGTTGGTAAAAAGTGGGTAAGAAAAGGTTAAAATACCCGACTGTACACAATCAATAGGGGGAGCGGAGTTGTTCGGCTACAAGAAGATGTGAAAGTCCAACCATGGTTTGTAAAAAGCTGGTAAGAAAAGGTTCGAATGCCCGAATATATACCATCAAAAGCGGAAGCGGAGGTGTTCGGCTGCAAGAAGGTGTGAACGTCCGACCAAAGTTTGCAAAAAGCAGTTAAGAAAAGGTTCGAATATCCAACCAAACATAATCAAAAGCGGGAGCAGAGCTGTTCGACTGCAAGTAGGTGTGAATGTCCAGCCATAATTACTCACAAAGGGGTAAGAAAAGGTAGTATTGCCAGACCATACATGATCAAAACAGGGAGCTGAGGTGGTTCAGCTGCAAGGTGTGAATGTCTGACTATAGTTTGTAAAAAGCGGGTAAGATAAGGTGCGAATGCCCGACAATGTATAATCAAAAGAGGGAGCAGAGGTTTTCGGCTACACGAAGGTTTGAATGTCCGACCATAGTTTGTAAAAAGCGGGTAAGAAAAGGTTCAAATGCATGACTATACACCATCAAAAGCGGGAGCGGAGATGTTCCGCTGTAAGACGGTGTGAATGTCCGACCATAGTTGTTAAAAAGCGGGTAAGAAAAGGTTAAAATACCCGACTGTACACAATCAATAGCGGGAGCGGAGTTGTTCGGCTACAAGAAGGTGTGAAAGTCCAACCATCGTTTGTAAAAAGCTGGTAAGAAAAGGTTCGAATGCCCGAATATATACCATCAAAAGCGGAAGCGGAGGTGTTCGGCTGCAAGAAGGTGTGAACGTCCGACCAAAGTTGGCAAAAAGCAGTAAAGAAAAGGTTCGAATATCCAAACATAATTAAAAGCGAGAGAGATTGTGTTCAGCTGCAAGTAGGTGTGAATATCCAGCCATAATTACTCACAAACGGGTAAGAAAATGTAGTATTGCTTGACCATACATGATCAAAACAGGGAGCGGAGGTGGTTTAGCTGCAAAAAGGGGTGAATGTCCAACTAAAGTTCAAATATATTAACAAAAGCGGGAGGAGAGGTCTTCGGATTAGAGTGGTTGAAATTTCCAACCATAATCTATAAAATGCGGTGAAAAAAAAAGGTGTGAAGGAATGAATTTTATAGCAAAATCCGAAATCATGCATAACTCCGCATAAGGAACGTATTGCTCAACCAAAGGGATGCTTCTTTCTCATTCAGGGTAATATGAGGAACTTTATGCTTGATACATTTTAGACATGGATAACTATGAAGGACAAAGCAATTTTAACTTGGTTTGAGCAAAGCAATTCATTTTATAGGAAAATCCGAAATCGTGCAGGACTCATGAAAGTAAGCTTATTCTCGGATTCCTGATCCTCCAGTCTTGCTCTTTCCTATACTGCAAAATACAGCCTTGTTCTTTGTTGAAATCGATATAGACATTGATAAATATGAAGGACAAAGCAGTTTCCACTTTGTTTGAGTGAAGGAATTAATTTTATTGCAAAATCCCAAATCAAGCAGAACGTATGAAAATAAGCGTGTTTTCGGATTCCTGATCCTTCAGTGTTGCTATTTCTTCTACTGCAAAATACAATGTTGTTCTTTGTTGAAGTCAATCTAGACATTGATAAATATGAAGGACAAAGCAGTTTTAACATAGTTTGAGTAAAGGAATTCATTTTATACATAAAATCCCAAATCATGCAGAACGTATGAAAATAAGCTTATTCTCGGATTCCTGTTCCTTCAAGTGTTGCTCTTTCTACTACTGCAAAATACAATGTTGTTCTTTGTTGAAGTAAATCTAGACATTGATAAATATGAAGGACAAAGCAGTTTTCACTTGGTTTGAGTGAAGGAATTCATTTTATACATAAAATCCCAAATAATGCAGAACGTATGAAAAGAAGCTTATTCTCGGATTCCTGATCCTTCAGTGTTGCTTTTTCTTCTACTGCAAAATACAATGTTGTTCTTTGTTGAAGTCGATCTAGACATTGATAAATATGAAGGACAAAGCAGTTTTAACTTGGTTTGAGTGAAGGAATTCATTTTATACATAAAATCCCAAATCATGCAGAACGTATGAAAATAAGCTTGTTCTCGGATTACTGATCCTTCAGTGTTGCTCTTTCTTCTACTGCAAAATCCAGTGTTGTTCTTTGTTGAAGTCAATCTAGACATTGATAAATATGAAGGACAAAGCAGTTTCTAACATAGTTTGAGTGAAGGCATTCATTTATAGTAAAATCAATAATCGTGCAGAACTCATGAAAATAAGCTTATTCTCGGATTCCTAAAACTTTTGATTTGCTCTTTCTTTACTGCAAAGTACAATGTTGTTCTTTGTTGAAGTCGATCTAGACATTGATAAATATGAAGGACAAAGCAGTTTTCACTTGGTTTGAGTGAAGGATTTGCAGCTGAAAACCTCCCGCTTCCGCTTTTGATTGTGTATAGTCGGAATTTCGAGCCTTTTCTTACCCGGTTTTTAGAAATTATGGTTGGACATTCAGACCTTGCAGCCGAAGACCTCCACTCCCTCTTTTGATCATATATTGTCGGGCATTCGCACCTTGTCTTACCCGCTTTTTACAAACTATAGTCAGACATTCACACCTTGCAGCTGAACCACCTCAGTTCCCTGTTTTGATCATGTATGGTCTGGCAATACTACCTTTTCTTACCCGTTTGTGAGTAATTATGGCTGGACATTCACACCTACTTGCAGTCGAACACCTCCGCTTCCGCTTTTGATGGTATATATTCGGGCATTCGAACATTTTCTTACCAGCTTTTTACAAACCATGGTTGGACTTTCACACCTTCTTGTAGCCGAACAACTCCGCTCCCCCTATTGATTGTGTACAGTCGGGTATTTTAACCTTTTCTTACCCGTTTTTTACCAACTATGGTCGGACATTCACACCTTCTTACAGCGGAACACCTCCGCTCCCTCTTTTGATGGTGTATGTTTGGGCATTCGAACCTTTTCTTACCCGCTTTTTACAAACTATGCTCGGACATTCAAACCTTCTTGTAGCCGAACACATCCACTCCTGCTTTTGATGATGTATGGTTGGGCATTCAAACCTACTTGTTGCCCGCTTTTCATTAATTTTGGTTGGACATTCACACCTTGTCACAGCCAAACACCTCCGCTCCCTGTTTTGATCATGTATGGTTGGACATTCGCACCTTTTCTCACCCGCTTTTTGCCAACTATGGTCGGCTGTTCACAGCTTCCTCTCCACCATACTTGTATGGTGGGATATTCACACCCACTTCCATCCGAAGACCTTTTGTTGATATTTAGTCGGTCATTCGCAGCTTACCCGCTTTTGGCAAACTATGGCCTTCATGCAGCCAAACACCTCTGATCTCACTTTTGATGATGTAAGGTTGGGCATTCAGACCTTGCTTCACCTGCTTTTCACCAAATATAGTCGGACATTCACACCTTCTTGCAGCCGAACACTTCCGCTCCACCTTTTAGTGTTCTATCACACCTTTTTTTTCACCGCATTTTATAGATTATGGTTGGAAATTCTCAACCACTCTCATCCGAAGACCTCTCCTCCCGCTTTTGTTAATATATTTGAACTTTAGTCGGACATTCACACCTTCTTGCAGCTGAACCACCTCCGCTCCCTGTTTTGATCATGTATGGTCTGGCAATACTACCTTTTCTTACCCGTTTGTTAGTAATTATGGCTGGACATTCACACCTACTTGCAGCCGAACACCACCTCTCCCGCTTTTGATGATGTATGGACCGGCATTCTTACCTTTTCTAACACATTTTTCAGCAATTATGGTCGGAGATTCACACTTACTCACAGCTGAACAACTCCGCTCCCGCATTTGATGGTGTATAGTCGGGCATTCTCACCCTTTCTCATCAGCTTTTTGCAAATTATGATCTGACATTCACACCTGCTTTTGATAATGTATGGTTTGGCATTCGCACCTTTTCTTACCCATTTTTCAGTAATTATGGGTGGACATTCACACCTTCTTGCAGCTGAACACCTCCTCTCCCGCTATTGATTGTGTACAGTCGGGTATTTTAACCTTTTCTTACCCGCTTTTTACCAAATATGGTCGGACATTCACACCGTCTTACAGCGGAACACCTCTGCTCCCGCTTTTGATGGTGTATAGTCAGGCATTTGAACCTTTTCTTACCCGCTTTTTACAAACTATGGTCGGACATTCAAACCTTCTTGTAGCCGAAAACCTCCGCTCCTTCTTTTGATTATACATTGTTGGGCATTCGCACCTTATTTACAAACTATAGTCAGACATTCACACCTTGCAGCTGAGCCACCTCAGCTCCTTGTTTTGATAGTGTATGTTCGGGCATTCGAACCTATTCTTACCCCCTTTTTACAAACTATGCTCGGAGATTGACACCTACTCACAGCCGAACAACTCCGCTCCCGCATTTGATGATGTCTTGTCCGGCATTCTAGTCTCTTCTAACACATTTTTCAGCAATTATGGTTGGACATTCACACCTACTCACAGCCGAACACTTCCGCTCCCGCATTTGATGGTGTATAGCCAGGCATTCTCACCCTTTCTCATCAGCTTTTTGCAAATTATGATCTGACATTCACACCTACTTGCAGTCGAACAGCTCTGCTCCCGCTTTTGATTATGTTTGGTTGGATATTCGAACCTTTTCTTAACTGCTTTTTACAAACTTTGGTCGGACGTTCACACCTTCTTGCAGCCGAACACATCCACTTCCACTTTTGATGGTATATATTCGGGCATTCGAACCTTTTCTTACCCGCTTTTTACAAACCGTGGTCGGACTTTCACACCTTCTTGTAGCCAAACAACTCCGCTCCCCCTATTGATTGTGTACAGTCGGGTATTTTAACCTTTTCTTACCCGTTTTTTACCAACTATGGTCGGACATTTACACCTTCTTACAGCGGAACACCTCCGCTCCCTCTTTTGATGGTCTATGTTCGGGCATTCGAACCTTTTCTTACCCGCTTTTTACAAACTATGGTCGGACATTCAAACTTTCTTGTAGCCAAACACATCCACTCCTGCTTTTGATGATGTATGGTTGGGCATTTTCACCTTTTCTTACCCATTTTTCAGTAATTATGGGTGGACATTCACACCTTCTTGCAGCTGAACAACTCCTCTCCCGCTTATGATCATGTGCGGTTTGATATTCGAAAATTTTCTTTCATGTTTTAAAGCAATTATTGATGGACATTCAAATCTTCTTGTAGCCGAACACATCCACTCCTGCTTTTGATGATGTATGGTAACCTTTTCTTACCCGCTTTTTACAAACTATGGTCGGATATTCAAACCTTCTTGTAGCCAAAACCCTCCGCTCCCTCTTTTGATCATACATTGTCGGGCATTCGCACCTTATCTTACCCGCTTTTTACAAACTATAGTCAGACATTCACACCTTGCAGCTGAACCACCTCCGCTCCCTGTTTTGATCATGTATGGTCTGGCAATACTACCTTTTCTTACCCGTTTGTGAGTAATTAATCCCAAAATATTGAGCATAAAATAAGTCTTTATGCTGATGATGTATTACTTTTCCTTCAGAACTCACAGACGTCTCTCAGTCACACGATCACACTCATAAATAAATTCTCAGCACTTTCTGACTACTCTATCAACTGGTCTAAGACCACAGTTCTGCCCATTAACTGTAGGGTCCATAATATACCTGCGATCACTTTACAGTCAGGAAATATTAGATATTTAGGCATAAACATTTCCTCCAGGCTCTCAGAGCTAACAAAGCTAAATTATGTGCAATTATTAAAGACAGTAGAGGACGATCTCTCGTTGGAAGTCCTTACCTATATCACTTATGGGGAGAGTTACATCCATTAAAATGATGATACTACCAAAAGTTAACTATTTGTTCTCAATGATCCCCATAAAACCATCTGCTACTTGGTTTAAGTCACTAGATTCATGCATCTCCAAATTTCTGTGGAAAAACAAACCACCACGTATTAGTTTAAAAACCCTACAGAAGACCAAGGACAGTGGTGGATTAGATTTACCTCATTTTCAGCACTATTCCTTAGACAATAGGTTACAATATATATCAAAATGGTTTAAACCTTGTTGTTGTCACAGTTCCCAGAGACGTTGTAATCGTTGAGGATTCTATATTCACCCCCTCATTAGAGGCACGTAATGCAGATTGATGACACTGAATCTTCTTCTCTGTTCATTGCTGGCATCATTCCCAGCATCGTAAGTGTTCGTGGCATTGTTAGCCTCTTCTTCTGGATCTTGATATCGAGAATCCTTTTGTATTTCTGGTTTGTCAGTCCTCTGTCTTCGTTCACCGGAGTCTTTGTCTTTTTGTCCTTGAGTTTGGTGATTTTTTCTTCTTTTGATGCCTTGACACAATGTGACAGGTGATACCACGTGGGAGATCCTGTAACTTGGATTTCTGTCCCTGTGCTGCGAAATGGCTGTGCTGCTCAAATGGTCTCTCCTTCATCATGGTTACATGCTGCCATTCCGACATCTCGCCATTCCGACATGGGTGTCCAATTGTCGGAATGGCGACACTTAATTTTTTATCAAACGTCCCACCATTCCGACACTTATTTCCTCCTATGGTCGGAATGGCGGTATGTTTTTTGTTTTTTTTAACATACCGCCATTCCGACAGTTCCTTTTAATAGCCTATTTTTTACCCAAAACATTTTGCACTAATGATATGCCGGCGCAAATACGCCCTAAAGTTTGGCGCACAAGCTTTGCACATGCAGAGGCCACAGCCTCGCAAACAAACTTTAATAATCTATTATCAAAATCCCCTGAATTTCAAATATAAAAATACAGATATTAATGTAACTCTGGCGAGACTGAAACTGATTAAGCAGAAATACAGTGTCAGTGAGCTGCCACAGCAGCCAGCTGGAGCGGAGCTCTCCACAGAGCCCATGCGTCTTTTGCACGCTGTCATCATATGCAAAAGTAATAATTGCAATTACAGATATCACGGCTACTGCACAGGACACAGTTGCGAGCACTCTGCCTTGCCTTGCCAATAGGAGAAGATAGAAATGACAGCATAGAACGTATAAAACACAACAAAATGCAGTAAAAACGTTTATTCATGTTATTCACGTGACTTTCACACCAGCGCTGAGAACAATGCACGGAGATACCTTTGTGCACCTGTGGACGGGCCCATACCTTTCAATTGACCAACACAGTAAAGTCTTTAAATATTCAAATATGAATACAATAAAGTAACTGTGCAACACATCTGGAAAAGTCTCTGCAGTTTGGTTTATCACACTGTGCAGACAGTAACTGTCTCAAAGTAAGATACACTGTGGAAAACGTTGATGTCTAGCACTGCTCTCTCCAACCCAGGATAAGTAATAATAGATTTGATTTCAGCATCATTAGTAAACATGTCTCACCTTATCTTCTGTTAGTTGGCCCCCTGCTGGAGCATTTTCCTCTGGTTTTGATTCATATGAGTACTCACTCCAATTTTGGGAAGCGCGGATGGGTTTTGCGCATTTGGCACAAACACACAGCCGCAACGGTTGTAGCTTTATACAGCCTGTTGATATCTTAAGGACCTAACTGGTCACACCTGGGACTAAATGTCATGTAGAGATTG
The DNA here is from genome assembly GCF_036924035.1 of Leuresthes tenuis. NCBI lineage: Eukaryota > Metazoa > Chordata > Actinopteri > Atheriniformes > Atherinopsidae > Leuresthes > Leuresthes tenuis. Next base: position 29,596,663 of record NW_027325368.1, on the reverse strand, counting down.
TTTTTACATGACATTACAGCTGAACATATAGCTTTCATCCACAAACCAACGTGGGAGAGCCCGAAGACGCATGTGCCAGACGCACATAGGCATGCGTAAAACCAATTTTGACCACTTCATACTGTTTATTTGCTTTCTTTTAGTTAACTTTCGTTTCTTTTGGATTCTTGTGCGTGTTATGGAGCTGTTTTGGTCCATGTTTGTAAGCCTTTTTTTCCTGGATTAAATTTTCGGAAGTTGAAACAAGTGGCATTGGAGTGTGTGATTGAAAACCACCGCGGACTGCTTCTCCTCCTCCAGTTGCCGAGACTTTGTGTTTTTAATAACGCTTGTCTATAAACATGTTAAACATATAAATTGCATGAACAGAAAGAAGGGACTCACCTGTTGAGTAACACACATTTCCTTATACGGAAAGCCTTGTCGGAATGGTGGGACATTTGAACGTCAGAATAGCGGGATGTCGCAATGGTGGGATGTCGGAATGGTGGGACGTTTGCATGTCGGAATGGTGGTATGTCGGAATGGTGGGATGTCGGAATAGCGGGATGTCGGAATGGCGGGATTTCGGAATGGGTGTTGCCACCCCCTTCATCATATACACAGTTATTTATACATCACCTTCCACCATGAAGCGTTGTCCCTTTTTGTTTCTCTCTTTGTTCTTAAAATGCTGTTATGCATGTCTAAACCAATCCATTAAATTAGATCATTTTGGCAGTAAAGCGATCTACAATGTGCTTGGTCGCAAAGCTGCTCATCTGTGGTAAACAGCTCTTCAGAAAGGCATTCTTCAATTGATTTCACTAATTCTATGTAATAATTTTGTGATTTCCTACAAAACTACACTTCTTCTCCCATCTGTCTGAGTATTTAATATTGTCTGGGTCCCGTTAAAACATGTATTTTTCCCATCTAATTCCTTGTTTGCTTTAAAACAAGTATTCCCCATTTTCTATCCCTTCAATAGCCAACCAGTTTGTATGGAGTACACTGGAGCAACTTGACTGATCAGTAAAACACTGCTTTTGTTGTCACCGCAAGGCTTCCCCCGTCGGTTGTTTCACTGAGACACTACTGAGTAACTATAACTCAACACAGTTTATACACATAACATTCATATACATACTAACAAACAAACAAACAATTATTTATCGCATTTTTCTCATCTCTGTTTGAACGTACACCCAGGTAAATATTCCTGTAGTCTTCTCATACCGACTATGGACCCATTCATTGTTTAACTTCACTGTTTTGCAAATCCTAATTGAATATTACACATTGACATTGAACTTTACTTCATAAGCAGGTCTTCATTGCATTCAGCAGCCTATATGAAAATAGTAAAACAATTCCAATGCGTTAGCGAAACCTTCTATATCAGGAGTGTCCATCATGATGCTGGGAATAGAACCTCTTTCCCAGAACAGTTCAACCTTCATTACTCAACTGATCATAACTCCGCAATGAGCACATTTCAAAGTATCATTCCTCTACATATATTCAAAAATCTATGTGTAAATGTTTAATATTTCTTATATTTGTTGATGTCATTCTGTGTGCATGTGGCCTAAACCCAATCTCTGTGTGGCAATTTTAATTTAAACAAGTTGAACTCTGCCTCTGATCATTTAAAAAAGGTGTGTACCAATATCAACCTTTCTCAGGTAATTACAGATCCTACAAAACCAAAGAGATCCTTCAAGGTTGTCCCTGATTGGCTCAATCTTAACAAATCAAAGGTAGAAAATCCGCAGTATCTGAACTTGGTGTTAGTTATCACTGCTCAATAGCCTGTATCAGAATTGCAAAAATGAAAACATTAGGTCCACGCTTGGTATCCAGATCCTGAAACATCTCCATGAGCAGGCTTTTTTTTAACTGATCTGTTGAATAGTTATATGACACTGTTAAAATCCCAGATGAAGATCTAGCACTTGACCATTTTTGTAAATCTTCTAATTCCATAGTTGAGAAACACGCCCCTTTTAAAAAGTATAGAACTTAGAACAGGTCTATCCCTGTCTTTCGGCAGAACTGTCTTCTTTACTTTTTTTTCCCCTTGTCCTGTTCAGCATTATGTCAGAAGAATTGTAGTCTGAATACCTTTGATGCCAAACATATTTGTTTTGCCAAGGGAAGTTTTATAAATGTAAAGCTCCCCTTGATGCCCATTTATTTATTTCTGTTTACAATATATGACATGAACTGAACTGAACCGGACCGGGGGACAAGGAAAGAAGAAGAGGAAAGAAGAGGAAACAGAACAAAAATAGAAACAAAAACCAGACAACCAGCTGCTACACCTGTAAAAAACAAAACAGACAACAATCCATGGCCTATGAGGGGAATCCAGCCTTAGCGCCACCAGGAGCACCTGAAAGCAGACAAGCAGAGAAAAAACAAACACACAAACAAACAAAAACAAGCACAAGAAGCGGCAATCGCATACAACACAGCTGTGGATATAGATGACCTGAGACGACATGATAATACATCAACTGCTTAGTGACCATGCTACTGGACTAATGAATGTGTGTGTGTGTGTGTGAGAACATGCAACACCCATGGCACAGGACCTACATGATAACCGTGCTTAGTTATGAGTGTATAAGCGTACAGGGCCACAATCCACAGCCCACCCCCCAAGCAATCAGAAGCAGGCAGAGAGGGCCACAAGACCCAGGCCACCAGCAGCCCCCACAGAGCACAGAACCCAGGCAGCCCACCGCAGGGGCAACCACGCATCCACCCAGAAGACTGCAGAGGAAGCCCCCGGAAAGAGCCCCCATAAGCATAGGGCAGAGGCACTCCGGGAACCAGGGGCAACAGCCCACCGACCCCGCCAGGCCCCAGCCGCCCAGACATGGGCCGTGCACTGGACCTGGGCCCCAGGAGCCCGAGCGCCCCCAAACCCCCCGGCAGAGGCCCCACCCAATACCCAGGAGGGCCAAGCGCCCCAGACAGCCACAAAGTGGGTCAGCGCCTGCCCCAGCGCCCCTGGCCAAGTGCCCTGGGAGTCAAGACGTGCCCACAGGTGGGTGAAGTCGCGAGCAGTGGGGAGAGGCAACGCTGATGCCCCATCGGGAGAAACACAGGCAGGCCAGGCGACAGCAAGTCCCAGATCCAGGCCCAATCATTACCACACACACTTTCACGTCCCATACATCCACACATCCACACATCCTACCTCCCTCGACTCTGCTGGGGTGTAGTGCAGCGGGCACACCAGGAGGCCAGCAACCCCCCAGCCACCACAGACCCCGAACCAGCAGAACAATTAATTAATCCTCCTGGCCCCTCCTGCCCCGAGCAGACACCAGGAAGCAGGGGTGTGCGAAGAAGACCCCTCCCCTCACCCTTCTGGCTCTTCAATATTTTCTAATAGTGAGCAATTAAAATTGAGGGGCAGCCAAACTTGTAGAACTGGGAGCGCGGCACTCTGGGCAGCCTACATACCCAAAGAGCCCCGCCCACCAGATGCCACTCAGTGTAACCACCCCCCAAGACCTAATGTGTGTGTGTGAGTGTGTTTGATAAGTAGTAATGTCTAAGGTGTAATTAAAACAGGGGCAGGGAACTGCAGAGTGCAACCAAAGGGGACCACCTACGTGGCCCCATCCACTACACCCCACCGAACACACACGCCCCCAAAACCCTTCATGTGTGAGTGTGTGCTGTGTACAGGAGCCAGAAGGGAGAGGGGTATGGGGATATATACCGGGGGAGCTACTCTCCCCCAGAGAGGGCAGCCAGGGACTGGCTGCAATAGGCATCCCCGCTACCTGGGAGCCAACAATGGGCAGGAGGGCCTGATGTCCACCAGGCTCGGGGCCTGCAGCGACCATATTCCGGGAGCTACTGTACCCCCAGAAGGTACCCATCCCGCCCCACCCCACTCAACCCAACCCCACCCAGGAAGACCTCTACAAAAAACAAACAAACAAACCACCCGGTCACACCAGTCGCAGTAGCCCGGGCCTGAGACCCACCATCACCCAGCAACCCACCACCACCACTATGTGATAAAACTAATCAGAGGGGACCAGAGAGAATGAAATTCAGCCAATTGATGTTTTGAGGAGGCAGACATTGTTTCCATGCTAATATAATCTAAAATAAAATTTCTAAACTGGTTAATACACAGATTGTTTTTCGCTTTCCAGTTCATGAGAATAGTTTTCTTTGCGATACATAACACTGTGAGAACCATGTGTGCTGAGTTAATTTCCATGTTGATGTTGTCTAAGTCACCCAGTATGCACAGTGTGGGGCATGCAGGGATGCTACACTTTAGCCATGTTGATAGGTCCTCACAGACTTCAAGCCAGAACTTCTGGACAGGCGCAGAAAACCACAAAGCGTGTGCATAATCATCAGGTGTGTTATCTGTGCAATGTGAGCAGATGTTTGAGTGTGTTAGACCCATCCTGAACATCCTTTGTCCTGTATAGTGTGTTCTATGAAGGATTTTGTATTGTATGAGCTGTAAATTAGGATTTCGAGTCTTTATGAAGGTGTTCAAACATATTTGTGGTTAGAAGCTATGACCAGAACTGATGGATAAATCTGCCTCCCATTTTGAGGATGGAAGAGACATTGTGTCATCTATCTTAGACAATAATTTATATATTTTTGATAGTAGTTTTGGGGTACAGCTGCTTAGAAATTCTGCTACCCTAGTCGGGGGTTGTAAGTCTGGTTGGTGGAGGATATATCCATCCATCCATCCATCATCTGCCGCTTATCCGGGGGTCGGGTCGCGGGGGCAGCAGCTTGAGCAGAGAAACCCAGACGTCTCTGTCCCCGGCCACTTCCTCCAGCTCTTCCGGGGGGACCCCGAGGCGTTCCCAGGCCAGCCGAGAGACATAGTCTCTCCAACGTGTCCTGGGTCTCCCCCGGGGTCTCCTCCCAGTGGGACGTGCCCGGAACACCTCCCCAGGGAGGCGCCCAGGGGGCATCCTAACCAGATGCCCGAGCCACCTCATCTGACTCCTCTCAATGCGGAGGAGCAGCGGTTCTACTCCGAGCCCCTCCCGGATGACTGAGCTTCTCACCCTATCTCTAAGGGAAAGCCCAGACACCCTGCGGAGGAAACCCATTTTGGCCGCTTGTATTCGCGATCTTGTTCTTTCGGTCACTACCCACAACTCGTGACCATAGGTGAGGATGGGAACGTAGATTGACCAGTAAGTAGAGAGCTTCGCCTTCTGGCTCAGCTCCCTCTTCACAACGACGGGTCGGTGCAGAGCCTGCAACACTGCAGGCGCCGCACCGATCCGCCCGTCAATCTCCCGCTCCATTCGTCCGTCACTCATGAACAAGACCCCGAGATACTTGAACTCCTCCTCTTGGGGAAGGATCTCATTCCCGACCCGGAGAGAGCATTCCACCCTTTTCCGGCTGAGAACCATAGTCTCGGATTTGGAGGTGCTGATTCTCATCCCAGCCGCTTCACACTCGGCTGCGAATCACTCCAGTGAGAGCTGAAGGTCACGGCCTGACGACGCTAACAGAACCACATCATCTGCAAAAAGCAGAGACCCGATTCTGAGGTCGCCAAATGGGACACCCTCAACGCCCTGGCTCCGCCTAGAAATTCTGTCCATAAAAGTTAGGAACAGAATCGGTGACAAAGGGCAGCCCTGACGGAGTCCAACTCTCACCGGAAACGTATCCGACTTACTGCCGGCAATGCGGACCAAACTCTGGCACCGGTCATACAGAGACCGAACGGCCCCTATCAAGGGGTCCGGCACTCCATATTCCCGGAGCACCCCCCACAGGACTCCACGAGGGACACGGTCGAACGCTTTCTCCAAGTCCACAAAACACATGTAGACTGGTTGGGCGAACTCCCATGCACCCTCCAGGATCCTGCCGAGGGTATAGAGCTGGTCCACTGTTCCACGGCCAGGACGAAAGCCACACTGCATCTCCTGAATCCGAGGCTCGATTATCCGACGGATCCTCCTCTCCAATACCCCCGAATAGACCTTAGGCTGAGGAGTGTGATACCCCTATAGTTGGAACACACCCTCCGGTCCCCCTTTTTAAAGAGGGGGACCACCACCCCAATCTGCCAGTCCAGAGGCACTGCCCCCGATGTCCACGCGATACTGCAGAGGCGTGTCAGCCAAGACAGCCCTACAACATCCAGAGCCTTGAGAAACTCAGGACAGACCTCATCCACCCCCGGGGCCTTGCCACCGAGGAACTTTTTAACCACCTCGGCAACCTCAGCCCCAGAAATGGGAGGCCCCGTCTCCGAGCTCTCCGACTCTGCCTCTTCCGAGCACGTGTTGGTAGGATTGAGGAGTTCCTCGAAGTACTCCCCCCACCGACTCACAACATCCCTAGTTGAGGTCAGCAAAGCCCCGTCCGCACTGTAAACAGTGTTGACTGTGAGCCGCTTCCCCCCCCTGAGACGCCGGATGGTGGACCAGAATCTTTTCGAGGCCGTCCGGAAATCGTTCTCCATGGTCTCACCGAACTCCTCCCAGGCCCGAGTTTTTGCCTCAGCAACCGCCAAAGCCGCGGCCCGTCTGGCCCGTCGGTACCTATCAGCTTCTTCCAGGGTCCCACTGGCCAAAAAGGCCCGATAGGACTCCTTCTTCAGCTTGACGGCTTCCCTCACCACTGGTGTCCACCAGCAGGTTCGAGGGTTGCCGCCACGACAGGCACCGACCACCTTACGGCCACAACTCCGACCAGCTGCCTCGGCTGGGGCCACAATACGTTTGGGCCTGCCAGGTCTGATCGGCATCCTCCCCCACCAGCGGAGCCAACTCACCACCAGGTGGTGATCAGTTGACAGCTCCGCCCCTCTCTTCACCCGAGTGTCCAGGACATACGGCCGCAAGTCCGATGATACAACCACAAAGTCGATCATCGAACTGCGGCCAAGGGTGTCCTGGTTCCAAGTTCACATATGGACACCCTTATGCCTGAACATGGTGTTCGTTATGGACAGTCTATGACTGGCACAGAAGTCCAACAACATAACACCACTCTGATTCAGATCGGGGGGGCCGTTCCTCCCAATCACACCCCTCCAGGTCTCACTGTCCTTGCCCACGTGAGCATTGAAGTCCCCCAGCAGAATGAGGGAGTCTCCGGTAGGAGCATTCTCCAGTGCCTCCCCCAGAGACTCCAAAAAGGGTCTCTGTTTGGCGCATAGGCACAAACAACAGTCAGGACTCGTCCCCCCACCCAAGGCGGAGGGAGGCTACCCTCTCGTTCACTGGGGTAAACCCCAATGTACTGGCACACAGCTGGGGGGCAATAAGTATGCCCACACCTGCTCTGCGCCTCTCACCACGGGCAACTCCAGAGTGGAAGAGAGTCCAACCCCTCTCAAGAGTACTGGTTCCAGATCCCAAGCCGTGCGTCGAGGTGAGTCCGACTATATCTAACGGTCTGATCAAGTTTCAACAATAAACAACAAACTTTGTATTATGAGAAAGAACCAGACTCATTCTTTAGGAATCCGAAAATAAGCTCTATTTTACGAGTTATGCACGAATTCGGATTCTCCTATAAAACGAATTCCTTAACTCAAACCAAGTTAAGACTGCTTTGTCCTTCATATTTATTCATGTCTAATCAAGTTTCAATGATAAACAACGTTGTACTTTGTAGAATGAGAAAGAACTTCTTCAGCAATAAGCATCTCTCGACAAATGACGAAATACAGATTTTGCTATAAAATTAATTGCTATCAGCCTGACTTAAAACTGTTTGTCTTCCTTATTTATCCACTTCAAATCAAGTTTCAACAATTAAAAAAATTTTGTAGTTTGAGAAGCTCTCTCCGGGTCGGGAATGAGATCCTTCCCCAAGAGGAGGAGTTCAAGTATCTCGGGGTCTTGTTCACGAGTGACGGACGAATGGAGCGGGAGATTGACGGGCGGATTGGTGCGGCGCCTGCAGTGTTGCAGGCTCTGCACCGACCCGTCGTTGTGAAGAGGGAGCTGAGCCAGAAGGCGAAGCTCTCTACTTACTGGTCAATCTACGTTCCCATCCTCACCTATGGTCACGAGTTGTGGGTAGTGACCGAAAGAACAAGATCGCGAATACAAGCGGCTGAAATGGGTTTCCTCCGCAGGGTGTCTGGGCTCTCCCTTAGAGATAGGGTGTACAAGCTCTCCCGCTTTTGATGATGTATGGACCGGCATTCTTACCTTTTCAGACCTGGCAGGCCCAAACGTATTGTGAGGGAGGGGTCTTCTTCGCACACCCCTGCTTCCTGGTGTCTGCTCGGGGTAGGAGGGGCCAGGAGGATTAATTAATTGTTCTGCTGGTTCGGGGTCTGTGGTGGCTGGGGGGTTGCTGGCCTCCTGGTGTGCCCGCTGCAATACACCCCAGCAGAGTCGAGGGAGGTAGGATGTGTGGATGTGTGGATGTATGGGACGTGAAAGTGTGTGTGGTAATGATTGGGCCTGGATCTGGGACTTGCTGTCGCCTGGCCTGCCTGTGTTTCTCCCGATGGGGCATCAGCGTTGCCTCTCCCCACTGCTCGCGACTTCACCCACCTGTGGGCATGTCTTGACTCCCAGGGCACTTGGCCAGGGGCGCTGGGGCAGGCGCTGACCCACTTTGTGGCTGTCTGGGGCGCTTGGCCCTCCTGGGTATTGGGTGGGGCCTCTGCCGGGGGGTTTGGGGGCGCTCGGGCTCCTGGGGCCCAGGTCCAGTGCACGGCCCATGTCTGGGCGGCTGGGGCCTGGCGGGGTCGGTGGGCTGTTGCCCCTGGTTCCCGGAGTGCCTCTGCCCTATGCTTATGGGGGCTCTTTCCGGGGGCTTCCTCTGCAGTCTTCTGGGTGGATGCGTGGTTGCCCCTGCGGTGGGCTGCCTGGGTTCTGTGCTCTGTGGGGGCTGCTGGTGGCCTGGGTCTTGTGGCCCTCTCTGCCTGCTTCTGATTGCTTGGGGGGGGGCTGTGGATTGTGGCCCTGTACGCTTATACACTCATAACTAAGCACGGTTATCATGTAGGTCCTGTGCCATGGGTGTTGCATGTTCTAACACACACACACACACATTCATTAGTCCAGTAGCATGGTCACTAAGCAGTTGATGTATTATCATGTCGTCTCAGGTCATCTATATCCACAGCTGTGTTGTATGAGATTGCCGCTTCTTGTGCTTGTTTTTGTTTGTTTGTGTGTTTGTTTTTTCTCTGCTTGTCTGCTTTCAGGTGCTCCTGGTGGCCCTAAGGCTGGATTCCCCTCATAGGCCATGGATTGTTGTCTGTTTTGTTTTTTACAGGTGTAGCAGCTGGTTGTCTGGTTTTTGTTTCTATTTTTGTTCTGTTTCCTCTTCTTTCCTCTTCTTCTTTCCTTGTCCCCCGGTCCGGTTCAGTTCAGTTCATGTCATATATTGTAAACAGAAATAAATAAATGGGCATCAAGGGGAGCTTTACATTTATAAAACTTCCCTTGGCAAAACAAATCTGTTTGGCATCAAAGGTATTCAGACTACAATTCTTCTGACATAATGCTGAACAGGACAAGGGGAAAAAAAAGTAAAGAAGACAGTTCTGCCGAAAGCCAGGGATAGACCTGTTCTAAGTTCTATACTTTTTAAAAGGGGCGTGTTTATCAACTATGGAATTAGAAGATTTACAAAAATGGTCAAGTGCTAGATCTTCATCTGGGATTTTAACAGTGTCATATAACTATTCAACAGATCAGTTAAAAAAAAGCCTGCTCATGGAGATGTTTCAGGATCTGGATACCAAGCGTGGACCTAATGTTTTCATTTTTGCAATTCTGATACAGGCTATTGAGCAGTGATAACTAACACCAAGTTCAGATACTGCGGATTTTCTACCTTTGATTTGTTAAGATTGAGCCAATCAGGGACAACCTTGAAGGATCTCTTTGGTTTTGTAGGATCTGTAATTACCTGAGAAAGGTTGATATTGGTACACACCTTTTTTAAATGATCAGAGGCAGAGTTCAACTTGTTTAAATTAAAATTGCCACACAGAGATTGGGTTTAGGCCACATGCACACAGAATGACATCAACAAATATAAGAAATATTAAACATTTACACATAGATTTTTGAATATATGTAGAGGAATGATACTTTGAAATGTGCTCATTGCGGAGTTATGATCAGTTGAGTAATGAAGGTTGAACTATTCTGGGAAAGAGGTTCTATTCCCAGCATCATGATGGACACTCCTGATATAGAAGGTTTCGCTAACGCATTGGAATTGTTTTACTATTTTCATATGCATGTGCAATGAAGAATTGCTTGCTGCTGATAAATGCAAAGAAGAACAGCTTACACATAGATTCTCACATATAGGCTGCTGAATGCAATGAAGACCTGCTTATCAAGTAAAGTTCAATGTCAATGTGTAATATTCAATTAGGATTTGCAAAACAGTGAAGTTAAACAATGAATGGGTCCATAGTCGGTATGAGAAGACTACAGGAATATTTACCTGGGTGTACGTTCAAACAGAGATGAGAAAATTGCGATAAATAATTGTTTGTTTGTTTGTTAGTATGTATATGAATGTTATGTGTATAAACTGTGTTGAGTTATAGTTACTCAGTAGTGTCTCAGTGAAACAACCGACGGGGGAAGCCTTGCGGTGACAACAAAAGCAGTGTTTTACTGATCAGTCAAGTTGCTCCAGTGTACTCCATACAAACTGGTTGGCTACTGAAGGGATAGAAAATGGGGAATACTTGTTTTAAAGCAAACAAGGAATTAGATGGGAAAAATACATGTTTTAACGGGACCCAGACAATATTAAATACTCAGACAGATGGGAGAAGAAGTGTAGTTTTGTAGGAAATCACAAAATTATTACATAGAATTAGTGAAATCAATTGAAGAATGCCTTTCTGAAGAGCTGTTTACCACAGATGAGCAGCTTTGCGACCAAGCACATTGTAGATCGCTTTATTGCCAAAATGATCTAATTTAATGGATTGGTTTAGACATGCATAACAGCATTTTAAGAACAAAGAGAGAAACAAAAAGGGACAACGCTTCATGGTGGAAGGTGATGTATAAATAACTGTGTATATGATGAAGGGGGTGGCAACACCCATTCCGAAATCCCGCCATTCCGACATCCCGCTATTCCGACATCCCACCATTCCGACATACCACCATTCCGACATGCAAACGTCCCACCATTCCGACATCCCACCATTGCGACATCCCGCTATTCTGACGTTCAAATGTCCCACCATTCCGACAAGGCTTTCCGTATAAGGAAATGTGTGTTACTCAACAGGTGAGTCCCTTCTTTCTGTTCATGCAATTTATATGTTTAACATGTTTATAGACAAGCGTTATTAAAAACACAAAGTCTCGGCAACTGGAGGAGGAGAAGCAGTCCGCGGTGGTTTTCAATCACACACTCCAATGCCACTTGTTTCAACTTCCGAAAATTTAATCCAGGAAAAAAAGTCTTACAAACATGGACCAAAACGGCTCCATAACACGCACAAGAATCCAAAAGAAACGAAAGTTAACTAAAAGAAAGCAAATAAAATGTATGAAGTGGTCAAAATTGGTTTTACGCATGCCTATGTGCGTCAGGCACATGCGTCTTCGGGCTCTCCCACGTTGGTTTGTGGATGAAAGCTATATGTTCAGCTGTAATGTCATGTAAAAACAATCTCTACATGACATTTAGTCCCAGGTGTGACCAGTTAGGTCCTTAAGATATCAACAGGCTGTATAAAGCTACAACCGTTGCGGCTGTGTGTTTGTGCCAAATGCGCAAAACCCATCCGCGCTTCCCAAAATTGGAGTGAGTACTCATAAATCACGTGAATAACATGAATAAACGTTTTTACTGCATTTTGTTGTGTTTTATACGTTCTATGCTGTCATTTCTATCTTCTCCTATTGGTAAGGCAAGGCAGAGTGCTCGCAACTGTGTCCTGTGCAGTAGCCGTGATATCTGTAATTGCAATTATTACTTTTGCATATGATGACAGCGTGCAAAAGACGCATGGGCTCTGTGGAGAGCTCCGCTCCAGCTGGCTGCTGTGACAGCTCACTGACACTGTATTTCTGCTTAATCAGTTTCAGTCTCGCCAGAGTTACATTAATATCTGTATTTTTATATTTGAAATTCAGGGGATTTTGATAATAGATTATTAAAGTTTGTTTGCGAGGCTGTGGCCTCTTCATGTGCAAAGCTTGTGCGCCAAACTTTAGGGCGTATTTGCGCCGGCATATCATTAGTGCAAAATGTTTTGGGTAAAAAATAGGCTATTAAAAGGAACTGTCGGAATGGCGGTATGTTAAAAAAAACAAAAAACATACCGCCATTCCGACCATAGGAGGAAAAAAGTGTCGGAATGGTGGGACGTTTGATAAAAAATTAAGTGTCGCCATTCCGACAATTGGACACCCATGTCGGAATGGCGAGATGTCGGAATGGCAGCATGTAACCATGATGAAGGAGAGACCATTTGAGCAGCACAGCCATTTCGCAGCACAGGGACAGCAATCCAAGTTACAGGATCTCCCACGTGGTATCACCTGTCACATTGTGTCAAGGCATCAAAAGAAGAAAAAATCACCAAACTCAAGGACAAAAAGACAAAGACTCCGGTGAACGAAGACAGAGGACTGACAAACCAGAAATACAAAAGGATTCTCGATATCAAGATCCAGAAGAAGAGGCTAACAATGCCACGAACACTTACGATGCTGGGAATGATGCCAGCAATGAACAGAGAAGAAGATTCAGTGTCATCAATCTGCATTACGTGCCTCTAATGAGGGGGTGAATATAGAATCCTCAACGATTACAACGTCTCTGGGAACTGTGACAACAACAAGGTTTAAACCATTTTGATATATATTGTAACCTATTGTCTAAAGAATAGTGCTGAAAATGAGGTAAATCTAATCCACCACTGTCCTTGGTCTTCTGTAGGGTTTTTAAACTAATACGTGGTGGTTTGTTTTTCCACAGAAATTTGGAGATGCATGAATCTAGTGACTTAAACCAAGTAGCAGATGGTTTTATGGGGATCATTGAGAACAAATAGTTAACTTTTGGTAGTATCATCATTTTAATGGATGTAACTCTCCCCATAAGTGATATAGGTATGGACTTCCAACGAGAGATCGTCCTCTACTGTCTTTAATAATTGCACATAATTTAGCTTTGTTAGCTCTGAGAGCCTGGAGGAAATGTTTATGCCTAAATATCTAATATTTCCTGACTGTAAAGTGATCGCAGGTATATTATGGACCCTACAGTTAATGGGCAGAACTGTGGTCTTAGACCAGTTGATAGAGTAGTCAGAAAGTGCTGAGAATTTATTTATGAGTGTGATCGTGTGACTGAGAGACGTCTGTGAGTTCTGAAGGAAAAGTAATACATCATCAGCATAAAGACTTATTTTATGCTCAATATTTTGGGATTAATTACTCACAAACGGGTAAGAAAATGTAGTATTGCCAGACCATACATGATCAAAACAGGGAGCGGAGGTGGTTCAGCTGCAAGGTGTGAATGTCTGACTATAGTTTGTAAAAAGCGGGTAAGATAAGGTGCGAATGCCCGACAATGTATGATCAAAAGAGGGAGCGGAGGGTTTTGGCTACAAGAAGGTTTGAATATCCGACCATAGTTTGTAAAAAGCGGGTAAGAAAAGGTTACCATACATCATCAAAAGCAGGAGTGGATGTGTTCGGCTACAAGAAGATTTGAATGTCCATCAATAATTGCTTTAAAACATGAAAGAAAATTTTCGAATATCAAACCGCACATGATCATAAGCGGGAGAGGAGTTGTTCAGCTGCAAGAAGGTGTGAATGTCCACCCATAATTACTGAAAAATGGGTAAGAAAAGGTGAAAATGCCCACCCATACATCATCAAAAGCAGGAGTGGATGTGTTCGGCTACAAGAAAGTTTGAATGTCCGACCATAGTTTGTAAAAAGCGGGTAAGAAAAGGTTCGAATGCCCGAACATAGACCATCAAAAGAGGGAGCGGAGGTGTTCCGCTGTAAGAAGGTGTAAATGTCCGACCATAGTTGGTAAAAAACGGGTAAGAAAAGGTTAAAATACCCGACTGTACACAATCAATAGGGGGAGCGGAGTTGTTTGGCTACAAGAAGGTGTGAAAGTCCGACCACGGTTTGTAAAAAGCGGGTAAGAAAAGGTTCGAATGCCCGAATATATACCATCAAAAGTGGAAGTGGATGTGTTCGGCTGCAAGAAGGTGTGAACGTCCGACCAAAGTTTGTAAAAAGCAGTTAAGAAAAGGTTCGAATATCCAACCAAACATAATCAAAAGCGGGAGCAGAGCTGTTCGACTGCAAGTAGGTGTGAATGTCAGATCATAATTTGCAAAAAGCTGATGAGAAAGGGTGAGAATGCCCGGCTATACACCATCAAATGCGGGAGCGGAAGTGTTCGGCTGTGAGTAGGTGTGAATGTCCAACCATAATTGCTGAAAAATGTGTTAGAAGAGACTAGAATGCCGGACAAGACATCATCAAATGCGGGAGCGGAGTTGTTCGGCTGCAAGTAGGTGTGAATGTCCAGCCATAATTACTCACAAACGGGTAAGAAAAGGTAGTATTGCTGGACTATACATGATCAAAACAGGGAGCGGAGGTGGTTCAGCTGCAAGAAGGTGTGAATGTCTCACTAAAGTTCAAATATATTAACAAAAGCGGGAGGAGAGGTCTTCGGATGAGAGTGGTTGAGAATATAAGATATAAGATCAGAGGTGTTTTGCTGCAAGAAGGCCATAGTTTGCCAAAAGCGGGTAAGCTGCGAATGACCAACTAAATATCAACAAAAGTGGGGGCGGAGGTCTTCGGATGCAACTGGGTGTGAACATCCCACCATACAAGTATGGTGGAGAGGAAGCTGTGAACAGCCGACCATAGTTTGCAAAAAGCGGGTGAGACAAGGTGCGAATGTCCAACCATACATGATCAAAACAGGGAGCGGAGGTGTTTGGCTGTGACAAGGTGTGAATGTCCACCCAAAATTAATGAAAAGCGGGCAAAAAGTAGGTTTGAATGCCCAAGCATACATCATCAAACGAAGGAGTGGATGTGTTCGGCTACAAGAAGGTTTCAATGTCCGAGCATAGTTTGTAAAAAGCGGGTAAGAAAAGATTCGAATGCCCAAACATACACCATCAAAAGAGGGAGTGGAGGTGTTCCGCTGTAAGAAGGTGTGAATGTCCGACCATAGTTGGTAAAAAGTGGGTAAGAAAAGGTTAAAATACCCGACTGTACACAATCAATAGGGGGAGCGGAGTTGTTCGGCTACAAGAAGATGTGAAAGTCCAACCATGGTTTGTAAAAAGCTGGTAAGAAAAGGTTCGAATGCCCGAATATATACCATCAAAAGCGGAAGCGGAGGTGTTCGGCTGCAAGAAGGTGTGAACGTCCGACCAAAGTTTGTAAAAAGCAGTTAAGAAAAGGTTCGAATATCCAACCAAACATAATCAAAAGCGGGAGCAGAGCTGTTCGACTGCAAGTAGGTGTGAATGTCCAGCCATAATTACTCACAAAGGGGTAAGAAAAGGTAGTATTGCCAGACCATACATGATCAAAACAGGGAGCTGAGGTGGTTCAGCTGCAAGGTGTGAATGTCTGACTATAGTTTGTAAAAAGTGGGTAAGATAAGGTGCGAATGCCCGACAATGTATAATCAAAAGAGGGAGCAGAGGTTTTCGGCTACACGAAGGTTTGAATGTCCGACCATAGTTTGTAAAAAGCGGGTAAGAAAAGGTTCAAATGCATGACTATACACCATCAAAAGCGGGAGCGGAGGTGTTCGGCTGCAAGAAGGTGTGAACGTCCGACCAAAGTTTGTATAAAGCAGTTAAGAAAAGGTTCGAATATCCAACCAAACATAATCAAAAGCGGGAGCAGAGCTGTTCGACTGCAAGTAGGTGTGAATGTCCAGCCATAATTACTCACAAAGGGGTAAGAAAAGGTAGTATTGCCAGACCATACATGATCAAAACAGGGAGCTGAGGTGGTTCAGCTGCAAGGTGTGAATGTCTGACTATAGTTTGTAAAAAGCGGGTAAGATAAGGTGCGAATGCCCGACAATGTATAATCAAAAGAGGGAGCAGAGGTTTTCGGCTACACGAAGGTTTGAATGTCCGACCATAGTTTGTAAAAAGCGGGTAAGAAAAGGTTCAAATGCATGACTATACACCATCAAAAGCGGGAGCGGAGATGTTCCGCTGTAAGACGGTGTGAATGTCCGACCATAGTTGGTAAAAAGCGGGTAAGAAAAGGTTAAAATACCCGACTGTACACAATCAATAGCGGGAGCGGAGTTGTTCGGCTACAAGAAGGTGTGAAAGTCCAACCATCGTTTGTAAAAAGCTGGTAAGAAAAGGTTCGAATGCCCGAATATATACCATCAAAAGCGGAAGCGGAGGTGTTCGGCTGCAAGAAGGTGTGAACGTCCGACCAAAGTTGGCAAAAAGCAGTAAAGAAAAGGTTCGAATATCCAAACATAATTAAAAGCGAGAGAGATTGTGTTCAGCTGCAAGTAGGTGTGAATATCCAGCCATAATTACTCACAAACGGGTAAGAAAATTTAGTATTGCTTGACCATACATGATCAAAACAGGGAGCGGAGGTGGTTTAGCTGCAAAAAGGGGTGAATGTCCAACTAAAGTTCAAATATATTAACAAAAGCGGGAGGAGAGGTCTTCGGATTAGAGTGGTTGAAATTTCCAACCATAATCTATAAAATGCGGTGAAAAAAAAAGGTGTGAAGGAATGAATTTTATAGCAAAATCCGAAATCATGCATAACTCCGCATAAGGAACGTATTGCTCAACCAAAGGGATGCTTCTTTCTCATTCAGGGTAATATGAGGAACTTTATGCTTGATACATTTTAGACATGGATAACTATGAAGGACAAAGCAATTTTAACTTGGTTTGAGCAAAGCAATTCATTTTATAGGAAAATCCGAAATCGTGCAGGACTCATGAAAGTAAGCTTATTCTCGGATTCCTGATCCTCCAGTGTTGCTCTTTCCTATACTGCAAAATACAGCCTTGTTCTTTGTTGAAATCGATATAGACATTGATAAATATGAAGGACAAAGCAGTTTCCACTTTGTTTGAGTGAAGGAATTAATTTTATAGCAAAATCCCAAATCAAGCAGAACGTATGAAAATAAGCGTGTTTTCGGATTCCTGATCCTTCAGTGTTGCTATTTCTTCTACTGCAAAATACAATGTTGTTCTTTGTTGAAGTCAATCTAGACATTGATAAATATGAAGGACAAAGCAGTTTTAACATAGTTTGAGTAAAGGAATTCATTTTATACATAAAATCCCAAATCATAAAGAACGTATGAAAATAAGCTTATTCTCGGATTCCTGTTCCTTCAAGTGTTGCTCTTTCTACTACTGCAAAATACAATGTTGTTCTTTGTTGAAGTAAATCTAGACATTGATAAATATGAAGGACAAAGCAGTTTTCACTTGGTTTGAGTGAAGGAATTCATTTTATAAATAAAATCCCAAATAATGCAGAACGTATGAAAAGAAGCTTATTCTCGGATTCCTGATCCTTCAGTGTTGCTTTTTCTTCTACTGCAAAATACAATGTTGTTCTTTGTTGAAGTCGATCTAGACATTGATAAATATGAAGGACAAAGCAGTTTTAACTTGGTTTGAGTGAAGGAATTCATTTTATACATAAAATCCCAAATCATGCAGAACGTATGAAAATAAGCTTATTCTCGGATTACTGATCCTTCAGTGTTGCTCTTTCTTCTACTGCAAAATCCAGTGTTGTTCTTTGTTGAAGTCAATCTAGACATTGATAAATATGAAGGACAAAGCAGTTTCTAACATAGTTTGAGTGAAGGCATTCATTTATAGTAAAATCAATAATCGTGCAGAACTCATGAAAATAAGCTTATTCTCGGATTCCTAAAACTTTTGATTTGCTCTTTCTTTACTGCAAAGTACAATGTTGTTCTTTGTTGAAGTCGATCTAGACATTGATAAATATGAAGGACAAAGCAGTTTTCACTTGGTTTGAGTGAAGGATTTGCAGCTGAAAACCTCCCGCTCCCGCTTTTGATTGTGTATAGTCGGAATTTCGAGCCTTTTCTTACCCGGTTTTTAGAAATTATGGTTGGACCTTGCAGCCGAAGACCTCCACTCCCTCTTTTGATCATATATTGTCGGGCATTCGCACCTTGTCTTACCCGCTTTTTACAAACTATAGTCAGACATTCACACCTTGCAGCTGAACCACCTCAGTTCCCTGTTTTGATCATGTATGGTCTGGCAATACTACCTTTTCTTACCCGTTTGTGAGTAATTATGGCTGGACATTCACACCTACTTGCAGTCGAACACCTCCGCTTCCGCTTTTGATGGTATATATTCGGGCATTCGAACATTTTCTTACCAGCTTTTTACAAACCATGGTTGGACTTTCACACCTTCTTGTAGCCGAACAACTCCGCTCCCCCTATTGATTGTGTACAGTCGGGTATTTTAACCTTTTCTTACCCGTTTTTTACCAACTATGGTCGGACATTCACACCTTCTTACAGCGGAACACCTCCGCTCCCTCTTTTGATGGTGTATGTTTGGGCATTCGAACCTTTTCTTACCCGCTTTTTACAAACTATGCTCGGACATTCAAACCTTCTTGTAGCCGAACACATCCACTCCTGCTTTTGATGATGTATGGTTGGGCATTCAAACCTACTTGTTGCCCGCTTTTCATTAATTTTGGGTGGACATTCACACCTTGTCACAGCCAAACACCTCCGCTCCCTGTTTTGATCATGTATGGTTGGACATTCGCACCTTTTCTCACCCGCTTTTTGCCAACTATGGTCGGCTGTTCACAGCTTCCTCTCCACCATACTTGTATGGTGGGATATTCACACCCACTTGCATCCGAAGACCTTTTGTTGATATTTAGTCGGTCATTCGCAGCTTACCCGCTTTTGGCAAACTATGGCCTTCATGCAGCCAAACACCTCTGATCTCGCTTTTGATGATGTAAGGTTGGGCATTCAGACCTTGCTTCACCTGCTTTTCACCAAATATAGTCGGACATTCACACCTTCTTGCAGCCGAACACTTCCGCTCCACCTTTTAGTGTTCTATCACACCTTTTTTTTCACCGCATTTTATAGATTATGGTTGGAAATTCTCAACCACTCTCATCCGAAGACCTCTCCTCCCGCTTTTGTTAATATATTTGAACTTTAGTCGGACATTCACACCTTCTTGCAGCTGAACCACCTCCGCTCCCTGTTTTGATCATGTATGGTCTGGCAATACTACCTTTTCTTACCCGTTTGTTAGTAATTATGGCTGGACATTCACACCTACTTGCAGCCGAACACCACCTCTCCCGCTTTTGATGATGTATGGACCGGCATTCTTACCTTTTCTAACACATTTTTCAGCAATTATGGTCGGAGATTCACACTTACTCACAGCCGAACAACTCCGCTCCCGCATTTGATGGTGTATAGTCGGGCATTCTCACCCTTTCTCATCAGCTTTTTGCAAATTATGATCTGACATTCACACCTGCTTTTGATAATGTATGGTTTGGCATTCGCACCTTTTCTTACCCATTTTTCAGTAATTATGGGTGGACATTCACACCTTCTTGCAGCTGAACACCTCCTCTCCCGCTATTGATTGTGTACAGTCGGGTATTTTAACCTTTTCTTACCCACTTTTTACCAAATATGGTCGGACATTCACACCGTCTTACAGCGGAACACCTCTGCTCCCGCTTTTGATGGTGTATAGTCAGGCATTTGAACCTTTTCTTACCCGCTTTTTACAAACTATGGTCGGACATTCAAACCTTCTTGTAGCCGAAAACCTCCGCTCCTTCTTTTGATTATACATTGTTGGGCATTCGCACCTTATTTACAAACTATAGTCAGACATTCACACCTTGCAGCTGAGCCACCTCAGCTCCCTGTTTTGATAGTGTATGTTCGGGCATTCGAACCTATTCTTACCCCCTTTTTACAAACTATGCTCGGAGATTCACACCTACTCACAGCCGAACAACTCCGCTCCCGCATTTGATGATGTCTTGTCCGGCATTCTAGTCTCTTCTAACACATTTTTCAGCAATAATGGTTGGACATTCACACCTACTCACAGCCGAACACTTCCGCTCCCGCATTTGATGGTGTATAGCCGGGCATTCTCACCCTTTCTCATCAGCTTTTTGCAAATTATGATCTGACATTCACACCTACTTGCAGTCGAACAGCTCTGCTCCCGCTTTTGATTATGTTTGGTTGGATATTCGAACCTTTTCTTAACTGCTTTTTACAAACTTTGGTCGGACGTTCACACCTTCTTGCAGCCGAACACATCCACTTCCACTTTTGATGGTATATATTCGGGCATTCGAACCTTTTCTTACCCGCTTTTTACAAACCGTGGTCGGACTTTCACACCTTCTTGTAGCCAAACAACGCCGCTCCCCCTATTGATTGTGTACAGTCGGGTATTTTAACCTTTTCTTACCCGTTTTTTACCAACTATGGTCGGACATTTACACCTTCTTACAGCGGAACACCTCCGCTCCCTCTTTTGATGGTCTATGTTCGGGCATTCGAACCTTTTCTTACCCGCTTTTTACAAACTATGGTCGGACATTCAAACTTTCTTGTAGCCAAACACATCCACTCCTGCTTTTGATGATGTATGGTTGGGCATTTTCACCTTTTCTTACCCATTTTTCAGTAATTATGGGTGGACATTCACACCTTCTTGCAGCTGAACAACTCCTCTCGCGCTTATGATCATGTGCGGTTTGATATTCGAAAATTTTCTTTCATGTTTTAAAGCAATTATTGATGGACATTCAAATCTTCTTGTAGCCGAACACATCCACTCCTGCTTTTGATGATGTATGGTAACCTTTTCTTACCCGCTTTTTACAAACTATGGTCGGATATTCAAACCTTCTTGTAGCCAAAACCCTCCGCTCCCTCTTTTGATCATACATTGTCGGGCATTCGCACCTTATCTTACCCGCTTTTTACAAACTATAGTCAGACATTCACACCTTGCAGCTGAACCACCTCCGCTCCCTGTTTTGATCATGTATGGTCTGGCAATACTACCTTTTCTTACCCGTTTGTGAGTAATTAATCCCAAAATATTGAGCATAAAATAAGTCTTTGTGCTGATGATGTATTACTTTTCCTTCAGAACTCACAGACGTCTCTCAGTCACACGATCACACTCATAAATAAATTCTCAGCACTTTCTGACTACTCTATCAACTGGTCTAAGACCACAGTTCTGCCCATTAACTGTAGGGTCCATAATATACCTGCGATCACTTTACAGTCAGGAAATATTAGATATTTAGGCATAAACATTTCCTCCAGGCTCTCAGAGCTAACAAAGCTAAATTATGTGCAATTATTAAAGACAGT
Organism: Leuresthes tenuis; assembly: GCF_036924035.1. Classification (NCBI taxonomy): domain Eukaryota; kingdom Metazoa; phylum Chordata; class Actinopteri; order Atheriniformes; family Atherinopsidae; genus Leuresthes; species Leuresthes tenuis. Next base: position 29,575,216 of record NW_027325368.1, on the reverse strand, counting down.
AGAGGACGATCTCTCGTTGGAAGTCCTTACCTATATCACTTATGGGGAGAGTTACATCCATTAAAATGATGATACTACCAAAAGTTAACTATTTGTTCTCAATGATCCCCATAAAACCATCTGCTACTTGGTTTAAGTCACTAGATTCATGCATCTCCAAATTTCTGTGGAAAAACAAACCACCACGTATTAGTTTAAAAACCCTACAGAAGACCAAGGACAGTGGTGGATTAGATTTACCTCATTTTCAGCACTATTCCTTAGACAATAGGTTACAATATATATCAAAATGGTTTAAACCTTGTTGTTGTCACAGTTCCCAGAGACGTTGTAATCGTTGAGGATTCTATATTCACCCCCTCATTAGAGGCACGTAATGCAGATTGATGACACTGAATCTTCTTCTCTGTTCATTGCTGGCATCATTCCCAGCATCGTAAGTGTTCGTGGCATTGTTAGCCTCTTCTTCTGGATCTTGATATCGAGAATCCTTTTGTATTTCTGGTTTGTCAGTCCTCTGTCTTCGTTCACCGGAGTCTTTGTCTTTTTGTCCTTGAGTTTGGTGATTTTTTCTTCTTTTGATGCCTTGACACAATGTGACAGGTGATACCACGTGGGAGATCCTGTAACTTGGATTGCTGTCCCTGTGCTGCGAAATGGCTGTGCTGCTCAAATGGTCTCTCCTTCATCATGGTTACATGCTGCCATTCCGACATCTCGCCATTCCGACATGGGTGTCCAATTGTCGGAATGGCGACACTTAATTTTTTATCAAACGTCCCACCATTCCGACACTTTTTTCCTCCTATGGTCGGAATGGCGGTATGTTTTTTGTTTTTTTTAACATACCGCCATTCCGACAGTTCCTTTTAATAGCCTATTTTTTACCCAAAACATTTTGCACTAATGATATGCTGGCGCAAATACGCCCTAAAGTTTGGCGCACAAGCTTTGCACATGCAGAGGCCACAGCCTCGCAAACAAACTTTAATAATCTATTTTCAAAATCCCCTGAATTTCAAATATAAAAATACAGATATTAATGTAACTCTGGCGAGACTGAAACTGATTAAGCAGAAATACAGTGTCAGTGAGCTGTCACAGCAGCCAGCTGGAGCGGAGCTCTCCACAGAGCCCATGCGTCTTTTGCACGCTGTCATCATATGCAAAAGTAATAATTGCAATTACAGATATCACGGCTACTGCACAGGACACAGTTGCGAGCACTCTGCCTTGCCTTGCCAATAGGAGAAGATAGAAATGACAGCATAGAACGTATAAAGCACAACAAAATGCAGTAAAAACGTTTATTCATGTTATTCACGTGATTTATGAGTACTCACTCCAATTTTGGGAAGCGCGGATGGGTTTTGCGCATTTGGCACAAACACACAGCCGCAACGGTTGTAGCTTTATACAGCTTGTTGATATCTTAAGGACCTAACTGGTCACACCTGGGACTAAATGTCATGTAGAGATTGTTTTTACATGACATTACAGCTGAACATATAGCTTTCATCCACAAACCAACGTGGGAGAGCCCGAAGACGCATGTGCCAGACGCACATAGGCATGCGTAAAACCAATTTTGACCACTTCATACTGTTTATTTGCTTTCTTTTAGTTAACTTTCGTTTCTTTTGGATTCTTGTGCGTGTTATGGAGCCGTTTTGGTCCATGTTTGTAAGCCTTTTTTTCCTGGATTAAATTTTCGGAAGTTGAAACAAGTGGCATTGGAGTGTGTGATTGAAAACCACCGCGGACTGCTTCTCCTCCTCCAGTTGCCGAGACTTTGTGTTTTTAATAACGCTTGTCTATAAACATGTTAAACATATAAATTGCATGAACAGAAAGAAGGGACTCACCTGTTGAGTAACACACATTTCCTTATACGGAAAGCCTTGTCGGAATGGTGGGACATTTGAACGTCAGAATAGCGGGATGTCGCAATGGTGGGATGTCGGAATGGTGGGACGTTTGCATGTCGGAATGGTGGTATGTCGGAATGGTGGGATGTCGGAATAGCGGGATGTCGGAATGGCGGGATTTCGGAATGGGTGTTGCCACCCCCTTCATCATATACACAGTTATTTATACATCACCTTCCACCATGAAGCGTTGTCCCTTTTTGTTTCTCTCTTTGTTCTTAAAATGCTGTTATGCATGTCTAAACCAATCCATTAAATTAGATCATTTTGGCAGTAAAGCGATCTACAATGTGCTTGGTCGCAAAGCTGCTCATCTGTGGTAAACAGCTCTTCAGAAAGGCATTCTTCAATTGATTTCACTAATTCTATGTAATAATTTTGTGATTTCCTACAAAACTACACTTCTTCTCCCATCTGTCTGAGTATTTAATATTGTCTGGGTCCCGTTAAAACATGTATTTTTCCCATCTAATTCCTTGTTTGCTTTAAAACAAGTATTCCCCATTTTCTATCCCTTCAGTAGCCAACCAGTTTGTATGGAGTACACTGGAGCAACTTGACTGATCAGTAAAACACTGCTTTTGTTGTCACCGCAAGGCTTCCCCCGTCGGTTGTTTCACTGAGACACTACTGAGTAACTATAACTCAACACAGTTTATACACATAACATTCATATACATACTAACAAACAAACAAACAATTATTTATCGCATTTTTCTCATCTCTGTTTGAACGTACACCCAGGTAAATATTCCTGTAGTCTTCTCATACCGACTATGGACCCATTCATTGTTTAACTTCACTGTTTTGCAAATCCTAATTGAATATTACACATTGACATTGAACTTTACTTCATAAGCAGGTCTTCATTGCATTCAGCAGCCTATATGTGAGCATCTATGTGTAAGCTGTTCTTCTTTGCATTTATCAGCAGCAAGCAATTCTTCATTGCACATGCATATGAAAATAGTAAAACAATTCCAATGCGTTAGCGAAACCTTCTATATCAGGAGTGTCCATCATGATGCTGGGAATAGAACCTCTTTCCCAGAATAGTTCAACCTTCATTACTCAACTGATCATAACTCCGCAATGAGCACATTTCAAAGTATCATTCCTCTACATATATTCAAAAATCTATGTGTAAATGTTTAATATTTCTTATATTTGTTGATGTCATTCTGTGTGCATGTGGCCTAAACCCAATCTCTGTGTGGCAATTTTAATTTAAACAAGTTGAACTCTGCCTCTGATCATTTAAAAAAGGTGTGTACCAATATCAACCTTTCTCAGGTAATTACAGATCCTACAAAACCAAAGAGATCCTTCAAGGTTGTCCCTGATTGGCTCAATCTTAACAAATCAAAGGTAGAAAATCCGCAGTATCTGAACTTGGTGTTAGTTATCACTGCTCAATAGCCTGTATCAGAATTGCAAAAATGAAAACATTAGGTCCACGCTTGGTATCCAGATCCTGAAACATCTCCATGAGCAGGCTTTTTTTTAACTGATCTGTTGAATAGTTATATGACACTGTTAAAATCCCAGATGAAGATCTAGCACTTGACCATTTTTGTAAATCTTCTAATTCCATAGTTGATAAACACGCCCCTTTTAAAAAGTATAGAACTTAGAACAGGTCTATCCCTGTCTTTCGGCAGAACTGTCTTCTTTACTTTTTTTTCCCCTTGTCCTGTTCAGCATTATGTCAGAAGAATTGTAGTCTGAATACCTTTGATGCCAAACAGATTTGTTTTGCCAAGGGAAGTTTTATAAATGTAAAGCTCCCCTTGATGCCCATTTATTTATTTCTGTTTACAATATATGACATGAACTGAACTGAACTGAACCGGACCGGGGGACAAGGAAAGAAGAAGAGGAAAGAAGAGGAAACAGAACAAAAATAGAAACAAAAACCAGACAACCAGCTGCTACACCTGTAAAAAACAAAACAGACAACAATCCATGGCCTATGAGGGGAATCCAGCCTTAGCGCCACCAGGAGCACCTGAAAGCAGACAAGCAGAGAAAAAACAAACACACAAACAAACAAAAACAAGCACAAGAAGCGGCAATCGCATACAACACAGCTGTGGATATAGATGACCTGAGACGACATGATAATACATCAACTGCTTAGTGACCATGCTACTGGACTAATGAATGTGTGTGTGTGTGTGTGAGAACATGCAACACCCATGGCACAGGACCTACATGATAACCGTGCTTAGTTATGAGTGTATAAGCGTACAGGGCCACAATCCACAGCCCCCCCCCCCAAGCAATCAGAAGCAGGCAGAGAGGGCCACAAGACCCAGGCCACCAGCAGCCCCCACAGAGCACAGAACCCAGGCAGCCCACCGCAGGGGCAACCACGCATCCACCCAGAAGACTGCAGAGGAAGCCCCCGGAAAGAGCCCCCATAAGCATAGGGCAGAGGCACTCCGGGAACCAGGGGCAACAGCCCACCGACCCCGCCAGGCCCCAGCCGCCCAGACATGGGCCGTGCACTGGACCTGGGCCCCAGGAGCCCGAGCGCCCCCAAACCCCCCGGCAGAGGCCCCACCCAATACCCAGGAGGGCCAAGCGCCCCAGACAGCCACAAAGTGGGTCAGCGCCTGCCCCAGCACCCCTGGCCAAGTGCCCTGGGAGTCAAGACGTGCCCACAGGTGGGTGAAGTCGCGAGCAGTGGGGAGAGGCAACGCTGATGCCCCATCGGGAGAAACACAGGCAGGCCAGGCGACAGCAAGTCCCAGATCCAGGCCCAATCATTACCACACACACTTTCACGTCCCATACATCCACACATCCACACATCCTACCTCCCTCGACTCTGCTGGGGTGTAGTGCAGCGGGCACACCAGGAGGCCAGCAACCCCCCAGCCACCACAGACCCCGAACCAGCAGAACAATTAATTAATCCTCCTGGCCCCTCCTGCCCCGAGCAGACACCAGGAAGCAGGGGTGTGCGAAGAAGACCCCTCCCCTCACCCTTCTGGCTCTTCAATATTTTCTAATAGTGAGCAATTAAAATTGAGGGGCAGCCAAACTTGTAGAACTGGGAGTGCGGCACTCTGGGCAGCCTACATACCCAAAGAGCCCCGCCCACCAGATGCCACTCAGTGTAACCACCCCCCAAGACCTAATGTGTGTGTGTGAGTGTGTTTGATAAGTAGTAATGTCTAAGGTGTAATTAAAACAGGGGCAGGGAACTGCAGAGTGCAACCAAAGGGGACCACCTACGTGGCCCCATCCACTACACCCCACCGAACACACACGCCCCCAAAACCCTTCATGTGTGAGTGTGTGCTGTGTACAGGAGCCAGAAGGGAGAGGGGTATGGGGATATATACCGGGGGAGCTACTCTCCCCCAGAGAGGGCAGCCAGGGACTGGCTGCAATAGGCATCCCCGCTACCTGGGAGCCAACAATGGGCAGGAGGGCCTGATGTCCACCAGGCTCGGGGCCTGCAGCGACCATATTCCGGGAGCTACTGTACCCCCAGAAGGTACCCATCCCGCCCCACCCCACTCAACCCAACCCCACCCAGGAGGACCTCTACAAAAAACAAACAAACAACATCAAAAAACAAACAAACAAACCACCCGGTCACACCAGTCGCAGCAGCCCGGGCCTGAGACCCACCATCACCCAGCAACCCACCACCACCACTATGTGATAAAACTAATCAGAGGGGACCAGAGAGAATGAAATTCAGCCAATTGATGTTTTGAGGAGGCAGACATTGTTTCCATGCTAATATAATCTAAAAGAACATTTCTAAACTGGTTAATACACAGATTGTTCTTCGCTTTCCAGTTCATGAGAATAGTTTTCTTTGCGATACATAACACTGTGACAACCATGTGTGCTGAGTTAATTTCCATGTTGATGTTGTCTAAGTCACCCAGTATGCACAGTGTGGGGCATGCAGGGATGCTACACTTTAGCCATGTTGATAGGTCCTCACAGACTTCAAGCCAGAACTTCTGGACAGGCGCAGAAAAACCACAAAGCGTGTACATAATCATCAGGTGTGTTATCTGTGCAATGTGAGCAGATGTTTGAGTGTGTTAGACCCATCCTGAACATCCTTTGTCCTGTATAGTGTGTTCTATGAAGGATTTTGTATTGTATGAGCTGTAAATTAGGATTTCGAGTCTTTATGAAGGTGTTCAAACATATTTGTGGTTAGAAGCTATGACCAGAACTGATGGATAAATCTGCCTCCCATTTTGAGGATGGAAGAGACATTGTGTCATCTATCTTAGACAATAATTTATATATTTTTGATAGTAGTTTTGGGGTACAGATGCTTAGAAATTCTGCTACCCTAGTCGGGGGTTGTAAGTCTGGTTGGTGGAGGATATATCCATCCATCCATCCATCATCTGCCGCTTATCCGGGGGTCGAGTCACGGGGGCAGCAGCTTGAGCAGAGAAACCCAGACGTCTCTGTCCCCGGCCACTTCCTCCAGCTCTTCCGGGGGGACCCCGAGGCGTTCCCAGGCCAGCCGAGAGACATAGTCTCTCCAACGTGTCCTGGGTCTCCCCCGGGGTCTCCTCCCAGTGGGACGTGCCCGGAACACCTCCCCAGGGAGGCGCCCAGGGGGCATCCTAACCAGATGCCCGAGCCACCTCATCTGACTCCTCTCAATGCGGAGGAGCAGCGGTTCTACTCCGAGCCCCTCCCGGATGACTGAACTTCTCACCCTATCTCTAAGGGAGAGCCCAGACACCCTGCGGAGGAAACCCATTTCGGCCGCTTGTATTCGCGATCTTGTTCTTTCGGTCACTACCCACAACTCGTGACCATAGGTGAGGATGGGAACGTAGATTGACCAGTAAGTAGAGAGCTTCGCCTTCTGGCTCAACTCCCTCTTCACAACGACGGGTCGGTGCAGAGCCTGCAACACTGCAGGCGCCGCACCGATCCGCCCGTCAATCTCCCGCTCCATTCGTCCGTCACTCGTGAACAAGACCCCGAGATACTTGAACTCCTCCTCTTGGGGAAGGATCTCATTCCCGACCCGGAGAGAGCATTCCACCCTTTTCCGGCTGAGAACCATAGTCTCGGATTTGGAGGTGCTGATTCTCATCCCAGCCGCTTCACACTCGGCTGCGAATCACTCCAGTGAGAGCTGAAGGTCACGGCCTGACGACGCTAACAGAACCACATCATCTGCAAAAAGCAGAGACCCGATTCTGAGGTCGCCAAATTGGACACCTTCAACGCCCTGGCTCCGCCTAGAAATTCTGTCCATAAAAGTTAGGAACAGAATCGGTGACAAAGGGCAGCCCTGACGGAGTCCAACTCTCACCGGAAACGTATCCGACTTACTGCCGGCAATGCGGACCAAACTCTGGCACCGGTCATACAGAGACCGAACGGCCCCTATCAAGGGGTCCGGCACTCCATATTCCCGGAGCACCCCCCACAGGACTCCACGAGGGACACAGTCGAACGCTTTCTCCAAGTCCAGAAAAAACATGTAGACTGGTTGGGCGAACTCCCATGCACCCTCCAGGATCCTGCCGAGGGTATAGAGCTGGTCCACTGTTCCACGGCCAGGACGAAAGCCACACTGCATCTCCTGAATCCGAGGCTCGATTATCCGACGGATCCTCCTCTCCAATACCCCCGAATAGACCTTACCAGGGAGGCTGAGGAGTGTGATACCCCTATAGTTGGAACACACCCTCCGGTCCCCCTTTTTAAAGAGGGGGACCACCACCCCAATCTGCCAGTCCAGAGGCACTGTCCCCGATGTCAACGCGATACTGCAGAGGCGTGTCAGCCAAGACAGCCCTACAACATCCAGAACCTTGAGAAACTCAGGACGGACCTCATCCACCCCCGGGGCCTTGCCACCGAGGAGCTTTTTAACCACCTCGGCAACCTCAGCCCCAGAAATGGGAGGCCCCGTCTCCGAGCTCTCCGACTCTGCCTCTTCCGAGCACGTGTTGGTAGGATTGAGGAGTTCCTCGAAGTACTCCCCCCACCGACTCACAACATCCCTAGTTGAGGTCAGCAAAGCCCCGTCCCCACTGTAAACAGTGTTGACTGTGAGCCGCTTCCCCCCCCCTGAGACGCTGGATGGTGGACCAGAATCTTTTCGAGGCCGTCCGGAAATCGTTCTCCATGGTCTCACCGAACTCCTCCCAGGCCCGAGTTTTTGCCTCACAACCGCCGAAGCCGTGGCCCGTCTGGCCCGTCGGTACCTATCAGCTTCTTCCAGGGTCCCACTGGCCAAAAAGGCCCGATAGGACTCCTTCTTCAGCTTGACGGCTTCCCTCACCACTGGTGTCCACCAGCAGGTTCGAGGGTTGCCGCCACGACAGGCACCGACCACCTTACGGCCACAACTCCGACCAGCTGCCTCGGCAATGGAGTCACGGAACATGGCCCATTCGGACTCAATGTCCCCCAGCTCAAATATGGTTGAAGCTCTGCCGGAGGTGGGAGTTAAAGCTCCTTCTGACGGGGGATTCTGACAAACGCTCCCAGCAGACCCTCACAATACGTATGGGCCTGCCAGGTCTGATCGGCATCCTCCCCCACCAGCGGAGCCAACTCACCACCAGGTGGTGATCAGTTGACAGCTCCGCCCCTCTCTTCACCCGAGTGTCCAGGACATACGGCCGCAAGTCCGATGATACAACCACAAAGTCGATCATCGAACTGCGGCCAAGGGTGTCCTGGTGCCAAGTGCACATATGGACACCCTTATGCCTGAACATGGTGTTCGTTATGGACAGTCTATGACTGGCACAGAAGTCCAACAACATAACACCACTCTGATTCAGATCGGGGGGGCCGTTCCTCCCAATCACACCCCTCCAGGTCTCACTGTCATTGCCCACGTGAGCATTGAAGTCCCCCAGCAGAATGAGGGAGTCTCCGGTAGGAGCATTCTCCAGTGCCTCCCCCAGAGACTCCTAAAAGGGTAGGTACTCTGAACTGCTGTTTGGCGCATAGGCACAAACAACAGTCAGGACTCGTCCCCCCACCCAAAGGCGGAGGGAGGCTACCCTCTCGTTCACTGGGGTAAACCCCAATGTACTGGCACACAGCCGGGGGGCAATAAGTATGCCCACACCTGCTCTGCGCCTCTCACCACGGGCAACTCCAGAGTGGAAGAGAGTCCAACCCCTCTCAAGAGTACTGGTTCCAGATCCCAAGCCGTGTGTCGAGGTGAGTCCGACTATATCTAACGGTCTGATGAAGTTTCAACAATAAACAACAAACTTTGTATTATGAGAAAGAACCAGACTCATTCTTCAGGAATCCGAAAATAAGCTCTATTTTACGAGTTATGCACGAATTCGGATTCTCCTATAAAACGAATTCCTTAACTCAAACCATGTTAAGACTGCTTTGTCCTTCATATTTATTCATGTCTAATCAAGTTTCGATGATAAACAACGTTGTACTTTGTAGAATGAGAAAGAACTTCTTCAGCAATAAGCATCTCTCGACAAATGACGAAATAAAGATTTTGCTATGAAATTAATTGCTATCAGCCTGACTTAAAACTGTTTGTCTTCCTTATTTATCCACTTCAAATCAAGTTTCAACAATTAAAAAAATTTTGTAGTTTGAGAAAGAACAACTTAATGTTGAGCAATCAGTATAAAAAGAGGGTAAACAAAGGTGCGAATGTCAAACCATACATGATCAAAACAGGGAGCGGAGGTGTTTGGCTGAGACAAGGTGTGAATGTCCACCCATAATTAATGAAAAGCGGGCAACAAGTAGGTTCGAATGCCCAACCATACATCATCAAAAGCAGGAGTGGATATGTTCGGCTACAAGAAGGTTTGAACGTCTGACCATAGTTTGTAAAAAGCGGGTAAGAAAAGGTTCGAATGCCCGAACATACACCATCAAAGGAGGGAGCGGAGGTGTTCCGCTGTAAGAAGGTGTGAATGTCCGACCATAGTTGGTAAAAAACGGGTAAGAAAAGGTTAAAATACCCGACTGTACACAATCAGTAGCGGGTGCGGAGTTGTTCGGCTACTAAAAGGTGTGAAAGTCCGACCATGGTTTGTAAATAGCGGGTAAGAAAAGGTGCGAATGCCCGAAAATGTATGATCAAAAGAGGGAGCGGAGGTGTTTGGCTGCAAGAAGGTGTGAATGTACACCCATAATTACTGAAAAATGGGTAAGAAAAGGTGCGAATGCCCAACTATACATAATCAAAAGCAGGAGTGGATGTGTTCGGCTCCAAGAAGGGTTGAATGTCTGACCATAGTTTGTAAAAAGCAGGTAAGAAAAGGTTTGACTGCCCGAACATACACTATCAAAAGAGGGAGCGGAGGTGTTCCGCTGTAAGAAGGTGTGAATGTCCGACCATAGTTGGTAAAAAGCGGGTAAGAAAAGGTTAAAATACCCAACTGTACACAATCAATAGCGGGAGCGGAGTTGTTCGGCTACTAAAAGATGTGAAAGTCCGACTATGGTTTGTAAAAAGCGGGTAAGAAAAGGTGCTAATGCCCGACAATGTATGATCAAAAGAGGGAGCGGAGGTGTTCGGCTGCAAGAAGGTCTGAATGTCCAACCATAATTTGTAAAAACCGGGAAGGAAAGGCTCGAAAGCCCGACTATACACCATCAAAAGCGGGAGCAGAGTGGTTCAGCTGCAAGAAGGTCTGAATGTCCATCAATAATTGCTTTAAAACATGAAAGAAAATTTTCGAATATCATCCGCACATGATCATAAGAAGGAGAGGAGGTGTTCAGCTGCAAGAAGGTGTGAATGTCCACCCTTAATTCCTGAAAAATGGGTAAAAAAAGGTGCGAATGCCCAACCATACATTATCAAAAGCAGGTGTGAATGTCAGATCATAATTTGCAAAAAGCTGATGAGAAAGGGTGAGAATGCCCGACTATACACCATCAAATGCGGGAGCGGAGGTGTTCGGCTCTGAGTAGGTGTGAATGTCCGACCATAATTGCTGAAAAATGTGTTAGAAAAGGAAAGAATGCCGGACCATACATCATCAAAAGCGAGAGAGGTGGTGTTCGGCTGCAAAAAGGTGTAAATGTTCGACTAAAGTTTGTAAAACGCGGGTAAGACATGGTGCGAATGCCTGACAAGGTATGATCAAAAGCAGGAGTGGAGGTGTTCAGCTGCAAGAAGGTCTAAATGTCCATCAATAATTGCTAGAAAACATGAAAGAAAATTTTCGAAAATCAAACCGCACATGATCATAAGTGGGAAAGGAGGTGTTCAGCTGCAAGAAGGTGTGAATGTCCACCCATTATTCCTGACAAATGGGTAAAAAAAAGGTGCGAATGCCCAACCATACTTCATCAAAAGCAGGAGTGGATGTGTTCGGCTACAAGAAGGTGTGAACGTCCAACCAAAGTTTGTAAAAAGCAGTTAAGAAAAGGTTTGAATATCCAACCAAACATAATCAAAAGCGGGAGCATAGCTTTTCGACTGCAAGTAGGTGTGAATGTCAGATCATAATTTGCAAAAAGCTGATGAGAAAGGGTGAGAATGTCCGACTGCACACCATCAAATGCGGGAGCGGAGTTGTTCGGCTGTGAGTAGGTGTGAATCTCCGACCGTAATTTCTGAAAAATGTGTTAGAAAAGGTAAGAATGCCGGTCCATACATCATCAAAAGCGGGAGAGGTGGTGTTCGGCTGCAAGTAGGTGTGAATGTCCAGCCATAATTACTCACAAACGGGTAAGAAAATTTAGTATTGCTTGACCATACATGATCAAAACAGGGAGCGGAGGTGGTTTAGCTGCAAAAAGGGGTGAATGTCCAACTAAAGTTCAAATATATTAACAAAAGCGGGAGGAGAGGTCTTCGGATTAGAGTGGTTGAAATTTCCAACCATAATCTATAAAATGCGGTGAAAAAAAAAGGTGTGAAGGAATGAATTTTATAGCAAAATCCGAAATCATGCATAACTCCGCATAAGGAACGTATTGCTCAACCAAAGGGATGCTTCTTTCTCATTCAGGGTAATATGAGGAACTTTATGCTTGATACATTTTAGACATGGATAACTATGAAGGACAAAGCAATTTTAACTTGGTTTGAGCAAAGCAATTCATTTTATAGGAAAATCCGAAATCGTGCAGGACTCATGAAAGTAAGCTTATTCTCGGATTCCTGATCCTCCAGTGTTGCTCTTTCCTATACTGCAAAATACAGCCTTGTTCTTTGTTGAAATCGATATAGACATTGATAAATATGAAGGACAAAGCAGTTTCCACTTTGTTTGAGTGAAGGAATTAATTTTATAGCAAAATCCCAAATCAAGCAGAACGTATGAAAATAAGCGTGTTTTCGGATTCCTGATCCTTCAGTGTTGCTATTTCTTCTACTGCAAAATACAATGTTGTTCTTTGTTGAAGTCAATCTAGACATTGATAAATATGAAGGACAAAGCAGTTTTAACATAGTTTGAGTAAAGGAATTCATTTTATACATAAAATCCCAAATCATAAAGAACGTATGAAAATAAGCTTATTCTCGGATTCCTGTTCCTTCAAGTGTTGCTCTTTCTACTACTGCAAAATACAATGTTGTTCTTTGTTGAAGTAAATCTAGACATTGATAAATATGAAGGACAAAGCAGTTTTCACTTGGTTTGAGTGAAGGAATTCATTTTATAAATAAAATCCCAAATAATGCAGAACGTATGAAAAGAAGCTTATTCTCGGATTCCTGATCCTTCAGTGTTGCTTTTTCTTCTACTGCAAAATACAATGTTGTTCTTTGTTGAAGTCGATCTAGACATTGATAAATATGAAGGACAAAGCAGTTTTAACTTGGTTTGAGTGAAGGAATTCATTTTATACATAAAATCCCAAATCATGCAGAACGTATGAAAATAAGCTTATTCTCGGATTACTGATCCTTCAGTGTTGCTCTTTCTTCTACTGCAAAATCCAGTGTTGTTCTTTGTTGAAGTCAATCTAGACATTGATAAATATGAAGGACAAAGCAGTTTCTAACATAGTTTGAGTGAAGGCATTCATTTATAGTAAAATCAATAATCGTGCAGAACTCATGAAAATAAGCTTATTCTCGGATTCCTAAAACTTTTGATTTGCTCTTTCTTTACTGCAAAGTACAATGTTGTTCTTTGTTGAAGTCGATCTAGACATTGATAAATATGAAGGACAAAGCAGTTTTCACTTGGTTTGAGTGAAGGATTTGCAGCTGAAAACCTCCCGCTCCCGCTTTTGATTGTGTATAGTCGGAATTTCGAGCCTTTTCTTACCCGGTTTTTAGAAATTATGGTTGGACCTTGCAGCCGAAGACCTCCACTCCCTCTTTTGATCATATATTGTCGGGCATTCGCACCTTGTCTTACCCGCTTTTTACAAACTATAGTCAGACATTCACACCTTGCAGCTGAACCACCTCAGTTCCCTGTTTTGATCATGTATGGTCTGGCAATACTACCTTTTCTTACCCGTTTGTGAGTAATTATGGCTGGACATTCACACCTACTTGCAGTCGAACACCTCCGCTTCCGCTTTTGATGGTATATATTCGGGCATTCGAACATTTTCTTACCAGCTTTTTACAAACCATGGTTGGACTTTCACACCTTCTTGTAGCCGAACAACTCCGCTCCCCCTATTGATTGTGTACAGTCGGGTATTTTAACCTTTTCTTACCCGTTTTTTACCAACTATGGTCGGACATTCACACCTTCTTACAGCGGAACACCTCCGCTCCCTCTTTTGATGGTGTATGTTTGGGCATTCGAACCTTTTCTTACCCGCTTTTTACAAACTATGCTCGGACATTCAAACCTTCTTGTAGCCGAACACATCCACTCCTGCTTTTGATGATGTATGGTTGGGCATTCAAACCTACTTGTTGCCCGCTTTTCATTAATTTTGGGTGGACATTCACACCTTGTCACAGCCAAACACCTCCGCTCCCTGTTTTGATCATGTATGGTTGGACATTCGCACCTTTTCTCACCCGCTTTTTGCCAACTATGGTCGGCTGTTCACAGCTTCCTCTCCACCATACTTGTATGGTGGGATATTCACACCCACTTGCATCCGAAGACCTTTTGTTGATATTTAGTCGGTCATTCGCAGCTTACCCGCTTTTGGCAAACTATGGCCTTCATGCAGCCAAACACCTCTGATCTCGCTTTTGATGATGTAAGGTTGGGCATTCAGACCTTGCTTCACCTGCTTTTCACCAAATATAGTCGGACATTCACACCTTCTTGCAGCCGAACACTTCCGCTCCACCTTTTAGTGTTCTATCACACCTTTTTTTTCACCGCATTTTATAGATTATGGTTGGAAATTCTCAACCACTCTCATCCGAAGACCTCTCCTCCCGCTTTTGTTAATATATTTGAACTTTAGTCGGACATTCACACCTTCTTGCAGCTGAACCACCTCCGCTCCCTGTTTTGATCATGTATGGTCTGGCAATACTACCTTTTCTTACCCGTTTGTTAGTAATTATGGCTGGACATTCACACCTACTTGCAGCCGAACACCACCTCTCCCGCTTTTGATGATGTATGGACCGGCATTCTTACCTTTTCTAACACATTTTTCAGCAATTATGGTCGGAGATTCACACTTACTCACAGCCGAACAACTCCGCTCCCGCATTTGATGGTGTATAGTCGGGCATTCTCACCCTTTCTCATCAGCTTTTTGCAAATTATGATCTGACATTCACACCTGCTTTTGATAATGTATGGTTTGGCATTCGCACCTTTTCTTACCCATTTTTCAGTAATTATGGGTGGACATTCACACCTTCTTGCAGCTGAACACCTCCTCTCCCGCTATTGATTGTGTACAGTCGGGTATTTTAACCTTTTCTTACCCACTTTTTACCAAATATGGTCGGACATTCACACCGTCTTACAGCGGAACACCTCTGCTCCCGCTTTTGATGGTGTATAGTCAGGCATTTGAACCTTTTCTTACCCGCTTTTTACAAACTATGGTCGGACATTCAAACCTTCTTGTAGCCGAAAACCTCCGCTCCTTCTTTTGATTATACATTGTTGGGCATTCGCACCTTATTTACAAACTATAGTCAGACATTCACACCTTGCAGCTGAGCCACCTCTGCTCCCGCTTTTGATAGTGTATGTTCGGGCATTCGAACCTATTCTTACCCCCTTTTTACAAACTATGCTCGGAGATTCACACCTACTCACAGCCGAACAACTCCGCTCCCGCATTTGATGATGTCTTGTCCGGCATTCTAGTCTCTTCTAACACATTTTTCAGCAATAATGGTTGGACATTCACACCTACTCACAGCCGAACACTTCCGCTCCCGCATTTGATGGTGTATAGCCGGGCATTCTCACCCTTTCTCATCAGCTTTTTGCAAATTATGATCTGACATTCACACCTACTTGCAGTCGAACAGCTCTGCTCCCGCTTTTGATTATGTTTGGTTGGATATTCGAACCTTTTCTTAACTGCTTTTTACAAACTTTGGTCGGACGTTCACACCTTCTTGCAGCCGAACACATCCACTTCCACTTTTGATGGTATATATTCGGGCATTCGAACCTTTTCTTACCCGCTTTTTACAAACCGTGGTCGGACTTTCACACCTTCTTGTAGCCAAACAACTCCACTCCCCCTATTGATTGTGTACAGTCGGGTATTTTAACCTTTTCTTACCCGTTTTTTACCAACTATGGTCGGACATTTACACCTTCTTACAGCGGAACACCTCCGCTCCCTCTTTTGATGGTCTATGTTCGGGCATTCGAACCTTTTCTTACCCGCTTTTTACAAACTATGGTCGGACATTCAAACTTTCTTGTAGCCAAACACATCCACTCCTGCTTTTGATGATGTATGGTTGGGCATTTTCACCTTTTCTTACCCATTTTTCAGTAATTATGGGTGGACATTCACACCTTCTTGCAGCTGAACAACTCCTCTCGCGCTTATGATCATGTGCGGTTTGATATTCGAAAATTTTCTTTCATGTTTTAAAGCAATTATTGATGGACATTCAAATCTTCTTGTAGCCGAACACATCCACTCCTGCTTTTGATGATGTATGGTAACCTTTTCTTACCCGCTTTTTACAAACTATGGTCGGATATTCAAACCTTCTTGTAGCCAAAACCCTCCGCTCCCTCTTTTGATCATACATTGTCGGGCATTCGCACCTTATCTTACCCGCTTTTTACAAACTATAGTCAGACATTCACACCTTGCAGCTGAACCACCTCCGCTCCCTGTTTTGATCATGTATGGTCTGGCAATACTACCTTTTCTTACCCGTTTGTGAGTAATTAATCCCAAAATATTGAGCATAAAATAAGTCTTTGTGCTGATGATGTATTACTTTTCCTTCAGAACTCACAGACGTCTCTCAGTCACACGATCACACTCATAAATAAATTCTCAGCACTTTCTGACTACTCTATCAACTGGTCTAAGACCACAGTTCTGCCCATTAACTGTAGGGTCCATAATATACCTGCGATCACTTTACAGTCAGGAAATATTAGATATTTAGGCATAAACATTTCCTCCAGGCTCTCAGAGCTAACAAAGCTAAATTATGTGCAATTATTAAAGACAGTAGAGGACGATCTCTCGTTGGAAGTCCTTACCTATATCACTTATGGGGAGAGTTACATCCATTAAAATGATGATACTACCAAAAGTTAACTATTTGTTCTCAATGATCCCCATAAAACCATCTGCTACTTGGTTTAAGTCACTAGATTCATGCATCTCCAAATTTCTGTGGAAAAACAAACCACCACGTATTAGTTTAAAAACCCTACAGAAGACCAAGGACAGTGGTGGATTAGATTTACCTCATTTTCAGCACTATTCCTTAGACAATAGGTTACAATATATATCAAAATGGTTTAAACCTTGTTGTTGTCACAGTTCCCAGAGACGTTGTAATCGTTGAGGATTCTATATTCACCCCCTCATTAGAGGCACGTAATGCAGATTGATGACACTGAATCTTCTTCTCTGTTCATTGCTGGCATCATTCCCAGCATCGTAAGTGTTCGTGGCATTGTTAGCCTCTTCTTCTGGATCTTGATATCGAGAATCCTTTTGTATTTCTGGTTTGTCAGTCCTCTGTCTTCGTTCACCGGAGTCTTTGTCTTTTTGTCCTTGAGTTTGGTGATTTTTTCTTCTTTTGATGCCTTGACACAATGTGACAGGTGATACCACGTGGGAGATCCTGTAACTCGGATTGCTGTCCCTGTGCTGCGAAATGGCTGTGCTGCTCAAATGGTCTCTCCTTCATCATGGTTACATGCTGCCATTCCGACATCTCGCCATTCCGACATGGGTGTCCAATTGTCGGAATGGCGACACTTAATTTTTTATCAAACGTCCCACCATTCCGACACTTTTTTCCTCCTATGGTCGGAATGGCGGTATGTTTTTTGTTTTTTTTAACATACCGCCATTCCGACAGTTCCTTTTAATAGCCTATTTTTTACCCAAAACATTTTGCACTAATGATATGCTGGCGCAAATACGCCCTAAAGTTTGGCGCACAAGCTTTGCACATGCAGAGGCCACAGCCTCGCAAACAAACTTTAATAATCTATTTTCAAAATCCCCTGAATTTCAAATATAAAAATACAGATATTAATGTAACTCTGGCGAGACTGAAACTGATTAAGCAGAAATACAGTGTCAGTGAGCTGTCACAGCAGCCAGCTGGAGCGGAGCTCTCCACAGAGCCCATGCGTCTTTTGCACGCTGTCATCATATGCAAAAGTAATAATTGCAATTACAGATATCACGGCTACTGCACAGGACACAGTTGCGAGCACTCTGCCTTGCCTTGCCAATAGGAGAAGATAGAAATGACAGCATAGAACGTATAAAGCACAACAAAATGCAGTAAAAAACGTTTATTCATGTTATTCACGTGATTTATGAGTACTCACTCCAATTTTGGGAAGCGCGGATGGGTTTTGCGCATTTGGCACAAACACACAGCCGCAACGGTTGTAGCTTTATACAGCTTGTTGATATCTTAAGGACCTAACTGGTCACACCTGGGACTAAATGTCATGTAGAGATTGTTTTTACATGACATTACAGCTGAACATATAGCTTTCATCCACAAACCAACGTGGGAGAGCCCGAAGACGCATGTGCCAGACGCACATAGGCATGCGTAAAACCAATTTTGACCACTTCATACTGTTTATTTGCTTTCTTTTAGTTAACTTTCGTTTCTTTTGGATTCTTGTGCGTGTTATGGAGCCGTTTTGGTCCATGTTTGTAAGCCTTTTTTTCCTGGATTAAATTTTCGGAAGTTGAAACAAGTGGCATTGGAGTGTGTGATTGAAAACCACCGCGGACTGCTTCTCCTCCTCCAGTTGCCGAGACTTTGTGTTTTTAATAACGCTTGTCTATAAACATGTTAAACATATAAATTGCATGAACAGAAAGAAGGGACTCACCTGTTGAGTAACACACATTTCCTTATACGGAAAGCCTTGTCGGAATGGTGGGACATTTGAACGTCAGAATAGCGGGATGTCGCAATGGTGGGATGTCGGAATGGTGGGACGTTTGCATGTCGGAATGGTGGTATGTCGGAATGGTGGGATGTCGGAATAGCGGGATGTCGGAATGGCGGGATTTCGGAATGGGTGTTGCCACCCCCTTCATCATATACACAGTTATTTATACATCACCTTCCACCATGAAGCGTTGTCCCTTTTTGTTTCTCTCTTTGTTCTTAAAATGCTGTTATGCATGTCTAAACCAATCCATTAAATTAGATCATTTTGGCAGTAAAGCGATCTACAATGTGCTTGGTCGCAAAGCTGCTCATCTGTGGTAAACAGCTCTTCAGAAAGGCATTCTTCAATTGATTTCACTAATTCTATGTAATAATTTTGTGATTTCCTACAAAACTACACTTCTTCTCCCATCTGTCTGAGTATTTAATATTGTCTGGGTCCCGTTAAAACATGTATTTTTCCCATCTAATTCCTTGTTTGCTTTAAAACAAGTATTCCCCATTTTCTATCCCTTCAGTAGCCAACCAGTTTGTATGGAGTACACTGGAGCAACTTGACTGATCAGTAAAACACTGCTTTTGTTGTCACCGCAAGGCTTCCCCCGTCGGTTGTTTCACTGAGACACTACTGAGTAACTATAACTCAACACAGTTTATACACATAACATTCATATACATACTAACAAACAAACAAACAATTATTTATCGCATTTTTCTCATCTCTGTTTGAACGTACACCCAGGTAAATATTCCTGTAGTCTTCTCATACCGACTATGGACCCATTCATTGTTTAACTTCACTGTTTTGCAAATCCTAATTGAATATTACACATTGACATTGAACTTTACTTCATAAGCAGGTCTTCATTGCATTCAGCAGCCTATATGTGAGCATCTATGTGTAAGCTGTTCTTCTTTGCATTTATCAGCAGCAAGCAATTCTTCATTGCACATGCATATGAAAATAGTAAAACAATTCCAATGCGTTAGCGAAACCTTCTATATCAGGAGTGTCCATCATGATGCTGGGAATAGAACCTCTTTCCCAGAATAGTTCAACCTTCATTACTCAACTGATCATAACTCCGCAATGAGCACATTTCAAAGTATCATTCCTCTACATATATTCAAAAATCTATGTGTAAATGTTTAATATTTCTTATATTTGTTGATGTCATTCTGTGTGCATGTGGCCTAAACCCAATCTCTGTGTGGCAATTTTAATTTAAACAAGTTGAACTCTGCCTCTGATCATTTAAAAAAGGTGTGTACCAATATCAACCTTTCTCAGGTAATTACAGATCCTACAAAACCAAAGAGATCCTTCAAGGTTGTCCCTGATTGGCTCAATCTTAACAAATCAAAGGTAGAAAATCCGCAGTATCTGAACTTGGTGTTAGTTATCACTGCTCAATAGCCTGTATCAGAATTGCAAAAATGAAAACATTAGGTCCACGCTTGGTATCCAGATCCTGAAACATCTCCATGAGCAGGCTTTTTTTTAACTGATCTGTTGAATAGTTATATGACACTGTTAAAATCCCAGATGAAGATCTAGCACTTGACCATTTTTGTAAATCTTCTAATTCCATAGTTGATAAACACGCCCCTTTTAAAAAGTATAGAACTTAGAACAGGTCTATCCCTGTCTTTCGGCAGAACTGTCTTCTTTACTTTTTTTTCCCCTTGTCCTGTTCAGCATTATGTCAGAAGAATTGTAGTCTGAATACCTTTGATGCCAAACAGATTTGTTTTGCCAAGGGAAGTTTTATAAATGTAAAGCTCCCCTTGATGCCCATTTATTTATTTCTGTTTACAATATATGACATGAACTGAACTGAACTGAACCGGACCGGGGGACAAGGAAAGAAGAAGAGGAAAGAAGAGGAAACAGAACAAAAATAGAAACAAAAACCAGACAACCAGCTGCTACACCTGTAAAAAACAAAACAGACAACAATCCATGGCCTATGAGGGGAATCCAGCCTTAGCGCCACCAGGAGCACCTGAAAGCAGACAAGCAGAGAAAAAACAAACACACAAACAAACAAAAACAAGCACAAGAAGCGGCAATCGCATACAACACAGCTGTGGATATAGATGACCTGAGACGACATGATAATACATCAACTGCTTAGTGACCATGCTACTGGACTAATGAATGTGTGTGTGTGTGTGTGAGAACATGCAACACCCATGGCACAGGACCTACATGATAACCGTGCTTAGTTATGAGTGTATAAGCGTACAGGGCCACAATCCACAGCCCCCCCCCCCCAAGCAATCAGAAGCAGGCAGAGAGGGCCACAAGACCCAGGCCACCAGCAGCCCCCACAGAGCACAGAACCCAGGCAGCCCACCGCAGGGGCAACCACGCATCCACCCAGAAGACTGCAGAGGAAGCCCCCGGAAAGAGCCCCCATAAGCATAGGGCAGAGGCACTCCGGGAACCAGGGGCAACAGCCCACCGACCCCGCCAGGCCCCAGCCGCCCAGACATGGGCCGTGCACTGGACCTGGGCCCCAGGAGCCCGAGCGCCCCCAAACCCCCCGGCAGAGGCCCCACCCAATACCCAGGAGGGCCAAGCGCCCCAGACAGCCACAAAGTGGGTCAGCGCCTGCCCCAGCGCCCCTGGCCAAGTGCCCTGGGAGTCAAGACGTGCCCACAGGTGGGTGAAGTCGCGAGCAGTGGGGAGAGGCAACGCTGATGCCCCATCGGGAGAAACACAGGCAGGCCAGGCGACAGCAAGTCCCAGATCCAGGCCCAATCATTACCACACACACTTTCACGTCCCATACATCCACACATCCACACATCCTACCTCCCTCGACTCTGCTGGGGTGTAGTGCAGCGGGCACACCAGGAGGCCAGCAACCCCCCAGCCACCACAGACCCCGAACCAGCAGAACAATTAATTAATCCTCCTGGCCCCTCCTGCCCCGAGCAGACACCAGGAAGCAGGGGTGTGCGAAGAAGACCCCTCCCCTCACCCTTCTGGCTCTTCAATATTTTCTAATAGTGAGCAATTAAAATTGAGGGGCAGCCAAACTTGTAGAACTGGGAGTGCGGCACTCTGGGCAGCCTACATACCCAAAGAGCCCCGCCCACCAGATGCCACTCAGTGTAACCACCCCCCAAGACCTAATGTGTGTGTGTGAGTGTGTTTGATAAGTAGTAATGTCTAAGGTGTAATTAAAACAGGGGCAGGGAACTGCAGAGTGCAACCAAAGGGGACCACCTACGTGGCCCCATCCACTACACCCCACCGAACACACACGCCCCCAAAACCCTTCATGTGTGAGTGTGTGCTGTGTACAGGAGCCAGAAGGGAGAGGGGTATGGGGATATATACCGGGGGAGCTACTCTCCCCCAGAGAGGGCAGCCAGGGACTGGCTGCAATAGGCATCCCCGCTACCTGGGAGCCAACAATGGGCAGGAGGGCCTGATGTCCACCAGGCTCGGGGCCTGCAGCGACCATATTCCGGGAGCTACTGTACCCCCAGAAGGTACCCATCCCGCCCCACCCCACTCAACCCAACCCCACCCAGGAGGACCTCTACAAAAAACAAACAAACAACATCAAAAAACAAACAAACAAACCACCCGGTCACACCAGTCGCAGCAGCCCGGGCCTGAGACCCACCATCACCCAGCAACCCACCACCACCACTATGTGATAAAACTAATCAGAGGGGACCAGAGAGAATGAAATTCAGCCAATTGATGTTTTGAGGAGGCAGACATTGTTTCCATGCTAATATAATCTAAAAGAACATTTCTAAACTGGTTAATACACAGATTGTTCTTCGCTTTCCAGTTCATGAGAATAGTTTTCTTTGCGATACATAACACTGTGACAACCATGTGTGCTGAGTTAATTTCCATGTTGATGTTGTCTAAGTCACCCAGTATGCACAGTGTGGGGCATGCAGGGATGCTACACTTTAGCCATGTTGATAGGTCCTCACAGACTTCAAGCCAGAACTTCTGGACAGGCGCAGAAAAACCACAAAGCGTGTACATAATCATCAGGTGTGTTATCTGTGCAATGTGAGCAGATGTTTGAGTGTGTTAGACCCATCCTGAACATCCTTTGTCCTGTATAGTGTGTTCTATGAAGGATTTTGTATTGTATGAGCTGTAAATTAGGATTTCGAGTCTTTATGAAGGTGTTCAAACATATTTGTGGTTAGAAGCTATGACCAGAACTGATGGATAAATCTGCCTCCCATTTTGAGGATGGAAGAGACATTGTGTCATCTATCTTAGACAATAATTTATATATTTTTGATAGTAGTTTTGGGGTACAGATGCTTAGAAATTCTGCTACCCTAGTCGGGGGTTGTAAGTCTGGTTGGTGGAGGATATATCCATCCATCCATCCATCATCTGCCGCTTATCCGGGGGTCGAGTCACGGGGGCAGCAGCTTGAGCAGAGAAACCCAGACGTCTCTGTCCCCGGCCACTTCCTCCAGCTCTTCCGGGGGGACCCCGAGGCGTTCCCAGGCCAGCCGAGAGACATAGTCTCTCCAACGTGTCCTGGGTCTCCCCCGGGGTCTCCTCCCAGTGGGACGTGCCCGGAACACCTCCCCAGGGAGGCGCCCAGGGGGCATCCTAACCAGATGCCCGAGCCACCTCATCTGACTCCTCTCAATGCGGAGGAGCAGCGGTTCTACTCCGAGCCCCTCCCGGATGACTGAGCTTCTCACCCTATCTCTAAGGGAGAGCCCAGACACCCTGCGGAGGAAACCCATTTCGGCCGCTTGTATTCGCGATCTTGTTCTTTCGGTCACTACCCACAACTCGTGACCATAGGTGAGGATGGGAACGTAGATTGACCAGTAAGTAGAGAGCTTCGCCTTCTGGCTCAACTCCCTCTTCACAACGACGGGTCGGTGCAGAGCCTGCAACACTGCAGGCGCCGCACCGATCCGCCCGTCAATCTCCCGCTCCATTCGTCCGTCACTCGTGAACAAGACCCCGAGATACTTGAACTCCTCCTCTTGGGGAAGGATCTCATTCCCGACCCGGAGAGAGCATTCCACCCTTTTCCGGCTGAGAACCATAGTCTCGGATTTGGAGGTGCTGATTCTCATCCCAGCCGCTTCACACTCGGCTGCGAATCACTCCAGTGAGAGCTGAAGGTCACGGCCTGACGACGCTAACAGAACCACATCATCTGCAAAAAGCAGAGACCCGATTCTGAGGTCGCCAAATTGGACACCTTCAACGCCCTGGCTCCGCCTAGAAATTCTGTCCATAAAAGTTAGGAACAGAATCGGTGACAAAGGGCAGCCCTGACGGAGTCCAACTCTCACCGGAAACGTATCCGACTTACTGCCGGCAATGCGGACCAAACTCTGGCACCGGTCATACAGAGACCGAACGGCCCCTATCAAGGGGTCCGGCACTCCATATTCCCGGAGCACCCCCCACAGGACTCCACGAGGGACACAGTCGAACGCTTTCTCCAAGTCCAGAAAAAACATGTAGACTGGTTGGGCGAACTCCCATGCACCCTCCAGGATCCTGCCGAGGGTATAGAGCTGGTCCACTGTTCCACGGCCAGGACGAAAGCCACACTGCATCTCCTGAATCCGAGGCTCGATTATCCGACGGATCCTCCTCTCCAATACCCCCGAATAGACCTTACCAGGGAGGCTGAGGAGTGTGATACCCCTATAGTTGGAACACACCCTCCGGTCCCCCTTTTTAAAGAGGGGGACCACCACCCCAATCTGCCAGTCCAGAGGCACTGTCCCCGATGTCAACGCGATACTGCAGAGGCGTGTCAGCCAAGACAGCCCTACAACATCCAGAACCTTGAGAAACTCAGGACGGACCTCATCCACCCCCGGGGCCTTGCCACCGAGGAGCTTTTTAACCACCTCGGCAACCTCAGCCCCAGAAATGGGAGGCCCCGTCTCCGAGCTCTCCGACTCTGCCTCTTCCGAGCACGTGTTGGTAGGATTGAGGAGTTCCTCGAAGTACTCCCCCCACCGACTCACAACATCCCTAGTTGAGGTCAGCAAAGCCCCGTCCCCACTGTAAACAGTGTTGACTGTGAGCCGCTTCCCCCCCCCTGAGACGCTGGATGGTGGACCAGAATCTTTTCGAGGCCGTCCGGAAATCGTTCTCCATGGTCTCACCGAACTCCTCCCAGGCCCGAGTTTTTGCCTCACAACCGCCGAAGCCGTGGCCCGTCTGGCCCGTCGGTACCTATCAGCTTCTTCCAGGGTCCCACTGGCCAAAAAGGCCCGATAGGACTCCTTCTTCAGCTTGACGGCTTCCCTCACCACTGGTGTCCACCAGCAGGTTCGAGGGTTGCCGCCACGACAGGCACCGACCACCTTACAGCCACAACTCCGACCAGCTGCCTCGGCAATGGAGTCACGGAACATGGCCCATTCGGACTCAATGTCCCCCAGCTCAAATATGGTTGAAGCTCTGCTGGAGGTGGGAGTTAAAGCTCCTTCTGACGGGGGATTCTGACAAACGCTCCCAGCAGACCCTCACAATACGTATGGGCCTGCCAGGTCTGATCGGCATCCTCCCCCACCAGCGGAGCCAACTCACCACCAGGTGGTGATCAGTTGACAGCTCCGCCCCTCTCTTCACCCGAGTGTCCAGGACATACGGCCGCAAGTCCGATGATACAACCACAAAGTCGATCATCGAACTGCGGCCAAGGGTGTCCTGGTGCCAAGTGCACATATGGACACCCTTATGCCTGAACATGGTGTTCGTTATGGACAGTCTATGACTGGCACAGAAGTCCAACAACATAACACCACTCTGATTCAGATCGGGGGGGCCGTTCCTCCCAATCACACCCCTCCAGGTCTCACTGTCATTGCCCACGTGAGCATTGAAGTCCCCCAGCAGAATGAGGGAGTCTCCGGTAGGAGCATTCTCCAGTGCCTCCCCCAGAGACTCCTAAAAGGGTAGGTACTCTGAACTGCTGTTTGGCGCATAGGCACAAACAACAGTCAGGACTCGTCCCCCCACCCAAAGGCGGAGGGAGGCTACCCTCTCGTTCACTGGGGTAAACCCCAATGTACTGGCACACAGCCGGGGGGCAATAAGTATGCCCACACCTGCTCTGCGCCTCTCACCACGGGCAACTCCAGAGTGGAAGAGAGTCCAACCCCTCTCAAGAGTACTGGTTCCAGATCCCAAGCCGTGTGTCGAGGTGAGTCCGACTATATCTAACGGTCTGATGAAGTTTCAACAATAAACAACAAACTTTGTATTATGAGAAAGAACCAGACTCATTCTTCAGGAATCCGAAAATAAGCTCTATTTTACGAGTTATGCACGAATTCGGATTCTCCTATAAAACGAATTCCTTAACTCAAACCATGTTAAGACTGCTTTGTCCTTCATATTTATTCATGTCTAATCAAGTTTCGATGATAAACAACGTTGTACTTTGTAGAATGAGAAAGAACTTCTTCAGCAATAAGCATCTCTCGACAAATGACGAAATAAAGATTTTGCTATAAAATTAATTGCTATCAGCCTGACTTAAAACTGTTTGTCTTCCTTATTTATCCACTTCAAATCAAGTTTCAACAATTAAAAAAATTTTGTAGTTTGAGAAAGAACAACTTAATGTTGAGCAATCAGTATAAAAAGAGGGTAAACAAAGGTGCGAATGTCAAACCATACATGATCAAAACAGGGAGCGGAGGTGTTTGGCTGAGACAAGGTGTGAATGTCCACCCATAATTAATGAAAAGCGGGCAACAAGTAGGTTCGAATGCCCAACCATACATCATCAAAAGCAGGAGTGGATATGTTCGGCTACAAGAAGGTTTGAACGTCTGACCATAGTTTGTAAAAAGCGGGTAAGAAAAGGTTCGAATGCCCGAACATACACCATCAAAGGAGGGAGCGGAGGTGTTCCGCTGTAAGAAGGTGTGAATGTCCGACCATAGTTGGTAAAAAACGGGTAAGAAAAGGTTAAAATACCCGACTGTACACAATCAGTAGCGGGTGCGGAGTTGTTCGGCTACTAAAAGGTGTGAAAGTCCGACCATGGTTTGTAAAAAGCGGGTAAGAAAAGGTGCGAATGCCCGAAAATGTATGATCAAAAGAGGGAGCGGAGGTGTTTGGCTGCAAGAAGGTGTGAATGTACACCCATAATTACTGAAAAATGGGTAAGAAAAGGTGCGAATGCCCAACTATACATAATCAAAAGCAGGAGTGGATGTGTTCGGCTCCAAGAAGGGTTGAATGTCTGACCATAGTTTGTAAAAAGCAGGTAAGAAAAGGTTTGACTGCCCGAACATACACTATCAAAAGAGGGAGCGGAGGTGTTCCGCTGTAAGAAGGTGTGAATGTCCGACCATAGTTGGTAAAAAGCGGGTAAGAAAAGGTTAAAATACCCAACTGTACACAATCAATAGCGGGAGCGGAGTTGTTCGGCTACTAAAAGATGTGAAAGTCCGACTATGGTTTGTAAAAAGCGGGTAAGAAAAGGTGCTAATGCCCGACAATGTATGATCAAAAGAGGGAGCGGAGGTGTTCGGCTGCAAGAAGGTCTGAATGTCCAACCATAATTTGTAAAAACCGGGAAGGAAAGGCTCGAAAGCCCGACTATACACCATCAAAAGCGGGAGCAGAGTGGTTCAGCTGCAAGAAGGTCTGAATGTCCATCAATAATTGCTTTAAAACATGAAAGAAAATTTTCGAATATCATCCGCACATGATCATAAGAAGGAGAGGAGGTGTTCAGCTGCAAGAAGGTGTGAATGTCCACCCTTAATTCCTGAAAAATGGGTAAAAAAAGGTGCGAATGCCCAACCATACATTATCAAAAGCAGGTGTGAATGTCAGATCATAATTTGCAAAAAGCTGATGAGAAAGGGTGAGAATGCCCGACTATACACCATCAAATGCGGGAGCGGAGGTGTTCGGCTCTGAGTAGGTGTGAATGTCCGACCATAATTGCTGAAAAATGTGTTAGAAAAGGAAAGAATGCCGGACCATACATCATCAAAAGCGAGAGAGGTGGTGTTCGGCTGCAAAAAGGTGTAAATGTTCGACTAAAGTTTGTAAAACGCGGGTAAGACATGGTGCGAATGCCTGACAAGGTATGATCAAAAGCAGGAGTGGAGGTGTTCAGCTGCAAGAAGGTCTAAATGTCCATCAATAATTGCTAGAAAACATGAAAGAAAATTTTCGAAAATCAAACCGCACATGATCATAAGTGGGAAAGGAGGTGTTCAGCTGCAAGAAGGTGTGAATGTCCACCCATTATTCCTGACAAATGGGTAAAAAAAAGGTGCGAATGCCCAACCATACTTCATCAAAAGCAGGAGTGGATGTGTTCGGCTACAAGAAGGTGTGAACGTCCAACCAAAGTTTGTAAAAAGCAGTTAAGAAAAGGTTTGAATATCCAACCAAACATAATCAAAAGCGGGAGCATAGCTTTTCGACTGCAAGTAGGTGTGAATGTCAGATCATAATTTGCAAAAAGCTGATGAGAAAGGGTGAGAATGTCCGACTGCACACCATCAAATGCGGGAGCGGAGTTGTTCGGCTGTGAGTAGGTGTGAATCTCCGACCGTAATTTCTGAAAAATGTGTTAGAAAAGGTAAGAATGCCGGTCCATACATCATCAAAAGCGAGAGAGGTGGTGTTCGGCTGCAAGTAGGTGTGAATGTCCAGCCATAATTACTCACAAACGGGTAAGAAAAGGTAGTATTGCCAGACTATACATGATCAAAACAGGGAGCGGAGGTGGTTCAGCTGCAAGAAGGTGTGAATGTCTCACTAAAGTTCAAATATATTAACAAAAGCGGGAGGAGAGGTCTTCGGATGAGAGTGGTTGAGAATTTCCAACCATAATCTATAAAATTCGGTGAAAAAAGGTGTGATAGAACACTAAAAGGTGGAGCGGAAGTTTTCGGCTGCAAGAAGGTGTGAATGTCCGACTAAATTTGGTGAAAAGCAGGTGAAGCAAGGTCTGAATGCCCAACCTTACATTATCAAAAGCGAGATCAGAGGTGTTTGGCTGCAAGAAGGCCATAGTTTGCCAAAAGCGGGTAAGCTGCGAATGACCAACTAAATATCAACAAAAGTGGGGGCGGAGGTCTTCGGATGCAACTGGGTGTGAACATCCCACCATACAAGTATGGTGGAAAGGAAGCTGTGAACAGCCGACCATAGTTTGCAAAAAGCGGGTGAGACAAGGTGCGAATGTCCAACCATACATGATCAAAACAGGGAGTGGAGGTGTTTGGCTGTGACAAGGTGTGAATGTCCACCCAAAATTAATGAAAAGCGGGCAAAAAGTAGGTTTGAATGCCCAAGCATACATCATCAAACGAAGGAGTGGATGTGTTCGGCTACAAGAATGTTTCAATGTCCGAGCATAGTTTGTAAAAAGCGGGTAAGAAAAGGTTCGAATGCCCAAACATACACCATCAAAAGAGGGAGCGGAGGTGTTCCGCTGTAAGAAGGTGTGAATGTCCGACCATAGTTGGTAAAAAGTGGGTAAGAAAAGGTTAAAATACCCGACTGTACACAATCAATAGGGGGAGCCAAGTTGTTCGGCTACAAGAAGATGTGAAAGTCCAACCATGGTTTGTAAAAAGCTGGTAAGAAAAGGTGCGAATGCCCGAATATATACCATCAAAAGCGGAAGCGGAGGTGTTCGGCTGCAAGAAGGTGTGAACGTCCGACCAAAGTTTGCAAAAAGCAGTTAAGAAAAGGTTCGAATATCCAACCAAACATAATCAAAAGCGGGAGCAGAGCTGTTCGACTGCAAGTAGGTGTGAATGTCCAGCCATAATTACTCACAAAGGGGTAAGAAAAGGTAGTATTGCCAGACCATACATGATCAAAACAGGGAGCTGAGGTGGTTCAGCTGCAAGGTGTGAATGTCTGACTATAGTTTGTAAAAAGCGGGTAAGATAAGGTGCGAATGCCCGACAATGTATAATCAAAAGAGGGAGCAGAGGTTTTCGGCTACACGAAGGTTTGAATGTCCGACCATAGTTGGTAAAAAGCGGGTAAGAAAAGGTTAAAATACCCGACTGTACACAATCAATAGCGGGAGCGGAGTTGTTCGGCTACAAGAAGGTGTGAAAGTCCAACCATCGTTTGTAAAAAGCTGGTAAGAAAAGGTTCGAATGCCCGAATATATACCATCAAAAGCGGAAGCGGAGGTGTTCGGCTGCAAGAAGGTGTGAACGTCCGACCAAAGTTGGCAAAAAGCAGTAAAGAAAAGGTTCGAATATCCAAACATAATTAAAAGCGAGAGAGATTGTGTTCAGCTGCAAGTAGGTGTGAATATCCAGCCATAATTACTCACAAACGGGTAAGAAAATGTAGTATTGCTTGACCATACATGATCAAAACAGGGAGCGGAGGTGGTTTAGCTGCAAAAAGGGGTGAATGTCCAACTAAAGTTCAAATATATTAACAAAAGCGGGAGGAGAGGTCTTCGGATTAGAGTGGTTGAAATTTCCAACCATAATCTATAAAATGCGGTGAAAAAAAAAGGTGTGAAGGAATGAATTTTATAGCAAAATCCGAAATCATGCATAACTCCGCATAAGGAACGTATTGCTCAACCAAAGGGATGCTTCTTTCTCATTCAGGGTAATATGAGGAACTTTATGCTTGATACATTTTAGACATGGATAACTATGAAGGACAAAGCAATTTTAACTTGGTTTGAGCAAAGCAATTCATTTTATAGGAAAATCCGAAATCGTGCAGGACTCATGAAAGTAAGCTTATTCTCGGATTCCTGATCCTCCAGTGTTGCTCTTTCCTATACTGCAAAATACAGCCTTGTTCTTTGTTGAAATTGATATAGACATTGATAAATATGAAGGACAAAGCAGTTTCCACTTTGTTTGAGTGAAGGAATTAATTTTATTGCAAAATCCCAAATCAAGCAGAACGTATGAAAATAAGCGTGTTTTCGGATTCCTGATCCTTCAGTGTTGCTATTTCTTCTACTGCAAAATACAATGTTGTTCTTTGTTGAAGTCAATCTAGACATTGATAAATATGAAGGACAAAGCAGTTTTAACATAGTTTGAGTAAAGGAATTCATTTTATACATAAAATCCCAAATCATAAAGAACGTATGAAAATAAGCTTATTCTCGGATTCCTGTTCCTTCAAGTGTTGCTCTTTCTACTACTGCAAAATACAATGTTGTTCTTTGTTGAAGTAAATCTAGACATTGATAAATATGAAGGACAAAGCAGTTTTCACTTGGTTTGAGTGAAGGAATTCATTTTATACATAAAATCCCAAATAATGCAGAACGTATGAAAAGAAGCTTATTCTCGGATTCCTGATCCTTCAGTGTTGCTTTTTCTTCTACTGCAAAATACAATGTTGTTCTTTGTTGAAGTCGATCTAGACATTGATAAATATGAAGGACAAAGCAGTTTTAACTTGGTTTGAGTGAAGGAATTCATTTTATACATAAAATCCCAAATCATGCAGAACGTATGAAAATAAGCTTATTCTCGGATTACTGATCCTTCAGTGTTGCTCTTTCTTCTACTGCAAAATCCAGTGTTGTTCTTTGTTGAAGTCAATCTAGACATTGATAAATATGAAGGACAAAGCAGTTTCTAACATAGTTTGAGTGAAGGCATTCATTTATAGTAAAATCAATAATCGTGCAGAACTCATGAAAATAAGCTTATTCTCGGATTCCTAAAACTTTTGATTTGCTCTTTCTTTACTGCAAAGTACAATGTTGTTCTTTGTTGAAGTCGATCTAGACATTGATAAATATGAAGGACAAAGCAGTTTTCACTTGGTTTGAGTGAAGGATTTGCAGCTGAAAACCTCCCGCTTCCGCTTTTGATTGTGTATAGTCGGAATTTCGAGCCTTTTCTTACCCGGTTTTTAGAAATTATGGTTGGACATTCAGACCTTGCAGCCGAAGACCTCCACTCCCTCTTTTGATCATATATTGTCGGGCATTCGCACCTTGTCTTACCCGCTTTTTACAAACTATAGTCAGACATTCACACCTTGCAGCTGAACCACCTCAGTTCCCTGTTTTGATCATGTATGGTCTGGCAATACTACCTTTTCTTACCCGTTTGTGAGTAATTATGGCTGGACATTCACACCTACTTGCAGTCGAACACCTCCGCTTCCGCTTTTGATGGTATATATTCGGGCATTCGAACATTTTCTTACCAGCTTTTTACAAACCATGGTTGGACTTTCACACCTTCTTGTAGCCGAACAACTCCGCTCCCCCTATTGATTGTGTACAGTCGGGTATTTTAACCTTTTCTTACCCGTTTTTTACCAACTATGGTCGGACATTCACACCTTCTTACAGCGGAACACCTCCGCTCCCTCTTTTGATGGTGTATGTTTGGGCATTCGAACCTTTTCTTACCCGCTTTTTACAAACTATGCTCGGACATTCAAACCTTCTTGTAGCCGAACACATCCACTCCTGCTTTTGATGATGTATGGTTGGGCATTCAAACCTACTTGTTGCCCGCTTTTCATTAATTTTGGGTGGATATTCACACCTTGTCACAGCCAAACACCTCCGCTCCCTGTTTTGATCATGTATGGTTGGACATTCGCACCTTTTCTCACCCGCTTTTTGCCAACTATGGTCGGCTGTTCACAGCTTCCTCTCCACCATACTTGTATGGTGGGATATTCACACCCACTTGCATCCGAAGACCTTTTGTTGATATTTAGTCGGTCATTCGCAGCTTACCCGCTTTTGGCAAACTATGGCCTTCATGCAGCCAAACACCTCTGATCTCACTTTTGATGATGTAAGGTTGGGCATTCAGACCTTGCTTCACCTGCTTTTCACCAAATATAGTCGGACATTCACACCTTCTTGCAGCCGAACACTTCCGCTCCACCTTTTAGTGTTCTATCACACCTTTTTTTTCACCGCATTTTATAGATTATGGTTGGAAATTCTCAACCACTCTCATCCGAAGACCTCTCCTCCCGCTTTTGTTAATATATTTGAACTTTAGTCGGACATTCACACCTTCTTGCAGCTGAACCACCTCCGCTCCCTGTTTTGATCATGTATGGTCTGGCAATACTACCTTTTCTTACCCGTTTGTTAGTAATTATGGCTGGACATTCACACCTACTTGCAGCCGAACACCACCTCTCCCGCTTTTGATGATGTATGGACCGGCATTCTTACCTTTTCTAACACATTTTTCAGCAATTATGGTCGGAGATTCACACTTACTCACAGCCGAACAACTCCGCTCCCGCATTTGATGGTGTATAGTCGGGCATTCTCACCCTTTCTCATCAGCTTTTTGCAAATTATGATCTGACATTCACACCTGCTTTTGATAATGTATGGTTTGGCATTCGCACCTTTTCTTACCCATTTTTCAGTAATTATGGGTGGACATTCACACCTTCTTGCAGCTGAACACCTCCTCTCCCGCTATTGATTGTGTACAGTCGGGTATTTTAACCTTTTCTTACCCGCTTTTTACCAAATATGGTCGGACATTCACACCGTCTTACAGCGGAACACCTCTGCTCCCGCTTTTGATGGTGTATAGTCAGGCATTTGAACCTTTTCTTACCCGCTTTTTACAAACTATGGTCGGACATTCAAACCTTCTTGTAGCCGAAAACCTCCGCTCCTTCTTTTGATTATACATTGTTGGGCATTCGCACCTTATTTACAAACTATAGTCAGACATTCACACCTTGCAGCTGAGCCACCTCAGCTCCCTGTTTTGATAGTGTATGTTCGGGCATTCGAACCTATTCTTACCCCCTTTTTACAAACTATGCTCGGAGATTCACACCTACTCACAGCCGAACAACTCCGCTCCCGCATTTGATGATGTCTTGTCCGGCATTCTAGTCTCTTCTAACACATTTTTCAGCAATAATGGTTGGACATTCACACCTACTCACAGCCGAACACTTCCGCTCCCGCATTTGATGGTGTATAGCCGGGCATTCTCACCCTTTCTCATCAGCTTTTTGCAAATTATGATCTGACATTCACACCTACTTGCAGTCGAACAGCTCTGCTCCCGCTTTTGATTATGTTTGGTTGGATATTCGAACCTTTTCTTAACTGCTTTTTACAAACTTTGGTCGGACGTTCACACCTTCTTGCAGCCGAACACATCCACTTCCACTTTTGATGGTATATATTCGGGCATTCGAACCTTTTCTTACCCGCTTTTTACAAACCGTGGTCGGACTTTCACACCTTCTTGTAGCCAAACAACTCCGCTCCCCCTATTGATTGTGTACAGTCGGGTATTTTAACCTTTTCTTACCCGTTTTTTACCAACTATGGTCGGACATTTACACCTTCTTACAGCGGAACACCTCCGCTCCCTCTTTTGATGGTCTATGTTCGGGCATTCGAACCTTTTCTTACCCGCTTTTTACAAACTATGGTCGGACATTCAAACTTTCTTGTAGCCAAACACATCCACTCCTGCTTTTGATGATGTATGGTTGGGCATTTTCACCTTTTCTTACCCATTTTTCAGTAATTATGGGTGGACATTCACACCTTCTTGCAGCTGAACAACTCCTCTCGCGCTTATGATCATGTGCGGTTTGATATTCGAAAATTTTCTTTCATGTTTTAAAGCAATTATTGATGGACATTCAAATCTTCTTGTAGCCGAACACATCCACTCCTGCTTTTGATGATGTATGGTAACCTTTTCTTACCCGCTTTTTACAAACTATGGTCGGATATTCAAACCTTCTTGTAGCCAAAACCCTCCGCTCCCTCTTTTGATCATACATTGTCGGGCATTCGCACCTTATCTTACCCGCTTTTTACAAACTATAGTCAGACATTCACACCTTGCAGCTGAACCACCTCCGCTCCCTGTTTTGATCATGTATGGTCTGGCAATACTACCTTTTCTTACCCGTTTGTGAGTAATTAATCCCAAAATATTGAGCATAAAATAAGTCTTTGTGCTGATGATGTATTACTTTTCCTTCAGAACTCACAGACGTCTCTCAGTCACACGATCACACTCATAAATAAATTCTCAGCACTTTCTGACTACTCTATCAACTGGTCTAAGACCACAGTTCT
Source organism: Leuresthes tenuis (assembly GCF_036924035.1). Taxonomy (NCBI): domain Eukaryota; kingdom Metazoa; phylum Chordata; class Actinopteri; order Atheriniformes; family Atherinopsidae; genus Leuresthes; species Leuresthes tenuis. The sequence goes on along the minus strand of NW_027325368.1, from coordinate 29,540,693 downwards.
GCCCATTAACTGTAGGGTCCATAATATACCTGCGATCACTTTACAGTCAGGAAATATTAGATATTTAGGCATAAACATTTCCTCCAGGCTCTCAGAGCTAACAAAGCTAAATTATGTGCAATTATTAAAGACAGTAGAGGACGATCTCTCGTTGGAAGTCCTTACCTATATCACTTATGGGGAGAGTTACATCCATTAAAATGATGATACTACCAAAAGTTAACTATTTGTTCTCAATGATCCCCATAAAACCATCTGCTACTTGGTTTAAGTCACTAGATTCATGCATCTCCAAATTTCTGTGGAAAAACAAACCACCACGTATTAGTTTAAAAACCCTACAGAAGACCAAGGACAGTGGTGGATTAGATTTACCTCATTTTCAGCACTATTCCTTAGACAATAGGTTACAATATATATCAAAATGGTTTAAACCTTGTTGTTGTCACAGTTCCCAGAGACGTTGTAATCGTTGAGGATTCTATATTCACCCCCTCATTAGAGGCACGTAATGCAGATTGATGACACTGAATCTTCTTCTCTGTTCATTGCTGGCATCATTCCCAGCATCGTAAGTGTTCGTGGCATTGTTAGCCTCTTCTTCTGGATCTTGATATCGAGAATCCTTTTGTATTTCTGGTTTGTCAGTCCTCTGTCTTCGTTCACCGGAGTCTTTGTCTTTTTGTCCTTGAGTTTGGTGATTTTTTCTTCTTTTGATGCCTTGACACAATGTGACAGGTGATACCACGTGGGAGATCCTGTAACTTGGATTGCTGTCCCTGAGCTGCGAAATGGCTGTGCTGCTCAAATGGTCTCTCCTTCATCATGGTTACATGCTGCCATTCCGACATCTCGCCATTCCGACATGGGTGTCCAATTGTCGGAATGGCGACACTTAATTTTTTATCAAACGTCCCACCATTCCGACACTTTTTTCCTCCTATGGTCGGAATGGCGGTATGTTTTTTGTTTTTTTTAACATACCGCCATTCCGACAGTTCCTTTTAATAGCCTATTTTTTACCCAAAACATTTTGCACTAATGATATGCTGGCGCAAATACGCCCTAAAGTTTGGCGCACAAGCTTTGCACATGCAGAGGCCACAGCCTCGCAAACAAACTTTAATAATCTATTTTCAAAATCCCCTGAATTTCAAATATAAAAATACAGATATTAATGTAACTCTGGCGAGACTGAAACTGATTAAGCAGAAATACAGTGTCAGTGAGCTGTCACAGCAGCCAGCTGGAGCGGAGCTCTCCACAGAGCCCATGCGTCTTTTGCACGCTGTCATCATATGCAAAAGTAATAATTGCAATTACAGATATCACGGCTACTGCACAGGACACAGTTGCGAGCACTCTGCCTTGCCTTGCCAATAGGAGAAGATAGAAATGACAGCATAGAACGTATAAAACACAACAAAATGCAGTAAAAACGTTTATTCATGTTATTCACGTGATTTATGAGTACTCACTCCAATTTTGGGAAGCGCGGATGGGTTTTGCGCATTTGGCACAAACACACAGCCGCAACGGTTGTAGCTTTATACAGCCTGTTGATATCTTAAGGACCTAACTGGTCACACCTGGGACTAAATGTCATGTAGAGATTGTTTTTACATGACATTACAGCTGAACATATAGCTTTCATCCACAAACCAACGTGGGAGAGCCCGAAGACGCATGTGCCAGACGCACATAGGCATGCGTAAAACCAATTTTGACCACTTCATACTGTTTATTTGCTTTCTTTTAGTTAACTTTCGTTTCTTTTGGATTCTTGTGCGTGTTATGGAGCCGTTTTGGTCCATGTTTGTAAGCCTTTTTTTCCTGGATTAAATTTTCGGAAGTTGAAACAAGTGGCATTGGAGTGTGTGATTGAAAACCACCGCGGACTGCTTCTCCTCCTCCAGTTGCCGAGACTTTGTGTTTTTAATAACGCTTGTCTATAAACATGTTAAACATATAAATTGCATGAACAGAAAGAAGGGACTCACCTGTTGAGTAACACACATTTCCTTATACGGAAAGCCTTGTCGGAATGGTGGGACATTTGAACGTCAGAATAGCGGGATGTCGCAATGGTGGGATGTCGGAATGGTGGGACGTTTGCATGTCGGAATGGTGGTATGTCGGAATGGTGGGATGTCGGAATAGCGGGATGTCGGAATGGCGGGATTTCGGAATGGGTGTTGCCACCCCCTTCATCATATACACAGTTATTTATACATCACCTTCCACCATGAAGCGTTGTCCCTTTTTGTTTCTCTCTTTGTTCTTAAAATGCTGTTATGCATGTCTAAACCAATCCATTAAATTAGATCATTTTGGCAGTAAAGCGATCTACAATGTGCTTGGTCGCAAAGCTGCTCATCTGTGGTAAACAGCTCTTCAGAAAGGCATTCTTCAATTGATTTCACTAATTCTATGTAATAATTTTGTGATTTCCTACAAAACTACACCTCTTCTCCCATCTGTCTGAGTATTTAATATTGTCTGGGTCCCGTTAAAACATGTATTTTTCCCATCTAATTCCTTGTTTGCTTTAAAACAAGTATTCCCCATTTTCTATCCCTTCAGTAGCCAACCAGTTTGTATGGAGTACACTGGAGCAACTTGACTGATCAGTAAAACACTGCTTTTGTTGTCACCGCAAGGCTTCCCCCGTCGGTTGTTTCACTGAGACACTACTGAGTAACTATAACTCAACACAGTTTATACACATAACATTCATATACATACTAACAAACAAACAAACAATTATTTATCGCATTTTTCTCATCTCTGTTTGAACGTACACCCAGGTAAATATTCCTGTAGTCTTCTCATACCGACTATGGACCCATTCATTGTTTAACTTCACTGTTTTGCAAATCCTAATTGAATATTACACATTGACATTGAACTTTACTTCATAAGCAGGTCTTCATTGCATTCAGCAGCCTATATGTGAGCATCTATGTGTAAGCTGTTCTTCTTTGCATTTATCAGCAGCAAGCAATTCTTCATTGCACATGCATATGAAAATAGTAAAACAATTCCAATGCGTTAGCGAAACCTTCTATATCAGGAGTGTCCATCATGATGCTGGGAATAGAACCTCTTTCCCAGAATAGTTCAACCTTCATTACTCAGCTGATCATAACTCCGCAATGAGCACATTTCAAAGTATCATTCCTCTACATATATTCAAAAATCTATGTGTAAATGTTTAATATTTCTTATATTTGTTGATGTCATTCTGTGTGCATGTGGCCTAAACCCAATCTCTGTGTGGCAATTTTAATTTAAACAAGTTGAACTCTGCCTCTGATCATTTAAAAAAGGTGTGTACCAATATCAACCTTTCTCAGGTAATTACAGATCCTACAAAACCAAAGAGATCCTTCAAGGTTGTCCCTGATTGGCTCAATCTTAACAAATCAAAGGTAGAAAATCCGCAGTATCTGAACTTGGTGTTAGTTATCACTGCTCAATAGCCTGTATCAGAATTGCAAAAATGAAAACATTAGGTCCACGCTTGGTATCCAGATCCTGAAACATCTCCATGAGCAGGCTTTTTTTTAACTGATCTGTTGAATAGTTATATGACACTGTTAAAATCCCAGATGAAGATCTAGCACTTGACCATTTTTGTAAATCTTCTAATTCCATAGTTGATAAACACGCCCCTTTTAAAAAGTATAGAACTTAGAACAGGTCTATCCCTGTCTTTCGGCAGAACTGTCTTCTTTACTTTTTTTTCCCCTTGTCCTGTTCAGCATTATGTCAGAAGAATTGTAGTCTGAATACCTTTGATGCCAAACAGATTTGTTTTGCCAAGGGAAGTTTTATAAATGTAAAGCTCCCCTTGATGCCCATTTATTTATTTCTGTTTACAATATATGACATGAACTGAACTGAACCGGACCGGGGGACAAGGAAAGAAGAAGAGGAAAGAAGAGGAAACAGAACAAAAATAGAAACAAAAACCAGACAACCAGCTGCTACACCTGTAAAAAACAAAACAGACAACAATCCATGGCCTATGAGGGGAATCCAGCCTTAGCGCCACCAGGAGAACCTGAAAGCAGACAAGCAGAGAAAAAACAAACACACAAACAAACAAAAACAAGCACAAGAAGCGGCAATCGCATACAACACAGCTGTGGATATAGATGACCTGAGACGACATGATAATACATCAACTGCTTAGTGACCATGCTACTGGACTAATGAATGTGTGTGTGTGTGTGTGAGAACATGCAACACCCATGGCACAGGACCTACATGATAACCGTGCTTAGTTATGAGTGTATAAGCGTACAGGGCCACAGCCCCCCCCCCAAGCAATCAGAAGCAGGCAGAGAGGGCCACAAGACCCAGGCCACCAGCAGCCCCCACAGAGCACAGAACCCAGGCAGCCCACCGCAGGGGCAACCACGCATCCACCCAGAAGACTGCAGAGGAAGCCCCCGGAAAGAGCCCCCATAAGCATAGGGCAGAGGCACTCCGGGAACCAGGGGCAACAGCCCACCGACCCCGCCAGGCCCCAGCCGCCCAGACATGGGCCGTGCACTGGACCTGGGCCCCAGGAGCCCGAGCGCCCCCAAACCCCCCGGCAGAGGCCCCACCCAATACCCAGGAGGGCCAAGCGCCCCAGACAGCCACAAAGTGGGTCAGCGCCTGCCCCAGCGCCCCTGGCCAAGTGCCCTGGGAGTCAAGACGTGCCCACAGGTGGGTGAAGTCGCGAGCAGTGGGGAGAGGCAACGCTGATGCCCCATCGGGAGAAACACAGGCAGGCCAGGCGACAGCAAGTCCCAGATCCAGGCCCAATCATTACCACACACACTTTCACGTCCCATACATCCACACATCCACACATCCTACCTCCCTCGACTCTGCTGGGGTGTAGTGCAGCGGGCACACCAGGAGGCCAGCAACCCCCCAGCCACCACAGACCCCGAACCAGCAGAACAATTAATTAATCCTCCTGGCCCCTCCTGCCCCGAGCAGACACCAGGAAGCAGGGGTGTGCGAAGAAGACCCCTCCCCTCACCCTTCTGGCTCTTCAATATTTTCTAATAGTGAGCAATTAAAATTGAGGGGCAGCCAAACTTGTAGAACTGGGAGTGCGGCACTCTGGGTGCCTTAATACCCAAAGAGCCCCGCCCACCAGATGCCACTCAGTGTAACCACCCCCCAAGACCTAATGTGTGTGTGTGAGTGTGTTTGATAAGTAGTAATGTCTAAGGTGTAATTAAAACAGGGGCAGGGAACTGCAGAGTGCAACCAAAGGGGACCACCTACGTGGCCCCATCCACTACACCCCACCGAACACACACGCCCCCAAAACCCTTCATGTGTGAGTGTGTGCTGTGTACAGGAGCCAGAAGGGAGAGGGGTATGGGGATATATACCGGGGGAGCTACTCTCCCCCAGAGAGGGCAGCCAGGGACTGGCTGCAATAGGCATCCCCGCTACCTGGGAGCCAACAATGGGCAGGAGGGCCTGATGTCCACCATGCTCGGGGCCTGCAGCGACCATATTCCGGGAGCTACTGTACCCCCAGAAGGTACCCATCCCGCCCCACCCCACTCAACCCAACCCCACCCAGGAGGACCTCTACAAAAAACAAACAAACAACATCAAAAAAGAAACAAACAAACCACCCGGTCACACCAGTCGCAGCAGCCCGGGCCTGAGACCCACCATCACCCAGCAACCCACCACCACCACTATGTGATAAAACTAATCAGAGGGGACCAGAGAGAATGAAATTCAGCCAATTGATGTTTTGAGGAGGCAGACATTGTTTCCATGCTAATATAATCTAAAAGAACATTTCTAAACTGGTTAATACACAGATTGTTCTTCGCTTTCCAGTTCATGAGAATAGTTTTCTTTGCGATACATAACACTGTGACAACCATGTGTGCTGAGTTAATTTCCATGTTGATGTTGTCTAAGTCACCCAGTATGCACAGTGTGGGGCATGCAGGGATGCTACACTTTAGCCATGTTGATAGGTCCTCACAGACTTCAAGCCAGAACTTCTGGACAGGCGCAGAAAAACCACAAAGCGTGTACATAATCATCAGGTGTGTTATCTGTGCAATGTGAGCAGATGTTTGAGTGTGTTAGACCCATCCTGAACATCCTTTGTCCTGTATAGTGTGTTCTATGAAGGATTTTGTATTGTATGAGCTGTAAATTAGGATTTCGAGTCTTTATGAAGGTGTTCAAACATATTTGTGGTTAGAAGCTATGACCAGAACTGATGGATAAATCTGCCTCCCATTTTGAGGATGGAAGAGACATTGTGTCATCTATCTTAGACAATAATTTATATATTTTTGATAGTAGTTTTGGGGTACAGATGCTTAGAAATTCTGCTACCCTAGTCGGGGGTTGTAAGTCTGGTTGGTGGAGGATATATCCATCCATCCATCCATCATCTGCCGCTTATCCGGGGGTCGAGTCACGGGGGCAGCAGCTTGAGCAGAGAAACCCAGACGTCTCTGTCCCCGGCCACTTCCTCCAGCTCTTCCGGGGGGACCCCGAGGCGTTCCCAGGCCAGCCGAGAGACATAGTCTCTCCAACGTGTCCTGGGTCTCCCCCGGGGTCTCCTCCCAGTGGGACGTGCCCGGAACACCTCCCCAGGGAGGCGCCCAGGGGGCATCCTAACCAGATGCCCGAGCCACCTCATCTGACTCCTCTCAATGCGGAGGAGCAGCGGTTCTACTCCGAGCCCCTCCCGGATGACTGAGCTTCTCACCCTATCTCTAAGGGAGAGCCCAGACACCCTGCGGAGGAAACCCATTTCGGCCGCTTGTATTCGCGATCTTGTTCTTTCGGTCACTACCCACAACTCGTGACCATAGGTGAGGATGGGAACGTAGATTGACCAGTAAGTAGAGAGCTTCGCCTTCTGGCTCAGCTCCGTCTTCACAACGACGGGTCGGTGCAGAGCCTGCAACACTGCAGGCGCCGCACCGATCCGCCCGTCAATCTCCCGCTCCATTCGTCCGTCACTCGTGAACAAGACCCCGAGATACTTGAACTCCTCCTCTTGGGGAAGGATCTCATTCCCGACCCGGAGAGAGCATTCCACCCTTTTCCGGCTGAGAACCATAGTCTCGGATTTGGAGGTGCTGATTCTCATCCCAGCCGCTTCACACTCGGCTGCGAATCACTCCAGTGAGAGCTGAAGGTCACGGCCTGACGACGCTAACAGAACCACATCATCTGCAAAAAGCAGAGACCCGATTCTGAGGTCGCCAAATTGGACACCTTCAACGCCCTGGCTCCGCCTAGAAATTCTGTCCATAAAAGTTAGGAACAGAATCGGTGACAAAGGGCAGCCCTGACGGAGTCCAACTCTCACCGGAAACGTATCCGACTTACTGCCGGCAATGCGGACCAAACTCTGGCACCGGTCATACAGAGACCGAACGGCCCCTATCAAGGGGTCCGGCACTCCATATTCCCGGAGCACCCCCCACAGGACTCCACGAGGGACACAGTCGAACGCTTTCTCCAAGTCCAGAAAAAACATGTAGACTGGTTGGGCGAACTCCCATGCACCCTCCAGGATCCTGCCGAGGGTATAGAGCTGGTCCACTGTTCCACGGCCAGGACGAAAGCCACACTGCATCTCCTGAATCCGAGGCTCGATTATCCGACGGATCCTCCTCTCCAATACCCCCGAATAGACCTTACCAGGGAGGCTGAGGAGTGTGATACCCCTATAGTTGGAACACACCCTCCGGTCCCCCTTTTTAAAGAGGGGGACCACCACCCCAATCTGCCAGTCCAGAGGCACTGTCCCCGATGTCAACGCGATACTGCAGAGGCGTGTCAGCCAAGACAGCCCTACAACATCCAGAACCTTGAGAAACTCAGGACGGACCTCATCCACCCCCGGGGCCTTGCCACTGAGGAGCTTTTTAACCACCTCGGCAACCTCAGCCCCAGAAATGGGAGGCCCCGTCTCCGAGCTCTCCGACTCTGCCTCTTCCGAGCACGTGTTGGTAGGATTGAGGAGTTCCTCGAAGTACTCCCCCCACCAACTCACAACATCCCTAGTTGAGGTCAGCAAAGCCCCGTCCCCACTGTAAACAGTGTTGACTGTGAGCCGCTTCCCCCCCCCTGAGACGCTGGATGGTGGACCAGAATCTTTTCGAGGCCATCCGGAAATCGTTCTCCATGGTCTCACCGAACTCCTCCCAGGCCCGAGTTTTTGCCTCACAACCGCCGAAGCCGTGGCCCGTCTGGCCCGTCGGTACCTATCAGCTTCTTCCAGGGTCCCACTGGCCAAAAAGGCCCGATAGGACTCCTTCTTCAGCTTGACGGCTTCCCTCACCACTGGTGTCCACCAGCAGGTTCGAGGGTTGCCGCCACGACAGGCACCGACCACCTTACGGCCACAACTCTGACCAGCTGCCTCGGCAATGGAGTCACGGAACATGGCCCATTCGGACTCAATGTCCCCCACCTCAAATATGGTTGAAGCTCTGCCGGAGGTGGGAGTTAAAGCTCCTTCTGACGGGGGATTCTGACAAACGCTCCCAGCAGACCCTCACAATACGTATGGGCCTGCCAGGTCTGATCGGCATCCTCCCCCACCAGCGGAGCCAACTCACCACCAGGTGGTGATCAGTTGACAGCTCCGCCCCTCTCTTCACCCGAGTGTCCAGGACATACGGCCGCAAGTCCGATGATACAACCACAAAGTCGATCATCGAACTGCGGCCAAGGGTGTCCTGGTGCCAAGTGCACATATGGACACCCTTATGCCTGAACATGGTGTTCGTTATGGACAGTCTATGACTGGCACAGAAGTCCAACAACATAACACCACTCTGATTCAGATCGGGGGGGCCGTTCCTCCCAATCACACCCCTCCAGGTCTCACTATCATTGCCCACGTGAGCATTGAAGTCCCCCAGCAGAATGAGGGAGTCTCCGGTAGGAGCATTCTCCAGTGCCTCCCCCAGAGACTCCAAAAAGGGTAGGTACTCTGAACTGCTGTTTGGCGCATAGGCACAAACAACAGTCAGGACTCGTCCCCCCACCCAAAGGCGGAGGGAGGCTACCCTCTCGTTCACTGGGGTAAACCCCAATGTACTGGCACACAGCCGGGGGGCAATAAGTATGCCCACACCTGCTCTGCGCCTCTCACCACGGGCAACTCCAGAGTGGAAGAGAGTCCAACCCCTCTCAAGAGTACTGGTTCCAGATCCCAAGCTGTGTGTCGAGGTGAGTCCGACTATATCTAACGGTCTGATGAAGTTTCAACAATAAACAACAAACTTTGTATTATGAGAAAGAACCAGACTCATTCTTCAGGAATCCGAAAATAAGCTCTATTTTACGAGTTATGCACGAATTCGGATTCTCCTATAAAACGAATTCCTTAACTCAAACCATGTTAAGACTGCTTTGTCCTTCATATTTATTCATGTCTAATCAAGTTTCGATGATAAACAACGTTGTACTTTGTAGAATGAGAAAGAACTTCTTCAGCAATAAGCATCTCTCGACAAATGACGAAATAAAGATTTTGCTATAAAATTAATTGCTATCAGCCTGACTTAAAACTGTTTGTCTTCCTTATTTATCCACTTCAAATCAAGTTTCAACAATTAAAAAAATTTTGTAGTTTGAGAAAGAACAACTTAATCTTGAGCAATCAGTATAAAAAGAGGGTAAGCAAAGGTGCGAATGTCAAACCATACATGATCAAAACAGGGAGCGGAGGTGTTTGGCTGAGACAAGGTGTGAATGTCCACCCATAATTAATGAAAAGCGGGCAACAAGTAGGTTCGAATGCCCAACCATACATCATCAAAAGCAGGAGTGGATATGTTCGGCTACAAGAAGGTTTGAACGTCTGACCATAGTTTGTAAAAAGCGGGTAAGAAAAGGTTCGAATGCCCGAACATACACCATCAAAGGAGGGAGCGGAGGTGTTCCGCTGTAAGAAGGTGTGAATGTCCGACCATAGTTGGTAAAAAACGGGTAAGAAAAGGTTAAAATACCCGACTGTACACAATCAGTAGCGGGTGCGGAGTTGTTCGGCTACTAAAAGGTGTGAAAGTCCGACCATGGTTTGTAAAAAGCGGGTAAGAAAAGGTGCGAATGCCCGAAAATGTGTGATCAAAAGAGGGAGCGGAGGTGTTTGGCTGCAAGAAGGTGTGAATGTACACCCATAATTACTGAAAAATGGGTAAGAAAAGGTGCGAATGCCCAACTATACATAATCAAAAGCAGGAGTGGATGTGTTCGGCTCCAAGAAGGGTTGAATGTCTGACCATAGTTTGTAAAAAGCAGGTAAGAAAAGGTTTGACTGCCCGAACATACACTATCAAAAGAGGGAGCGGAGGTGTTCCGCTGTAAGAAGGTGTGAATGTCCGACCATAGTTGGTAAAAAGCGGGTAAGATAAGGTTAAAATACCCGACTGTACACAATCAATAGCGGGAGCGGAGTTGTTCGGCTACTAAAAGATGTGAAAGTCCGACTATGGTTTGTAAAAAGCGGGTAAGAAAAGGTGCTAATGCCCGACAATGTATGATCAAAAGAGGGAGCGGAGGTGTTCGGCTGCAAGAAGGTCTGAATGTCCAACCATAATTTGTAAAAACCGGGAAGGAAAGGCTCGAAAGCCCGACTATACACCATCAAAAGCGGGAGCAGAGTGGTTCAGCTGCAAGAAGGTCTGAATGTCCATCAATAATTGCTTTAAAACATGAAAGAAAATTTTCGAATATCATCCGCACATGATCATAAGAAGGAGAGGAGGTGTTCAGCTGCAAGAAGGTGTGAATGTCCACCCTTAATTCCTGAAAAATGGGTAAAAAAAGGTGCGAATGCCCAACCATACATTATCAAAAGCAGGTGTGAATGTCAGATCATAATTTGCAAAAAGCTGATGAGAAAGGGTGAGAATGCCCGACTATACACCATCAAATGCGGGAGCGGAGGTGTTCGGCTCTGAGTAGGTGTGAATGTCCGACCATAATTGCTGAAAAATGTGTTAGAAAAGGAAAGAATGCCGGACCATACATCATCAAAAGCGAGAGAGGTGGTGTTCGGCTGCAAAAAGGTGTAAATGTTCGACTAAAGTTTGTAAAAAGCGGGTAAGACATGGTGCGAATGCCTGACAAGGTATGATCAAAAGCAGGAGCGGAGGTGTTCAGCTGCAAGAAGGTCTAAATGTCCATCAATAATTGCTAGAAAACATGAAAGAAAATTTTCGAAAATCAAACCGCACATGATCATAAGTGGGAAAGGAGGTGTTCAGCTGCAAGAAGGTGTGAATGTCCACCCATTATTCCTGACAAATGGGTAAAAAAAAGGTGCGAATGCCCAACCATACTTCATCAAAAGCAGGAGTGGATGTGTTCGGCTACAAGAAGGTGTGAACGTCCAACCAAAGTTTGTAAAAAGCAGTTAAGAAAAGGTTTGAATATCCAACCAAACATAATCAAAAGCGGGAGCATAGCTTTTCGACTGCAAGTAGGTGTGAATGTCAGATCATAATTTGCAAAAAGCTGATGAGAAAGGGTGAGAATGTCCGACTGCACATCATCAAAAGCGAGAGAGGTGGTGTTCGGCTGCGAGTAGGTGTGAATGTCCAGCCATAATTACTAACAAACGGGTAAGAAAAGGTAGTATTGCCAGACTATACATGATCAAAACAGGGAGCGGAGGTGGTTCAGCTGCAAGAAGGTGTGAATGTCTCACTAAAGTTCAAATATATTAACAAAAGCGGGAGGAGAGGTCTTCGGATGAGAGTGGTTGAGAATTTCCAACCATAATCTATAAAATTCGGTGAAAAAAGGTGTGATAGAACACTAAAAGGTGGAGCGGAAGTTTTCGGCTGCAAGAAGGTGTGAATGTCCGACTAAATTTGGTGAAAAGCAGGTGAAGCAAGGTCTGAATGCCCAACCTTACATTATCAAAAGCGAGATCAGAGGTGTTTGGCTGCAAGAAGGCCATAGTTTGCCAAAAGCGGGTAAGCTGCGAATGACCAACTAAATATCAACAAAAGTGGGGGCGGAGGTCTTCGGATGCAACTGGGTGTGAACATCCCACCATACAAGTATGGTGGAAAGGAAGCTGTGAACAGCCGACCATAGTTTGCAAAAAGCGGGTGAGACAAGGTGCGAATGTCCAACCATACATGATCAAAACAGGGAGTGGAGGTGTTTGGCTGTGACAAGGTGTGAATGTCCACCCAAAATTAATGAAAAGCGGGCAAAAAGTAGGTTTGAATGCCCAAGCATACATCATCAAACGAAGGAGTGGATGTGTTCGGCTACAAGAAGGTTTGAATGTCCGAGCATAGTTTGTAAAAAGCGGGTAAGAAAAGGTTCGAATGCCCAAACATACACCATCAAAAGAGGGAGCGGAGGTGTTCCGCTGTAAGAAGGTGTGAATGTCCGACCATAGTTGGTAAAAAGTGGGTAAGAAAAGGTTAAAATACCCGACTGTACACAATCAATAGGGGGAGCGGAGTTGTTCGGCTACAAGAAGATGTGAAAGTCCAACCATGGTTTGTAAAAAGCTGGTAAGAAAAGGTTCGAATGCCCGAATATATACCATCAAAAGCGGAAGCGGAGGTGTTCGGCTGCAAGAAGGTGTGAACGTCCGACCAAAGTTTGCAAAAAGCAGTTAAGAAAAGGTTCGAATATCCAACCAAACATAATCAAAAGCGGGAGCAGAGCTGTTCGACTGCAAGTAGGTGTGAATGTCCAGCCATAATTACTCACAAAGGGGTAAGAAAAGGTAGTATTGCCAGACCATACATGATCAAAACAGGGAGCTGAGGTGGTTCAGCTGCAAGGTGTGAATGTCTGACTATAGTTTGTAAAAAGCGGGTAAGATAAGGTGCGAATGCCCGACAATGTATAATCAAAAGAGGGAGCAGAGGTTTTCGGCTACACGAAGGTTTGAATGTCCGACCATAGTTTGTAAAAAGCGGGTAAGAAAAGGTTCAAATGCATGACTATACACCATCAAAAGCGGGAGCGGAGATGTTCCGCTGTAAGACGGTTTGAATGTCCGACCATAGTTGGTAAAAAGCGGGTAAGAAAAGGTTAAAATACCCGACTGTACACAATCAATAGCGGGAGCGGAGTTGTTCGGCTACAAGAAGGTGTGAAAGTCCAACCATCGTTTGTAAAAAGCTGGTAAGAAAAGGTTCGAATGCCCGAATATATACCATCAAAAGCGGAAGCGGAGGTGTTCGGCTGCAAGAAGGTGTGAACGTCCGACCAAAGTTGGCAAAAAGCACTAAAGAAAAGGTTCGAATATCCAAACATAATTAAAAGCGAGAGAGATTGTGTTCAGCTGCAAGTAGGTGTGAATATCCAGCCATAATTACTCACAAACGGGTAAGAAAATGTAGTATTGCTTGACCATACATGATCAAAACAGGGAGCGGAGGTGGTTTAGCTGCAAAAAGGGGTGAATGTCCAACTAAAGTTCAAATATATTAACAAAAGCGGGAGGAGAGGTCTTCGGATTAGAGTGGTTGAAATTTCCAACCATAATCTATAAAATGCGGTGAAAAAAAAAGGTGTGAAGGAATGAATTTTATAGCAAAATCCGAAATCATGCATAACTCCGCATAAGGAACGTATTGCTCAACCAAAGGGATGCTTCTTTCTCATTCAGGGTAATATGAGGAACTTTATGCTTGATACATTTTAGACATGGATAACTATGAAGGACAAAGCAATTTTAACTTGGTTTGAGCAAAGCAATTCATTTTATAGGAAAATCCGAAATCGTGCAGGACTCATGAAAGTAAGCTTATTCTCGGATTCCTGATCCTCCAGTGTTGCTCTTTCCTATACTGCAAAATACAGCCTTGTTCTTTGTTGAAATTGATATAGACATTGATAAATATGAAGGACAAAGCAGTTTCCACTTTGTTTGAGTGAAGGAATTAATTTTATTGCAAAATCCCAAATCAAGCAGAACGTATGAAAATAAGCGTGTTTTCGGATTCCTGATCCTTCAGTGTTGCTATTTCTTCTACTGCAAAATACAATGTTGTTCTTTGTTGAAGTCAATCTAGACATTGATAAATATGAAGGACAAAGCAGTTTTAACATAGTTTGAGTAAAGGAATTCATTTTATACATAAAATCCCAAATCATGCAGAACGTATGAAAATAAGCTTATTCTCGGATTCCTGTTCCTTCAAGTGTTGCTCTTTCTACTACTGCAAAATACAATGTTGTTCTTTGTTGAAGTAAATCTAGACATTGATAAATATGAAGGACAAAGCAGTTTTCACTTGGTTTGAGTGAAGGAATTCATTTTATACATAAAATCCCAAATAATGCAGAACGTATGAAAAGAAGCTTATTCTCGGATTCCTGATCCTTCAGTGTTGCTTTTTCTTCTACTGCAAAATACAATGTTGTTCTTTGTTGAAGTCGATCTAGACATTGATAAATATGAAGGACAAAGCAGTTTTAACTTGGTTTGAGTGAAGGAATTCATTTTATACATAAAATCCCAAATCATGCAGAACGTATGAAAATAAGCTTGTTCTCGGATTACTGATCCTTCAGTGTTGCTCTTTCTTCTACTGCAAAATCCAGTGTTGTTCTTTGTTGAAGTCAATCTAGACATTGATAAATATGAAGGACAAAGCAGTTTCTAACATAGTTTGAGTGAAGGCATTCATTTATAGTAAAATCAATAATCGTGCAGAACTCATGAAAATAAGCTTATTCTCGGATTCCTAAAACTTTTGATTTGCTCTTTCTTTACTGCAAAGTACAATGTTGTTCTTTGTTGAAGTCGATCTAGACATTGATAAATATGAAGGACAAAGCAGTTTTCACTTGGTTTGAGTGAAGGATTTGCAGCTGAAAACCTCCCGCTTCCGCTTTTGATTGTGTATAGTCGGAATTTCGAGCCTTTTCTTACCCGGTTTTTAGAAATTATGGTTGGACATTCAGACCTTGCAGCCGAAGACCTCCACTCCCTCTTTTGATCATATATTGTCGGGCATTCGCACCTTGTCTTACCCGCTTTTTACAAACTATAGTCAGACATTCACACCTTGCGGCTGAACCACCTCAGTTCCCTGTTTTGATCATGTATGGTCTGGCAATACTACCTTTTCTTACCCGTTTGTGAGTAATTATGGCTGGACATTCACACCTACTTGCAGTCGAACACCTCCGCTTCCGCTTTTGATGGTATATATTCGGGCATTCGAACATTTTCTTACCAGCTTTTTACAAACCATGGTTGGACTTTCACACCTTCTTGTAGCCGAACAACTCCGCTCCCCCTATTGATTGTGTACAGTCGGGTATTTTAACCTTTTCTTACCCGTTTTTTACCAACTATGGTCGGACATTCACACCTTCTTACAGCGGAACACCTCCGCTCCCTCTTTTGATGGTGTATGTTTGGGCATTCGAACCTTTTCTTACCCGCTTTTTACAAACTATGCTCGGACATTCAAACCTTCTTGTAGCCGAACACATCCACTCCTGCTTTTGATGATGTATGGTTGGGCATTCAAACCTACTTGTTGCCCGCTTTTCATTAATTTTGGGTGGACATTCACACCTTGTCACAGCCAAACACCTCCGCTCCCTGTTTTGATCATGTATGGTTGGACATTCGCACCTTTTCTCACCCGCTTTTTGCCAACTATGGTCGGCTGTTCACAGCTTCCTCTCCACCATACTTGTATGGTGGGATATTCACACCCACTTGCATCCGAAGACCTTTTGTTGATATTTAGTCGGTCATTCGCAGCTTACCCGCTTTTGGCAAACTATGGCCTTCATGCAGCCAAACACCTCTGATCTCACTTTTGATGATGTAAGGTTGGGCATTCAGACCTTGCTTCACCTGCTTTTCACCAAATATAGTCGGACATTCACACCTTCTTGCAGCCGAACACTTCCGCTCCACCTTTTAGTGTTCTATCACACCTTTTTTTTCACCGCATTTTATAGATTATGGTTGGAAATTCTCAACCACTCTCATCCGAAGACCTCTCCTCCCGCTTTTGTTAATATATTTGAACTTTAGTCGGACATTCACACCTTCTTGCAGCTGAACCACCTCCGCTCCCTGTTTTGATCATGTATGGTCTGGCAATACTACCTTTTCTTACCCGTTTGTTAGTAATTATGGCTGGACATTCACACCTACTTGCAGCCGAACACCACCTCTCCCGCTTTTGATGATGTATGGACCGGCATTCTTACCTTTTCTAACACATTTTTCAGCAATTATGGTCGGAGATTCACACTTACTCACAGCTGAACAACTCCGCTCCCGCATTTGATGGTGTATAGTCGGGCATTCTCACCCTTTCTCATCAGCTTTTTGCAAATTATGATCTGACATTCACACCTGCTTTTGATAATGTATGGTTTGGCATTCGCACCTTTTCTTACCCATTTTTCAGTAATTATGGGTGGACATTCACACCTTCTTGCAGCTGAACACCTCCTCTCCCGCTATTGATTGTGTACAGTCGGGTATTTTAACCTTTTCTTACCCGCTTTTTACCAAATATGGTCGGACATTCACACCGTCTTACAGCGGAACACCTCTGCTCCCGCTTTTGATGGTGTATAGTCAGGCATTTGAACCTTTTCTTACCCGCTTTTTACAAACTATGGTCGGACATTCAAACCTTCTTGTAGCCGAAAACCTCCGCTCCTTCTTTTGATTATACATTGTTGGGCATTCGCACCTTATTTACAAACTATAGTCAGACATTCACACCTTGCAGCTGAGCCACCTCAGCTCCTTGTTTTGATAGTGTATGTACGGGCATTCGAACCTATTCTTACCCCCTTTTTACAAACTATGCTCGGAGATTGACACCTACTCACAGCCGAACAACTCCGCTCCCGCATTTGATGATGTCTTGTCCGGCATTCTAGTCTCTTCTAACACATTTTTCAGCAATTATGGTTGGACATTCACACCTACTCACAGCCGAACACTTCCGCTCCCGCATTTGATGGTGTATAGCCAGGCATTCTCACCCTTTCTCATCAGCTTTTTGCAAATTATGATCTGACATTCACACCTACTTGCAGTCGAACAGCTCTGCTCCCGCTTTTGATTATGTTTGGTTGGATATTCGAACCTTTTCTTAACTGCTTTTTACAAACTTTGGTCGGACGTTCACACCTTCTTGCAGCCGAACACATCCACTTCCACTTTTGATGGTATATATTCGGGCATTCGAACCTTTTCTTACCCGCTTTTTACAAACCGTGGTCGGACTTTCACACCTTCTTGTAGCCAAACAACTCCGCTCCCCCTATTGATTGTGTACAGTCGGGTATTTTAACCTTTTCTTACCCGTTTTTTACCAACTATGGTCGGACATTTACACCTTCTTACAGCGGAACACCTCCGCTCCCTCTTTTGATGGTCTATGTTCGGGCATTCGAACCTTTTCTTACCCGCTTTTTACAAACTATGGTCGGACATTCAAACTTTCTTGTAGCCAAACACATCCACTCCTGCTTTTGATGATGTATGGTTGGGCATTTTCACCTTTTCTTACCCATTTTTCAGTAATTATGGGTGGACATTCACACCTTCTTGCAGCTGAACAACTCCTCTCCCGCTTATGATCATGTGCGGTTTGATATTCGAAAATTTTCTTTCATGTTTTAAAGCAATTATTGATGGACATTCAAATCTTCTTGTAGCCGAACACATCCACTCCTGCTTTTGATGATGTATGGTAACCTTTTCTTACCCGCTTTTTACAAACTATGGTCGGATATTCAAACCTTCTTGTAGCCAAAACCCTCCGCTCCCTCTTTTGATCATACATTGTCGGGCATTCGCACCTTATCTTACCCGCTTTTTACAAACTATAGTCAGACATTCACACCTTGCAGCTGAACCACCTCCGCTCCCTGTTTTGATCATGTATGGTCTGGCAATACTACCTTTTCTTACCCGTTTGTGAGTAATTAATCCCAAAATATTGAGCATAAAATAAGTCTTTATGCTGATGATGTATTACTTTTCCTTCAGAACTCACAGACGTCTCTCAGTCACACGATCACACTCATAAATAAATTCTCAGCACTTTCTGACTACTCTATCAACTGGTCTAAGACCACAGTTCTGCCCATTAACTGTAGGGTCCATAATATACCTGCGATCACTTTACAGTCAGGAAATATTAGATATTTAGGCATAAACATTTCCTCCAGGCTCTCAGAGCTAACAAAGCTAAATTATGTGCAATTATTAAAGACAGTAGAGGACGATCTCTCGTTGGAAGTCCTTACCTATATCACTTATGGGGAGAGTTACATCCATTAAAATGATGATACTACCAAAAGTTAACTATTTGTTCTCAATGATCCCCATAAAACCATCTGCTACTTGGTTTAAGTCACTAGATTCATGCATCTCCAAATTTCTGTGGAAAAACAAACCACCACGTATTAGTTTAAAAACCCTACAGAAGACCAAGGACAGTGGTGGATTAGATATACCTCATTTTTAGCACTATTCCTTAGACAATAGGTTACAATATATATCAAAATGGTTTAAACCTTGTTGTTGTCACAGTTCCCAGAGACGTTGTAATCGTTGAGGATTCTATATTCACCCCCTCATTAGAGGCACGTAATGCAGATTGATGACACTGAATCTTCTTCTCTGTTCATTGCTGGCATCATTCCCAGCATCGTAAGTGTTCATGGCATTGTTAGCCTCTTCTTCTGGATCTTGATATCGAGAATCCTTTTGTATTTCTGGTTTGTCAGTCCTCTGTCTTCGTTCACCGGAGTCTTTGTCTTTTTGTCCTTGAGTTTGGTGATTTTTTCTTCTTTTGATGCCTTGACACAATGTGACAGGTGATACCACGTGGGAGATCCTGTAACTTGGATTTCTGTCCCTGTGCTGCGAAATGGCTGTGCTGCTCAAATGGTCTCTCCTTCATCATGGTTACATGCTGCCATTCCGACATCTCGCCATTCCGACATGGGTGTCCAATTGTCGGAATGGCGACACTTAATTTTTTATCAAACGTCCCACCATTCCGACACTTATTTCCTCCTATGGTCGGAATGGCGGTATGTTTTTTTTTTTTTTTTTTAACATACCGCCATTCCGACAGTTCCTTTTAATAGCCTATTTTTTACCCAAAACATTTTGCACTAATGATATGCCGGCGCAAATACGCCCTAAAGTTTGGCGCACAAGCTTTGCACATGCAGAGGCCACAGCCTCGCAAACAAACTTTAA
This sequence comes from Leuresthes tenuis, assembly GCF_036924035.1. Taxonomy (NCBI): domain Eukaryota; kingdom Metazoa; phylum Chordata; class Actinopteri; order Atheriniformes; family Atherinopsidae; genus Leuresthes; species Leuresthes tenuis. The sequence continues at coordinate 29,521,429 of NW_027325368.1, read as the reverse complement.
TAATCTATTATCAAAATCCCCTGAATTTCAAATATAAAAATACAGATATTAATGTAACTCTGGCGAGACTGAAACTGATTAAGCAGAAATACAGTGTCAGTGAGCTGCCACAGCAGCCAGCTGGAGCGGAGCTCTCCACAGAGCCCATGCGTCTTTTGCACGCTGTCATCATATGCAAAAGTAATAATTGCAATTACAGATATCACGGCTACTGCACAGGACACAGTTGCGAGCACTCTGCCTTGCCTTGCCAATAGGAGAAGATAGAAATGACAGCATAGAACGTATAAAACACAACAAAATGCAGTAAAAACGTTTATTCATGTTATTCACGTGACTTTCACACCAGCGCTGAGAACAATGCACGGAGATACCTTTGTGCACCTGTGGACGGGCCCATACCTTTCAATTGACCAACACAGTAAAGTCTTTAAATATTCAAATATGAATACAATAAAGTAACTGTGCAACACATCTGGAAAAGTCTCTGCAGTTTGGTTTATCACACTGTGCAGACAGTAACTGTCTCAAAGTAAGATACACTGTGGAAAACGTTGATGTCTAGCACTGCTCTCTCCAACCCAGGATAAGTAATAATAGATTTGATTTCAGCATCATTAGTAAACATGTCTCACCTTATCTTCTGTTAGTTGGCCCCCTGCTGGAGCATTTTCCTCTGGTTTTGATTCATATGAGTACTCACTCCAATTTTGGGAAGCGCGGATGGGTTTTGCGCATTTGGCACAAACACACAGCCGCAACGGTTGTAGCTTTATACAGCCTGTTGATATCTTAAGGACCTAACTGGTCACACCTGGGACTAAATGTCATGTAGAGATTGTTTTTACATGACATTACAGCTGAACATATAGCTTTCATCCACAAACCAACGTGGGAGAGCCCGAAGACGCATGTGCCAGACGCACATAGGCATGCGTAAAACCAATTTTGACCACTTCATACTGTTTATTTGCTTTCTTTTAGTTAACTTTCGTTTCTTTTGGATTCTTGTGCGTGTTATGGAGCTGTTTTGGTACATGTTTGTAAGCCTTTTTTTCCTGGATTAAATTTTCGGAAGTTGAAACAAGTGGCATTGGAGTGTGTGATTGAAAACCACCGCGGACTGCTTCTCCTCCTCCAGTTGCCGAGACTTTGTGTTTTTAATAACGCTTGTCTATAAACATGTTAAACATATAAATTGCATGAACAGAAAGAAGGGACTCACCTGTTGAGTAACACACATTTCCTTATACGGAAAGCCTTGTCGGAATGGTGGGACATTTGAACGTCAGAATAGCGGGATGTCGCAATGGTGGGATGTCGGAATGGTGGGACGTTTGCATGTCGGAATGGTGGTATGTCGGAATGGTGGGATGTCGGAATAGCGGGATGTCGGAATGGCGGGATTTCGGAATGGGTGTTGCCACCCCCTTCATCATATACACAGTTATTTATACATCACCTTCCACCATGAAGCGTTGTCCCTTTTTGTTTCTCTCTTTGTTCTTAAAATGCTGTTATGCATGTCTAAACCAATCCATTAAATTAGATCATTTTGGCAGTAAAGCGATCTACAATGTGCTTGGTCGCAAAGCTGCTCATCTGTGGTAAACAGCTCTTCAGAAAGGCATTCTTCAATTGATTTCACTAATTCTATGTAATAATTTTGTGATTTCCTACAAAACTACACTTCTTCTCCCATCTGTCTGAGTATTTAATATTGTCTGGGTCCCGTTAAAACATGTATTTTTCCCATCTAATTCCTTGTTTGCTTTAAAACAAGTATTCCCCATTTTCTATCCCTTCAGTAGCCAACCAGTTTGTATGGAGTACACTGGAGCAACTTGACTGATCAGTAAAACACTGCTTTTGTTGTCACCGCAAGGCTTCCCCCGTCGGTTGTTTCACTGAGACACTACTGAGTAACTATAACTCAACACAGTTTATACACATAACATTCATATACATACTAACAAACAAACAAACAATTATTTATCGCATTTTTCTCATCTCTGTTTGAACGTACACCGAGGTAAATATTCCTGTAGTCTTCTCATACCGACTATGGACCCATTCATTGTTTAACTTCACTGTTTTGCAAATCCTAATTGAATATTACACATTGACATTGAACTTTACTTCATAAGCAGGTCTTCATTGCATTCAGCAGCCTATATGAAAATAGTAAAACAATTCCAATGCGTTAGCGAAACCTTCTATATCAGGAGTGTCCATCATGATGCTGGGAATAGAACCTCTTTCCCAGAATAGTTCAACCTTCATTACTCAACTGATCATAACTCCGCAATGAGCACATTTCAAAGTATCATTCCTCTACATATATTCAAAAATCTATGTGTAAATGTTTAATATTTCTTATATTTGTTGATGTCATTCTGTGTGCATGTGGCCTAAACCCAATCTCTGTGTGGCAATTTTAATTTAAACAAGTTGAACTCTGCCTCTGATCATTTAAAAAAGGTGTGTACCAATATCAACCTTTCTCAGGTAATTACAGATCCTACAAAACCAAAGAGATCCTTCAAGGTTGTCCCTGATTGGCTCAATCTTAACAAATCAAAGGTAGAAAATCCGCAGTATCTGAACTTGGTGTTAGTTATCACTGCTCAATAGCCTGTATCAGAATTGCAAAAATGAAAACATTAGGTCCACGCTTGGTATCCAGATCCTGAAACATCTCCATGAGCAGGCTTTTTTTTAACTGATCTGTTGAATAGTTATATGACACTGTTAAAATCCCAGATGAAGATCTAGCACTTGACCATTTTTGTAAATCTTCTAATTCCATAGTTGAGAAACACGCCCCTTTTAAAAAGTATAGAACTTAGAACAGGTCTATCCCTGTCTTTCGGCAGAACTGTCTTCTTTACTTTTTTTTCCCCTTGTCCTGTTCAGCATTATGTCAGAAGAATTGTAGTCTGAATACCTTTGATGCCAAACATATTTGTTTTGCCAAGGGAAGTTTTATAAATGTAAAGCTCCCCTTGATGCCCATTTATTTATTTCTGTTTACAATATATGACATGAACTGAACTGAACCGGACCGGGGGACAAGGAAAGAAGAAGAGGAAAGAAGAGGAAACAGAACAAAAATAGAAACAAAAACCAGACAACCAGCTGCTACACCTGTAAAAAACAAAACAGACAACAATCCATGGCCTATGAGGGGAATCCAGCCTTAGCGCCACCAGGAGCACCTGAAAGCAGACAAGCAGAGAAAAAACAAACACACAAACAAACAAAAACAAGCACAAGAAGCGGCAATCGCATACAACACAGCTGTGGATATAGATGACCTGAGACGACATGATAATACATCAACTGCTTAGTGACCATGCTACTGGACTAATGAATGTGTGTGTGTGTGTGTGAGAACATGCAACACCCATGGCACAGGACCTACATGATAACCGTGCTTAGTTATGAGTGTATAAGCGTACAGGGCCACAATCCACAGCCCACCCCCCAAGCAATCAGAAGCAGGCAGAGAGGGCCACAAGACCCAGGCCACCAGCAGCCCCCACAGAGCACAGAACCCAGGCAGCCCACCGCAGGGGCAACCACGCATCCACCCAGAAGACTGCAGAGGAAGCCCCCGGAAAGAGCCCCCATAAGCATAGGGCAGAGGCACTCCGGGAACCAGGGGCAACAGCCCACCGACCCCGCCAGGCCCCAGCCGCCCAGACATGGGCCGTGCACTGGACCTGGGCCCCAGGAGCCCGAGCGCCCCCAAACCCCCCGGCAGAGGCCCCACCCAATACCCAGGAGGGCCAAGTGCCCCAGACAGCCACAAAGTGGGTCAGCGCCTGCCCCAGCGCCCCTGGCCAAGTGCCCTGGGAGTCAAGACGTGCCCACAGGTGGGTGAAGTCGCGAGCAGTGGGGAGAGGCAACGCTGATGCCCCATCGGGAGAAACACAGGCAGGCCAGGCGACAGCAAGTCCCAGATCCAGGCCCAATCATTACCACACACACTTTCACGTCCCATACATCCACACATCCACACATCCTACCTCCCTCGACTCTGCTGGGGTGTAGTGCAGCGGGCACACCAGGAGGCCAGCAACCCCCCAGCCACCACAGACCCCGAACCAGCAGAACAATTAATTAATCCTCCTGGCCCCTCCTGCCCCGAGCAGACACCAGGAAGCAGGGGTGTGCGAAGAAGACCCCTCCCCTCACCCTTCTGGCTCTTCAATATTTTCTAATAGTGAGCAATTAAAATTGAGGGGCAGCCAAACTTGTAGAACTGGGAGCGCGGCACTCTGGGCAGCCTACATACCCAAAGAGCCCCGCCCACCAGATGCCACTCAGTGTAACCACCCCCCAAGACCTAATGTGTGTGTGTGAGTGTGTTTGATAAGTAGTAATGTCTATGGTGTAATTAAAACAGGGGCAGGGAACTGCAGAGTGCAACCAAAGGGGACCACCTACGTGGCCCCATCCACTACACCCCACCGAACACACACGCCCCCAAAACCCTTCATGTGTGAGTGTGTGCTGTGTAGAGGAGCCAGAAGGGAGAGGGGTATGGGGATATATACCGGGGGAGCTACTCTCCCCCAGAGAGGGCAGCCAGGGACTGGCTGCAATAGGCATCCCCGCTACCTGGGAGCCAACAATGGGCAGGAGGGCCTGATGTCCACCAGGCTCGGGGCCTGCAGCGACCATATTCCGGGAGCTACTGTACCCCCAGAAGGTACCCATCCCGCCCCACCCCACTCAACCCAACCCCACCCAGGAAGACCTCTACAAAAAACAAACAAACAAACCACCCGGTCACACCAGTCGCAGTAGCCCGGGCCTGAGACCCACCATCACCCAGCAACCCACCACCACCACTATGTGATAAAACTAATCAGAGGGGACCAGAGAGAATGAAATTCAGCCAATTGATGTTTTGAGGAGGCAGACATTGTTTCCATGCTAATATAATCTAAAATAAAATTTCTAAACTGGTTAATACACAGATTGTTTTTCGCTTTCCAGTTCATGAGAATAGTTTTCTTTGCGATACATAACACTGTGAGAACCATGTGTGCTGAGTTAATTTCCATGTTGATGTTGTCTAAGTCACCCAGTATGCACAGTGTGGGGCATGCAGGGATGCTACACTTTAGCCATGTTGATAGGTCCTCACAGACTTCAAGCCAGAACTTCTGGACAGGCGCAGAAAACCACAAAGCGTGTGCATAATCATCAGGTGTGTTATCTGTGCAATGTGAGCAGATGTTTGAGTGTGTTAGACCCATCCTGAACATCCTTTGTCCTGTATAGTGTGTTCTATGAAGGATTTTGTATTGTATGAGCTGTAAATTAGGATTTCGAGTCTTTATGAAGGTGTTCAAACATATTTGTGGTTAGAAGCTATGACCAGAACTGATGGATAAATCTGCCTCCCATTTTGAGGATGGAAGAGACATTGTGTCATCTATCTTAGACAATAATTTATATATTTTTGATAGTAGTTTTGGGGTACAGCTGCTTAGAAATTCTGCTACCCTAGTCAGGGGTTGTAAGTCTGGTTGGTGGAGGATATATCCATCCATCCATCCATCATCTGCCGCTTATCCGGGGGTCGGGTCGCGGGGGCAGCAGCTTGAGCAGAGAAACCCAGACGTCTCTGTCCCCGGCCACTTCCTCCAGCTCTTCCGGGGGGACCCCGAGGCGTTCCCAGGCCAGCCGAGAGACATAGTCTCTCCAACGTGTCCTGGGTCTCCCCCGGGGTCTCCTCCCAGTGGGACGTGCCCGGAACACCTCCCCAGGGAGGCGCCCAGGGGGCATCCTAACCAGATGCCCGAGCCACCTCATCTGACTCCTCTCAATGCGGAGGAGCAGCGGTTCTACTCCGAGCCCCTCCCGGATGACTGAGCTTCTCACCCTATCTCTAAGGGAAAGCCCAGACACCCTGCGGAGGAAACCCATTTTGGCCGCTTGTATTCGCGATCTTGTTCTTTCGGTCACTACCCACAACTCGTGACCATAGGTGAGGATGGGAACGTAGATTGACCAGTAAGTAGAGAGCTTCGCCTTCTGGCTCAGCTCCCTCTTCACAACGACGGGTCGGTGCAGAGCCTGCAACACTGCAGGCGCCGCACCGATCCGCCCGTCAATCTCCCGCTCCATTCGTCCGTCACTCATGAACAAGACCCCGAGATACTTGAACTCCTCCTCTTGGGGAAGGATCTCATTCCCGACCCGGAGAGAGCATTCCACCCTTTTCCGGCTGAGAACCATAGTCTCGGATTTGGAGGTGCTGATTCTCATCCCAGCCGCTTCACACTCAGCTGCGAATCACTCCAGTGAGAGCTGAAGGTCACGGCCTGACGACGCTAACAGAACCACATCATCTGCAAAAAGCAGAGACCCGATTCTGAGGTCGCCAAATGGGACACCCTCAACGCCCTGGCTCCGCCTAGAAATTCTGTCCATAAAAGTTAGGAACAGAATCGGTGACAAAGGGCAGCCCTGACGGAGTCCAACTCTCACCGGAAACGTATCCGACTTACTGCCGGCAATGCGGACCAAACTCTGGCACCGGTCATACAGAGACCGAACGGCCCCTATCAAGGGGTCCGGCACTCCATATTCCCGGAGCACCCCCCACAGGACTCCACGAGGGACACGGTCGAACGCTTTCTCCAAGTCCACAAAACACATGTAGACTGGTTGGGCGAACTCCCATGCACCCTCCAGGATCCTGCCGAGGGTATAGAGCTGGTCCACTGTTCCACGGCCAGGACGAAAGCCACACTGCATCTCCTGAATCCGAGGCTCGATTATCCGACGGATCCTCCTCTCCAATACCCCCGAATAGACCTTAGGCTGAGGAGTGTGATACCCCTATAGTTGGAACACACCCTCCGGTCCCCCTTTTTAAAGAGGGGGACCACCACCCCAATCTGCCAGTCCAGAGGCACTGCCCCCGATGTCCACGCGATACTGCAGAGGCGTGTCAGCCAAGACAGCCCTACAACATCCAGAGCCTTGAGAAACTCAGGACAGACCTCATCCACCCCCGGGGCCTTGCCACCGAGGAACTTTTTAACCACCTCGGCAACCTCAGCCCCAGAAATGGGAGGCCCCGTCTCCGAGCTCTCCGACTCTGCCTCTTCCGAGCACGTGTTGGTAGGATTGAGGAGTTCCTCGAAGTACTCCCCCCACCGACTCACAACATCCCTAGTTGAGGTCAGCAAAGCCCCGTCCGCACTGTAAACAGTGTTGACTGTGAGCCGCTTCCCCCCCCTGAGACGCCGGATGGTGGACCAGAATCTTTTCGAGGCCGTCCGGAAATCGTTCTCCATGGTCTCACCGAACTCCTCCCAGGCCCGAGTTTTTGCCTCAGCAACCGCCAAAGCCGCGGCCCGTCTGGCCCGTCGGTACCTATCAGCTTCTTCCAGGGTCCCACTGGCCAAAAAGGCCCGATAGGACTCCTTCTTCAGCTTGACGGCTTCCCTCACCACTGGTGTCCACCAGCAGGTTCGAGGGTTGCCGCCACGACAGGCACCGACCACCTTACGGCCACAACTCCGACCAGCTGCCTCGGCTGGGGCCACAATACGTTTGGGCCTGCCAGGTCTGATCAGCATCCTCCCCCACCAGCGGAGCCAACTCACCACCAGGTGGTGATCAGTTGACAGCTCCGCCCCTCTCTTCACCCGAGTGTCCAGGACATACGGCCGCAAGTCCGATGATACAACCACAAAGTCGATCATCGAACTGCGGCCAAGGGTGTCCTGGTTCCAAGTGCACATATGGACACCCTTATGCCTGAACATGGTGTTCGTTATGGACAGTCTATGACTGGCACAGAAGTCCAACAACATAACACCACTCTGATTCAGATCGGGGGGGCCGTTCCTCCCAATCACACCCCACCAGGTCTCACTGTCCTTGCCCACGTGAGCATTGAAGTCCCCCAGCAGAATGAGGGAGTCTCCGGTAGGAGCATTCTCCAGTGCCTCCCCCAGAGACTCCAAAAAGGGTCTCTGTTTGGCGCATAGGCACAAACAACAGTCAGGACTCGTCCCCCCACCCAAGGCGGAGGGAGGCTACCCTCTCGTTCACTGGGGTAAACCCCAATGTACTGGCACACAGCTGGGGGGCAATAAGTATGCCCACACCTGTTCTGCGCCTCTCACCACGGGCAACTCCAGAGTGGAAGAGAGTCCAACCCCTCTCAAGAGTACTGGTTCCAGATCCCAAGCCGTGCATCGAGGTGAGTCCGACTATATCTAACGGTCTGATCAAGTTTCAACAATAAACAACAAACTTTGTATTATGAGAAAGAACCAGACTCATTCTTTAGGAATCCGAAAATAAGCTCTATTTTACGAGTTATGCACGAATTCGGATTCTCCTATAAAACGAATTCCTTAACTCAAACCAAGTTAAGACTGCTTTGTCCTTCATATTTATTCATGTCTAATCAAGTTTCAATGATAAACAACGTTGTACTTTGTAGAATGAGAAAGAACTTCTTCAGCAATAAGCATCTCTCGACAAATGACGAAATACAGATTTTGCTATAAAATTAATTGCTATCAGCCTGACTTAAAACTGTTTGTCTTCCTTATTTATCCACTTCAAATCAAGTTTCAACAATTAAAAAAATTTTGTAGTTTGAGAAGCTCTCTCCGGGTCGGGAATGAGATCCTTCCCCAAGAGGAGGAGTTCAAGTATCTCGGGGTCTTGTTCACGAGTGACGGACGAATGGAGCGGGAGATTGACGGGCGGATTGGTGCGGCGCCTGCAGTGTTGCAGGCTCTGCACCGACCCGTCGTGGTGAAGAGGGAGCTGAGCCAGAAGGCGAAGCTCTCTACTTACTGGTCAATCTACGTTCCCATCCTCACCTATGGTCACGAGTTGTGGGTAGTGACCGAAAGAACAAGATCGCGAATACAAGCGGCTGAAATGGGTTTCCTCCGCAGGGTGTCTGGGCTCTCCCTTAGAGATAGGGTGTACAAGCTCTCCCGCTTTTGATGATGTATGGACCGGCATTCTTACCTTTTCAGACCTGGCAGGCCCAAACGTATTGTGAGGGAGGGGTCTTCTTCGCACACCCCTGCTTCCTGGTGTCTGCTCGGGGTAGGAGGGGCCAGGAGGATTAATTAATTGTTCTGCTGGTTCGGGGTCTGTGGTGGCTGGGGGGTTGCTGGCCTCCTGGTGTGCCCGCTGCAATACACCCCAGCAGAGTCGAGGGAGGTAGGATGTGTGGATGTGTGGATGTATGGGACGTGAAAGTGTGTGTGGTAATGATTGGGCCTGGATCTGGGACTTGCTGTCGCCTGGCCTGCCTGTGTTTCTCCCGATGGGGCATCAGCGTTGCCTCTCCCCACTGCTCGCGACTTCACCCACCTGTGGGCACGTCTTGACTCCCAGGGCACTTGGCCAGGGGCGCTGGGGCAGGCGCTGACCCACTTTGTGGCTGTCTGGGGCGCTTGGCCCTCCTGGGTATTGGGTGGGGCCTCTGCCGGGGGGTTTGGGGGCGCTCGGGCTCCTGGGGCCCAGGTCCAGTGCACGGCCCATGTCTGGGCGGCTGGGGCCTGGCGGGGTCGGTGGGCTGTTGCCCCTGGTTCCCGGAGTGCCTCTGCCCTATGCTTATGGGGGCTCTTTCCGGGGGCTTCCTCTGCAGTCTTCTGGGTGGATGCGTGGTTGCCCCTGCGGTGGGCTGCCTGGGTTCTGTGCTCTGTGGGGGCTGCTGGTGGCCTGGGTCTTGTGGCCCTCTCTGCCTGCTTCTGATTGCCTGGGGGGGGGCTGTGGATTGTGGCCCTGTACGCTTATACACTCATAACTAAGCACGGTTATCATGTAGGTCCTGTGCCATGGGTGTTGCATGTTCTAACACACACACACACACATTCATTAGTCCAGTAGCATGGTCACTAAGCAGTTGATGTATTATCATGTCGTCTCAGGTCATCTATATCCACAGCTGTGTTGTATGAGATTGCCGCTTCTTGTGCTTGTTTTTGTTTGTTTGTGTGTTTGTTTTTTCTCTGCTTGTCTGCTTTCAGGTGCTCCTGGTGGCCCTAAGGCTGGATTCCCCTCATAGGCCATGGATTGTTGTCTGTTTTGTTTTTTACAGGTGTAGCAGCTGGTTGTCTGGTTTTTGTTTCTATTTTTGTTCTGTTTCCTCTTCTTTCCTCTTCTTCTTTCCTTGTCCCCCGGTCCGGTTCAGTTCAGTTCATGTCATATATTGTAAACAGAAATAAATAAATGGGCATCAAGGGGAGCTTTACATTTATAAAACTTCCCTTGGCAAAACAAATCTGTTTGGCATCAAAGGTATTCAGACTACAATTCTTCTGACATAATGCTGAACAGGACAAGGGGAAAAAAAAGTAAAGAAGACAGTTCTGCCGAAAGCCAGGGATAGACCTGTTCTAAGTTCTATACTTTTTAAAAGGGGCGTGTTTATCAACTATGGAATTAGAAGATTTACAAAAATGGTCAAGTGCTAGATCTTCATCTGGGATTTTAACAGTGTCATATAACTATTCAACAGATCAGTTAAAAAAAAGCCTGCTCATGGAGATGTTTCAGGATCTGGATACCAAGCGTGGACCTAATGTTTTCATTTTTGCAATTCTGATACAGGCTATTGAGCAGTGATAACTAACACCAAGTTCAGATACTGCGGATTTTCTACCTTTGATTTGTTAAGATTGAGCCAATCAGGGACAACCTTGAAGGATCTCTTTGGTTTTGTAGGATCTGTAATTACCTGAGAAAGGTTGATATTGGTACACACCTTTTTTAAATGATCAGAGGCAGAGTTCAACTTGTTTAAATTAAAATTGCCACACAGAGATTGGGTTTAGGCCACATGCACACAGAATGACATCAACAAATATAAGAAATATTAAACATTTACACATAGATTTTTGAATATATGTAGAGGAATGATACTTTGAAATGTGCTCATTGCGGAGTTATGATCAGTTGAGTAATGAAGGTTGAACTATTCTGGGAAAGAGGTTCTATTCCCAGCATCATGATGGACACTCCTGATATAGAAGGTTTCGCTAACGCATTGGAATTGTTTTACTATTTTCATATGCATGTGCAATGAAGAATTGCTTGCTGCTGATAAATGCAAAGAAGAACAGCTTACACATAGATTCTCACATATAGGCTGCTGAATGCAATGAAGACCTGCTTATCAAGTAAAGTTCAATGTCAATGTGTAATATTCAATTAGGATTTGCAAAACAGTGAAGTTAAACAATGAATGGGTCCATAGTCGGTATGAGAAGACTACAGGAATATTTACCTGGGTGTACGTTCAAACAGAGATGAGAAAATTGCGATAAATAATTGTTTGTTTGTTTGTTAGTATGTATATGAATGTTATGTGTATAAACTGTGTTGAGTTATAGTTACTCAGTAGTGTCTCAGTGAAACAACCGACGGGGGAAGCCTTGCGGTGACAACAAAAGCAGTGTTTTACTGATCAGTCAAGTTGCTCCAGTGTACTCCATACAAACTGGTTGGCTACTGAAGGGATAGAAAATGGGGAATACTTGTTTTAAAGCAAACAAGGAATTAGATGGGAAAAATACATGTTTTAACGGGACCCAGACAATATTAAATACTCAGACAGATGGGAGAAGAAGTGTAGTTTTGTAGGAAATCACAAAATTATTACATAGAATTAGTGAAATCAATTGAAGAATGCCTTTCTGAAGAGCTGTTTACCACAGATGAGCAGCTTTGCGACCAAGCACGTTGTAGATCGCTTTATTGCCAAAATGATCTAATTTAATGGATTGGTTTAGACATGCATAACAGCATTTTAAGAACAAAGAGAGAAACAAAAAGGGACAACGCTTCATGGTGGAAGGTGATGTATAAATAACTGTGTATATGATGAAGGGGGTGGCAACACCCATTCCGAAATCCCGCCATTCCGACATCCCGCTATTCCGACATCCCACCATTCCGACATACCACCATTCCGACATGCAAACGTCCCACCATTCCGACATCCCACCATTGCGACATCCCGCTATTCTGACGTTCAAATGTCCCACCATTCCGACAAGGCTTTCCGTATAAGGAAATGTGTGTTACTCAACAGGTGAGTCCCTTCTTTCTGTTCATGCAATTTATATGTTTAACATGTTTATAGACAAGCGTTATTAAAAACACAAAGTCTCGGCAACTGGAGGAGGAGAAGCAGTCCGCGGTGGTTTTCAATCACACACTCCAATGCCACTTGTTTCAACTTCCGAAAATTTAATCCAGGAAAAAAAGGCTTACAAACATGGACCAAAACGGCTCCATAACACGCACAAGAATCCAAAAGAAACGAAAGTTAACTAAAAGAAAGCAAATAAAATGTATGAAGTGGTCAAAATTGGTTTTACGCATGCCTATGTGCGTCAGGCACATGCGTCTTCGGGCTCTCCCACGTTGGTTTGTGGATGAAAGCTATATGTTCAGCTGTAATGTCATGTAAAAACAATCTCTACATGACATTTAGTCCCAGGTGTGACCAGTTAGGTCCTTAAGATATCAACAGGCTGTATAAAGCTACAACCGTTGCGGCTGTGTGTTTGTGCCAAATGCGCAAAACCCATCCGCGCTTCCCAAAATTGGAGTGAGTACTCATAAATCACGTGAATAACATGAATAAACGTTTTTACTGCATTTTGTTGTGTTTTATACGTTCTATGCTGTCATTTCTATCTTCTCCTATTGGTAAGGCAAGGCAGAGTGCTCGCAACTGTGTCCTGTGCAGTAGCCGTGATATCTGTAATTGCAATTATTACTTTTGCATATGATGACAGCGTGCAAAAGACGCATGGGCTCTGTGGAGAGCTCCGCTCCAGCTGGCTGCTGTGACAGCTCACTGACACTGTATTTCTGCTTAATCAGTTTCAGTCTCGCCAGAGTTACATTAATATCTGTATTTTTATATTTGAAATTCAGGGGATTTTGATAATAGATTATTAAAGTTTGTTTGCGAGGCTGTGGCCTCTTCATGTGCAAAGCTTGTGCGCCAAACTTTAGGGCGTATTTGCGCCGGCATATCATTAGTGCAAAATGTTTTGGGTAAAAAATAGGCTATTAAAAGGAACTGTCGGAATGGCGGTATGTTAAAAAAAACAAAAAACATACCGCCATTCCGACCATAGGAGGAAAAAAGTGTCGGAATGGTGGGACGTTTGATAAAAAATTAAGTGTCGCCATTCCGACAATTGGACACCCATGTCGGAATGGCGAGATGTCGGAATGGCAGCATGTAACCATGATGAAGGAGAGACCATTTGAGCAGCACAGCCATTTCGCAGCACAGGGACAGCAATCCAAGTTACAGGATCTCCCACGTGGTATCACCTGTCACATTGTGTCAAGGCATCAAAAGAAGAAAAAATCACCAAACTCAAGGACAAAAAGACAAAGACTCCGGTGAACGAAGACAGAGGACTGACAAACCAGAAATACAAAAGGATTCTCGATATCAAGATCCAGAAGAAGAGGCTAACAATGCCACGAACACTTACGATGCTGGGAATGATGCCAGCAATGAACAGAGAAGAAGATTCAGTGTCATCAATCTGCATTACGTGCCTCTAATGAGGGGGTGAATATAGAATCCTCAACGATTACAACGTCTCTGGGAACTGTGACAACAACAAGGTTTAAACCATTTTGATATATATTGTAACCTATTGTCTAAAGAATAGTGCTGAAAATGAGGTAAATCTAATCCACCACTGTCCTTGGTCTTCTGTAGGGTTTTTAAACTAATACGTGGTGGTTTGTTTTTCCACAGAAATTTGGAGATGCATGAATCTAGTGACTTAAACCAAGTAGCAGATGGTTTTATGGGGATCATTGAGAACAAATAGTTAACTTTTGGTAGTATCATCATTTTAATGGATGTAACTCTCCCCATAAGTGATATAGGTATGGACTTCCAACGAGAGATCGTCCTCTACTGTCTTTAATAATTGCACATAATTTAGCTTTGTTAGCTCTGAGAGCCTGGAGGAAATGTTTATGCCTAAATATCTAATATTTCCTGACTGTAAAGTGATCGCAGGTATATTATGGACCCTACAGTTAATGGGCAGAACTGTGGTCTTAGACCAGTTGATAGAGTAGTCAGAAAGTGCTGAGAATTTATTTATGAGTGTGATCGTGTGACTGAGAGACGTCTGTGAGTTCTGAAGGAAAAGTAATACATCATCAGCATAAAGACTTATTTTATGCTCAATATTTTGGGATTAATTACTCACAAACGGGTAAGAAAATGTAGTATTGCCAGACCATACATGATCAAAACAGGGAGCGGAGGTGGTTCAGCTGCAAGGTGTGAATGTCTGACTATAGTTTGTAAAAAGCGGGTAAGATAAGGTGCGAATGCCCGACAATGTATGATCAAAAGAGGGAGCGGAGGGTTTTGGCTACAAGAAGGTTTGAATATCCGACCATAGTTTGTAAAAAGCGGGTAAGAAAAGGTTACCATACATCATCAAAAGCAGGAGTGGATGTGTTCGGCTACAAGAAGATTTGAATGTCCATCAATAATTGCTTTAAAACATGAAAGAAAATTTTCGAATATCAAACCGCACATGATCATAAGCGGGAGAGGAGTTGTTCAGCTGCAAGAAGGTGTGAATGTCCACCCATAATTACTGAAAAATGGGTAAGAAAAGGTGAAAATGCCCACCCATACATCATCAAAAGCAGGAGTGGATGTGTTCGGCTACAAGAAAGTTTGAATGTCCGACCATAGTTTGTAAAAAGCGGGTAAGAAAAGGTTCGAATGCCCGAACATAGACCATCAAAAGAGGGAGCGGAGGTGTTCCGCTGTAAGAAGGTGTAAATGTCCGACCATAGTTGGTAAAAAACGGGTAAGAAAAGGTTAAAATACCCGACTGTACACAATCAATAGGGGGAGCGGAGTTGTTTGGCTACAAGAAGGTGTGAAAGTCCGACCACGGTTTGTAAAAAGCGGGTAAGAAAAGGTTCGAATGCCCGAATATATACCATCAAAAGTGGAAGTGGATGTGTTCGGCTGCAAGAAGGTGTGAACGTCCGACCAAAGTTTGTAAAAAGCAGTTAAGAAAAGGTTCGAATATCCAACCAAACATAATCAAAAGCGGGAGCAGAGCTGTTCGACTGCAAGTAGGTGTGAATGTCAGATCATAATTTGCAAAAAGCTGATGAGAAAGGGTGAGAATGCCCGGCTATACACCATCAAATGCGGGAGCGGAAGTGTTCGGCTGTGAGTAGGTGTGAATGTCCAACCATAATTGCTGAAAAATGTGTTAGAAGAGACTAGAATGCCGGACAAGACATCATCAAATGCGGGAGCGGAGTTGTTCGGCTGCAAGTAGGTGTGAATGTCCAGCCATAATTACTCACAAACGGGTAAGAAAAGGTAGTATTGCTGGACTATACATGATCAAAACAGGGAGCGGAGGTGGTTCAGCTGCAAGAAGGTGTGAATGTCTCACTAAAGTTCAAATATATTAACAAAAGCGGGAGGAGAGGTCTTCGGATGAGAGTGGTTGAGAATATAAGATATAAGATCAGAGGTGTTTTGCTGCAAGAAGGCCATAGTTTGCCAAAAGCGGGTAAGCTGCGAATGACCAACTAAATATCAACAAAAGTGGGGGCGGAGGTCTTCGGATGCAACTGGGTGTGAACATCCCACCATACAAGTATGGTGGAGAGGAAGCTGTGAACAGCCGACCATAGTTTGCAAAAAGCGGGTGAGACAAGGTGCGAATGTCCAACCATACATGATCAAAACAGGGAGCGGAGGTGTTTGGCTGTGACAAGGTGTGAATGTCCACCCAAAATTAATGAAAAGCGGGCAAAAAGTAGGTTTGAATGCCCAAGCATACATCATCAAACGAAGGAGTGGATGTGTTCGGCTACAAGAAGGTTTCAATGTCCGAGCATAGTTTGTAAAAAGCGGGTAAGAAAAGGTTCGAATGCCCAAACATACACCATCAAAAGAGGGAGTGGAGGTGTTCCGCTGTAAGAAGGTGTGAATGTCCGACCATAGTTGGTAAAAAGTGGGTAAGAAAAGGTTAAAATACCCGACTGTACACAATCAATAGGGGGAGCGGAGTTGTTCGGCTACAAGAAGATGTGAAAGTCCAACCATGGTTTGTAAAAAGCTGGTAAGAAAAGGTTCGAATGCCCGAATATATACCATCAAAAGCGGAAGCGGAGGTGTTCGGCTGCAAGAAGGTGTGAACGTCCGACCAAAGTTTGTAAAAAGCAGTTAAGAAAAGGTTCGAATATCCAACCAAACATAATCAAAAGCGGGAGCAGAGCTGTTCGACTGCAAGTAGGTGTGAATGTCCAGCCATAATTACTCACAAAGGGGTAAGAAAAGGTAGTATTGCCAGACCATACATGATCAAAACAGGGAGCTGAGGTGGTTCAGCTGCAAGGTGTGAATGTCTGACTATAGTTTGTAAAAAGCGGGTAAGATAAGGTGCGAATGCCCGACAATGTATAATCAAAAGAGGGAGCAGAGGTTTTCGGCTACACGAAGGTTTGAATGTCCGACCATAGTTTGTAAAAAGCGGGTAAGAAAAGGTTCAAATGCATGACTATACACCATCAAAAGCGGGAGCGGAGGTGTTCGGCTGCAAGAAGGTGTGAACGTCCGACCAAAGTTTGTAAAAAGCAGTTAAGAAAAGGTTCGAATATCCAACCAAACATAATCAAAAGCGGGAGCAGAGCTGTTCGACTGCAAGTAGGTGTGAATGTCCAGCCATAATTACTCACAAAGGGGTAAGAAAAGGTAGTATTGCCAGACCATACATGATCAAAACAGGGAGCTGAGGTGGTTCAGCTGCAAGGTGTGAATGTCTGACTATAGTTTGTAAAAAGCGGGTAAGATAAGGTGCGAATGCCCGACAATGTATAATCAAAAGAGGGAGCAGAGGTTTTCGGCTACACGAAGGTTTGAATGTCCGACCATAGTTTGTAAAAAGCGGGTAAGAAAAGGTTCAAATGCATGACTATACACCATCAAAAGCGGGAGCGGAGATGTTCCGCTGTAAGACGGTGTGAATGTCCGACCATAGTTGGTAAAAAGCTGGTAAGAAAAGGTTCGAATGCCCGAATATATACCATCAAAAGCGGAAGCGGAGGTGTTCGGCTGCAAGAAGGTGTGAACGTCCGACCAAAGTTGGCAAAAAGCAGTAAAGAAAAGGTTCGAATATCCAAACATAATTAAAAGCGAGAGAGATTGTGTTCAGCTGCAAGTAGGTGTGAATATCCAGCCATAATTACTCACAAACGGGTAAGAAAATTTAGTATTGCTTGACCATACATGATCAAAACAGGGAGCGGAGGTGGTTTAGCTGCAAAAAGGGGTGAATGTCCAACTAAAGTTCAAATATATTAACAAAAGCGGGAGGAGAGGTCTTCGGATTAGAGTGGTTGAAATTTCCAACCATAATCTATAAAATGCGGTGAAAAAAAAAGGTGTGAAGGAATGAATTTTATAGCAAAATCCGAAATCATGCATAACTCCGCATAAGGAACGTATTGCTCAACCAAAGGGATGCTTCTTTCTCATTCAGGGTAATATGAGGAACTTTATGCTTGATACATTTTAGACATGGATAACTATGAAGGACAAAGCAATTTTAACTTGGTTTGAGCAAAGCAATTCATTTTATAGGAAAATCCGAAATCGTGCAGGACTCATGAAAGTAAGCTTATTCTCGGATTCCTGATCCTCCAGTGTTGCTCTTTCCTATACTGCAAAATACAGCCTTGTTCTTTGTTGAAATCGATATAGACATTGATAAATATGAAGGACAAAGCAGTTTCCACTTTGTTTGAGTGAAGGAATTAATTTTATAGCAAAATCCCAAATCAAGCAGAACGTATGAAAATAAGCGTGTTTTCGGATTCCTGATCCTTCAGTGTTGCTATTTCTTCTACTGCAAAATACAATGTTGTTCTTTGTTGAAGTCAATCTAGACATTGATAAATATGAAGGACAAAGCAGTTTTAACATAGTTTGAGTAAAGGAATTCATTTTATACATAAAATCCCAAATCATAAAGAACGTATGAAAATAAGCTTATTCTCGGATTCCTGTTCCTTCAAGTGTTGCTCTTTCTACTACTGCAAAATACAATGTTGTTCTTTGTTGAAGTAAATCTAGACATTGATAAATATGAAGGACAAAGCAGTTTTCACTTGGTTTGAGTGAAGGAATTCATTTTATAAATAAAATCCCAAATAATGCAGAACGTATGAAAAGAAGCTTATTCTCGGATTCCTGATCCTTCAGTGTTGCTTTTTCTTCTACTGCAAAATACAATGTTGTTCTTTGTTGAAGTCGATCTAGACATTGATAAATATGAAGGACAAAGCAGTTTTAACTTGGTTTGAGTGAAGGAATTCATTTTATACATAAAATCCCAAATCATGCAGAACGTATGAAAATAAGCTTATTCTCGGATTACTGATCCTTCAGTGTTGCTCTTTCTTCTACTGCAAAATCCAGTGTTGTTCTTTGTTGAAGTCAATCTAGACATTGATAAATATGAAGGACAAAGCAGTTTCTAACATAGTTTGAGTGAAGGCATTCATTTATAGTAAAATCAATAATCGTGCAGAACTCATGAAAATAAGCTTATTCTCGGATTCCTAAAACTTTTGATTTGCTCTTTCTTTACTGCAAAGTACAATGTTGTTCTTTGTTGAAGTCGATCTAGACATTGATAAATATGAAGGACAAAGCAGTTTTCACTTGGTTTGAGTGAAGGATTTGCAGCTGAAAACCTCCCGCTCCCGCTTTTGATTGTGTATAGTCGGAATTTCGAGCCTTTTCTTACCCGGTTTTTAGAAATTATGGTTGGACCTTGCAGCCGAAGACCTCCACTCCCTCTTTTGATCATATATTGTCGGGCATTCGCACCTTGTCTTACCCGCTTTTTACAAACTATAGTCAGACATTCACACCTTGCAGCTGAACCACCTCAGTTCCCTGTTTTGATCATGTATGGTCTGGCAATACTACCTTTTCTTACCCGTTTGTGAGTAATTATGGCTGGA
Source organism: Leuresthes tenuis (assembly GCF_036924035.1). Lineage (NCBI taxonomy): Eukaryota > Metazoa > Chordata > Actinopteri > Atheriniformes > Atherinopsidae > Leuresthes > Leuresthes tenuis. The sequence goes on along the minus strand of NW_027325368.1, from coordinate 29,502,355 downwards.
CATTCACACCTACTTGCAGTCGAACACCTCCGCTTCCGCTTTTGATGGTATATATTCGGGCATTCGAACATTTTCTTACCAGCTTTTTACAAACCATGGTTGGACTTTCACACCTTCTTGTAGCCGAACAACTCCGCTCCCCCTATTGATTGTGTACAGTCGGGTATTTTAACCTTTTCTTACCCGTTTTTTACCAACTATGGTCGGACATTCACACCTTCTTACAGCGGAACACCTCCGCTCCCTCTTTTGATGGTGTATGTTTGGGCATTCGAACCTTTTCTTACCCGCTTTTTACAAACTATGCTCGGACATTCAAACCTTCTTGTAGCCGAACACATCCACTCCTGCTTTTGATGATGTATGGTTGGGCATTCAAACCTACTTGTTGCCCGCTTTTCATTAATTTTGGGTGGACATTCACACCTTGTCACAGCCAAACACCTCCGCTCCCTGTTTTGATCATGTATGGTTGGACATTCGCACCTTTTCTCACCCGCTTTTTGCCAACTATGGTCGGCTGTTCACAGCTTCCTCTCCACCATACTTGTATGGTGGGATATTCACACCCACTTGCATCCGAAGACCTTTTGTTGATATTTAGTCGGTCATTCGCAGCTTACCCGCTTTTGGCAAACTATGGCCTTCATGCAGCCAAACACCTCTGATCTCGCTTTTGATGATGTAAGGTTGGGCATTCAGACCTTGCTTCACCTGCTTTTCACCAAATATAGTCGGACATTCACACCTTCTTGCAGCCGAACACTTCCGCTCCACCTTTTAGTGTTCTATCACACCTTTTTTTTCACCGCATTTTATAGATTATGGTTGGAAATTCTCAACCACTCTCATCCGAAGACCTCTCCTCCCGCTTTTGTTAATATATTTGAACTTTAGTCGGACATTCACACCTTCTTGCAGCTGAACCACCTCCGCTCCCTGTTTTGATCATGTATGGTCTGGCAATACTACCTTTTCTTACCCGTTTGTTAGTAATTATGGCTGGACATTCACACCTACTTGCAGCCGAACACCACCTCTCCCGCTTTTGATGATGTATGGACCGGCATTCTTACCTTTTCTAACACATTTTTCAGCAATTATGGTCGGAGATTCACACTTACTCACAGCCGAACAACTCCGCTCCCGCATTTGATGGTGTATAGTCGGGCATTCTCACCCTTTCTCATCAGCTTTTTGCAAATTATGATCTGACATTCACACCTGCTTTTGATAATGTATGGTTTGGCATTCGCACATTTTCTTTCCCATTTTTCAGTAATTATGGGTGGACATTCACACCTTCTTGCAGCTGAACACCTCCTCTCCCGCTTTTGATTGTGTACAGTCGGGTATTTTAACCTTTTCTTACCCGCTTTTTACCAAATATGGTCGGACATTCACACCGTCTTACAGCGGAACACCTCTGCTCCCGCTTTTGATGGTGTATAGTCAGGCATTTGAACCTTTTCTTACCCGCTTTTTACAAACTATGGTCGGACATTCAAACCTTCTTGTAGCCGAAAACCTCCGCTCCTTCTTTTGATTATACATTGTTGGGCATTCGCACCTTATTTACAAACTATAGTCAGACATTCACACCTTGCAGCTGAGCCACCTCAGCTCCCTGTTTTGATAGTGTATGTTCGGGCATTCGAACCTATTCTTACCCCCTTTTTACAAACTATGCTCGGAGATTCACACCTACTCACAGCCGAACAACTCCGCTCCCGCATTTGATGATGTCTTGTCCGGCATTCTAGTCTCTTCTAACACATTTTTCAGCAATAATGGTTGGACATTCACACCTACTCACAGCCGAACACTTCCGCTCCCGCATTTGATGGTGTATAGCCGGGCATTCTCACCCTTTCTCATCAGCTTTTTGCAAATTATGATCTGACATTCACACCTACTTGCAGTCGAACAGCTCTGCTCCCGCTTTTGATTATGTTTGGTTGGATATTCGAACCTTTTCTTAACTGCTTTTTACAAACTTTGGTCGGACGTTCACACCTTCTTGCAGCCGAACACATCCACTTCCACTTTTGATGGTATATATTCGGGCATTCGAACCTTTTCTTACCCGCTTTTTACAAACCGTGGTCGGACTTTCACACCTTCTTGTAGCCAAACAACTCCGCTCCCCCTATTGATTGTGTACAGTCGGGTATTTTAACCTTTTCTTACCCGTTTTTTACCAACTATGGTCGGACATTTACACCTTCTTACAGCGGAACACCTCCACTCCTGCTATTGATGATGTATGGTTGGGCATTTTCACCTTTTCTTACCCATTTTTCAGTAATTATGGGTGGACATTCACACCTTCTTGCAGCTGAACAACTCCTCTCGCGCTTATGATCATGTGCGGTTTGATATTCGAAAATTTTCTTTCATGTTTTAAAGCAATTATTGATGGACATTCAAATCTTCTTGTAGCCGAACACATCCACTCCTGCTTTTGATGATGTATGGTAACCTTTTCTTACCCGCTTTTTACAAACTATGGTCGGATATTCAAACCTTCTTGTAGCCAAAACCCTCCGCTCCCTCTTTTGATCATACATTGTCGGGCATTCGCACCTTATCTTACCCGCTTTTTACAAACTATAGTCAGACATTCACACCTTGCAGCTGAACCACCTCCGCTCCCTGTTTTGATCATGTATGGTCTGGCAATACTACCTTTTCTTACCCGTTTGTGAGTAATTAATCCCAAAATATTGAGCATAAAATAAGTCTTTGTGCTGATGATGTATTACTTTTCCTTCAGAACTCACAGACGTCTCTCAGTCACACGATCACACTCATAAATAAATTCTCAGCACTTTCTGACTACTCTATCAACTGGTCTAAGACCACAGTTCTGCCCATTAACTGTAGGGTCCATAATATACCTGCGATCACTTTACAGTCAGGAAATATTAGATATTTAGGCATAAACATTTCCTCCAGGCTCTCAGAGCTAACAAAGCTAAATTATGTGCAATTATTAAAGACAGTAGAGGACGATCTCTCGTTGGAAGTCCTTACCTATATCACTTATGGGGAGAGTTACATCCATTAAAATGATGATACTACCAAAAGTTAACTATTTGTTCTCAATGATCCCCATAAAACCATCTGCTACTTGGTTTAAGTCACTAGATTCATGCATCTCCAAATTTCTGTGGAAAAACAAACCACCACGTATTAGTTTAAAAACCCTACAGAAGACCAAGGACAGTGGTGGATTAGATTTACCTCATTTTCAGCACTATTCCTTAGACAATAGGTTACAATATATATCAAAATGGTTTAAACCTTGTTGTTGTCACAGTTCCCAGAGACGTTGTAATCGTTGAGGATTCTATATTCACCCCCTCATTAGAGGCACGTAATGCAGATTGATGACACTGAATCTTCTTCTCTGTTCATTGCTGGCATCATTCCCAGCATCGTAAGTGTTCGTGGCATTGTTAGCCTCTTCTTCTGGATCTTGATATCGAGAATCCTTTTGTATTTCTGGTTTGTCAGTCCTCTGTCTTCGTTCACCGGAGTCTTTGTCTTTTTGTCCTTGAGTTTGGTGATTTTTTCTTCTTTTGATGCCTTGACACAATGTGACAGGTGATACCACGTGGGAGATCCTGTAACTTGGATTGCTGTCCCTGTGCTGCGAAATGGCTGTGCTGCTCAAATGGTCTCTCCTTCATCATGGTTACATGCTGCCATTCCGACATCTCGCCATTCCGACATGGGTGTCCAATTGTCGGAATGGCGACACTTAATTTTTTATCAAACGTCCCACCATTCCGACACTTTTTTCCTCCTATGGTCGGAATGGCGGTATGTTTTTTGTTTTTTTTAACATACCGCCATTCCGACAGTTCCTTTTAATAGCCTATTTTTTACCCAAAACATTTTGCACTAATGATATGCTGGCGCAAATACGCCCTAAAGTTTGGCGCACAAGCTTTGCACATGCAGAGGCCACAGCCTCGCAAACAAACTTTAATAATCTATTTTCAAAATCCCCTGAATTTCAAATATAAAAATACAGATATTAATGTAACTCTGGCGAGACTGAAACTGATTAAGCAGAAATACAGTGTCAGTGAGCTGTCACAGCAGCCAGCTGGAGCGGAGCTCTCCACAGAGCCCATGCGTCTTTTGCACGCTGTCATCATATGCAAAAGTAATAATTGCAATTACAGATATCACGGCTACTGCACAGGACACAGTTGCGAGCACTCTGCCTTGCCTTGCCAATAGGAGAAGATAGAAATGACAGCATAGAACGTATAAAACACAACAAAATGCAGTAAAAACGTTTATTCATGTTATTCACGTGATTTATGAGTACTCACTCCAATTTTGGGAAGCGCGGATGGGTTTTGCGCATTTGGCACAAACACACAGCCGCAACGGTTGTAGCTTTATACAGCTTGTTGATATCTTAAGGACCTAACTGGTCACACCTGGGACTAAATGTCATGTAGAGATTGTTTTTACATGACATTACAGCTGAACATATAGCTTTCATCCACAAACCAACGTGGGAGAGCCCGAAGACGCATGTGCCAGACGCACATAGGCATGCGTAAAACCAATTTTGACCACTTCATACTGTTTATTTGCTTTCTTTTAGTTAACTTTCGTTTCTTTTGGATTCTTGTGCGTGTTATGGAGCCGTTTTGGTCCATGTTTGTAAGCCTTTTTTTCCTGGATTAAATTTTCGGAAGTTGAAACAAGTGGCATTGGAGTGTGTGATTGAAAACCACCGCGGACTGCTTCTCCTCCTCCAGTTGCCGAGACTTTGTGTTTTTAATAACGCTTGTCTATAAACATGTTAAACATATAAATTGCATGAACAGAAAGAAGGGACTCACCTGTTGAGTAACACACATTTCCTTATACGGAAAGCCTTGTCGGAATGGTGGGACATTTGAACGTCAGAATAGCGGGATGTCGCAATGGTGGGATGTCGGAATGGTGGGACGTTTGCATGTCGGAATGGTGGTATGTCGGAATGGTGGGATGTCGGAATAGCGGGATGTCGGAATGGCGGGATTTCGGAATGGGTGTTGCCACCCCCTTCATCATATACACAGTTATTTATACATCACCTTCCACCATGAAGCGTTGTCCCTTTTTGTTTCTCTCTTTGTTCTTAAAATGCTGTTATGCATGTCTAAACCAATCCATTAAATTAGATCATTTTGGCAGTAAAGCGATCTACAATGTGCTTGGTCGCAAAGCTGCTCATCTGTGGTAAACAGCTCTTCAGAAAGGCATTCTTCAATTGATTTCACTAATTCTATGTAATAATTTTGTGATTTCCTACAAAACTACACTTCTTCTCCCATCTGTCTGAGTATTTAATATTGTCTGGGTCCCGTTAAAACATGTATTTTTCCCATCTAATTCCTTGTTTGCTTTAAAACAAGTATTCCCCATTTTCTATCCCTTCAGTAGCCAACCAGTTTGTATGGAGTACACTGGAGCAACTTGACTGATCAGTAAAACACTGCTTTTGTTGTCACCGCAAGGCTTCCCCCGTCGGTTGTTTCACTGAGACACTACTGAGTAACTATAACTCAACACAGTTTATACACATAACATTCATATACATACTAACAAACAAACAAACAATTATTTATCGCATTTTTCTCATCTCTGTTTGAACGTACACCCAGGTAAATATTCCTGTAGTCTTCTCATACCGACTATGGACCCATTCATTGTTTAACTTCACTGTTTTGCAAATCCTAATTGAATATTACACATTGACATTGAACTTTACTTCATAAGCAGGTCTTCATTGCATTCAGCAGCCTATATGTGAGCATCTATGTGTAAGCTGTTCTTCTTTGCATTTATCAGCAGCAAGCAATTCTTCATTGCACATGCATATGAAAATAGTAAAACAATTCCAATGCGTTAGCGAAACCTTCTATATCAGGAGTGTCCATCATGATGCTGGGAATAGAACCTCTTTCCCAGAATAGTTCAACCTTCATTACTCAACTGATCATAACTCCGCAATGAGCACATTTCAAAGTATCATTCCTCTACATATATTCAAAAATCTATGTGTAAATGTTTAATATTTCTTATATTTGTTGATGTCATTCTGTGTGCATGTGGCCTAAACCCAATCTCTGTGTGGCAATTTTAATTTAAACAAGTTGAACTCTGCCTCTGATCATTTAAAAAAGGTGTGTACCAATATCAACCTTTCTCAGGTAATTACAGATCCTACAAAACCAAAGAGATCCTTCAAGGTTGTCCCTGATTGGCTCAATCTTAACAAATCAAAGGTAGAAAATCCGCAGTATCTGAACTTGGTGTTAGTTATCACTGCTCAATAGCCTGTATCAGAATTGCAAAAATGAAAACATTAGGTCCACGCTTGGTATCCAGATCCTGAAACATCTCCATGAGCAGGCTTTTTTTTAACTGATCTGTTGAATAGTTATATGACACTGTTAAAATCCCAGATGAAGATCTAGCACTTGACCATTTTTGTAAATCTTCTAATTCCATAGTTGATAAACACGCCCCTTTTAAAAAGTATAGAACTTAGAACAGGTCTATCCCTGTCTTTCAGCAGAACTGTCTTCTTTACTTTTTTTTCCCCTTGTCCTGTTCAGCATTATGTCAGAAGAATTGTAGTCTGAATACCTTTGATGCCAAACAGATTTGTTTTGCCAAGGGAAGTTTTATAAATGTAAAGCTCCCCTTGATGCCCATTTATTTATTTCTGTTTACAATATATGACATGAACTGAACTGAACCGGACCGGGGGACAAGGAAAGAAGAAGAGGAAAGAAGAGGAAACAGAACAAAAATAGAAACAAAAACCAGACAACCAGCTGCTACACCTGTAAAAAACAAAACAGACAACAATCCATGGCCTATGAGGGGAATCCAGCCTTAGCGCCACCAGGAGCACCTGAAAGCAGACAAGCAGAGAAAAAACAAACACACAAACAAACAAAAACAAGCACAAGAAGCGGCAATCGCATACAACACAGCTGTGGATATAGATGACCTGAGACGACATGATAATACATCAACTGCTTAGTGACCATGCTACTGGACTAATGAATGTGTGTGTGTGTGTGTGAGAACATGCAACACCCATGGCACAGGACCTACATGATAACCGTGCTTAGTTATGAGTGTATAAGCGTACAGGGCCACAATCCACAGCCCCCCCCCCCCAAGCAATCAGAAGCAGGCAGAGAGGGCCACAAGACCCAGGCCACCAGCAGCCCCCACAGAGCACAGAACCCAGGCAGCCCACCGCAGGGGCAACCACGCATCCACCCAGAAGACTGCAGAGGAAGCCCCCGGAAAGAGCCCCCATAAGCATAGGGCAGAGGCACTCCGGGAACCAGGGGCAACAGCCCACCGACCCCGCCAGGCCCCAGCCGCCCAGACATGGGCCGTGCACTGGACCTGGGCCCCAGGAGCCCGAGCGCCCCCAAACCCCCCGGCAGAGGCCCCACCCAATACCCAGGAGGGCCAAGCGCCCCAGACAGCCACAAAGTGGGTCAGCGCCTGCCCCAGCACCCCTGGCCAAGTGCCCTGGGAGTCAAGACGTGCCCACAGGTGGGTGAAGTCGCGAGCAGTGGGGAGAGGCAACGCTGATGCCCCATCGGGAGAAACACAGGCAGGCCAGGCGACAGCAAGTCCCAGATCCAGGCCCAATCATTACCACACACACTTTCACGTCCCATACATCCACACATCCACACATCCTACCTCCCTCGACTCTGCTGGGGTGTAGTGCAGCGGGCACACCAGGAGGCCAGCAACCCCCCAGCCACCACAGACCCCGAACCAGCAGAACAATTAATTAATCCTCCTGGCCCCTCCTGCCCCGAGCAGACACCAGGAAGCAGGGGTGTGCGAAGAAGACCCCTCCCCTCACCCTTCTGGCTCTTCAATATTTTCTAATAGTGAGCAATTAAAATTGAGGGGCAGCCAAACTTGTAGAACTGGGAGTGCGGCACTCTGGGCAGCCTACATACCCAAAGAGCCCCGCCCACCAGATGCCACTCAGTGTAACCACCCCCCAAGACCTAATGTGTGTGTGTGAGTGTGTTTGATAAGTAGTAATGTCTAAGGTGTAATTAAAACAGGGGCAGGGAACTGCAGAGTGCAACCAAAGGAGACCACCTACGTGGCCCCATCCACTACACCCCACCGAACACACACGCCCCCAAAACCCTTCATGTGTGAGTGTGTGCTGTGTACAGGAGCCAGAAGGGAGAGGGGTATGGGGATATATACCGGGGGAGCTACTCTCCCCCAGAGAGGGCAGCCAGGGACTGGCTGCAATAGGCATCCCCGCTACCTGGGAGCCAACAATGGGCAGGAGGGCCTGATGTCCACCAGGCTCGGGGCCTGCAGCGACCATATTCCGGGAGCTACTGTACCCCCAGAAGGTACCCATCCCGCCCCACCCCACTCAACCCAACCCCACCCAGGAGGACCTCTACAAAAAACAAACAAACAACATCAAAAAACAAACAAACAAACCACCCGGTCACACCAGTCGCAGCAGCCCGGGCCTGAGACCCACCATCACCCAGCAACCCACCACCACCACTATGTGATAAAACTAATCAGAGGGGACCAGAGAGAATGAAATTCAGCCAATTGATGTTTTGAGGAGGCAGACATTGTTTCCATGCTAATATAATCTAAAAGAAAATTTCTAAACTGGTTAATACACAGATTGTTCTTCGCTTTCCAGTTCATGAGAATAGTTTTCTTTGCGATACATAACACTGTGACAACCATGTGTGCTGAGTTAATTTCCATGTTGATGTTGTCTAAGTCACCCAGTATGCACAGTGTGGGGCATGCAGGGATGCTACACTTTAGCCATGTTGATAGGTCCTCACAGACTTCAAGCCAGCACTTCTGGACAGGCGCAGAAAACCACAAAGCGTGTGCATAATCATCAGGTGTGTTATCTGTGCAATGTGAGCAGATGTTTGAGTGTGTTAGACCCATCCTGAACATCCTTTGTCCTGTATAGTGTGTTCTATGAAGGATTTTGTATTGTATGAGCTGTAAATTAGGATTTCGAGTCTTTATGAAGGTGTTCAAACATATTTGTGGTTAGAAGCTATGACCAGAACTGATGGATAAATCTGCCTCCCATTTTGAGGATGGAAGAGACATTGTGTCATCTATCTTAGACAATAATTTATATATTTTTGATAGTAGTTTTGGGGTACAGATGCTTAGAAATTCTGCTACCCTAGTCGGGGGTTGTAAGTCTGGTTGGTGGAGGATATATCCATCCATCCATCCATCATCTGCCGCTTATCCGGGGGTCGAGTCACGGGGGCAGCAGCTTGAGCAGAGAAACCCAGACGTCTCTGTCCCCGGCCACTTCCTCCAGCTCTTCCGGGGGGACCCCGAGGCGTTCCCAGGCCAGCCGAGAGACATAGTCTCTCCAACGTGTCCTGGGTCTCCCCCGGGGTCTCCTCCCAGTGGGACGTGCCCGGAACACCTCCCCAGGGAGGCGCCCAGGGGGCATCCTAACCAGATGCCCGAGCCACCTCATCTGACTCCTCTCAATGCGGAGGAGCAGCGGTTCTACTCCGAGCCCCTCCCGGATGACTGAGCTTCTCACCCTATCTCTAAGGGAGAGCCCAGACACCCTGCGGAGGAAACCCATTTCGGCCGCTTGTATTCGCGATCTTGTTCTTTCGGTCACTACCCACAACTCGTGACCATAGGTGAGGATGGGAACGTAGATTGACCAGTAAGTAGAGAGCTTCGCCTTCTGGCTCAACTCCCTCTTCACAACGACGGGTCGGTGCAGAGCCTGCAACACTGCAGGCGCCGCACCGATCTGCCCGTCAATCTCCCGCTCCATTCGTCCGTCACTCGTGAACAAGACCCCGAGATACTTGAACTCCTCCTCTTGGGGAAGGATCTCATTCCCGACCCGGAGAGAGCATTCCACCCTTTTCCGGCTGAGAACCATAGTCTCGGATTTGGAGGTGCTGATTCTCATCCCAGCCGCTTCACACTCGGCTGCGAATCACTCCAGTGAGAGCTGAAGGTCACGGCCTGACGACGCTAACAGAACCACATCATCTGCAAAAAGCAGAGACCCGATTCTGAGGTCGCCAAATTGGACACCTTCAACGCCCTGGCTCCGCCTAGAAATTCTGTCCATAAAAGTTAGGAACAGAATCGGTGACAAAGGGCAGCCCTGACGGAGTCCAACTCTCACCGGAAACGTATCCGACTTACTGCCGGCAATGCGGACCAAACTCTGGCACCGGTCATACAGAGACCGAACGGCCCCTATCAAGGGGTCCGGCACTCCATATTCCCGGAGCACCCCCCACAGGACTCCACGAGGGACACAGTCGAACGCTTTCTCCAAGTCCAGAAAAAACATGTAGACTGGTTGGGCGAACTCCCATGCACCCTCCAGGATCCTGCCGAGGGTATAGAGCTGGTCCACTGTTCCACGGCCAGGACGAAAGCCACACTGCATCTCCTGAATCCGAGGCTCGATTATCCGACGGATCCTCCTCTCCAATACCCCCGAATAGACCTTACCAGGGAGGCTGAGGAGTGTGATACCCCTATAGTTGGAACACACCCTCCGGTCCCCCTTTTTAAAGAGGGGGACCACCACCCCAATCTGCCAGTCCAGAGGCACTGTCCCCGATGTCAACGCGATACTGCAGAGGCGTGTCAGCCAAGACAGCCCTACAACATCCAGAACCTTGAGAAACTCAGGACGGACCTCATCCACCCCCGGGGCCTTGCCACCGAGGAGCTTTTTAACCACCTCGGCAACCTCAGCCCCAGAAATGGGAGGCCCCGTCTCCGAGCTCTCCGACTCTGCCTCTTCCGAGCACGTGTTGGTAGGATTGAGGAGTTCCTCGAAGTACTCCCCCCACCGACTCACAACATCCCTAGTTGAGGTCAGCAAAGCCCCGTCCCCACTGTAAACAGTGTTGACTGTGAGCCGCTTCCCCCCCCCTGAGACGCTGGATGGTGGACCAGAATCTTTTCGAGGCCGTCCGGAAATCGTTCTCCATGGTCTCACCGAACTCCTCCCAGGCCCGAATTTTTGCCTCACAACCGCCGAAGCCGTGGCCCGTCTGGCCCGTCGGTACCTATCAGCTTCTTCCAGGGTCCCACTGGCCAAAAAGGCCCGATAGGACTCCTTCTTCAGCTTGACGGCTTCCCTCACCACTGGTGTCCACCAGCAGGTTCGAGGGTTGCCGCCACGACAGGCACCGACCACCTTACGGCCACAACTCCGACCAGCTGCCTCGGCAATGGAGTCACGGAACATGGCCCATTCGGACTCAATGTCCCCCAGCTCAAATATGGTTGAAGCTCTGCCGGAGGTGGGAGTTAAAGCTCCTTCTGACGGGGGATTCTGACAAACGCTCCCAGCAGACCCTCACAATACGTATGGGCCTGCCAGGTCTGATCGGCATCCTCCCCCACCAGCGGAGCCAACTCACCACCAGGTGGTGATCAGTTGACAGCTCCGCCCCTCTCTTCACCCGAGTGTCCAGGACATACGGCCGCAAGTCCGATGATACAACCACAAAGTCGATCATCGAACTGCGGCCAAGGGTGTCCTGGTGCCAAGTGCACATATGGACACCCTTATGCCTGAACATGGTGTTCGTTATGGACAGTCTATGACTGGCACAGAAGTCCAACAACATAACACCACTCTGATTCAGATCGGGGGGGCCGTTCCTCCCAATCACACCCCTCCAGGTCTCACTGTCATTGCCCACGTGAGCATTGAAGTCCCCCAGCAGAATGAGGGAGTCTCCGGTAGGAGCATTCTCCAGTGCCTCCCCCAGAGACTCCTAAAAGGGTAGGTACTCTGAACTGCTGTTTGGCGCATAGGCACAAACAACAGTCAGGACTCGTCCCCCCACCCAAAGGCGGAGGGAGGCTACCCTCTCGTTCACTGGGGTAAACCCCAATGTACTGGCACACAGCCGGGGGGCAATAAGTATGCCCACACCTGCTCTGCGCCTCTCACCACGGGCAACTCCAGAGTGGAAGAGAGTCCAACCCCTCTCAAGAGTACTGGTTCCAGATCCCAAGCCGTGTGTCGAGGTGAGTCCGACTATATCTAACGGTCTGATGAAGTTTCAACAATAAACAACAAACTTTGTATTATGAGAAAGAACCAGACTCATTCTTCAGGAATCCGAAAATAAGCTCTATTTTACGAGTTATGCACGAATTCGGATTCTCCTATAAAACGAATTCCTTAACTCAAACCATGTTAAGACTGCTTTGTCCTTCATATTTATTCATGTCTAATCAAGTTTCGATGATAAACAACGTTGTACTTTGTAGAATGAGAAAGAACTTCTTCAGCAATAAGCATCTCTCGACAAATGACGAAATAAAGATTTTGCTATAAAATTAATTGCTATCAGCCTGACTTAAAACTGTTTGTCTTCCTTATTTATCCACTTCAAATCAAGTTTCAACAATTAAAAAAATTTTGTAGTTTGAGAAAGAACAACTTAATCTTGAGCAATCAGTATAAAAAGAGGGTAAGCAAAGGTGCGAATGTCAAACCATACATGATCAAAACAGGGAGCGGAGGTGTTTGGCTGAGACAAGGTGTGAATGTCCACCCATAATTAATGAAAAGCGGGCAACAAGTAGGTTCGAATGCCCAACCATACATCATCAAAAGCAGGAGTGGATATGTTCGGCTACAAGAAGGTTTGAACGTCTGACCATAGTTTGTAAAAAGCGGGTAAGAAAAGGTTCGAATGCCCGAACATACACCATCAAAGGAGGGAGCGGAGGTGTTCCGCTGTAAGAAGGTGTGAATGTCCGACCATAGTTGGTAAAAAACGGGTAAGAAAAGGTTAAAATACCCGACTGTACACAATCAGTAGCGGGTGCGGAGTTGTTCGGCTACTAAAAGGTGTGAAAGTCCGACCATGGTTTGTAAAAAGCGGGTAAGAAAAGGTGCGAATGCCCGAAAATGTATGATCAAAAGAGGGAGCGGAGGTGTTTGGCTGCAAGAAGGTGTGAATGTACACCCATAATTACTGAAAAATGGGTAAGAAAAGGTGCGAATGCCCAACTATACATAATCAAAAGCAGGAGTGGATGTGTTCGGCTCCAAGAAGGGTTGAATGTCTGACCATAGTTTGTAAAAAGCAGGTAAGAAAAGGTTTGACTGCCCGAACATACACTATCAAAAGAGGGAGCGGAGGTGTTCCGCTGTAAGAAGGTGTGAATGTCCGACCATAGTTGGTAAAAAGCGGGTAAGAAAAGGTTAAAATACCCAACTGTACACAATCAATAGCGGGAGCGGAGTTGTTCGGCTACTAAAAGATGTGAAAGTCCGACTATGGTTTGTAAAAAGCGGGTAAGAAAAGGTGCTAATGCCCGACAATGTATGATCAAAAGAGGGAGCGGAGGTGTTCGGCTGCAAGAAGGTCTGAATGTCCAACCATAATTTGTAAAAACCGGGAAGGAAAGGCTCGAAAGCCCGACTATACACCATCAAAAGCGGGAGCAGAGTGGTTCAGCTGCAAGAAGGTCTGAATGTCCATCAATAATTGCTTTAAAACATGAAAGAAAATTTTCGAATATCATCCGCACATGATCATAAGAAGGAGAGGAGGTGTTCAGCTGCAAGAAGGTGTGAATGTCCACCCTTAATTCCTGAAAAATGGGTAAAAAAAGGTGCGAATGCCCAACCATACATTATCAAAAGCAGGTGTGAATGTCAGATCATAATTTGCAAAAAGCTGATGAGAAAGGGTGAGAATGCCCGACTATACACCATCAAATGCGGGAGCGGAGGTGTTCGGCTCTGAGTAGGTGTGAATGTCCGACCATAATTGCTGAAAAATGTGTTAGAAAAGGAAAGAATGCCGGACCATACATCATCAAAAGCGAGAGAGGTGGTGTTCGGCTGCAAAAAGGTGTAAATGTTCGACTAAAGTTTGTAAAAAGCGGGTAAGACATGGTGCGAATGCCTGACAAGGTATGATCAAAAGCAGGAGCGGAGGTGTTCAGCTGCAAGAAGGTCTAAATGTCCATCAATAATTGCTAGAAAACATGAAAGAAAATTTTCGAAAATCAAACCGCACATGATCATAAGTGGGAAAGGAGGTGTTCAGCTGCAAGAAGGTGTGAATGTCCACCCATTATTCCTGACAAATGGGTAAAAAAAAGGTGCGAATGCCCAACCATACTTCATCAAAAGCAGGAGTGGATGTGTTCGGCTACAAGAAGGTGTGAACGTCCAACCAAAGTTTGTAAAAAGCAGTTAAGAAAAGGTTTGAATATCCAACCAAACATAATCAAAAGCGGGAGCATAGCTTTTCGACTGCAAGTAGGTGTGAATGTCAGATCATAATTTGCAAAAAGCTGATGAGAAAGGGTGAGAATGTCCGACTGCACACCATCAAATGCGGGAGCGGAGTTGTTCGGCTGTGAGTAGGTGTGAATCTCCGACCGTAATTTCTGAAAAATGTGTTAGAAAAGGTAAGAATGCCGGTCCATACATCATCAAAAGCGAGAGAGGTGGTGTTCGGCTGCAAGTAGGTGTGAATGTCCAGCCATAATTACTCACAAACGGGTAAGAAAAGGTAGTATTGCCAGACTATACATGATCAAAACAGGGAGCGGAGGTGGTTCAGCTGCAAGAAGGTGTGAATGTCTCACTAACATTTTCTTACCAGCTTTTTACAAACCATGGTTGGACTTTCACACCTTCTTGTAGCCGAACAACTCCGCTCCCCCTATTGATTGTGTACAGTCGGGTATTTTAACCTTTTCTTACCCGTTTTTTACCAACTATGGTCGGACATTCACACCTTCTTACAGCGGAACACCTCCGCTCCCTCTTTTGATGGTGTATGTTTGGGCATTCGAACCTTTTCTTACCCGCTTTTTACAAACTATGCTCGGACATTCAAACCTTCTTGTAGCCGAACACATCCACTCCTGCTTTTGATGATGTATGGTTGGGCATTCAAACCTACTTGTTGCCCGCTTTTCATTAATTTTGGGTGGACATTCACACCTTGTCACAGCCAAACACCTCCGCTCCCTGTTTTGATCATGTATGGTTGGACATTCGCACCTTTTCTCACCCGCTTTTTGCCAACTATGGTCGGCTGTTCACAGCTTCCTCTCCACCATACTTGTATGGTGGGATATTCACACCCACTTGCATCCGAAGACCTTTTGTTGATATTTAGTCGGTCATTCGCAGCTTACCCGCTTTTGGCAAACTATGGCCTTCATGCAGCCAAACACCTCTGATCTCACTTTTGATGATGTAAGGTTGGGCATTCAGACCTTGCTTCACCTGCTTTTCACCAAATATAGTCGGACATTCACACCTTCTTGCAGCCGAACACTTCCGCTCCACCTTTTAGTGTTCTATCACACCTTTTTTTTCACCGCATTTTATAGATTATGGTTGGAAATTCTCAACCACTCTCATCCGAAGACCTCTCCTCCCGCTTTTGTTAATATATTTGAACTTTAGTCGGACATTCACACCTTCTTGCAGCTGAACCACCTCCGCTCCCTGTTTTGATCATGTATGGTCTGGCAATACTACCTTTTCTTACCCGTTTGTTAGTAATTATGGCTGGACATTCACACCTACTTGCAGCCGAACACCACCTCTCCCGCTTTTGATGATGTATGGACCGGCATTCTTACCTTTTCTAACACATTTTTCAGCAATTATGGTCGGAGATTCACACTTACTCACAGCCGAACAACTCCGCTCCCGCATTTGATGGTGTATAGTCGGGCATTCTCACCCTTTCTCATCAGCTTTTTGCAAATTATGATCTGACATTCACACCTGCTTTTGATAATGTATGGTTTGGCATTCGCACCTTTTCTTACCCATTTTTCAGTAATTATGGGTGGACATTCACACCTTCTTGCAGCTGAACACCTCCTCTCCCGCTATTGATTGTGTACAGTCGGGTATTTTAACCTTTTCTTACCCGCTTTTTACCAAATATGGTCGGACATTCACACCGTCTTACAGCGGAACACCTCTGCTCCCGCTTTTGATGGTGTATAGTCAGGCATTTGAACCTTTTCTTACCCGCTTTTTACAAACTATGGTCGGACATTCAAACCTTCTTGTAGCCGAAAACCTCCGCTCCTTCTTTTGATTATACATTGTTGGGCATTCGCACCTTATTTACAAACTATAGTCAGACATTCACACCTTGCAGCTGAGCCACCTCAGCTCCTTGTTTTGATAGTGTATGTTCGGGCATTCGAACCTATTCTTACCCCCTTTTTACAAACTATGCTCGGAGATTGACACCTACTCACAGCCGAACAACTCCGCTCCCGCATTTGATGATGTCTTGTCCGGCATTCTAGTCTCTTCTAACACATTTTTCAGCAATTATGGTTGGACATTCACACCTACTCACAGCCGAACACTTCCGCTCCCGCATTTGATGGTGTATAGCCGGGCATTCTCACCCTTTCTCATCAGCTTTTTGCAAATTATGATCTGACATTCACACCTACTTGCAGTCGAACAGCTCTGCTCCCGCTTTTGATTATGTTTGGTTGGATATTCGAACCTTTTCTTAACTGCTTTTTACAAACTTTGGTCGGACGTTCACACCTTCTTGCAGCCGAACACATCCACTTCCACTTTTGATGGTATATATTCGGGCATTCGAACCTTTTCTTACCCGCTTTTTACAAACCGTGGTCGGACTTTCACACCTTCTTGTAGCCAAACAACTCCGCTCCCCCTATTGATTGTGTACAGTCGGGTATTTTAACCTTTTCTTACCCGTTTTTTACCAACTATGGTCGGACATTTACACCTTCTTACAGCGGAACACCTCCGCTCCCTCTTTTGATGGTCTATGTTCGGGCATTCGATCCTTTTCTTACCCGCTTTTTACAAACTATGGTCGGACATTCAAACTTTCTTGTAGCCAAACACATCCACTCCTGCTTTTGATGATGTATGGTTGGGCATTTTCACCTTTTCTTACCCATTTTTCAGTAATTATGGGTGGACATTCACACCTTCTTGCAGCTGAACAACTCCTCTCCCGCTTATGATCATGTGCGGTTTGATATTCGAAAATTTTCTTTCATGTTTTAAAGCAATTATTGATGGACATTCAAATCTTCTTGTAGCCGAACACATCCACTCCTGCTTTTGATGATGTATGGTAACCTTTTCTTACCCGCTTTTTACAAACTATGGTCGGATATTCAAACCTTCTTGTAGCCAAAACCCTCCGCTCCCTCTTTTGATCATACATTGTCGGGCATTCGCACCTTATCTTACCCGCTTTTTACAAACTATAGTCAGACATTCACACCTTGCAGCTGAACCACCTCCGCTCCCTGTTTTGATCATGTATGGTCTGGCAATACTACCTTTTCTTACCCGTTTGTGAGTAATTAATCCCAAAATATTGAGCATAAAATAAGTCTTTATGCTGATGATGTATTACTTTTCCTTCAGAACTCACAGACGTCTCTCAGTCACACGATCACACTCATAAATAAATTCTCAGCACTTTCTGACTACTCTATCAACTGGTCTAAGACCACAGTTCTGCCCATTAACTGTAGGGTCCATAATATACCTGCGATCACTTTACAGTCAGGAAATATTAGATATTTAGGCATAAACATTTCCTCCAGGCTCTCAGAGCTAACAAAGCTAAATTATGTGCAATTATTAAAGACAGTAGAGGACGATCTCTCGTTGGAAGTCCTTACCTATATCACTTATGGGGAGAGTTACATCCATTAAAATGATGATACTACCAAAAGTTAACTATTTGTTCTCAATGATCCCCATAAAACCATCTGCTACTTGGTTTAAGTCACTAGATTCATGCATCTCCAAATTTCTGTGGAAAAACAAACCACCACGTATTAGTTTAAAAACCCTACAGAAGACCAAGGACAGTGGTGGATTAGATTTACCTCATTTTCAGCACTATTCCTTAGACAATAGGTTACAATATATATCAAAATGGTTTAAACCTTGTTGTTGTCACAGTTCCCAGAGACGTTGTAATCGTTGAGGATTCTATATTCACCCCCTCATTAGAGGCACGTAATGCAGATTGATGACACTGAATCTTCTTCTCTGTTCATTGCTGGCATCATTCCCAGCATCGTAAGTGTTCGTGGCATTGTTAGCCTCTTCTTCTGGATCTTGATATCGAGAATCCTTTTGTATTTCTGGTTTGTCAGTCCTCTGTCTTCGTTCACCGGAGTCTTTGTCTTTTTGTCCTTGAGTTTGGTGATTTTTTCTTCTTTTGATGCCTTGACACAATGTGACAGGTGATACCACGTGGGAGATCCTGTAACTTGGATTGCTGTCCCTGTGCTGCGAAATGGCTGTGCTGCTCAAATGGTCTCTCCTTCATCATGGTTACATGCTGCCATTCCGACATCTCGCCATTCCGACATGGGTGTCCAATTGTCGGAATGGCGACACTTAATTTTTTATCAAATGTCCCACCATTCCGACACTTATTTCCTCCTATGGTCGGAATGGCGGTATGTTTTTTGTTTTTTTAACATACCGCCATTCCGACAGTTCCTTTTAATAGCCTATTTTTTACCCAAAACATTTTGCACTAATGATATGCCGGCGCAAATACGCCCTAAAGTTTGGCGCACAAGCTTTGCACATGCAGAGGCCACAGCCTCGCAAACAAACTTTAATAATCTATTATCAAAATCCCCTGAATTTCAAATATAAAAATACAGATATTAATGTAACTCTGGCGAGACTGAAACTGATTAAGCAGAAATACAGTGTCAGTGAGCTGCCACAGCAGCCAGCTGGAGCGGAGCTCTCCACAGAGCCCATGCGTCTTTTGCACGCTGTCATCATATGCAAAAGTAATAATTGCAATTACAGATATCACGGCTACTGCACAGGACACAGTTGCGAGCACTCTGCCTTGCCTTGCCAATAGGAGAAGATAGAAATGACAGCATAGAACGTATAAAACACAACAAAATGCAGTAAAAACGTTTATTCATGTTATTCACGTGATTTATGAGTACTCACTCCAATTTTGGGAAGCGCGGATGGGTTTTGCGCATTTGGCACAAACACACAGCCGCAACGGTTGTAGCTTTATACAGCCTGTTGATATCTTAAGGACCTAACTGGTCACACCTGGGACTAAATGTCATGTAGAGATTGTTTTTACATGACATTACAGCTGAACATATAGCTTTCATCCACAAACCAACGTGGGAGAGCCCGAAGACGCATGTGCCAGACGCACATAGGCATGCGTAAAACCAATTTTGACCACTTCATACTGTTTATTTGCTTTCTTTTAGTTAACTTTCGTTTCTTTTGGATTCTTGTGCGTGTTATGGAGCTGTTTTGGTCCATGTTTGTAAGCCTTTTTTTCCTGGATTAAATTTTCGGAAGTTGAAACAAGTGGCATTGGAGTGTGTGATTGAAAACCACCGCGGACTGCTTCTCCTCCTCCAGTTGCCGAGACTTTGTGTTTTTAATAACGCTTGTCTATAAACATGTTAAACATATAAATTGCATGAACAGAAAGAAGGGACTCACCTGTTGAGTAACACACATTTCCTTATACGGAAAGCCTTGTCGGAATGGTGGGACATTTGAACGTCAGAATAGCGGGATGTCGCAATGGTGGGATGTCGGAATGGTGGGACGTTTGCATGTCGGAATGGTGGTATGTCGGAATGGTGGGATGTCGGAATAGCGGGATGTCGGAATGGCGGGATTTCGGAATGGGTGTTGCCACCCCCTTCATCATATACACAGTTATTTATACATCACCTTCCACCATGAAGCGTTGTCCCTTTTTGTTTCTCTCTTTGTTCTTAAAATGCTGTTATGCATGTCTAAACCAATCCATTAAATTAGATCATTTTGGCAGTAAAGCGATCTACAATGTGCTTGGTCGCAAAGCTGCTCATCTGTGGTAAACAGCTCTTCAGAAAGGCATTCTTCAATTGATTTCACTAATTCTATGTAATAATTTTGTGATTTCCTACAAAACTACACTTCTTCTCCCATCTGTCTGAGTATTTAATATTGTCTGGGTCCCGTTAAAACATGTATTTTTCCCATCTAATTCCTTGTTTGCTTTAAAACAAGTATTCCCCATTTTCTATCCCTTCAGTAGCCAACCAGTTTGTATGGAGTACACTGGAGCAACTTGACTGATCAGTAAAACACTGCTTTTGTTGTCACCGCAAGGCTTCCCCCGTCGGTTGTTTCACTGAGACACTACTGAGTAACTATAACTCAACACAGTTTATACACATAACATTCATATACATACTAACAAACAAACAAACAATTATTTATCGCATTTTTCTCATCTCTGTTTGAACGTACACCCAGGTAAATATTCCTGTAGTCTTCTCATACCGACTATGGACCCATTCATTGTTTAACTTCACTGTTTTGCAAATCCTAATTGAATATTACACATTGACATTGAACTTTACTTCATAAGCAGGTCTTCATTGCATTCAGCAGCCTATATGAAAATAGTAAAACAATTCCAATGCGTTAGCGAAACCTTCTATATCAGGAGTGTCCATCATGATGCTGGGAATAGAACCTCTTTCCCAGAATAGTTCAACCTTCATTACTCAACTGATCATAACTCCGCAATGAGCACATTTCAAAGTATCATTCCTCTACATATATTCAAAAATCTATGTGTAAATGTTTAATATTTCTTATATTTGTTGATGTCATTCTGTGTGCATGTGGCCTAAACCCAATCTCTGTGTGGCAATTTTAATTTAAACAAGTTGAACTCTGCCTCTGATCATTTAAAAAAAGTGTGTACCAATATCAACCTTTCTCAGGTAATTACAGATCCTACAAAACCAAAGAGATCCTTCAAGGTTGTCCCTGATTGGCTCAATCTTAACAAATCAAAGGTAGAAAATCCGCAGTATCTGAACTTGGTGTTAGTTATCACTGCTCAATAGCCTGTATCAGAATTGCAAAAATGAAAACATTAGGTCCACGCTTGGTATCCAGATCCTGAAACATCTCCATGAGCAGGCTTTTTTTTAACTGATCTGTTGAATAGTTATATGACACTGTTAAAATCCCAGATGAAGATCTAGCACTTGACCATTTTTGTAAATCTTCTAATTCCATAGTTGATAAACACGCCCCTTTTAAAAAGTATAGAACTTAGAACAGGTCTATCCCTGTCTTTCGGCAGAACTGTCTTCTTTACTTTTTTTTCCCCTTGTCCTGTTCAGCATTATGTCAGAAGAATTGTAGTCTGAATACCTTTGATGCCAAACATATTTGTTTTGCCAAGGGAAGTTTTATAAATGTAAAGCTCCCCTTGATGCCCATTTATTTATTTCTGTTTACAATATATGACATGAACTGAACTGAACCGGACCGGGGGACAAGGAAAGAAGAAGAGGAAAGAAGAGGAAACAGAACAAAAATAGAAACAAAAACCAGACAACCAGCTGCTACACCTGTAAAAAACAAAACAGACAACAATCCATGGCCTATGAGGGGAATCCAGCCTTAGCGCCACCAGGAGCACCTGAAAGCAGACAAGCAGAGAAAAAACAAACACACAAACAAACAAAAACAAGCACAAGAAGCGGCAATCGCATACAACACAGCTGTGGATATAGATGACCTGAGACGACATGATAATACATCAACTGCTTAGTGACCATGCTACTGGACTAATGAATGTGTGTGTGTGTGTGTGAGAACATGCAACACCCATGGCACAGGACCTACATGATAACCGTGCTTAGTTATGAGTGTATAAGCGTACAGGGCCACAATCCACAGCCCACCCCCCAAGCAATCAGAAGCAGGCAGAGAGGGCCACAAGACCCAGGCCACCAGCAGCCCCCACAGAGCACAGAACCCAGGCAGCCCACCGCAGGGGCAACCACGCATCCACCCAGAAGACTGCAGAGGAAGCCCCCGGAAAGAGCCCCCATAAGCATAGGGCAGAGGCACTCCGGGAACCAGGGGCAACAGCCCACCGACCCCGCCAGGCCCCAGCCGCCCAGACATGGGCCGTGCACTGGACCTGGGCCCCAGGAGCCCGAGCGCCCCCAAACCCCCCGGCAGAGGCCCCACCCAATACCCAGGAGGGCCAAGCGCCCCAGACAGCCACAAAGTGGGTCAGCGCCTGCCCCAGCGCCCCTGGCCAAGTGCCCTGGGAGTCAAGACGTGCCCACAGGTGGGTGAAGTCGCGAGCAGTGGGGAGAGGCAACGCTGATGCCCCATCGGGAGAAACACAGGCAGGCCAGGCGACAGCAAGTCCCAGATCCAGGCCCAATCATTACCACACACACTTTCACGTCCCATACATCCACACATCCACACATCCTACCTCCCTCGACTCTGCTGGGGTGTAGTGCAGCGGGCACACCAGGAGGCCAGCAACCCCCCAGCCACCACAGACCCCGAACCAGCAGAACAATTAATTAATCCTCCTGGCCCCTCCTGCCCCGAGCAGACACCAGGAAGCAGGGGTGTGCGAAGAAGACCCCTCCCCTCACCCTTCTGGCTCTTCAATATTTTCTAATAGTGAGCAATTAAAATTGAGGGGCAGCCAAACTTGTAGAACTGGGAGCGCGGCACTCTGGGCAGCCTACATACCCAAAGAGCCCCGCCCACCAGATGCCACTCAGTGTAACCACCCCCCAAGACCTAATGTGTGTGTGTGAGTGTGTTTGATAAGTAGTAATGTCTAAGGTGTAATTAAAACAGGGGCAGGGAACTGCAGAGTGCAACCAAAGGGGACCACCTACGTGGCCCCATCCACTACACCCCACCGAACACACACGCCCCCAAAACCCTTCATGTGTGAGTGTGTGCTGTGTACAGGAGCCAGAAGGGAGAGGGGTATGGGGATATATACCGGGGGAGCTACTCTCCCCCAGAGAGGGCAGCCAGGGACTGGCTGCAATAGGCATCCCCGCTACCTGGGAGCCAACAATGGGCAGGAGGGCCTGATGTCCACCAGGCTCGGGGCCTGCAGCGACCATATTCCGGGAGCTACTGTACCCCCAGAAGGTACCCATCCCGCCCCACCCCACTCAACCCAACCCCACCCAGGAAGACCTCTACAAAAAACAAACAAACAAACCACCCGGTCACACCAGTCGCAGTAGCCCGGGCCTGAGACCCACCATCACCCAGCAACCCACCACCACCACTATGTGATAAAACTAATCAGAGGGGACCAGAGAGAATGAAATTCAGCCAATTGATGTTTTGAGGAGGCAGACATTGTTTCCATGCTAATATAATCTAAAATAAAATTTTTAAACTGGTTAATACACAGATTGTTTTTCGCTTTCCAGTTCATGAGAATAGTTTTCTTTGCGATACATAACACTGTGAGAACCATGTGTGCTGAGTTAATTTCCATGTTGATGTTGTCTAAGTCACCCAGTATGCACAGTGTGGGGCATGCAGGGATGCTACACTTTAGCCATGTTGATAGGTCCTCACAGACTTCAAGCCAGAACTTCTGGACAGGCGCAGAAAACCACAAAGCGTGTGCATAATCATCAGGTGTGTTATCTGTGCAATGTGAGCAGATGTTTGAGTGTGTTAGACCCATCCTGAACATCCTTTGTCCTGTATAGTGTGTTCTATGAAGGATTTTGTATTGTATGAGCTGTAAATTAGGATTTCGAGTCTTTATGAAGGTGTTCAAACATATTTGTGGTTAGAAGCTATGACCAGAACTGATGGATAAATCTGCCTCCCATTTTGAGGATGGAAGAGACATTGTGTCATCTATCTTAGACAATAATTTATATATTTTTGATAGTAGTTTTGGGGTACAGCTGCTTAGAAATTCTGCTACCCTAGTCGGGGGTTGTAAGTCTGGTTGGTGGAGGATATATCCATCCATCCATCCATCATCTGCCGCTTATCCGGGGGTCGGGTCGCGGGGGCAGCAGCTTGAGCAGAGAAACCCAGACGTCTCTGTCCCCGGCCACTTCCTCCAGCTCTTCAGGGGGGACCCCGAGGCGTTCCCAGGCCAGCCGAGAGACATAGTCTCTCCAACGTGTCCTGGGTCTCCCCCGGGGTCTCCTCCCAGTGGGACGTGCCCGGAACACCTCCCCAGGGAGGCGCCCAGGGGGCATCCTAACCAGATGCCCGAGCCACCTCATCTGACTCCTCTCAATGCGGAGGAGCAGCGGTTCTACTCCGAGCCCCTCCCGGATGACTGAGCTTCTCACCCTATCTCTAAGGGAAAGCCCAGACACCCTGCGGAGGAAACCCATTTTGGCCGCTTGTATTCGCGATCTTGTTCTTTCGGTCACTACCCACAACTCGTGACCATAGGTGAGGATGGGAACGTAGATTGACCAGTAAGTAGAGAGCTTCGCCTTCTGGCTCAGCTCCCTCTTCACAACGACGGGTCGGTGCAGAGCCTGCAACACTGCAGGCGCCGCACCGATCCGCCCGTCAATCTCCCGCTCCATTCGTCCGTCACTCATGAACAAGACCCCGAGATACTTGAACTCCTCCTCTTGGGGAAGGATCTCATTCCCGACCCGGAGAGAGCATTCCACCCTTTTCCGGCTGAGAACCATAGTCTCGGATTTGGATTTGGATTTGGAAGCGCCGCTTCACACTCGGCTGCGAATCACTCCAGTGAGAGCTGAAGGTCACGGCCTGACGACGCTAACAGAACCACATCATCTGCAAAAAGCAGAGACCCGATTCTGAGGTCGCCAAATGGGACACCCTCAACGCCCTGGCTCCGCCTAGAAATTCTGTCCATAAAAGTTAGGAACAGAATCGGTGACAAAGGGCAGCCCTGACGGAGTCCAACTCTCACCGGAAACGTATCCGACTTACTGCCGGCAATGCGGACCAAACTCTGGCACCGGTCATACAGAGACCGAACGGCCCCTATCAAGGGGTCCGGCACTCCATATTCCCGGAGCACCCCCCACAGGACTCCACGAGGGACACGGTCGAACGCTTTCTCCAAGTCCACAAAACACATGTAGACTGGTTGGGCGAACTCCCATGCACCCTCCAGGATCCTGCCGAGGGTATAGAGCTGGTCCACTGTTCCACGGCCAGGACGAAAGCCACACTGCATCTCCTGAATCCGAGGCTCGATTATCCGACGGATCCTCCTCTCCAATACCCCCGAATAGACCTTAGGCTGAGGAGTGTGATACCCCTATAGTTGGAACACACCCTCCGGTCCCCCTTTTTAAAGAGGGGGACCACCACCCCAATCTGCCAGTCCAGAGGCACTGCCCCCGATGTCCACGCGATACTGCAGAGGCGTGTCAGCCAAGACAGCCCTACAACATCCAGAGCCTTGAGAAACTCAGGACAGACCTCATCCACCCCCGGGGCCTTGCCACCGAGGAACTTTTTAACCACCTCGGCAACCTCAGCCCCAGAAATGGGAGGCCCCGTCTCCGAGCTCTCCGACTCTGCCTCTTCCGAGCACGTGTTGGTAGGATTGAGGAGTTCCTCGAAGTACTCCCCCCACCGACTCACAACATCCCTAGTTGAGGTCAGCAAAGCCCCGTCCGCACTGTAAACAGTGTTGACTGTGAGCCGCTTCCCCCCCCTGAGACGCCGGATGGTGGACCAGAATCTTTTCGAGGCCGTCCGGAAATCGTTCTCCATGGTCTCACCGAACTCCTCCCAGGCCCGAGTTTTTGCCTCAGCAACCGCCAAAGCCGCGGCCCGTCTGGCCCGTCTGTACCTATCAGCTTCTTCCAGGGTCCCACTGGCCAAAAAGGCCCGATAGGACTCCTTCTTCAGCTTGACGGCTTCCCTCACCACTGGTGTCCACCAGCAGGTTCGAGGGTTGCCGCCACGACAGGCACCGACCACCTTACGGCCACAACTCCGACCAGCTGCCTCGGCTGGGGCCACAATACGTTTGGGCCTGCCAGGTCTGATCGGCATCCTCCCCCACCAGCGGAGCCAACTCACCACCAGGTGGTGATCAGTTGACAGCTCCGCCCCTCTCTTCACCCGAGTGTCCAGGACATACGGCCGCAAGTCCGATGATACAACCACAAAGTCGATCATCGAACTGCGGCCAAGGGTGTCCTGGTTCCAAGTGCACATATGGACAACCTTATGCCTGAACATGGTGTTCGTTATGGACAGTCTATGACTGGCACAGAAGTCCAACAACATAACACCACTCTGATTCAGATCGGGGGGGCCGTTCCTCCCAATCACACCCCTCCAGGTCTCACTGTCCTTGCCCACGTGAGCATTGAAGTCCCCCAGCAGAATGAGGGAGTCTCCGGTAGGAGCATTCTCCAGTGCCTCCCCCAGAGACTCCAAAAAGGGTCTCTGTTTGGCGCATAGGCACAAACAACAGTCAGGACTCGTCCCCCCACCCAAGGCGGAGGGAGGCTACCCTCTCGTTCACTGGGGTAAACCCCAATGTACTGGCACACAGCTGGGGGGCAATAAGTATGCCCACACCTGCTCTGCGCCTCTCACCACGGGCAACTCCAGAGTGGAAGAGAGTCCAACCCCTCTCAAGAGTACTGGTTCCAGATCCCAAGCCGTGCGTCGAGGTGAGTCCGACTATATCTAACGGTCTGATCAAGTTTCAACAATAAACAACAAACTTTGTATTATGAGAAAGAACCAGACTCATTCTTTAGGAATCCGAAAATAAGCTCTATTTTACGAGTTATGCACGAATTCGGATTCTCCTATAAAACGAATTCCTTAACTCAAACCAAGTTAAGACTGCTTTGTCCTTCATATTTATTCATGTCTAATCAAGTTTCAATGATAAACAACGTTGTACTTTGTAGAATGAGAAAGAACTTCTTCAGCAATAAGCATCTCTCGACAAATGACGAAATACAGATTTTGCTATAAAATTAATTGCTATCAGCCTGACTTAAAACTGTTTGTCTTCCTTATTTATCCACTTCAAATCAAGTTTCAACAATTAAAAAAATTTTGTAGTTTGAGAAGCTCTCTCCGGGTCGGGAATGAGATCCTTCCCCAAGAGGAGGAGTTCAAGTATCTCGGGGTCTTGTTCACGAGTGACGGACGAATGGAGCGGGAGATTGACGGGCGGATTGGTGCGGCGCCTGCAGTGTTGCAGGCTCTGCACCGACCCGTCGTTGTGAAGAGGGAGCTGAGCCAGAAGGCGAAGCTCTCTACTTACTGGTCAATCTACGTTCCCATCCTCACCTATGGTCACGAGTTGTGGGTAGTGACCGAAAGAACAAGATCGCGAATACAAGCGGCTGAAATGGGTTTCCTCCGCAGGGTGTCTGGGCTCTCCCTTAGAGATAGGGTGTACAAGCTCTCCCGCTTTTGATGATGTATGGACCGGCATTCTTACCTTTTCAGACCTGGCAGGCCCAAACGTATTGTGAGGGAGGGGTCTTCTTCGCACACCCCTGCTTCCTGGTGTCTGCTCGGGGTAGGAGGGGCCAGGAGGATTAATTAATTGTTCTGCTGGTTCGGGGTCTGTGGTGGCTGGGGGGTTGCTGGCCTCCTGGTGTGCCCACTGCAATACACCCCAGCAGAGTCGAGGGAGGTAGGATGTGTGGATGTGTGGATGTATGGGACGTGAAAGTGTGTGTGGTAATGATTGGGCCTGGATCTGGGACTTGCTGTCGCCTGGCCTGCCTGTGTTTCTCCCGATGGGGCATCAGCGTTGCCTCTCCCCACTGCTCGCGACTTCACCCACCTGTGGGCACGTCTTGACTCCCAGGGCACTTGGCCAGGGGCGCTGGGGCAGGCGCTGACCCACTTTGTGGCTGTCTGGGGCGCTTGGCCCTCCTGGGTATTGGGTGGGGCCTCTGCCGGGGGGTTTGGGGGCGCTCGGGCTCCTGGGGCCCAGGTCCAGTGCACGGCCCATGTCTGGGCGGCTGGGGCCTGGCGGGGTCGGTGGGCTGTTGCCCCTGGTTCCCGGAGTGCCTCTGCCCTATGCTTATGGGGGCTCTTTCCGGGGGCTTCCTCTGCAGTCTTCTGGGTGGATGCGTGGTTGCCCCTGCGGTGGGCTGCCTGGGTTCTGTGCTCTGTGGGGGCTGCTGGTGGCCTGGGTCTTGTGGCCCTCTCTGCCTGCTTCTGATTGCTTGGGGGGGGGCTGTGGATTGTGGCCCTGTACGCTTATACACTCATAACTAAGCACGGTTATCATGTAGGTCCTGTGCCATGGGTGTTGCATGTTCTAACACACACACACACACATTCATTAGTCCAGTAGCATGGTCACTAAGCAGTTGATGTATTATCATGTCGTCTCAGGTCATCTATATCCACAGCTGTGTTGTATGAGATTGCCGCTTCTTGTGCTTGTTTTTGTTTGTTTGTGTGTTTGTTTTTTCTCTGCTTGTCTGCTTTCAGGTGCTCCTGGTGGCGCTAAGGCTGGATTCCCCTCATAGGCCATGGATTGTTGTCTGTTTTGTTTTTTACAGGTGTAGCAGCTGGTTGTCTGGTTTTTGTTTCTATTTTTGTTCTGTTTCCTCTTCTTTCCTCTTCTTCTTTCCTTGTCCCCCGGTCCGGTTCAGTTCAGTTCATGTCATATATTGTAAACAGAAATAAATAAATGGGCATCAAGGGGAGCTTTACATTTATAAAACTTCCCTTGGCAAAACAAATCTGTTTGGCATCAAAGGTATTCAGACTACAATTCTTCTGACATAATGCTGAACAGGACAAGGGGAAAAAAAAGTAAAGAAGACAGTTCTGCCGAAAGCCAGGGATAGACCTGTTCTAAGTTCTATACTTTTTAAAAGGGGCGTGTTTATCAACTATGGAATTAGAAGATTTACAAAAATGGTCAAGTGCTAGATCTTCATCTGGGATTTTAACAGTGTCATATAACTATTCAACAGATCAGTTAAAAAAAAGCCTGCTCATGGAGATGTTTCAGGATCTGGATACCAAGCGTGGACCTAATGTTTTCATTTTTGCAATTCTGATACAGGCTATTGAGCAGTGATAACTAACACCAAGTTCAGATACTGCGGATTTTCTACCTTTGATTTGTTAAGATTGAGCCAATCAGGGACAACCTTGAAGGATCTCTTTGGTTTTGTAGGATCTGTAATTACCTGAGAAAGGTTGATATTGGTACACACCTTTTTTAAATGATCAGAGGCAGAGTTCAACTTGTTTAAATTAAAATTGCCACACAGAGATTGGGTTTAGGCCACATGCACACAGAATGACATCAACAAATATAAGAAATATTAAACATTTACACATAGATTTTTGAATATATGTAGAGGAATGATACTTTGAAATGTGCTCATTGCGGAGTTATGATCAGTTGAGTAATGAAGGTTGAACTATTCTGGGAAAGAGGTTCTATTCCCAGCATCATGATGGACACTCCTGATATAGAAGGTTTCGCTAACGCATTGGAATTGTTTTACTATTTTCATATGCATGTGCAATGAAGAATTGCTTGCTGCTGATAAATGCAAAGAAGAACAGCTTACACATAGATTCTCACATATAGGCTGCTGAATGCAATGAAGACCTGCTTATCAAGTAAAGTTCAATGTCAATGTGTAATATTCAATTAGGATTTGCAAAACAGTGAAGTTAAACAATGAATGGGTCCATAGTCGGTATGAGAAGACTACAGGAATATTTACCTGGGTGTACGTTCAAACAGAGATGAGAAAATTGCGATAAATAATTGTTTGTTTGTTTGTTAGTATGTATATGAATGTTATGTGTATAAACTGTGTTGAGTTATAGTTACTCAGTAGTGTCTCAGTGAAACAACCGACGGGGGAAGCCTTGCGGTGACAACAAAAGCAGTGTTTTACTGATCAGTCAAGTTGCTCCAGTGTACTCCATACAAACTGGTTGGCTACTGAAGGGATAGAAAATGGGGAATACTTGTTTTAAAGCAAACAAGGAATTAGATGGGAAAAATACATGTTTTAACGGGACCCAGACAATATTAAATACTCAGACAGATGGGAGAAGAAGTGTAGTTTTGTAGGAAATCACAAAATTATTACATAGAATTAGTGAAATCAATTGAAGAATGCCTTTCTGAAGAGCTGTTTACCACAGATGAGCAGCTTTGCGACCAAGCACATTGTAGATCGCTTTATTGCCAAAATGATCTAATTTAATGGATTGGTTTAGACATGCATAACAGCATTTTAAGAACAAAGAGAGAAACAAAAAGGGACAACGCTTCATGGTGGAAGGTGATGTATAAATAACTGTGTATATGATGAAGGGGGTGGCAACACCCATTCCGAAATCCCGCCATTCCGACATCCCGCTATTCCGACATCCCACCATTCCGACATACCACCATTCCGACATGCAAACGTCCCACCATTCCGACATCCCACCATTGCGACATCCCGCTATTCTGACGTTCAAATGTCCCACCATTCCGACAAGGCTTTCCGTATAAGGAAATGTGTGTTACTCAACAGGTGAGTCCCTTCTTTCTGTTCATGCAATTTATATGTTTAACATGTTTATAGACAAGCGTTATTAAAAACACAAAGTCTCGGCAACTGGAGGAGGAGAAGCAGTCCGCGGTGGTTTTCAATCACACACTCCAATGCCACTTGTTTCAACTTCCGAAAATTTAATCCAGGAAAAAAAGGCTTACAAACATGGACCAAAACGGCTCCATAACACGCACAAGAATCCAAAAGAAACGAAAGTTAACTAAAAGAAAGCAAATAAACAGTATGAAGTGGTCAAAATTGGTTTTACGCATGCCTATGTGCGTCAGGCACATGCGTCTTCGGGCTCTCCCACGTTGGTTTGTGGATGAAAGCTATATGTTCAGCTGTAATGTCATGTAAAAACAATCTCTACATGACATTTAGTCCCAGGTGTGACCAGTTAGGTCCTTAAGATATCAACAGGCTGTATAAAGCTACAACCGTTGCGGCTGTGTGTTTGTGCCAAATGCGCAAAACCCATCCGCGCTTCCCAAAATTGGAGTGAGTACTCATAAATCACGTGAATAACATGAATAAACGTTTTTACTGCATTTTGTTGTGTTTTATACGTTCTATGCTGTCATTTCTATCTTCTCCTATTGGTAAGGCAAGGCAGAGTGCTCGCAACTGTGTCCTGTGCAGTAGCCGTGATATCTGTAATTGCAATTATTACTTTTGCATATGATGACAGCGTGCAAAAGACGCATGGGCTCTGTGGAGAGCTCCGCTCCAGCTGGCTGCTGTGACAGCTCACTGACACTGTATTTCTGCTTAATCAGTTTCAGTCTCGCCAGAGTTACATTAATATCTGTATTTTTATATTTGAAATTCAGGGGATTTTGATAATAGATTATTAAAGTTTGTTTGCGAGGCTGTGGCCTCTTCATGTGCAAAGCTTGTGCGCCAAACTTTAGGGCGTATTTGCGCCGGCATATCATTAGTGCAAAATGTTTTGGGTAAAAAATAGGCTATTAAAAGGAACTGTCGGAATGGCGGTATGTTAAAAAAAACAAAAAACATACCGCCATTCCGACCATAGGAGGAAAAAAGTGTCGGAATGGTGGGACGTTTGATAAAAAATTAAGTGTCGCCATTCCGACAATTGGACACCCATGTCGGAATGGCGAGATGTCGGAATGGCAGCATGTAACCATGATGAAGGAGAGACCATTTGAGCAGCACAGCCATTTCGCAGCACAGGGACAGCAATCCAAGTTACAGGATCTCCCACGTGGTATCACCTGTCACATTGTGTCAAGGCATCAAAAGAAGAAAAAATCACCAAACTCAAGGACAAAAAGACAAAGACTCCGGTGAACGAAGACAGAGGACTGACAAACCAGAAATACAAAAGGATTCTCGATATCAAGATCCAGAAGAAGAGGCTAACAATGCCACGAACACTTACGATGCTGGGAATGATGCCAGCAATGAACAGAGAAGAAGATTCAGTGTCATCAATCTGCATTACGTGCCTCTAATGAGGGGGTGAATATAGAATCCTCAACGATTACAACGTCTCTGGGAACTGTGACAACAACAAGGTTTAAACCATTTTGATATATATTGTAACCTATTGTCTAAAGAATAGTGCTGAAAATGAGGTAAATCTAATCCACCACTGTCCTTGGTCTTCTGTAGGGTTTTTAAACTAATACGTGGTGGTTTGTTTTTCCACAGAAATTTGGAGATGCATGAATCTAGTGACTTAAACCAAGTAGCAGATGGTTTTATGGGGATCATTGAGAACAAATAGTTAACTTTTGGTAGTATCATCATTTTAATGGATGTAACTCTCCCCATAAGTGATATAGGTATGGACTTCCAACGAGAGATCGTCCTCTACTGTCTTTAATAATTGCACATAATTTAGCTTTGTTAGCTCTGAGAGCCTGGAGGAAATGTTTATGCCTAAATATCTAATATTTCCTGACTGTAAAGTGATCGCAGGTATATTATGGACCCTACAGTTAATGGGCAGAACTGTGGTCTTAGACCAGTTGATAGAGTAGTCAGAAAGTGCTGAGAATTTATTTATGAGTGTGATCGTGTGACTGAGAGACGTCTGTGAGTTCTGAAGGAAAAGTAATACATCATCAGCATAAAGACTTATTTTATGCTCAATATTTTGGGATTAATTACTCACAAACGGGTAAGAAAATGTAGTATTGCCAGACCATACATGATCAAAACAGGGAGCGGAGGTGGTTCAGCTGCAAGGTGTGAATGTCTGACTATAGTTTGTAAAAAGCGGGTAAGATAAGGTGCGAATGCCCGACAATGTATGATCAAAAGAGGGAGCGGAGGGTTTTGGCTACAAGAAGGTTTGAATATCCGACCATAGTTTGTAAAAAGCGGGTAAGAAAAGGTTACCATACATCATCAAAAGCAGGAGTGGATGTGTTCGGCTACAAGAAGATTTGAATGTCCATCAATAATTGCTTTAAAACATGAAAGAAAATTTTCGAATATCAAACCGCACATGATCATAAGCGGGAGAGGAGTTGTTCAGCTGCAAGAAGGTGTGAATGTCCACCCATAATTACTGAAAAATGGGTAAGAAAAGGTGAAAATGCCCACCCATACATCATCAAAAGCAGGAGTGGATGTGTTCGGCTACAAGAAAGTTTGAATGTCCGACCATAGTTTGTAAAAAGCGGGTAAGAAAAGGTTCGAATGCCCGAACATAGACCATCAAAAGAGGGAGCGGAGGTGTTCCGCTGTAAGAAGGTGTAAATGTCCGACCATAGTTGGTAAAAAACGGGTAAGAAAAGGTTAAAATACCCGACTGTACACAATCAATAGGGGGAGCGGAGTTGTTTGGCTACAAGAAGGTGTGAAAGTCCGACCACGGTTTGTAAAAAGCGGGTAAGAAAAGGTTCGAATATCCAACCAAACATAATCAAAAGCGGGAGCAGAGCTGTTCGACTGCAAGTAGGTGTGAATGTCAGATCATAATTTGCAAAAAGCTGATGAGAAAGGGTGAGAATGCCCGGCTATACACCATCAAATGCGGGAGCGGAAGTGTTCGGCTGTGAGTAGGTGTGAATGTCCAACCATAATTGCTGAAAAATGTGTTAGAAGAGACTAGAATGCCGGAGCATAGTTTGTAAAAAGGGGGTAAGAATAGGTTCGAATGCCCAAACATACACTATCAAAACAGGGAGCTGAGGTGGCTCAGCTGCAAGGTGTGAATGTCTGACTATAGTTTGTAAATAAGGTGCGAATGCCCAACAATGTATAATCAAAAGAGGGAGCGGAGGTTTTCGGCTACAAGAAGGTTTGAATGTCCGACGATAGTTTGTAAAAAGCGGGTAAGAAAAGGTTCAAATGCCTGACTATACACCATTAAAAGCGGGGGCAGAGGTGTTCCGCTGTAAGACGGTGTGAATGTCCGACCATATTTGGTAAAAAGCGGGTAAGAAAAGGTTAAAATACCCGACTGTACACAATCAATAGCGGGAGAGGAGGTGTTCAGCTGCAAGAAGGTGTGAATGTCCACCCATAATTACTGAAAAATGGGTAAGAAAAGGTGCGAATGCCAAACCATACATTATCAAAAGCAGGTGTGAATGTCAGATCATAATTTGCAAAAAGCTGATGAGAAAGGGTGAGAATGCCCGACTATACACCATCAAATGCGGGAGCGGAGTTGTTCGGCTGTGAGTAAGTGTGAATCTCCGACCATAATTGCTGAAAAATGTGTTAGAAAAGGTAAGAATGCCGGTCCATACATCATCAAAAGCGGGAGAGGTGGTGTTCGGCTGCAAGTAGGTGTGAATGTCCAGCCATAATTACTAACAAACGGGTAAGAAAAGGTAGTATTGCCAGACCATACATGATCAAAACAGGGAGCGGAGGTGGTTCAGCTGCAAGAAGGTGTGAATGTCCGACTAAAGTTCAAATATATTAACAAAAGCGGGAGGAGAGGTCTTCGGATGAGAGTGGTTGAGAATTTCCAACCATAATCTATAAAATGCGGTGAAAAAAAAGGTGTGATAGAACACTAAAAGGTGGAGCGGAAGTGTTCGGCTGCAAGAAGGTGTGAATGTCCGACTATATTTGGTGAAAAGCAGGTGAAGCAAGGTTGAATGCCCAACCTTACATCATCAAAAGCGAGATCAGAGGTGTTTGGCTGCATGAAGGCCATAGTTTGCCAAAAGCGGGTAAGCTGCGAATGACCGAATAAATATCAACAAAAGGTCTTCGGATGCAAGTGGGTGTGAATATCCCACCATACAAGTATGGTGGAGAGGAAGCTGTGAACGTCCGACCATAGTTGGCAAAAAGCGGGTGAGAAAAGGTGCGAATGTCCAACCATACATGATCAAAACAGGGAGCGGAGGTGTTTGGCTGTGACAAGGTGTGAATGTCCACCCAAAATTAATGAAAAGCGGGCAAGAAGTAGGTTTGAATGCCCAACCATACATCATCAAAAGCAGGAGTGGAGGTGTTCGACTGCAAGTAGGTGTGAATGTCCAGCCATAATTACTCACAAACGGGTAAGAAAAGGTAGTATTGCCAGACCATACATGATCAAAACAGGGAGCTGAGGTGGTTCAGCTGCAAGGTGTGAATGTCTGACTATAGTTTGTAAAAAGCGTGTAAGACAAGGTGCGAATGCCCGACAATATATGATCAAAAGAGGGAGTGGAGGTCTTCGGCTGCAAGGTCTGAATGTCCAACCATAATTTCTAAAAACCGGGTAAGAAAAGGCTCGAAATTCCGACTATACACAATCAAAAGCAGGAGCGGGAGGTTTTCAGCTGCAAATCCTTCACTCAAACCAAGTGAAAACTGCTTTGTCCTTCATATTTATCAATGTCTAGATCGACTTCAACAAAGAACAACATTGTACTTTGCAGTAAAGAAAGAGCAAATCAAAAGTTTTAGGAATCCGAGAATAAGCTTATTTTCATGAGTTCTGCACGATTATTGATTTTACTATAAATTAATGCCTTCACTCAAACTATGTTAAAACTGCTTTGTCCTTCATATTTATCAATGTCTAGATTGACTTCAACAAAGAACAACACCCGATTTTGCAGTAGAAAAAAGAGCAACACTGAAGGATCAGTAATCCGAGAATAAGCTTATTTTCATACGTTCTGCATGATTTGGGATTTTATGTATAAAATGAATTCCTTCACTCAAACCAAGTTAAAACTGCTTTGTCCTTCATATTTATCAATGTCTAGATCGACTTCAACAAAGAACAACATTGTATTTTGCAGTAGAAGAAAAAGCAACACTGAAGGATCAGGAATCCGAGAATAAGCTTCTTTTCATACGTTCTGCATGATTTGGGATTTTATGTATAAAATGAATTCCTTCACTCAAACCAAGTGAAAACTGCTTTGTCCTTCATATTTATCAATGTCTAGATTTACTTCAACAAAGAACAACATTGTATTTTGCAGTAGTAGAAAGAGCAACACTTGAAGGAACAGGAATCCGAGAATAAGCTTATTTTCATACGTTCTGCATGATTTGGGATTTTATGTATAAAATGAATTCCTTTACTCAAACTATGTTAAAACTGCTTTGTCCTTCATATTTATCAATGTCTAGATTGACTTCAACAAAGAACAACATTGTATTTTGCAGTAGAAGAAATAGCAACACTGAAGGATCAGGAATCCGAAAACACGCTTATTTTCATACGTTCTGCTTGATTTGGGATTTTGCTATAAAATTAATTCCTTCACTCAAACAAAGTGGAAACTGCTTTGTCCTTCATATTTATCAATGTCTATATCGATTTCAACAAAGAACAAGGCTGTATTTTGCAGTATAGGAAAGAGCAACACTGGAGGATCAGGAATCCGAGAATAAGCTTACTTTCATGAGTCCTGCATGATTTCGGATTTTCCTATAAAATGAATTGCTTTGCTCAAACCAAGTTAAAAATGCTTTGTCCTTCATAGTTATCCATGTCTAAAATATATCAAGCATAAAGTTCCTGATATTACCCTGAATGAGAAAGAAGCATCCCTTTGGTTGAGCAATACGTTCCTTATGCGGAGTTATGCATGATTTCGGATTTTGCTATAAAATTAATTCCTTCACACCTTTTTTTTTCACCGCATTTTATAGATTATGGTTGGAAATTTCAACCACTCTAATCCGAAGACCTCTCCTCCCGCTTTTGTTAATATATTTGAACTTTAGTTGCACATTCACCCCTTTTTGCAGCTAAACCACCTCCGCTCCCTGTTTTGATCATGTATGGTCTGGCAATACTACATTTTCTTACCCGTTTGTGAGTAATTATGGCTGGATATTCACACCTACTTGCAGCTGAACACAATCTCTCTCGCTTTTAATTATGTTTGGATATTCGAACCTTTTCTTTACTGCTTTTTACAAACGATGGTCGGACATTCACACCGTCTTACAGCGGAACATCTCCGCTCCCGCTTTTGATGGTGTATAGTCAGGCATTTGAACCTTTTCTTACCCGCTTTTTACAAACTATGGTCGGACATTCAAACCTTCGTGTAGCCGAAAACCTCTGCTCCCTCTTTTGATTATACATTGTCGGGCATTCGCACCTTATCTTACCCGCTTTTTACAAACTATAGTCAGACATTCACACCTTGCAGCTGAACCACCTCAGCTCCCTGTTTTGATCATGTATGGTCTGGCAATACTACCTTTTCTTACCCCTTTGTGAGTAATTATGGCTGGACATTCACACCTACTTGCAGTCGAACAGCTCTGCTCCCGCTTTTGATTATGTTTGGTTGGATATTCGAACCTTTTCTTAACTGCTTTTTACAAACTTTGGTCGGACGTTCACACCTTCTTGCAGCCGAACACCTCCGCTTCCGCTTTTGATGGTATATATTCGGGCATTCGAACCTTTTCTTACCAGCTTTTTACAAACCATGGTTGGACTTTCACATCTTCTTGTAGCCGAACAACTCCGCTCCCCCTATTGATTGTGTACAGTCGGGTATTTTAACCTTTTCTTACCCACTTTTTACCAACTATGGTCGGACATTCACACCTTCTTACAGCGGAACACCTCCGCTCCCTCTTTTGATGGTGTATGTTTGGGCATTCGAACCTTTTCTTACCCGCTTTTTACAAACTATGCTCAGACATTGAAACCTTCTTGTAGCCGAACACATCCACTCCTTCTTTTGATGATGTATGCTTGGGCATTCAAACCTACTTTTTGCCCGCTTTTCATTAATTTTGGGTGGACATTCACACCTTGTCACAGCCAAACACCTCCGCTCCCTGTTTTGATCATGTATGGTTGGACATTCGCACCTTGTCTCACCCGCTTTTTGCAAACTATGGTCGGCTGTTCACAGCTTCCTCTCCACCATACTTGTATGGTGGGATGTTCACACCCAGTTGCATCCGAAGACCTCCGCCCCCACTTTTGTTGATATTTAGTTGGTCATTCGCAGCTTACCCGCTTTTGGCAAACTATGGCCTTCTTGCAGCCAAACACCTCTGATCTCGCTTTTGATAATGTAAGGTTGGGCATTCAGACCTTGCTTCACCTGCTTTTCACCAAATATAGTCGGACATTCACACCTTCTTGCAGCCGAACACTTCCGCTCCACCTTTTAGTGTTCTATCACACCTTTTTTTCACCGAATTTTATAGATTATGGTTGGAAATTCTCAACCACTCTCATCCGAAGACCTCTCCTCCCGCTTTTGTTAATATATTTGAACTTAGTGAGACATTCACACCTTCTTGCAGCTGAACCACCTCCGCTCCCTGTTTTGATCATGTATGGTCTGGCAATACTACCTTTTCTTACCCGTTTGTGAGTAATTATGGCTGGACATTCACACCTACTTGCAGCCGAACACCACCTCTCTCGCTTTTGATGATGTATGGACCGGCATTCTTACCTTTTCTAACACATTTTTCAGAAATTACGGTCGGAGATTTACACCTACTCACAGCCGAACAACTTCGCTCCCGCATTTGATGGTGTGCAGTCGGACATTCTCACCCTTTCTCATCAGCTTTTTGCAAATCATGATCTGACATTCACACCTACTTGCAGTCGAAAAGCTATGCTCCCACTTTTGATTATGTTTGGTTGGATATTCAAACCTTTTCTTAACTGCTTTTTACAAACTTTGGTTGGACATTCACACCTTCTTGCAGCTGAACACCTCCTCTCCCACTTATGATCATGTGCGGTTTGATTTTCGAAAATTTTCTTTCGTGTTTTCTAGCAATTATTGATGGACATTTAGACCTTCTTGCAGCTGAACACCTCCGCTCCTGCTTTTGATCATACCTTGTCAGGCATTCGCACCATGTCTTACCCGCTTTTTACAAACTTTAGTCGAACTTTTACACCTTTTTGCAGCCGAACACCACCTCTCTCGCTTTTGATGATGTATGGTCCGGCATTCTTTCCTTTTCTAACACATTTTTCAGCAATTATGGTCGGACATTCACACCTACTCAGAGCCGAACACCTCCGCTCCCGCATTTGATGGTGTATAGTCGGGCATTCTCACCCTTTCTCATCAGCTTTTTGCAAATTATGATCTGACATTCACACCTGCTTTTGATAATGTATGGTTGGGCATTAGCACCTTTTTTTACCCATTTTTCAGGAATTAAGGGTGGACATTCACACCTTCTTGCAGCTGAACACCTCCTCTCCTTCTTATGATCATGTGCGGATGATATTCGAAAATTTTCTTTCATGTTTTAAAGCAATTATTGATGGACATTCAGACCTTCTTGCAGCTGAACCACTCTGCTCCCGCTTTTGATGGTGTATAGTCGGGCTTTCGAGCCTTTCCTTCCCGGTTTTTACAAATTATGGTTGGACATTCAGACCTTCTTGCAGCCGAACACCTCCGCTCCCTCTTTTGATCATACATTGTCGGGCATTAGCACCTTTTCTTACCAGCTTTTTACAAACCATAGTCGGACTTTCACATCTTTTAGTAGCCGAACAACTCCGCTCCCGCTATTGATTGTGTACAGTCGGGTATTTTAACCTTTTCTTACCCGCTTTTTACCAACTATGGTCGGACATTCACACCTTCTTACAGCGGAACACCTCCGCTCCCTCTTTTGATGGTGTATGTTCGGGCAGTCAAACCTTTTCTTACCTGCTTTTTACAAACTATGGTCAGACATTCAACCCTTCTTGGAGCCGAACACATCCACTCCTGCTTTTGATTATGTATAGTTGGGCATTCGCACCTTTTCTTACCCATTTTTCAGTAATTATGGGTGTACATTCACACCTTCTTGCAGCCAAACACCTCCGCTCCCTCTTTTGATCATACATTTTCGGGCATTCGCACCTTTTCTTACCCGCTTTTTACAAACCATGGTCGGACTTTCACACCTTTTAGTAGCCGAACAACTCCGCACCCGCTACTGATTGTGTACAGTCGGGTTTTTTAACCTTTTCTTACCCATTTTTTACCAACTATGGTCGGACATTCACAACTTCTTACAGCGGAACACCTCCGCTCCCTCCTTTGATGGTGTATGTTCGGGCATTCGAACCTTTTCTTACCCGCTTTTTACAAACTATGGTCAGACGTTCAAACCTTCTTGTAGCCGAACATATCCACTCCTGCTTTTGATGATGTATGGTTGGGCATTCGAACCTACTTGTTGCCCGCTTTTCATTAATTATGGGTGGACATTCACACCTTGTCTCAGCCAAACACCTCCGCTCCCTGTTTTGATCATGTATGGTTTGACATTCGCACCTTTGCTTACCCTCTTTTTATACTGATTGCCCAAGATTAAGTTGTTCTTTCTCAAACTACAAAATTTTTTTAATTGTTGAAACTTGATTTGAAGTGGATAAATAAGGAAGACAAACAGTTTTAAGTCAGGCTGATAGCAATTAATTTTATAGCAAAATCTTTATTTCGTCATTTGTCGAGAGATGCTTATTGCTGAAGAAGTTCTTTCTCATTCTACAAAGTACAACGTTGTTTATCATTGAAACTTGATTAGACATGAATAAATATGAAGGACAAAGCAGTCTTAACTTGGTTTGAGTTAAGGAATTCGTTTTATAGGAGAATCCGAATTCGTGCATAACTCGTAAAATAGAGCTTATTTTCGGATTCCTAAAGAATGAGTCTGGTTCTTTCTCATAATACAAAGTTTGTTGTTTATTGTTGAAACTTCATCAGACCGTTAGATATAGTCGGACTCACCTCGACGCACAGCTTTGGATGTGGAACCAGTACTCTTGAGAGGGGTTGGACTCTCTTCCACTCTGGAGTTGCCCGTGGTGAGAGGCGCAGAGCAGGTGTGGGCATACTTATTGCTCCCCGGCTGTGTGCCAGTACATTGGGGTTTACCCCAGTGAACGAGAGGGTAGCCTCCCTCCGCCTTGGGTGGGGGGACGAGTCCTGACTGTTGTTTGTGCCTATGCGCCAAACAGCAGTTCAGAGTACCTACCCTTTTTGGAGTCTCTGGAGGAGGCACTGGAGAATGCTCCTACCGGAGACTCCCTCATTCTGCTGGGGGACTTCAATGCTCACGTGGGCAATGAGAGTGAGACCTGGAGGGGTGTGATTGGGAGGAACGGCCCCCCCGATCTGAATCAGAGTGGTGTTATGTTGTTGGACTTCTGTGCCAGTCATAGACTGTCCATAACGAACACCATGTTCAGGCATAAGGGTGTCCATATGTGCACTTGGCACCAGGACACCCTTGGCCGCAGTTCGATGATCGACTTTGTGGTTGTATCATCGGACTTGCGGCCGTATGTCCTGGACACTCGGGTGAAGAGAGGGGCGGAGCTGTCAACTGATCACCACCTGGTGGTGAGTTGGCTCCGCTGGTGGGGGAGGATGCCGATCAGACCTGGCAGGCCCAAACGTATTGTGAGGGTCTGCTGGGAGCGTTTGTCAGAATCCCCCGTCAGAAGGAGCTTTAACTCCCACCTCCGGCAGAGCTTCAACCATATTTGAGGTGGGGGACATTGAATGGGCCATGTTCCGTGACTCCATTGCCGAGGCAGCTGGTCGGAGTTGTGGCCGTAAGGTGGTCGGTGCCTGTCGTGGCGGCAACCCTCGAACCTGCTGGTGGACACCAGTGGTGAGGGAAGCCGTCAAGCTGAAGAAGGAGTCCTATCGGGCCTTTTTGGCCAGTGGGACCCTGGAAGAAGCTGATAGGTACCGAAGGGGCCAGACGGGCCACGGCTTCGGCGGTTGCTGAGGCAAAAACTCGGGCCTGGGAGGAGTTCGGTGAGACCATGGAGAACGATTTCCGGACGGCCTCGAAAAGATTCTGGTCCACCATCCGGCGTCTCAGGGGGGGGAAGCGGCTCACAGTCAACACTGTTTACAGTGCGGACGGGGCTTTGCTGACCTCAACTAGGGATGTTGTGAGTCGGTGGGGGGAGTACTTCGAGGAACTCCTCAATCCTACCAACACGTGCTCGGAAGAGGCAGAGTCGGAGAGCTCGGAGACGGGGCCTCCCATTTCTGGGGCTGAGGTTGCCGAGGTGGTTAAAATGTTCCTCGGTGGCAAGGCCCCGGGGGTGGATGAGGTCCGTCCTGAGTTTCTCAAGGCTCTGGATGTTGTAGGGCTGTCTTGGCTGACACGCCTCTGCAGTATCGCGTGGACATCGGGGACAGTGCCTCTGGACTGGCAGATTGGGGTGGTAGTCCCCCTCTTTAAAAAGGGGGACCGGAGGGTGTGTTCCAACTATAGGAGTATCACACTCCTCAGCCTCCCTGGTAAGGTCTATTCGGGGGTATTGGAGAGGAGGATCCGTCGGATAATCGAGCCTCGGATTCAGGAGATGCAGTGTGGCTTTCGTCCTGGCCGTGGAACAGTGGACCAGCTCTATACCCTCAGCAGGATCCTGGAGGGTGCATGGGAGTTCGCCCAACCAGTCTACATGTGTTTTGTGGACTTGGAGAAAGCGTTCGACCGTGTCCCTCGTGGAGTCCTGTGGGGGGTGCTCCGGGAATATGGAGTGCCGGACCCCTTGATAGGGGCCGTTCGGTCTCTGTATGACCGGTGCCAGAGTTTGGTCCGCATTGCCGGCAGTAAGTCGGATACGTTTCCGATGAGAGTTGGACTCCGTCAGGGCTGCCCTTTGTCACCGATTCTGTTCCTAACTTTTATGGACAGAATTTCTAGGCGGAGCCAGAGGGCGTTGAGGGTGTCCCATTTGGCGACCTCAGAATCGGGTCTCTGCTTTTTGCAGATGATGTGGTTCTGTTAGCGTCGTCAGGCCGCGACCTTCAGCTCTCACTGGAGTGATTCACAGCCGAGTGTGAAGCGGCTGGGATGAGAATCAGCACCTCCGAATCCGAGACTATGGTTCTCAGCCGGAAAAGGGTGGAATGCTCTCTCCGGGTCGGGAATGAGATCCTTCCCCAAGAGGAGGAGTTCAAGTATCTCGGGGTCTTGTTCACGAGTGACGGACGAATGGAGCGGGAGATTGACGGGCGGATCGGTGCGGCACCTGCAGTGTTGCAGGCTCTGCACCGACCCGTCGTTGTGAAGAGGGAGCTGAGCCAGAAGGCGAAGCTCTCTACTTACTAGTCAATCTACGTTCCCATCCTCACCTATGGTCACGAGTTGTGGGTAGTGACGGAAAGAACAACATCGCGAATACAAGCGGCCGAAATGGGTTTCCTCCGCAGGGTGTCTGGGCTCTCCCTTAGAGATAGGGTGAGAAGCTCAGTCATCCGGGAGGGGCTCGGAGTAGAACCGCTGCTCCTCCGCATTGAGAGGAGTCAGATGAGGTGGCTCGGGCATCTGGTTAGGATGCCCCCTGGGCGCCTCCCTGGGGAGGTGTTCCGGGCACGTCCCACTGGGAGGAGACCCCGGGGGAGACCCAGGACACGTTGGAGAGACTATGTCTCTCGGCTGGTCTGGGAACGCCTCGGGGTCCCCCCGGAAGAGCTGGAGGAAGTGGCCGGGGACAGAGACGTCTGGGTTTCTCTGCTCAAGCTCCTGCCCCCGCGACCCGACCCCCGGATAAGCGGCAGATGATGGATGGATGGATGGATATATCCTCCACCAACCAGACTTACAACCCCCGACTAGGGTAGCAGAATTTCTAAGCAGCTGTACCCCAAAACTACTATCAAAAATATATAAATTATTGTCTAAGATAGATGACACAATGTCTCTTCCATCCTCAAAATGGGAGGCAGATTTATCCATCAGTTCTGGTCATAGCTTCTAACCACAAATATGTTTGAACACCTTCATAAAGACTCGAAATCCTAATTTACAGCTCATACAATACAAAATCC
This sequence comes from Leuresthes tenuis, assembly GCF_036924035.1. Classification (NCBI taxonomy): domain Eukaryota; kingdom Metazoa; phylum Chordata; class Actinopteri; order Atheriniformes; family Atherinopsidae; genus Leuresthes; species Leuresthes tenuis. Next base: position 29,458,589 of record NW_027325368.1, on the reverse strand, counting down.
TTCATAGAACACACTATACAGGACAAAGGATGTTCAGGATGGGTCTAACACACTCAAACATCTGCTCACATTGCACAGATAACACACCTGATGATTATGCACACGCTTTGTGGTTTTCTGCGCCTGTCCAGAAGTTCTGGCTTGAAGTCTGTGAGGACCTATCAACATGGCTTAAGTGTAGCATCCCTGCATGCCCCACACTGTGCATACTGGGTGACTTAGACAACATCAACATGGAAATTAACTCAGCACACATGGTTGTCACAGTGTTATGTATCGCAAAGAAAACTATTCTCATGAACTGGAAAGCGAAGAACAATCTGTGTATTAACCAGTTTAGAAATTTTCTTTTAGATTATATTAGCATGGAAACAATGTCTGCCTCCTCAAAACATCAATTGGCTGAATTTCATTCTCTCTGGTCCCCTCTGATTAGTTTTATCACATAGTGGTGGTGGTGGGTTGCTGGGTGATGGTGGGTCTCAGGCCCGGGCTGCTGCGACTGGTGTGACCGGGTGGTTTGTTTGTTTGTTTTTTGTAGAGGTCCTCCGGGGTGGGGTTGGGTTGAGTGGGGTGGGGCGGGATGGGTACCTTCTGGGGGTACAGTAGCTCCCGGAATATGGTCGCTGCAGGCCCCGAGCCTGGTGGACATCAGGCCCTCCTGCCCATTGTTGGCTCCCAGGTAGCGGGGATGCCTATTGCAGCCAGTCCCTGGCTGCCCTCTCTGGGGGAGAGTAGCTCCCCCATTATATATCCCCATACCCCTCTCCCTTCTGGCTCCTGTACACAGCACACACTCACACATGAAGGGTTTTGGGGGCGTGTGTGTTCGGTGGGGTGCAGTGGATGGGGCCACGTAGGTGGTCCCCTTTGGTTGCACTCTGCAGTTCCCTGCCCCTGTTTTAATTACACCTTAGACATTACTACTTATCAAACACACTCACACACACACATTAGGTCTTGGGGGGTGGTTACACTGAGTGGCATCTGGTGGGCGGGGCTCTTTGGGTATGTAGGCTGCCCAGAGTGCCGCGCTCCCAGTTCTACAAGTTTGGCTGCCCCTCAATTTTAATTGCTCACTATTAGAAAATATTGAAGAGCCAGAAGGGTGAGGGGAGGGGTCTTCTTCGCACACCCCTGCTTCCTGGTGTCTGCTCGGGGCAGGAGGGGCCAGGAGGATTAATTAATTGTTCTGCTGGTTCGGGGTCTGTGGTGGCTGGGGGGTTGCTGGCCTCCTGGTGTGCCCGCTGCACTACACCCCAGCAGAGTCGAGGGAGGTAGGATGTGTGGATGTGTGGATGTATGGGACGTGAAAGTGTGTGTGGTAATGATTGGACCTGGATCTGGGACTTGCTGTCGCCTGGCCTGCCTGTGTTTCTCCCGATGGGGCATCAGCGTTGCCTCTCCCCACTGCTCGCGACTTCACCCACCTGTGGGCACGTCTTGACTCCCAGGGCACTTGGCCAGGGGCGCTGGGGCAGCCGCTGACCCACTTTGTGGCTGTCTGGGGCGCTTGGCCCTCCTGGGTATTGGGTGGGGCCTCTGCCGGGGGGTTTGGGGGTGCTCGGGCTCCTGGGGCCCAGGTCCAGTGCACGGCCCATGTCTGGGCGGCTGGGGCCTGGCGGGGTCGGTGGGCTGTTACCCCTGGTTCCCGGAGTGCCTCTGCCCTATGCTTATGGGGGCTCTTTCCGGGGGCTTCCTCTGCAGTCTTCTGGGTGGATGCGTGGTTGCCCCTGCGGTGGGCTGCCTGGGTTCTGTGCTCTGTGGGGGCTGCTGGTGGCCTGGGTCTTGTGGCCCTCTCTGCCTGCTTCTGATTGCTTGGGGGGGGGGGGGGCTGTGGATTGTGGCCCTGTACGCTTATACACTCATAACTAAGCACGGTTATCATGTAGGTCCTGTGCCATGGGTGTTGCATGTTCTCACACACACACACACACACATTCATTAGTCCAGTAGCATGGTCACTAAGCAGTTGATGTATTATCATGTCGTCTCAGGTCATCTATATCCACAGCTGTGTTGTATGCGATTGCCGCTTCTTGTGCTTGTTTTTGTTTGTTTGTGTGTTTGTTTTTTCTCTGCTTGTCTGCTTTCAGGTGCTCCTGGTGGCGCTAAGGCTGGATTCCCCTCATAGGCCATGGATTGTTGTCTGTTTTGTTTTTTACAGGTGTAGCAGCTGGTTGTCTGGTTTTTGTTTCTATTTTTGTTCTGTTTCCTCTTCTTTCCTCTTCTTCTTTCCTTGTCCCCCGGTCCGGTTCAGTTCAGTTCATGTCATATATTGTAAACAGAAATAAATAAATGGGCATCAAGGGGAGCTTTACATTTATAAAACTTCCCTTGGCAAAACAAATCTGTTTGGCATCAAAGGTATTCAGACTACAATTCTTCTGACATAATATTGAACAGGACAAGGGGAAAAAAAAGTAAAGAAGACAGTTCTGCCGAAAGCCAGGGATAGACCTGTTCTAAGTTCTATACTTTTTAAAAGGGGCGTGTTTATCAACTATGGAATTAGAAGATTTACAAAAATGGTCAAGTGCTAGATCTTCATCTGAGATTTTAACAGTGTCATATAACTATTCAACAGATCAGTTAAAAAAAAGCCTGCTCATGGAGATGTTTCAGGATCTGGATACCAAGCGTGGACCTAATGTTTTCATTTTTGCAATTCTGATACAGGCTATTGAGCAGTGATAACTAACACCAAGTTCAGATACTGCAGATTTTCTACCTTTGATTTGTTAAGATTGAGCCAATCAGGGACAACCTTGAAGGATCTCTTTGTTTTTTTAGGATCAGTAATTACCTGAGAAAGGTTGATATTGGTACACACCTTTTTTAAATGATCAGAGGCAGAGTTCAACTTGTTTAAATTAAAATTGCCACACAGAGATTGGGTTTAGGCCACATGCACACAGAATGACATCAACAAATATAAGAAATATTAAACATTTACACGTAGATTTTTGAATACATGTAGAGGAATGATACTTTGAAATGTGCTCATTGCGGAGTTATGATCAGTTGAGTAATGAAGGTTGAACTATTCTAGGAAAGAGGTTCTATTCCCAGCATCATGATGGACACTCCTGATATCGAAGGTTTCGCTAACGCATTGGAATTGTTTTACTATTTTCATATGCATGTGCAATGAAGAATTGCTTGCTGCTGATAAATGCAAAGAAGAACAGCTTACACATAGATGCTCACATATAGGCTGCTGAATGCAATGAAGACCTGCTTATCCAGTAAAGTTCAATGTCAATGTGTAATATTCAATTAGGATTTGCAAAACAGTGAAGTTAAACATTGAATGGGTCCATAGTCGGTATGAGAAGACTACAGGAATATTTACCTGGGTGTACGTTCAAACAGAGATGAGAAAATTGCGATAAATAATTGTTTGTTTGTTTGTTAGTATGTATAGGAATGTTATGTGTATAAACTGTGTTGAGTTATAGTTACTCAGTAGTGTCTCAGTGAAACAACCGACGGGGGAAGCCTTGCGGTGACAACAAAAGCAGTGTTTTACTGATCAGTCAAGTTGCTCCAGTGTACTCCATACAAACTGGTTGGCTACTGAAGGGATAGAAAATGGGGAATACTTGTTTTAAAGCAAACAAGGAATTAGATGGGAAAAATACATGTTTTAACGGGACCCAGACAATATTAAATACTCAGACAGATGGGAGAAGAAGTGTAGTTTTGTAGGAAATCACAAAATTATTACATAGAATTAGTGAAATCAATTGAAGAATGCCTTTCTGAAGAGCTGTTTACCACAGATGAGCAGCTTTGCGACCAAGCACATTGTAGATCGCTTTACTGCCAAAATGATCTAATTTAATTGATTGGTTTAGACATGCATAACAGCATTTTAAGGACAAAGAGAGAAACAAAAAGGGACAACGCTTCATGGTGGAAGGTGATGTATAAATAACTGTGTATATGATGAAGGGGGTGGCAACACCCATTCCGAAATCCCGCCATTCCGACATCCCGCTATTCCGACATCCCACCATTCCGACATACCACCATTCCGACAAACCACCATTCCGACATGCAAACGTCCCACCATTCCGACATCCCACCATTGCGACATCCCGCTATTCTGACGTTCAAATGTCCCACCATTCCGACAAGGCTTTCCGTATAAGGAAATGTGTGTTACTCAACAGGTGAGTCCCTTCTTTCTGTTCATGCAATTTATATGTTTAACACATGTTTATAGACAAGCGTTATTAAAAACACAAAGTCTCGGCAACTGGAGGAGGAGAAGCAGTCCGCGGTGGTTTTCAATCACACACTCCAATGCCACTTGTTTCAACTTCCGAAAATTTAATCCAGGAAAAAAAGGCTTACAAACATGGACCAAAACGGCTCCATAACACGCACAAGAATCCAAAAGAAACGAAAGTTAACTAAAAGAAAGCAAATAAACAGTATGAAGTGGTCAAAATTGGTTTTACGCATGCCTATGTGTGTCTGGCACATGCGTCTTCGGGCTCTCCCACGTTGGTTTGTGGATGACAGCTATATGTTCAGCTGTAATGTCATGTAAAAACAATCTCTACATGACATTTACTCCCAGGTGTGACCAGTTAGGTCCTTAAGATATCAACAGGCTGTATAAAGCTACAACCGTTGCGGCTGTGTGTTTGTGCCAAATGTGCAAAGCCCATCCGCGCTTCCCAAAATTGGAGTGAGTACTCATAAATCACGTGAATAACATGAATAAACGTTTTTACTGAATTTTGTTGTGTTTTATACGTTCTATGCTGTCATTTCTCTCTTCTCCTATTGGCAAGGCAAGGCAGAGTGCTCGCAACTGTGTCCTGTGCAGTAGCCGTGATATCTGTAATTGCAATTATTACATTTGCATATGATGACATAAGAAGACGCATGGGCTCTGTGGAGAGCTCCGCTCCAGCTGGCTGCTGTGACAGCTCACTGACACTGTATTTCTGCTTAACCAGTTTCAGTCTCGCCAGAGTTACATTAATATCTGTATTTTTATATTTGAAATTCAGGGGATTTTGATAATAGATTATTAAAGTTTGTTTGCGAGGCTGTGGCCTCTGCATGTGCAAAGCTTGTGCGCCAAACTTTAGGGCGTATTTGCGCCGGCATATCATTAGTGCAAAATGTTTTGGGTAAAAAATAGGCTATTAAAAGGAACTGTCGGAATGGCGGTATGTTAAAAAAAACAAAAAACATACCGCCATTCCGACCATAGGAGGAAAAAAGTGTCGGAATGGTGGGACGTTTGATAAAAAATTAAGTGTCGCCATTCCGACAATTGGAGACCCATGTCGGAATGGCGAGATGTCGGAATGGCAGCATGTAACCATCATGAAGGAGAGACCATTTGAGCAGCACAGCCATTTCGCAGCACAGGGACAGCAGTCCAAGTTACAGGATCTCCCACGTGGTATCACCTGTCACATTGTGTCAAGGCATCAAAAGAAGAAAAAATCACCAAACTCAAGGACAAAAAGACAAAGACTCCGGTGAACGAAGACAGAGGACTGACAAACCAGAAATACAAAAGGATTCTCGATATCAAGATCCAGAAGAAGAGGCTAACAATGCCACGAACACTTGCGATGCTGGGAATGATGCCAGCAATGAACAGAGAAGAAGATTCAGTGTCATCAATCTGCATTACGTGCCTCTAATGAGGGGGTGAATATAGAATCCTCAACGATTACAACGTCTCTGGGAACTGTGACAACAACAAGGTTTAAACCATTTTGATATATATTGTAACCTATTGTCTAAGGAATAGTGCTGAAAATGAGGTAAATCTAATCCACCACTGTCCTTGGTCTTCTGTAGGGTTTTTAAACTAATACGTGGTGGTTTGTTTTTCCACAGAAATTTGGAGATGCATGAATCTAGTGACTTAAACCAAGTAGCAGATGGTTTTATGGGGATCATTGAGAACAAATAGTTAACTTTTGGTAGAATCATCATTTTAATGGATGTAACTCTCCCCATAAGTGATATAGGTAAGGACTTCCAACGAGAGATCGTCCTCTACTGTCTTTAATAATTGCACATAATTTAGCTTTGTTAGCTCTGAGAGCCTGGAGGAAATGTTTATGCCTAAATATCTAATATTTCCTGACTGTAAAGTGATCGCAGGTATATTATGGACCCTACAGTTAATGGGCAGAACTGTGGTCTTAGACCAGTTGATAGAGTAGTTAGAAAGTGCTGAGAATTTATTTATGAGTGTGATCGTGTGACTGAGAGACGTCTGTGAGTTCTGAAGGAAAAGTAATACATCATCAGCATAAAGACTTATTTTATGCTCAATATTTTGGGATTAATTACTCACAAACGGGTAAGAAAAGGTAGTATTGCCAGACCATACATGATCAAAACAGGGAGCGGAGGTGGTTCAGCTGCAAGGTGTGAATGTCTGACTATAGTTTGTAAAAAGCGGGTAAGATAAGGTGAGAATGCCCGACAATGTATGATCAAAAGAGGGAGCCGAGGTTTTCGGCTGCAAGAAGGTCTGAATGTCCACCCAAAATTCCTGAAAAATGGGTAAAAAAAGGGTGCGAATGCCAAACCATACATCATCAAAAGCAGGAGTGGATGTGTTTGGCTACAAGAAGATTTGAATGTCTATCAATAATTGCTTTAAAACATGAAAGAAAATTTTCGAATATCAAACCGCACATGATCATAAGCGGGAGAGGAGTTGTTCAGCTGCAAGAAGGTGAGAATGTCCACCCATAATTACTGAAAAATGGGTAAGAAAAGGTGAAAATGCCCAACCATACATCATCAAAAGCAGGAGTGGATGTGTTCGGCTACAAGAAGGTTTGAATGTCCGACCATAGTTTGTAAAAAGCAGTTAAGAAAAGGTTCGAATGGCCGAATATATACCATCAAAAGCGGGAGCAGAGCTGTTCGACTGCAAGTAGGTGTGAATGTCCAGCCATAATTACTCACAAACGGGTAAGAAAAGGTAGTATTGCCAGACCATACATGATCAAAACAGGGAGCTGAGGTGGTTCAGCTGCAATGTGTGAATGTCTGACTATAGTTTGTAAAAAGCGGGTAAGACAAGTTGCGAATGCCCGACAATGTATGATCAAAAGAGGGAGTGGAGGTCTTCGGCTGCAAGGTCTGAATGTCCAACCATAATTTCTAAAAACCGGGTAAGAAAAGGCTCGAAAGCCCGACTATACACAATCAAAAGCGGGAGCGGGAGGTTTTCAGCTGCAAATCCTTCACTCAAACCAAGTGAAAACTGCTTTGTCCTTCATATTTATCAATGTCTAGATCGACTTCAACAAAGAACAACATTGTACTTTGTAGTAAAGAAAGAGCAAATCAAAAGTTTTAGGAATCCGAGAATAAGCTTATTTTCATGAGTTCTGCACGATTATTGATTTTACTATAAATGAACGCCTTCACTCAAACTATGTTAAAACTGCTTTGTCCTTCATATTTATCAATGTCTAGATTGACTTCAACAAAAAACAACACTGGATTTTGCAGTAGAAGAAAGAGCAACACTGTAGGATCAGTAATCCGAGAATAAGCTTATTTTCATACGTTCTGCATGATTTGGGATTTTATGTATACAATGAATTCCTTCACTCAAACCAAGTTAAAACTGCTTTGTCCTTCATATTTATCAATGTCTAGATCGACTTCAACAAAGAACAACATTGTATTTTGCAGTAGAAGAAAAAGCAACACTGAAGGATCAGGAATCTTAGAATAAGCTTCTTTTCATACGTTCTGCATAATTTGGGATTTTATGTATAAAATGAATTCCTTCACTCAAACCAAGTGAAAACTGCTTTGTCCTTCATATTTATCAATGTCTAGATTTACTTCAACAAAGAACAACATTGTATTTTGCAGTAGTAGAAAGAGCAACACTGAAGGATCAGGAATCCGAGAATAAGCTTATTTTCATACGTTCTGCATGATTTGGGATTTTATGTATAAAATGAATTCCTTTACTCAAACTATGTTAAATTGTCCTTCATATTTATCAATGTCTAGATTGACTTCAACAAAGAACAACATTGTATTTTGCAGTAGAAGAAATAGCAACACTGAAGGATCAGGAATCCGAAAACAAGCTTATTTTCATACGTTCTGCTTGAATTTGGGATTTTGCTATAAAATTAATTCCTTCACTCAAACAAAGTGGAAACTGCTTTGTTCTTCATATTTATCAATGTCTATATAAATTTCAACAAAGAACAAGGCTGTATTTTTCATTATAGGAAAGAGCAACACTGGAGGATCAGGAATCCGAGAAAAAGCTTACTTTCATGAGTCCTGCACGATTTCGGATTTTCCTTTAAAATTAATTGCTTTGCTCAAACCAAGTTAAAATTGCTTTGTCCTTCATAGTTATCCATGTCTAAAATGTATCAAGCATAAAGTTCCTCATATTACCCTGAATGAGAAAGAAGCATCCCTTTGGTTGAGCAATACGTTCCTTATGCGGAGTTATGCATCATTTCGGATTTTGCTATAAAATTCATTCCTTCACACCTTTTTTTTTCACCACATTTTATAGATTATGGTTGGAAATTCTCAACCACTCTAATCCGAAGACCTCTCCTCCCTCTTTTGTTAATATATTTGAACTTTAGTTGGACATTCACCCCTTTTTGCAGCTAAACCACCTCCGCTCCCTGTTTTGATCAGGTATGGTCTGGCAATACTACATTTTCTTACCCGTTTGTGAGTAATTATGGCTGGATATTCACACCTACTTGCAGCTGAACACAATCTCTCTCGCTTTTAATTATGTTTGGATATTCGAACCTTTTCTTTACTGCTTTTTGCCAACTTTGGTCGGACGTTCACACCTTCTTGCAGCCGAACACCTCCGCTTCCGCTTTTGATGGTATATATTCGGGCATTCGAACCTTTTCTTACCAGCTTTTTACAAACCATGGTTGGACTTTCACACCTTCTTGTAGCCGAACAACTCCGCTCCCGCTATTGATTGTGTACAGTCAGGTATTTTAACCTTTTCTTTCCCGCTTTTTACCAACTATGGTCGGACATTCACACCGTCTTACAGCGGAACATCTCCGCTCCCGCTTTTGATGGTGTATAGTCAGGCATTTGAACCTTTTCTTACCCGCTTTTTTACAAACTATGGTCGGACATTCAAACCTTCTTGTAGCCGAAAACCTCTGCTCCCTCTTTTGATTATACATTGTCGGGCATTCGCACCTTATCTTACCCGCTTTGTACAAACTATAGTCAGACATTCACACCTTGGTGCTGAACCACCTCAGCTCCCTGTTTTGATCATGTATCGTCTGGCAATACTACCTTTTCTTACCCGTTTGTGAGTAATTATGGCTGGACATTCACACCTACTTGCAGTCGAACAGCTCTGTTCCCGCTTTTGATTATGTTTGGTTGGATATTCGAACCTTTTCTTAACTGCTTTTTACAAACTTTGGTCGGACGTTCACACCTTCTTGCAGCCGAACACCTCCGCTTCCGCTTTTGATGGTATATATTCGGGCATTCGAACCTTTTCTTACCAGCTTTTTACAAACCATGGTTGGACTTTCACACCTTCTTTTAGCCGAACAACTCCGCTCCCCCTATTGATTGTGTACAGTCGGGTATTTTAACCTTTTCTTACCCGCTTTTTACCAACTATGGTCGGACATTGCGTGCCCCAATGAGTCTGGGAGCTATGTTGCCCGGGGCTTTAAGCCCCTGGTAGGGTCACCCAAGGCAAACAGATCCTAGATGAGGGACCAGACAAAGAACAGCTCAAAAGACTCCTTATGATGAATAAAAAATTTGGACCTTGTGATCCCTTGCCCGGATATGGGACACCGGGGCCCCCCGGAGCCAGGCCCGGGGGTGGGGCCCGGCAGCGGGCGCCTGGTGGCCGGGTCTGTGCCCATGGGGCTCGGTCGGGCATAGCCCGAAATGATGACGTGGGTCCCCCTTCCGACAGGTTCACCACCCGTGGGAGGGGCCAAGGGGGTCGGGTGCGATGTGAGCTGGGTAGCAGCCGAAGGCAGAGGCCTTGGCGGTCTGATCCTCGGCTACTGAAGCTAGCTCTTGGGACGTGGAATGTCACCTCTCTGTTGGGGAAGGAGCCGGAGCTGGTGCGCGAGGCTGAGCGGTTTCGGCTAGATATAGTCGGACTCACCTCGACGCACGGCTTGGGCTCTGGAACCAGTCCTCTTGAGAGGGGTTGGACTCTCTCCCACTCTGGAGTTGCCCATGGTGAGAGGCGCAGAGCAGGTGTGGGCATACTTATTGCCCCCCGGCTGTGTGCCAGTACATTGAGGTTTATCCCAGTGAACGAGAGGGTAGCCTCCCTCCGCCTTCGGGTGGGGGGACGAGTCCTGACTGTTGTTTGTGCCTATGCGCCAAACAGCAGTTCAGAGTACCCACCCTTTTTGGAGTCTCTGGGGGAGGCACTGGAGAATGCTCCTACCGGAGACTCCCTCGTTCTGCTGGGGGACTTCAATGCTCACGTGGGCAATGACAGTGAGACCTGGAGGGGTGTGATTGGGAGGAACGGCCCCCCCGATCTGAACCAGAGTGGTGTTATGTTGTTGGACTTCTGTGCTGGTCATGGATAATATATAACGAACACCATGTTCAGACATAAGGGTGTCCATATGTGCACTTGGCACCAGGACACCCTTGGCCGCAGTTCGATGATCGACTTTGTGGTTGTATCATCGGACTTGCGGCCGTATGTCCTGGACACTCGGGTGAAGAGAGGGGCGGAGCTGTCAACTGATCACCACCTGGTGGTGAGTTGGCTCCGCTGGTGGGGGAGGATGCCGATCAGACCTGGCAGGCCCAAACGTATTGTGAGGGTCTGCTGGGAGCGTTTGTCAGAATCCCCCGTCAGAAGGAGCTTTAACTCCCACCTCCGGCAGAGCTTCAACCATATCCCGGGGGAGGTGGGGGACATTGAGTCCGAATGGGCCATGTTCCGTGACTCCATTGCCGAGGCAGCTGATCGGAGTTGTGGCCGTAAGGTGGTCGGTGCCTGTCTTGGCGGCAACCCTCGAACCTGCTGGTGGACACCAGTGGTGAGGGAAGCCGTCAAGCTGAAGAAGGAGTCCTATCGGGCCTTTTTGGCCAGTGGGACCCTGGAAGCAGCTGATAGGTACCGACAGGCCAGACGGGCCACGGCTTCGGCGGTTGCTGAGGCAAAAACTCGGGCCTGGGAGGAGTTCGGTGAGACCATGGAGAACGATTTCCGGACGGCCTCGAAGAGATTCTGGTCCACCATCCGGCGTCTCAGGGGGGGGAAGCGGCTCACAGTCAACACTGTTTACAGTGGGGACGGGGCTTTGCTGACCTCAACTAGGGATGTTGTGAGCCGGTGGGGGGAGTACTTCGAGGAACTCCTCAATCCTACCAACACGTGCTCGGAAGAGGCAGAGTCGGAGAGCTCGGAGACGGGGCCTCCCATTTCTGGGGCTGAGGTTGCCGAGGTGGTCAAAAAGCTCCTCGGTGGCAAGGCCCCGGGGGTGGATGAGGTCCGTCCTGAGTTTCTCAAGGCTCTGGATGTTGTAGGGCTGTCTTGGCTGACACGCCTCTGCAGCATCGCGTGGACATCGGGGACAGTGCCTCTGGACTGGCAGATTGGGGTGGTGGTCCCCCTCTTTAAAAAGGGGGACCGGAGGGTGTGTTCCAACTATAGGGGTATCACACTCCTCAGCCTCCCTGGTAAGGTCTATTCGGGGGTATTGGAGAGGAGGATCCGTCGGATAATCGAGCCTCGGATTCAGGAGATGCAGTGTGGCTTTCGTCCTGGCCGTGGAACAGTGGACCAGCTCTATACCCTCGGCAGGATCCTGGAGGGTGCATGGGAGTTCGCCCAACCAGTCTACATGTGTTTTGTGGACTTGGAGAAAGCGTTCGACCGTGTCCCTCGTGGAGTCCTGTGGGGGGTGCTCCGGGAATATGGAGTGCCGGACCCCTTGATAGGGTCCGTTCGGTCTCTGTATGACCGGTGCCAGAGTTTGGTCCGCATTTCCGGCAGTAAGTCGGATACGTTTCCGGTGAGAGTTGGACTCCGTCAGGGCTGCCCTTTGTCACCGATTCTGTTCCTAACTTTTATGGACAGAATTTCTAGGCGGAGCCAGGGCGTTGAGGGTGTCCCATTTGGCGACCTCAGAATCGGGTCTCTGCTTTTTTGCAGATGATGTGGTTCTGTTAGCGTCGTAAGGCCGTGACCTTCAGCTCTCACTGGAGTGATTCGCAGCCGAGTGTGAAGCGGCTGGGATGAGAATCAGCACCTCCAAATCCGAGACTATGGTTCTCAGCCGGAAAAGGGTGGAATGCTCTCTCCGGGTCGGGAATGAGATCCTTCCCCAAGAGGAGGAGTTCAAGTATCTCGGGGTCTTGTTCACGAGTGACGGACGAATGGAGCGGGAGATTGACGGGCGGATCGGTGCGGCGCCTGCAGTGTTGCAGGCTCTGCACCGACCCGTCGTTGTGAAGAGGGAGCTGAGCCAGAAGGCGAAGCTCTCTACTTACTGGTCAATCTACATTCCCATCCTCACCTATGGTCACGAGTTGTGGGTAGTGACCGAAAGAACAAGATCGCGAATACAAGCGGCCGAAATGGGTTTCCTCCGCAGGGTGTCTGGGCTCTCCCTTAGAGATAGGGTGAGAAGCTCAGTCATCCGGGAGGGGCTCGGAGTAGAACCGCTGCTCCTCCGCATTGAGAGGAGTCAGATGAGGTGGCTCGGGCATCTGGTTAGGATGCCCCCTGGGCGCCTCCCTGGGGAGGTGTTCCGGGCACGTCCCACTGGGAGGAGACCCCGGGGAAGACCCAGGACACGCTGGAGAGACTATGTCTCTCGGCTGGCCTGGGAACGCCTCGGGGTCCCCCCGGAAGAGCTGGAGGAAGTGGCCGGGGACAGAGACGTCTGGGTTTCTCTGCTCAAGCTGCTGCCCCCGCGACCCGACCCCCGGATAAGCGGCAGATGATGGATGGATGGTCGGACATTCAAACCGTCTTACAGCGGAACACCTCCGCTCCCGCTTTTGATGGTGTATAGTCAGGCATTTGAACCTTTTCTTACCCGCTTTTTACAAACTATGGTCGGACATTCAAACCTTCTTGTAGCCAAAAACCTCCGCTCCCTCTTTTGATCATACATTGTCGGGCATTCGCACCTTTTCTTACCCGTTTTTTACAAACCGTGGTCGGACTTTCACACCTTCTTGTAGCCGAACAACTCCGCTCCCGCTATTGATTGTGTACAGTCGGGTATTTTAACCTTTTCTTACCCGCTTTTTACCAACTATGGTCGGACATTTACACCTTCTTACAGCGGAACACCTCCGCTCCCTCTTTTGATGGTCTATGTTTGGGCATTCGAACCTTTTCTTACCCGCTTTTTACAAACTATGGTCGGACATTCAAACCTTCTTCTAGCCGAACACATCCACTCCTGCTTTTGATGATGTATGGTTTGGCATTCGCACCCTTTTTTTACCCATTTTTCAGGAATTATGGGTGGACATTCAGACCTTCTTGCAGCCAAAAACCTCCGCTCCCTCTTTTGATCATGCATTGTCGGGCATTCGCACCTTGTCTTACCCGCTTTTTATAAACTTTAGTTGGACATTCACACCTTCTTGCAGCTGAACGACCTCCGCTCCCTGTTTTGATCATGTATGGTCTGGCAATACTACCTTTTCTTACCCGTTTGTGAGTAATTAATCCCAAAATATTGAGCATAAAATAAGTCTTTATGCTGATGATGTATTACTTTTCCTTCAGAACTCACAGACGTCTCTCACTCACACGATCACACTCATAAATAAATTCTCAACACTTTCTGACCACTCTATCAACTGGTCTAAGACCACAGTTCTGCCCATTAACTGTAGGGTCAATAATATACCTGCGATCACTTTACAGTCAGGAAATATTAGATATTTAGGCATAAACATTTCCTCCAGGATCTCAGAGCTAATAAAGCTAAATTATGTGCAATTATTAAAGACAGTAGAGGACGATCTCTCTCGTTGGAAGTCCTTACCTTTATCACTTATGGGGAGAATTACATCCATTAAAATGATGATACTACCAAAAGTTAACTATTTGTTCTCAATTATCCCCATAAAACCATCTGCTACTTGGTTTAAGTAACTAGATTCATGCATCTCCAAATTTCTGTGGAAAAACAAACCACCACGTATTAGTTTAAAAACCCTACAGAAGACCAAGGACAATGGTGGATTAGATTTACCTCATTTTCAGCACTATTCCTTAGCCAATAGGTTACAATATATATCAAAATGGTTTAAACCTTGTTTTTGTCACAGTTCCCAGAGACGTTGTAATCGTTGAGGATTCTATATTCACCCCCTCATTAGAGGCACGTGTTGCAGATTGATGACACTGAATCTTCTTCTCTGTTCATTACTGGCATCATTCCCAGCATCGTAAGTGTTCGTGGCATTGTTAGCCTCTTCTTCTGGATTTTGATATCGAGAATCCTTTTGTATTTCTGGTTTGTCAGTACTCTCTCTTCGTTCACCGGCGTCTTCGTCTTTTTGTCCTTGAGTTTGGTGATTTTTTCTTCTTTTGATGCCTTGACACAATGTGACAGGTGATACCACGTGGGAGATCCTGTAACTTGGACTGCTGTCCCTGTGCTGCGAAATGGCTGTGCTGCTCAAATGGTCTCTCCTTCATCATGGTTACATGCTGCCATTCCGACATCTCGCCATTCCGACATGGGTCTCCAATTGTCGGAATGGCGACACTTAATTTTTTATCAAACGTCCCACCATTCCGACACTTTTTTCCTCCTATGGTCGGAATGGCGGTATGTTTTTTTTTTTTTAACATACCGCCATTCCGACAGTTCCTTTTAATAGCCTATTTTTTACCCAAAACATTTTGCACTAATGATATGCCGGCGCAAATACGCCCTAAAGTTTGGCGCACAAGCTCTGCACATGCAGAGGCCACAGCCTCGCGAACAAACTTTAATAATCTATTATCAAAATCCCCTGAATTTCAAATATAAAAATACAGATATTAATGTAACTCTGGCGAGACTGAAACTGATTAAGCAGAAATACATTGTCAGTGAGCTGTCACAGCAGCCAGCTGGAGCGGAGCCCTCCACAGAGCCCATGCGTCTTTTGCACGCTGTCATCATATGCAAAAGTAATAATTGCAATAACAGATATCACGGCTACGGCACAGGACACAGTTGCGAGCACTCTGCCTTGCCTTGCCAATAGGAGAAGAGAGAAATGACAGCATAGAACGTATAAAACACAACAAAATGCAGTAAAACCGTTTATTCATGTTATTCACGTGATTTATGAGTACTCACTCCAATTTTGGGAAGCGCGGATGGGCTTTGCGCATTTGGCACAAACACACAGCCGTTGCGCAAGGCTTTATACAGCCTGTTGATATCTTAAGGACGTAACTGGTCACACCTGGGAGTAAATGTCATGTAGAGATTGTTTTTACATGACATTACAGCTGAACATATAGCTTTCATCCACAAACCAATGTGGGAGAGCCCGAAGACGCATGTGCCAGACGCACATAGGCATGCGTAAAACCAATTTTGACCAGTTCATACTGTTTATTTGCTTTCTTTTAGTTAATTTTCGTTTCTTTTGGATTCTTGTGCGTGTTATGGAGCCGTTTTGGTCCATGTTTGTAAGCCTTTTTTTCCTGGATTAAATTTTCGGAAGTTGAAACAAGTGGCATTGGAGTGTGTGATTGAAAACCACCGCGGACTGCTTCTCCTCCTCCAGTTGCCGAGACTTTGTGTTTTTAATAACGCTTGTCTATAAACATGTGTTAAACATATAAATTGCATGAACAGAAAGAAGGGACTCACCTGTTGAGTAACACACATTTCCTTATACGGAAAGCCTTGTCGGAATGGTGGGACATTTGAACGTCAGAATAGCGGGACGTTTGCATGTCGGAATGGTGGTATGTCGGAATGGTGGTATGTCGGAATGGTGGTATGTCGGAATAGCGGGATGTCGGAATGGCGGGATTTCGGAATGGGTGTTGCCACCCCCTTCATCATATACACAGTTATTTATACATCACCTTCCACCATGAAGCGTTGTCCCTTTTTGTTTCTCTCTTTGTTCTTAAAATGCTGTTATGCATGTCTAAACCAATCCATTAAATTAGATCATTTTGGCAGTAAAGCGATCTACAATGTGCTTGGTCGCAAAGCTGCTCATCTGTGGTAAACAGCTCTTCAGAAAGGCATTCTTCAATTGATTTCACTAATTCTATGTCATAATTTTGTGATTTCCTACAAAACTACACTTCTTCTCCCATCTGTCTGAGTATTTAATATTGTCTGGGTCCCGTTAAAACATGTATTTTTCCCATCTAATTCCTTGTTTGCTTTAAAACAAGTATTCCCCATTTTCTATCCCTTCAGTAGCCAACCAGTTTGTATGGAGTACACTGGAGCAACTTGACTGATCAGTAAAACACTGCTTTTGTTGTCACCGCAAGGCTTCCCCCGTCGGTTGTTTCACTGAGACACTACTGAGTAACTATAACTCAACACAGTTTATACACATAACATTCATATACATACTAACAAACAAACAAACAATTATTTATCGCAATTTTCTCATCTCTGTTTGAACGTACACCCAGGTAAATATTCCTGTAGTCTTCTCATACCGACTATGGACCCATTCATTGTTTAACTTCACTGTTTTGCAAATCCTAATTGAATATTACACATTGACATTGAACTTTACTTGATAAGCAGGTCTTCATTGCATTCAGCAGCCTATATGTGAGCATCTATGTGTAAGCTGTTCTTCTTTGCATTTATCAGCAGCAAGCAATTCTTCATTGCACATGCATATGAAAATAGTAAAACAATTCCAATGCGTTAGCGAAACCTTCTATATCAGGAGTGTCCATCATGATGCTGGGAATAGAACCTCTTTCCCAGAATAGTTCAACCTTCATTACTCAACTGATCATAACTCCGCAATGAGCACATTTCAAAGTATCATTCCTCTACATATATTCAAAAATCTATGTGTAAATGTTTAATATTTCTTATATTTGTTGATGTCATTCTGTGTGCATGTGGCCTAAACCCAATCTCTGTGTGGCAATTTTAATTTAAACAAGTTGAACTCTGCCTCTGATCATTTAAAAAAGGTGTGTACCAATATCAACCTTTCTCAGGTAATTACTGATCCTAAAAAACCAAAGAGATCCTTCAAGGTTGTCCCTGATTGGCTCAATCTTAACAAATCAAAGGTAGAAAATCCGCAGTATCTGAACTTGGTGTTAGTTATCACTGCTCAATAGCCTGTATCAGAATTGCAAAAATGAAAACATTAGGTCCACGCTTGGTATCCAGATCCTGAAACATCTCCATGAGCAGGCTTTTTTTCAAAAAACAAACAAACAAACCACCCGGTCACACCAGTCGCAGCAGCCCGGGCCTGAGACCCACCATCACCCAGCAACCCACCACCACCACTATGTGATAAAACTAATCAGAGGGGACCAGAGAGAATGAAATTCAGCCAATTGATGTTTTGAGGAGGCAGACATTGTTTCCATGCTAATATAATCTAAAAGAAAATTTCTAAACTGGTTATTACACAGATTGTTCTTCGCTTTCCAGTTCATGAGAATAGTTTTCTTTGCGATACATAACACTGTGACAACCATGTGTGCTGAGTTAATTTCCATGTTGATATTGTCTAAGTCACCCAGTATGCACAGTGTGGGGCATGCAGGGATGCTACACTTTAGCCATGTTGATAGGTCCTCACAGACTTCAAGCCAGAACTTCTGGACAGGCGCAGAAAACCACAAAGCGTGTGCATAATCATCAGGTGTGTTATCTGTGCAATGTGAGCAGATGTTTGAGTGTGTTAGACCCATCCTGAACATCCTTTGTCCTGTATAGTGTGTTCTATGAAGGATTTTGTATTGTATGAGCTGTAAATTAGGATTTCGAGTCTTTATGAAGGTGTTCAAACATATTTGTGGTTAGAAGCTATGACCAGAACTGATGGATAAATCTGCCTCCCATTTTGAGGATGGAAGAGACATTGTGTCATCTATCTTAGACAATAATTTATATATTTTTGATAGTAGTTTTGGGGTACAGATGCTTAGAAATTCTGCTACCCTAGTCGGGGGTTGTAAGTCTGGTTGGTGGAGGATATATCCATCCATCCATCCATCATCTGCCGCTTATCCGGGGGTCGGGTCGCGGGGGCAGCAGCTTGAGCAGAGAAACCCAGACGTCTCTGTCCCCGGCCACTTCCTCCAGCTCTTCCGGGGGGACCCCGAGGCGTTCCCAGGCCAGCCAAGAGACATAGTCTCTCCAACGTGTCCTGGGTCTCCCCCGGGGTCTCCTCCCAGTGGGACGTGCCCGGAACACCTCCCCAGGGAGGCGCCCAGGGGGCATCCTAACCAGAGTCCCGAGCCACCTCATCTGACTCCTCTCAATGCGGAGGAGCAGCGGTTCTACTCCGAGCCCCTCCCGGATGACTGAGCTTCTCACCCTATCTCTAAGGGAGAGCCCAGACACCCTGCGGAGGAAACCCATTTCGGCCGCTTGTATTCGCGATCTTGTTCTTTCGGTCACTACCCACAACTCGTGACCATAGGTGAGGATGGGAACGTAGATTGACCAGTAAGTAGAGAGCTTCGCCTTCTGGCTCAGCTCCCTCTTCACAACGACGGGTCGGTGCAGAGCCTGCAACACTGCAGGCGCCGCACCGATCCGCCCGTCAATCTCCCGCTCCATTCGTCCGTCACTCGTGAACAAGACCCCGAGATACTTGAACTCCTCCTCTTGGGGAAGGATCTCATTCCCGACCCGGAGAGAGCATTCCACCCTTTTCCGGCTGAGAACCATAGTCTCGGATTTGGAGGTGCTGATTCTCATCCCAGCCGCTTCACACTCGGCTGCGAATCACTCCAGTGAGAGCTGAAGGTCACGGCCTTACGACGCTAACAGAACCACATCATCTGCAAAAAAGCAGAGACCCGATTCTGAGGTCGCCAAATGGGACACCCTCAACGCCCTGGCTCCGCCTAGAAATTCTGTCCATAAAAGTTAGGAACAGAATCGGTGACAAAGGGCAGCCCTGACGGAGTCCAACTCTCACCGGAAACGTATCCGACTTACTGCCGGCAATGCGGACCAAACTCTGGCACCGGTCATACAGAGACCAAACGGCCCCTATCAAGGGGTCCGGCACTCCATATTCCCGGAGCACCCCCCACAGGACTCCACGAGGGACACGGTCGAACGCTTTCTCCAAGTCCACAAAACACATGTAGACTGGTTGGGCGAACTCCCATGCACCCTCCAGGATCCTGCCGAGGGTATAGAGCTGGTCCACTGTTCCACGGCCAGGACGAAAGCCACACTGCATCTCCTGAATCCGAGGCTCGATTATCCGACGGATCCTCCTCTCCAATACCCCCGAATAGACCTTACCAGGGAGGCTGAGGAGTGTGATACCCCTATAGTTGGAACACACCCTCCGGTTCCCCTTTTTAAAGAGGGGGACCACAACCCCAATCTGCCAGTCCAGAGGCACTGTCCCCGATGTCCACGCGATACTGCAGAGGCGTGTCAGCCAAGACAGCCCTACAACATCCAGAGCCTTGAGAAACTCAGGACGGACCTCATCCACCCCCGGGGCCTTGCCACCGAGGAGCTTTTTAACCACCTCGGCAACCTCAGCCCCAGAAATGGGAGGCCCCGTCTCCGAGCTCTCCGACTCTGCCTCTTCCGAGCACGTGTTGGTAGGATTGAGGAGTTCCTCGAAGTACTCCCCCCACCGACTCACAACATCCCTAGTTGAGGTCAGCAAAGCCCCGTCCCCACTGTAAACAGTGTTGACTGTGAGCCGCTTCCCCCCCCCTGAGACGCCGGATGGTGGACCAGAATCTTTTCGAGGCCGTCCGGAAATCGTTCTCCATGGTCTCACCGAACTCCTCCCAGGCCCGAGTTTTTGCCTCAGCAACCGCCGAAGCCGTGGCCCGTCTGGCCCGTCGGTACCTATCAGCTTCTTCCAGGGTCCCACTGGCCAAAAAGGCCCGATAGGACTCCTTCTTCAGCTTGACGGCTTCCCTCACCACTGGTGTCCACCAGCAGGTTCGAGGGTTGCCGCCACGACAGGCACCGACCACCTTACGGCCACAACTCCGACCACCTGCCTCGGCAAGGGAGTCACGGAACATGGCCCATTCGGACTCAATGTCCCCCACCTCAAATATGGTTGAAGCTCTGCCGGAGGTGGGAGTTAAAGCTCCTTCTGACGGGGGATTCTGACAAACGCTCCCAGCAGACCCTCACAATACGTTTGGGCCTGCCAGGTCTGATCGGCATCCTCCCTCACCAGCGGAGCCAACTCACCACCAGGTGGTGATCAGTTGACAGCTCCGCCCCTCTCTTCACCCGAGTGTCCAGGACATACGGCCGCAAGTCCGATGATACAACCACAAAGTCGATCATCGAACTGCGGCCAAGGGTGTCCTGGTGCCAAGTGCACATATGGACACCCTTATGCCTGAACATGGTGTTCGTTATGGACAGTCTATGACTGGCACAGAAGTCCAACAACATAACACCACTTTGATTCAGATCGGGGGGCCCGTTCCTCCCAATCACACCCCTCCAGGTCTCACTGTCATTGCCCACGTGAGCATTGAAGTCCCCCAGCAGAATGAGGGAGTCTCCGGTAGGAGCATTCTCCAGTGCCTCCCCCAGAGACTCCAAAAAGGGTAGGTACTCTGAACTGCTGTTTGGCGCATAGGTATGGTTGGGCATTCGCACCTTTTCTTACCCATTTTTCAGTAATTATGGGTGGACATTCACACCTTCTTGCAGCTGAACACCTCCTCTCCCGCTATTGATTGTGTACAGTCGGGTATTTTAACCTTTTCTTACCCGCTTTTTACCAAATATGGTCGGACATTCACACCGTCTTACAGCGGAACACCTCTGCTCCCGCTTTTGATGGTGTATAGTCAGGCATTTGAACCTTTTCTTACCCGCTTTTTACAAACTATGGTCGGAAATTCAAACCTTCTTGTAGCCGAAAACCTCCGCTCCCTCTTTTGATTATACATTGTTGGGCATTCGCACCTTATTTACAAACTATAGTCAGACATTCACACCTTGCAGCTGAGCCACCTCAGCTCCCTGTTTTGATAGTGTATGTTCGGGCATTCGAACCTATTCTTACCCCCTTTTTACAAACTATGCTCGGAGATTCACACCTACTCACAGCCGAACAACTCCGCTCCCGCATTTGATGATGTCTTGTCCGGCATTCTAGTCTCTTCTAACACATTTTTCAGCAATTATGGTCGGACATTCACACCTACTCACAGCCGAACACTTCCGCTCCCGAATTTGATGGTGTATAGCCGGGCATTCTCACCCTTTCTCATCAGCTTTTTGCAAATTATGATCTGACATTCACACCTACTTGCAGTCGAACAGCTCTGCTCCCACTTTTGATTATGTTTGGTTGGATATTCGAACCTTTTCTTAACTGCTTTTTACAAACTTTGGTCGGACGTTCACACCTTCTTGCAGCCGAACACATCCACTTCCACTTTTGATGGTATATATTCGGGCATTCGAACCTTTTCTTACCCGCTTTTTACAAACCCTGGTTGGACTTTCACACCTTCTTGTAGCCAAACAACTCCGCTCCCGCTATTGATTGTGTACAGTCGGGTATTTTAACCTTTTCTTACCCGCTTTTTACCAACTATGGTCGGACATTTACACCTTCTTACAGCGGAACACCTCCGCTCCCTCTTTTGATGGTCTATGTTCGGGCATTCGAACCTTTTCTTACCCCCTTTTTACAAACTATGCTCGGAGATTCACACCTACTCACAGCCGAACAACTCCGCTCCCGCATTTGATGATGTCTTGTCCGGCATTCTAGTCTCTTCTAACACATTTTTCAGCAATTATGGTCGGACATTCACACCTACTCACAGCCGAACACTTCCGCTCCCGCATTTGATGGTGTATAGCCGGGCATTCTCACCCTTTCTCATCAGCTTTTTGCAAATTATGATCTGACATTCACACCTACTTGCAGTCGAACAGCTCTGCTCCCACTTTTGATTATGTTTGGTTGGATATTCGAACCTTTTCTTAACTGCTTTTTACAAACTTTGGTCGGACGTTCACACCTTCTTGCAGCCGAACACATCCACTTCCACTTTTGATGGTATATATTCGGGCATTCAAACCTTTTCTTACCCGCTTTTTACAAACCCTGGTTGGACTTTCACACCTTCTTGTAGCCAAACAACTCCGCTCCCGCTATTGATTGTGTACAGTCGGGTATTTTAACCTTTTCTTACCCGCTTTTTACCAACTATGGTCGGACATTTACACCTTCTTACAGCGGAACACCTCCGCTCCCTCTTTTGATGGTCTATGTTCGGGCATTCGAACCTTTTCTTACCCGCTTTTTACAAACTATGGTCGGACATTCAAACCTTCTTGTAGCCGAACACATCCACTCCTGCTTTTGATGATGTATGGTTGGGCATTTTCACCTTTTCTTACCCATTTTTCAGTAATTATGGGTGGACATTCACACCTTCTTGCAGCTGAACAACTCCTCTCCCGCTTATGATCATGTGCGGTTTGATATTCGAAAATTTTCTTTCATGTTTTAAAGCAATTATTGATGGACATTCAAATCTTCTTGTAGCCAAACACATCCACTCCTGCTTTTGATGATGTATGGTTTGGCATTCGCACCCTTTTTTTACCCATTTTTCAGGAATTTTGGGTGGACATTCAGACCTTCTTGCAGCCGAAAACCTCCGCTCCCTCTTTTGATCATACATTGTCGGGCATTCGCACCTTATCTTACCCGCTTTTTACAAACTATAGTCAGACATTCACACCTTGCAGCTGAACCACCTCCGCTCCCTGTTTTGATCATGTATGGTCTGGCAATAATACCTTTTCTTACCCGTTTGTGAGTAATTAATCCCAAAATATTGAGCATAAAATAAGTCTTTATGCTGATGATGTATTACTTTTCCTTCAGAACTCACAGACGTCTCTCAGTCACACGATCACACTCATAAATAAATTCTCAGCACTTTCTGACTACTCTATCAACTGGTCTAAGACCACAGTTCTGCCCATTAACTGTAGGGTCCATAATATACCTGCGATCACTTTACAGTCAGGAAATATTAGATATTTAGGCATAAATATTTCCTCCAGGCTCTCAGAGCTAACAAAGCTAAATTATGTGCAATTATTAAAGACAGTAGAGGACGATCTCTCGTTGGAAGTCCTTACCTATATCACTTATGGGGAGAGTTACATCCATTAAAATGATGATACTACCAAAAGTTAACTATTTGTTCTCAATGATCCCCATAAAACCATCTGCTACTTGGTTTAAGTCACTAGATTCATGCATCTCCAAATTTCTGTGGAAAAACAAACCACCACGTATAACAAACCACCCTACAGAAGACCAAGGACAGTGGTGGATTAGATTTACCTCATTTTCAGCACTATTCCTTAGACAATAGGTTACAATATATATCAAAATGGTTTAAACCTTGTTGTTGTCACAGTTCCCAGAGACGTTGTAATCGTTGAGGATTCTATATTCACCCCCTCATTAGAGGCACGTAATGCAGATTGATGACACTGAATCTTCTTCTCTGTTCATTGCTGGCATCATTCCCAGCATCGTAAGTGTTCGTGGCATTGTTAGCCTCTTCTTCTGGATCTTGATATCGAGAATCCTTTTGTATTTCTGGTTTGTCAGTCTTCTGTCTTCGTTCACCGGAGTCTTTCTCTTTTTGTCCTTGAGTTTGGTGATTTTTTCTTCTTTTGATGCCTTGACACAATGTGACAGGTGATACCACGTGGGAGATCCTGTAACTTGGACTGCTGTCCCTGTGCTGCGAAATGGCTGTGCTGCTCAAATGGTCTCTCCTTCATCATGGTTACATGCTGCCATTCCGACATCTCGCCATTCCGACATGGGTGTCCAATTGTCGGAATGGCGACACTTAATTTTTTATCAAACGTCCCACCATTCCGACACTTTTTTCCTCCTATGGTCGGAATGGCGGTATGTTTTTTGTTTTTTTTTAACATACCGCCATTCCGACAGTTCCTTTTAATAGCCTATTTTTTACCCAAAACATTTTGCACTAATGATATGCCGGCGCAAATACGCCCTAAAGTTTGGCGCACAAGCTTTGCACATGCAGAGGCCACAGCCTCACAAACAAACTTTAATAATCTATTATCAAAATCCCCTGAATTTCAAATATAAAAATACAGATATTAATGTAACTCTGGCGAGACTGAAACTGATTAAGCAGAAATACAGTGTCAGTGAGCTGTCACAGCAGCCAGCTGGAGCGGAGCTCTCCACAGAGCCCATGCGTCTTTTGCACGCTGTCATCATATGCAAAAGTAATAATTGCAATTACAGATATCACGGCTACTGCACAGGACACAGTTGCGAGCACTCTGCCTTGCCTTGCCAATAGGAGAAGAGAGAAATGACAGCATAGAACGTATAAAACACAACAAAATTCAGTAAAAACGTTTATTCATGTTATTCAC
Source organism: Leuresthes tenuis (assembly GCF_036924035.1). Lineage (NCBI taxonomy): Eukaryota > Metazoa > Chordata > Actinopteri > Atheriniformes > Atherinopsidae > Leuresthes > Leuresthes tenuis. The sequence continues at coordinate 29,433,930 of NW_027325368.1, read as the reverse complement.
GTGATTTATGAGTACTCACTCCAATTTTGGGAAGCGCGGATGGGCTTTGCGCATTTGGCACAAACACACAGCCGCAACGGTTGTAGCTTTATACAGCCTGTTGATATCTTAAGGACCTAACTGGTCACACCTGGGAGTAAATGTCATGTAGAGATTGTTTTTACATGACATTACAGCTGAACATATAGCTTTCATCCACAAACCAACGTGGGAGAGCCCGAAGACGCATGTGCCAGACGCACATAGGCATGCGTAAAACCAATTTTGACCACTTCATACTGTTTATTTGCTTTCTTTTAGTTAACTTTCGTTTCTTTTGGATTCTTGTGCGTGTTATGGAGCCGTTTTGGTCCATGTTTGTAAGCCTTTTTTTCCTGGATTAAATTTTCGGAAGTTGAAACAAGTGGCATTGGAGTGTGTGATTGAAAACCACCGCGGACTGCTTCTCCTCCTCCAGTTGCCGAGACTTTGTGTTTTTAATAACGCTTGTCTATAAACATGTGTTAAACATATAAATTGCATGAACCGAAAGAAGGGACTCACCTGTTGAGTAACACACATTTCCTTATACGGAAAGCCTTGTCGGAATGGTGGGACATTTGAACGTCAGAATAGCGGGATGTCGCAATGGTGGGATGTCGGAATGGTGGGACGTTTGCATGTCGGAATGGTGGTATGTCGGAATGGTGGTATGTCGGAATGGTGGGATGTCGGAATAGCGGGATGTCGGAATGGCGGGATTTCGGAATGGGTGTTGCCACCCCCTTCATCATATACACAGTTATTTATACATCACCTTCCACCATGAAGCGTTGTCCCTTTTTGTTTCTCTCTTTGTTCTTAAAATGCTGTTATGCATGTCTAAACCAATCCATTAAATTAGATCATTTTGGCAGTAAAGCGATCTACAATGTGCTTGGTCGCAAAGCTGCTCATCTGTGGTAAACAGCTCTTCAGAAAGGCATTCTTCAATTGATTTCACTAATTCTATGTCATAATTTTGTGATTTCCTACAAAACTACACTTCTTCTCCCATCTGTCTGAGTATTTAATATTGTCTGGGTCCCGTTAAAACATGTATTTTTCCCATCTAATTCCTTGTTTGCTTTAAAACAAGTATTCCCCATTTTCTATCCCTTCAGTAGCCAACCAGTTTGTATGGAGTACACTGGAGCAACTTGACTGATCAGTAAAACACTGCTTTTGTTGTCACCGCAAGGCTTCCCCCGTCGGTTGTTTCACTGAGACACTACTGAGTAACTATAACTCAACACAGTTTATACACATAACATTCATATACATACTAACAAACAAACAAACAATTATTTATCGCAATTTTCTCATCTCTGTTTGAACGTACACCCAGGTAAATATTCCTGTAGTCTTCTCATACCGACTATGGACCCATTCATTGTTTAACTTCACTGTTTTGCAAATCCTAATTGAATATTACACATTGACATTGAACTTTACTTGATAGGCAGGTCTTCATTGCATTCAGCAGTCTATATGTGAGCATCTATGTGTAAGCTGTTCTTCTTTGCATTTATCAGCAGCAAGCAATTCTTCATTGCACATGCATATGAAAATAGTAAAACAATTCCAATGCGTTAGCGAAACCTTCTATATCAGGAGTGTCCATCATGATGCTGGGAATAGAACCTCTTTCCCAGAATAGTTCAACCTTCATTACTCAACTGATCATAACTCCGCAATGAGCACATTTCAAAGTATCATTCCTCTACATATATTCAAAAATCTATGTGTAAATGTTTAATATTTCTTATATTTGTTGATGTCATTCTGTGTGCATGTGGCCTAAACCCAATCTCTGTGTGGCAATTTTAATTTAAACAAGTTGAACTCTGCCTCTGATCATTTAAAAAAGGTGTGTACCAATATCAACCTTTCTCAGGTAATTACAGATCCTACAAAACCAAAGAGATCCTTCAAGGTTGTCCCTGATTGGCTCAATCTTAACAAATCAAAGGTAGAAAATCCGCAGTATCTGAACTTGGTGTTAGTTATCACTGCTCAATAGCCTGTATCAGAATTGCAAAAATGAAAACATTAGGTCCACGCTTGGTATCCAGATCCTGAAACATCTCCATGAGCAGGCTTTTTTTTAACTGATCTGTTGAATAGTTATATGACACTGTTAAAATCCCAGATGAAGATCTAGCACTTGACCATTTTTGTAAATCTTCTAATTCCATAGTTGATAAACACGCCCCTTTTAAAAAGTATAGAACTTAGAACAGGTCTATCCCTGGCTTTCGGCAGAACTGTCTTCTTTACTTTTTTTTCCCCTTGTCCTGTTCAGCATTATGTCAGAAGAATTGTAGTCTGAATACCTTTGATGCCAAACAGATTTGTTTTGCCAAGGGAAGTTTTATAAATGTAAAGCTCCCCTTGATGCCCATTTATTTATTTCTGTTTACAATATATGACATGAACTGAACTGAACCGGACCGGGGGACAAGGAAAGAAGAAGAGGAAAGAAGAGGAAACAGAACAAAAATAGAAACAAAAACCAGACAACCAGCTGCTACACCTGTAAAAAACAAAACAGACAACAATCCATGGCCTATGAGGGGAATCCAGCCTTAGCGCCACCAGGAGCACCTGAAAGCAGACAAGCAGAGAAAAAACAAACACACAAACAAACAAAAACAAGCACAAGAAGCGGCAATCGCATACAACACAGCTGTGGATATAGATGACCTGAGACGACATGATAATACATCAACTGCTTAGTGACCATGCTACTGGACTAATGAATGTGTGTGTGTGTGTGTGAGAACATGCAACACCCATGGCACAGGACCTACATGATAACCGTGCTTAGTTATGAGTGTATAAGCGTACAGGGCCACAATCCACAGCCCCCCCCCAAGCAATCAGAAGCAGGCAGAGAGGGCCACAAGACCCAGGCCACCAGCAGCCCCCACAGAGCACAGAACCCAGGCAGCCCACCGCAGGGGCAACCACGCATCCACCCAGAAGACTGCAGAGGAAGCCCCCGGAAAGAGCCCCCATAAGCATAGGGCAGAGGCACCAGGGGCAACAGCCCACCGACCCCGCCAGGCCCCAGCCGCCCAGACATGGGCCGTGCACTGGACCTGGGCCCCAGGAGCCCAAGCGCCCCCAAACCCCCCGGCAGAGGCCCCACCCAATACCCAGGAGGGCCAAGCGCCCCAGACAGCCACAAAGTGGGTCAGCGCCTGCCCCAGCGCCCCTGGCCAAGTGCCCTGGGAGTCAAGACGTGCCCACAGGTGGGTGAAGTCGCGAGCAGTGGGGAGAGGCAACGCTGATGCCCCATCGGGAGAAACACAGGCAGGCCAGGCGACAGCAAGTCCCAGATCCAGGCCCAATCATTACCACACACACTTTCACGTCCCATACATCCACACATCCACACATCCTACCTCCCTCGACTCTGCTGGGGTGTAGTGCAGCGGGCACACCAGGAGGCCAGCAACCCCCCAGCCACCACAGACCCTGAACCAGCAGAACAATTAATTAATCCTCCTGGCCCCTCCTGCCCCGAGCAGACACCAGGAAGCAGGGGTGTGCGAAGAAGACCCCTCCCCTCACCCTTCTGGCTCTTCAATATTTTCTAATAGTGAGCAATTAAAATTGAGGGGCAGCCAAACTTGTAGAACTGGGAGCGCGGCACTCTGGGCAGCCTACATACCCAAAGAGCCCCGCCCACCAGATGCCACTCAGTGTAACCACCCCCCAAGACCTAATGTGTGTGTGTGAGTGTGTTTGATAAGTAGTAATGTCTAAGGTGTAATTAAAACAGGGGTAGGGAACTGCAGAGTGCAACCAAAGGGGACCACCTACGTGGCCCCATCCACTACACCCCACCGAACACACACGCCCCCAAAACCCTTCATGTGTGAGTGTGTGCTGTGTACAGGAGCCAGAAGGGAGAGGGGTATGGGGATATATACCGGGGGAGCTACTCTCCCCCAGAGAGGGCAGCCAGGGACTGGCTGCAATAGGCATCCCCGCTACCTGGGAGCCAACAATGGGCAGGAGGGCCTGATGTCCACCAGGCTCGGGGCCTGCAGCGACCATATTCCGGGAGCTACTGTACCCCCAGAAGGTACCCATCCCGCCCCACCCCACTCAACCCAACCCCACCCAGGAGGACCTCTACAAAAAACAAACAAACAACATCAAAAAACAAACAAACAAACCACCCGGTCACACCAGTCGCAGCAGCCCGGGCCTGAGACCCACCATCACCCAGCAACCTACCACCACCACTATGTGATAAAACTAATCAGAGGGGACCAGAGAGAATGAAATTCAGCCAATTGATGTTTTGAGGAGGCAGACATTGTTTCCATGCTAATATAATCTAAAAGAAAATTTCTAAACTGGTTAATACACAGATTGTTCTTCGCTTTCCAGTTCATGAGAATAGTTTTCTTTGCGATACATAACACTGTGACAACCATGTGTGCTGAGTTAATTTCCATGTTGATGTTGTCTAAGTCACCCAGTATGCACAGTGTGGGGCATGCAGGGATGCTACACTTTAGCCATGTTGATAGGTCCTCACAGACTTCAAGCCAGAACTTCTGGACAGGCGCAGAAAACCACAAAGCGTGTGCATAATCATCAGGTGTGTTATCTGTGCAATGTGAGCAGATGTTTGAGTGTGTTAGACCCATCCTGAACATCCTTTCTCCTGTATAGTGTGTTCTATGAAGGATTTTGTATTGTATGAGCTATAAATTAGGATTTCGAGTCTTTATGAAGGTGTTCAAACATATTTGTGGTTAGAAGCTATGACCAGAACTGATGGATAAATCTGCCTCCCATTTTGAGGATGGAAGAGACATTGTGTCATCTATCTTAGACAATAATTTATATATTTTTGATAGTAGTTTTGGGGTACAGATGCTTAGAAATTCTGCTACCCTAGTCGGGGGTTGTAAGTCTGGTTGGTGGAGGATATATCCATCCATCCATCCATCATCTGCCGCTTATCCGGGGGTCGGGTCGCGGGGGCAGCAGCTTGAGCAGAGAAACCCAGACGTCTCTGTCCCCGGCCACTTCCTCCAGCTCTTCCAGGGGGACCCCGAGGCGTTCCCAGGCCAGCCGAGAGACATAGTCTCTCCAACGTGTCCTGGGTCTCCCCCGGGGTCTCCTCCCAGTGGGACGTGCCCGGAACACCTCCCCAGGGAGGCGCCCAGGGGGCATCCTAACCAGATGCCCGAGCCACCTCATCTGACTCCTCTCAATGCGGAGGAGCAGCGGTTCTACTCCGAGCCCCTCCCGGATGACTGAGCTTCTCACCCTATCTCTAAGGGAGAGCCCAGACACCCTGCGGAAGAAACCCATTTCGGCCGCTTGTATTCGCGATCTTGTTCTTTCGGTCACTACCCACAACTCGTGACCATAGGTGAGGATGGGAACGTAGATTGACCAGTAAGTAGAGAGCTTCGCCTTCTGGCTCAGCTCCCTCTTCACAACGACGGGTCGGTGCAGAGCCTGCAACACTGCAGGCGCCGCACCGATCCGCCCGTCAATCTCCCGCTCCATTCGTCCGTCACTCGTGAACAAGACCCCGAGATACTTGAACTCCTCCTCTTGAGGAAGGATCTCATTCCCGACCCGGAGAGGGCATTCCACCCTTTTCCGGCTGAGAACCATAGTCTCGGATTTGGAGGTGCTGATTCTCATCCCAGCCGCTTCACACTTGGCTGCGAATCACTCCAGTGAGAGCTGAAGGTCACGGCCTGACGACGCTAACAGAACCACATCATCTGCAAAAAGCAGAGACCCGATTCTGAGGTCGCCAAATGGGACACCCTCAACGCCCTGGCTCCGCCTAGAAATTCTGTCCATAAAAGTTAGGAACAGAATCGGTGACAAAGGGCAGCCCTGACGGAGTCCAACTCTCACCGGAAACGTATCCGACTTACTGCCGGCAATGCGGACCAAACTCTGGCACCGGTCATACAGAGACCGAAGGGCCCCTATCAAGGGGTCCGGCACTCCATATTCCCGGAGCACCCCCCACAGGACTCCACGAGGGACACGGTCGAACGCTTTCTCCAAGTCCACAAAACACATGTAGACTGGTTGGGCAAACTCCCATGCACCCTCCAGGATCCTGCCGAAGGTATATAGCTGGTTCACTGTTCCACGGCCAGGACGAAAGCCACACTGCATCTCCTGAATCCGAGGCTCGATTATCCAATGGATCCTCCTCTCCAATACCCCCGAATAGACCTTACCAGGGAGGCTGAGGAGTGTGATACCCCTATAGTTGGAACACACCCTCCGGTCCCCCTTTTTAAAGAGGGGGACCACCACCCCAATCTGCCAGTCCAGAGGCACTGTCCCCGATGTCCACGTGATACTGCAGAGGCGTGTCAGCCAAGACAGCCCTACAACATCCAGAGCCTTGAGAAACTCAGGACGGACCTCATCCACCCCCGGGGCCTTGCCACCGAGGAGCTTTTTAACCACCTCGGCAACCTCAGCCCCAGAAATGGGAGGCCCCGTCTCCGAGCTCTCCGACTCTGCCTCTTCCGAGCACGTGTTGGTAGGATTGAGGAGTTCCTCGAAGTACTCCCCCCACCGACTCACAACATCCCTAGTTGAGGTCAGCAAAGCCCCGTCCCCACTGTAAACAGTGTTGACTGTGAGCCGCTTCCCCCCCCTGAGACGCCGGATGGTGGACCAGAATCTTTTCGAGGCCGTCCGGAAATCGTTCTCCATGGTCTCACCGAACTCCTCCCAGGCCCGAGTTTTTGCCTCAGCAACCGCCGAAGCCGTGGCCCGTCTGGCCCGTCGGTACCTATCAGCTTCTTCCAGGGTCCCACTGGCCAAAAAGGCCCGATAGGACTCCTTCTTCAGCTTGACGGCTTCCCTCACCACTGGTGTCCACCAGCAGGTTCGAGGGTTGCCGCCACGACAGGCACCGACCACCTTACGGCCACAACTCCGACCAGCTGCCTCGGCAATGGAGTCACGGAACATGGCCCATTCAATGTCCCCCACCTCAAATATGGTTGAAGCTCTGCCGGAGGTGGGAGTTAAAGCTCCTTCTGATGGGGGATTCTGACAAACGCTCCCAGCAGACCCTCACAATACGTTTGGGCCTGCCAGGTCTGATCGGCATCCTCCCCCACCAGCGGAGCCAACTCACCACCAGGTGGTGATCAGTTGACAGCTCCGCCCCTCTCTTCACCCGAGTGTCCAGGACATACGGCCGCAAGTCCGATGATACAACCACAAAGTCGATCATCGAACTGCGGCCAAGGGTGTCCTGGTGCCAAGTGCACATATGGACACCCTTATGCCTGAACATGGTGTTCGTTATGGACAGTCTATGACTGGCAGGGAAGTCCAACAACATAACACCACTCTGATTCAGATCGGGGGGGCCGTTCCTCCCAATCACACCCCTCCAGGTCTCACTGTCATTGCCCACGTGAGCATTGAAGTCCCCCAGCAGAATGAGGGAGTCTCCGGTAGGAGCATTCTCCAGTGCCTCCCCCAGAGACTCCAAAAAGGGTAGGTACTCTGAACTGCTGTTTGGCGCATAGGCACAAACAACAGTCAGGACTCGTCCCCCCACCCAAGGTGGAGGGAGGCTACCCTCTCGTTCACTGGGGTAAACCCCAATGTACTGGCACACAGCCGGGGGGCAATAAGTATGCCCACACCTGCTCTGCGCCTCTCACCACGGGCAACTCCAGAGTGGAAGAGAGTCCAACCCCTCTCAAGAGTACTGGTTCCAGATCCCAAGCCGTGCGTCGAGGTGAGTCCGACTATATCTAACGGTCTGATGAAGTTTCAACAATAAACAACAAACTTTGTATTATGAGAAAGAACCAGACTCATTCTTCAGGAATCCGAAAATAAGCTCTATTTTACGAGTTATGCACGAATTCGGATTCTCCTATAAAACGAATTCCTTAACTCAAACCAAGTTAAGACTGCTTTGTCCTTCATATTTATTCATGTCTAATCAAGTTTCAATGATAAACAACGTTGTACTTTGTAGAATGAGAAAGAACTTCTTCAGCAATAAGCATCTCTCGACAAATGACGAAATACAGATTTTGCTATAAAATTAATTGCTATCAGCCTGACTTAAAACTGTTTGTCTTCCTTATTTATCCACTTCAAATCAAGTTTCAACAATTAAAAAAATTTTGTAGTTTGAGAAAGAACAACTTAATCTTGAGCAATCAGTATAAAAAGAGGGTAAGCAAAGGTGCGAATGTCAAACAATACATGATCAAAACAGGGAGCGGAGGTGTTTGGCTGAGACAAGGTGTGAACGTCCACCCATAATTAATGAAAAGCGGGCAACAAGTAGGTTCGAATGCCCAACCATACATCATCAAAAGCAGGAGTGGATATGTTCGGCTACAAGAAGGTTTGAACGTCTGACCATAGTTTGTAAAAAGCGGGTAAGAAAAGGTTCGAATGCCCGAACATACACCATCAAAGGAGGGAGCGGAGGTGTTCCGCTGTAAGAAGGTGTGAATGTCCGACCATAGTTGGTAAAAAACGGGTAAGAAAAGGTTAAAATACCGGACTGTACACAATCAGTAGCGGGTGCGGAGTTGTTCGGCTACTAAAAGGTGTGAAAGTCCGACCATGGTTTGTAAAAAGCGGGTAAGAAAAGGTGCTAATGCCCGACAATGTATGATCAAAAGAGGGAGCGGAGGTTTTCGGCTACAAGAAGGTTTGAATGTCCGACCATAATTTGTAAAAAGCGGGTAAGAAAAGGTTCAATTGCCTGACTATACACCATCAAAAGCGGGAGCGGAGGTGTTCCGCTGTAAGACGGTGTGAATGTCCGACCATAGTTGGTAAAAAGCGGGTAAGAAAAGGTTAAAATACCTGACTGTACGCAATCAATAGCGGGAGCGGAGTTGTTCGGCTAAAAGAAGGTGTGAAAGTTCAACCAAGGTTTGTAAAAAGCTGCTAAGAAAAGGTTCGAATGCCCGAATATATACCATCAAAAGCGGAAGCGGAGGTGTTCGGCTGCAAGAAGGTGTGAACGTCCGACCAAAGTTTGCAAAAAGCAGTTAAGAAAAGGTTCGAAAGCCCGAATATATACCATCAAAAGCGGGAGCAGAGCTTTTCGACTGCAAGTAGGTGTGAATGTCCAGCCATAATTACTCACAAACGGTTAAGGAAAGGTAGTATTGCCAGACCATACATGATCAAAACAGGGAGCTGAGGTGTTCAGCTGCAAGGTGTGAATGTCTGACTATAGTTTGTAAAAATCGGGTAGACAAGGTGCGAATGCCCGACAATGTATGATCAAAAGAGGGAGTGGAGGTCTTCGGCTGCAAGGTCTGAATGTACAACCATAATTTCTAAAAACCGGGTAAGAAAAGGCTCGAAAGCCCGACTATACACAATCAAAAGCGGGAGCGGGAGGTTTTCAGCTGCAAATCCTTCACTCAAACCAAGTGAAAACTGCTTTGGCCTTCATATTTATCAATGTCTAGATCGACTTCAACAAAGAACAACATTGTACTTTGCAGTAAAGAAAGAGCAAATCAAAAGTTTTAGGAATCCGAGAATAAGCTTATTTTCATGAGTTCTGCACGATTATTGATTTTACTATAAATGAATGCCTTCACTCAAACTATGTTAAAACTGCTTTGTCCTTCATATTTATCAATGTCTAGATTGACTTCAACAAAGAACAACACTGGATTTTGCAGTAGAAGAAAGAGCAACACTGAAGGATCAGGAATCCGAGAATAAGCTTATTTTCATACGTTCTGCATGATTTGGGATTTTATGTATAAAATGAATTCCTTCACTCAAACCAAGTTAAAACTGCTTTGTCCTTCATATTTATCAATGTCTAGATCGACTTCAACAAAGAACAACATTGTATTTTGCAGTAGAAGAAAAAGCAACACTGAAGGATCAGGAATCCGAGAATAAGCTTATTTTCATACGTTCTGCATGATTTGGGATTTTATGTATAAAATGAATTCCTTCACTCAAACCAAGTGAAAACTGCTTTGTCCTTCATATTTATCAATGTCTAGATTTACTTCAACAAAGAACAACATTGTATTTTGCAGTAGAAGAAATAGCAACACTGAAGGATCAGGAATCCGAAAACAAGCTTATTTTCATACGTTCTGCTTGATTTGGGATTTTGCTATAAAATTAATTCCGTCACTCAAACAAAGTGGAAACTGCTTTGTCCTTCATATTTATCAATGTCTATATCTATTTCAACAAAGAACAAGGCTTTATTTTGCAGTATAGGAAAGAGCAACACTGGAGGATCAGGAATCCGAGAATAAGCTTACTTTCATGAGTCCTGCACGATTTCGGATTTTCCTATAAAATGAATTGCTTTGCTCAAACCAAGTTAAAATTGCTTTGTCCTTCATAGTTATCCATGTCTAAAATGTATCAAGCATAAAGTTCCTCATATTACCCTGAATGAGAAAGAATTATCCCTTTGGTTGAGCAATACGTTGCTTTTGCGGAGTTATGCATGATTTCGGATTTTGCTATAAAATTCATTCCTTCACACCTTTTTTTTTTCACCGCATTTTATAGATTATGGTTGGAAATTCTCAACCACTCTAATCCGAAGACCTCTCCTCCCGCTTTTGTTAATATATTTGAACTTTAGTTGGACATTCACCCCTTTTTGCAGCTAAACCACCTCCGCTCCCTGTTTTGATCATGTATGGTCTGGCAATACTACATTTTCTTACCCGTTTGTGAGTAATTATGGCTGGATATTCACACCTACTTGCAGCTGAACACAATCTCTCTCGCTTTTAATTATGTTTGGATATTCAAACCTTTTCTTTACTGCTTTTTGCGAACTTTGGTCGGACGTTCACACCTTCTTGCAGCCGAACACCTCCGCTTCCGCTTTTGATGGTATATATTCGGGCATTCGAACCTTTTCTTACCCGTTTTTTACAAACCATGGTCGGACTTTCACACATTCTTGTAGCCAAACACATCCGCTCCCGCTATTGTTTGTGTACAGTCGGGTATTTTAACCTTTTCTTACCCACTTTTTACCAACTATGGTCGGACATTCACACCGTCTTACAGCGGAACATCTCCACTCCCGCTTTTGATGGTGTATAGTCAGGCATTTGAACCTTTTCTTACCCGCTTTTTACAAACTATGGTCGGACATTCAAACCTTCTTGTAGCCGAAAACCTCTGCTCCCTCTTTTGATTATACATTGTAAGGCATTCGCACCTTATCTTACCCGCTTTTTACAAACTATAGTCAGACATTCACACCTTGGTGCTGAACCACCTCAGCTCCCTGTTTTGATCATGTATGGTCTGGCAATACTACCTTTTCTTACCCGTTTGTGAGTAATTATGGCTGGACATTCACACCTACTTGCAGTCGAACAGCTCTGCTCCCGGTTTTGATTATGTTTGGTTGGATATTCGAACCTTTTCTTAACTGCTTTTTACAAACTTTGGTCGGACGTTCACACCTTCTTACAGCCGAACACCTCCGCTCCCGCTTTTGATGGTGTATAGTCAGGCATTTGAACCTTTTCTTACCCGCTTTTTACAAACTATGGTCGGACATTCAAACCTTCTTGTAGCCAAAAACCTCCGCTCCCTCTTTTGATCATACATTGTCGGGCATTCGCACCTTTTCTTACCCGTTTTTTACAAACCATGGTCGGACTTTCACACATTCTTGTAGCCAAACACATCCGCTCCCGCTATTGATTGTGTACAGTCGGGTATTTTAACCTTTTCTTATCCACTTTTTACCAACTATGGTTGGACATTCACACCTTCTTACAGCAGAACACCTCCGCTCCCTCTTTTGATGGTGTATGTTTGGGCATTCGAACCTTTTCTTACCCGCTTTTTACAAACTATGCTCGGACATTCAAACCTTCTTGTAGCCGAACACATCCACTCCTTCTTTTGATGATGTATGCTTGGGCATTCAAACGTACTTTTTACCCGCTTTTCATTAATTTTGGGTGGACATTCACACGTTGTCACAGCCAAACACCTCCGCTCCCTGTTTTGATCATGTATGGTTGGACATTCGCACCTTTTCTCACCCGCTTTTTGCAAACTATGGTCGGCTGTTCACAGCTTCCTCTCCACCATACTTGTATGGTGGGATATTCACACCCACTTGCATCCGAAGACCTTTTGTTGATATTTAGTCGGTCATTCGCAGCTTACCCGCTTTTGGCAAACTATGGCCTTCATGCAGCCAAACACCTCTGATGTCGCTTTTGATGATGTAAGGTTGGGCATTCAGACCTTGCTTCATCTGCTTTTCACCAAATATAGTAGGACATTCACACCTTCTTGCAGCCGAACACTTCCGCTCCACCGTTTAGTGTTCTATCACACCTTTTTTTTCACCGCATTTTATAGATTATGGTTGGAAATTCTCAACCACTCTCATCCGAAGACCTCTCCTCCCGCTTTTGTTAATATATTTGAACTTTAGTCGGACATTCACACCTTCTTGCAGCTGAACCACCTCCGCTCCCTGTTTTGATCATGTATGGTATGGCAATACTACCTTCTTAGCAGCTTTTTACAAACCATGGTTGGACATTCACAACTTCTTGTAGCCGAACAACTCCGCTCCCACTATTGATTGTGTACAGTTGGATATTTTAACCTTTTCTTACCCGCTTTTTACCAACTATGGTCGGACATTCACACCGTCTTACAGTGGAACACCTCCGCTCCCTCTTTTGATCATACATTGTCGGGCATTCGCACCTTTTCTTACCCGTTTTTTACAAACCATGGTCGGACTGTCACACATTCTTGTAGCCAAACACATCCGCTCCCGCTATTGATTGTGTACAGTCGGGTATTTTAACCTTTTCTTACCCGTTTTTTACCAACTATGGTCGGACATTCACACCTTCTTACAGCGGAACACCTCCGCTCCCTCTTTTGATGGTGTATGTTTGGGCATTCGAACCTTTTCTTACCCGCTTTTTACAAACTATGCTCGGACATTCAAACCTTCTTGTAGCCGAACACATCCACTCCTGCTTTTGATGATGTATGGTTGGGCATTCAAACCTACTTGTTGCCCGCTTTTCATTAATTTTGGGTGGATATTCACACCTTGTCACAGCCAAACACCTCCGCTCCCTGTTTTGATCATGTATGGTTGGACATTCGCACCTTTTCTCACCCGCTTTTTGCCAACTATGGTCGGCTGTTCACAGCTTCCTCTCCACCATACTTGTATGGTGGGATATTCACACCCACTTGCATCCGAAGACCTTTTGATGATATTTAGTCGGTCATTCGCAGCTTACCCGCTTTTGGCAAACTATGGCCTTCATGCAGCCAAACACCTCTGATCTCGCTTTTGATGATGTAAGGTTGGGCATTCAGACCCTGCTTCATCTGCTTTTCACCAAATATAGTAGGACATTCACACCTTCTTGCAGCCGAACACTTCCGCTCCACCTTTTAGTGTTCTATCACACCTTTTTTTTCACCGCATTTTATAGATTATGGTTGGAAATTCTCAACCACTCTCATCCGAAGACCTCTCCTCCCGCTTTTGTTAATATATTTGAACTTTAGTCGGACATTCACACCTTTTTGCAGCTGAACCACCTCCGCTCCCTGTTTTGATCATGTATGGTCTGGCAATACTACCTTTTCTTACCCGTTTTTCAGTAATTATGGCTGGACATTCACACCTACTTGCAGCCGAACACCACCTCTCCCTGTTTTGATCATGTATGGTTTGACATTCGCACCTTTGCTTACCCTCTTTTTATACTGATTGCTCAAGATTAAGTTGTTCTTTCTCAAACTACAAAATTTTTTTAATTGTTGAAACTTGATTTGAAGTGGATAAATAAGGAAGACAAACAGTTTTAAGTCAGGCTGATAGCAATTAATTTTATAGCAAAATCTGTATTTCGTCATTTGTCGAGAGATGCTTATTGCTGAAGAAGTTCTTTCTCATTCTACAAAGTACAACGTTGTTTATCATTGAAACTTGATTAGACATGAATAAATATGAAGGACAAAGCAGTCTTAACTTGGTTTGAGTTAAGGAATTCGTTTTATAGGAGAATCCGAATTCGTGCATAACTCGTAAAATAGAGCTTATTTTCGGATTCCTAAAGAATGAGTCTGGTTCTTTCTCATAATACAAAGTTTGTTGTTTATTGTTGAAACTTCATCAGACCGTTAGATATAGTCGGACTCACCTCGACGCACGGCTTGGGATCTGGAACCAGTACTCTTGAGAGGGGTTGGACTCTCTTCCACTCTGGAGTTGCCCGTGGTGAGAGGCGCAGAGCAGGTGTGGGCATACTTATTGCCCCCCGGCTGTGTGCCAGTACATTGGGGTTTACCCCAGTGAACGAGAGGGTAGCCTCCCTCCGCCTTGGGTGGGGGGACGAGTCCTGACTGTTGTTTGTGCCTATGCGCCAAACAGCATTTCAGAGTACCTACCCTTTTTGGAGTCTCTGGGGGAGGCACTGGAGAATGCTCCTACCGGAGACTCCCTCATTCTGCTGGGGGACTTCAATGCTCACGTGGGCAATGACAGTGAGACCTGGAGGGGTGTGATTGGGAGGAACGGCCCCCCCGATCTGAATCAGAGTGGTGTTATGTTGTTGGACTTCTCTGCCAGTCATAGACTGTCCATAACGAACACCATGTTCAGGCATAAGGGTGTCCATATGTGCACTTGGCACCAGGACCCCCTTGGCCGCAGTTCGATGATCGACTTTGTGGTTGTATCATCGGACTTGCGGCCGTATGTCCTGGACACTCGGGTGAAGAGAGGGGCGGAGCTGTCAACTGATCACCACCTGGTGGTGAGTTGGCTCTGCTGGTGGGGGAGGATGCCGATCAGACCTGGCAGGCCCAAACGTATAGTGAGGGTCTGCTGGGAGCGTTTGTCAGAATCCCCCGTCAGAAGGAGCTTCAACTCCCACCTCCGGCAGAGCTTCAACCATATTTGAGGTGGGGGACATTGAATGGGCCATGTTCCGTGACTCCATTGCCGAGGCAGCTGGTCGGAGTTGTGGCCGTAAGGTGGTCGGTGCCTGTCGTGGCGGCAACCCTCGAACCTGCTGGTGGACACCAGTGGTGAGGGAAGCCGTCAAGCTGAAGAAGGAGTCCTATCGGGCCTTTTTGGCCAGTGGGACCCTGGAAGAAGCTGATAGGTACCGACGGGCCAGACGGGGGGGAAGCGGCTCACAGTCAACACTGTTTACAGTGGGGACGGGGCTTTGCTGACCTCAACTAGGGATGATGTGAGTCGGTGGGGGGAGTACTTCGAGGAACTCCTCAATCCTACCAACACGTGCTCGGAAGAGGCAGAGTCGGAGAGCTCGGAGACGGGGCCTCCCATTTCTGGGGCTGAGGTTGCCGAGGTGGTTAAAAAGCTCCTCGGTGGCAAGGCCCCGGGGGTGGATGAGGTCCGTCCTGAGTTTCTCAAGGCTCTGGATGTTGTAGGGCTGTCTTGGCTGACACGCCTCTGCAGTATCGCGTGGACATCGGGGACAGTGCCTCTGGACTGGCAGATTGGGATGGTGGTCCCCCTCTTTAAAAAGAGGGACCGGAGGGTGTGTTCCAACTATAGGGGTATCACACTCCTCAGCCTCCCTGGTAAGGTCTATTCGGGGGTATTGGAGAGGAGGATCCGTCGGATAATCGAGCCTCGGATTCAGGAGATGCAGTGTGGCTTTCGTCCTGGCCGTGGAACAGTGGACCAGCTCTATACCCTCGGCAGGATCCTGGAGGGTGCATGGGAGTTCGCCCAACCAGTCTACATGTGTTTTGTGGACTTGGAGAAAGCGTTCGACCGTGTCCCTCGTGGAGTCCTGTGGGGGGTGCTCCGGGAATATGGAGTGCCGGACCCCTTGATAGGGGCCGTTCGGTCTCTGTATGACCGGTGCCAGAGTTTGGTCCGCATTGCCGGCAGTAAGTCGGATACGTTTCCGGTGAGAGTTGGACTCCGTCAGGGCTGCCCTTTGTCACCGATTCTGTTCCTAACTTTTATGGACAGAATTTCTAGGCGGAGCCAGGGCGTTGAGGGTGTCCCATTTGGCGACCTCAGAATCGGGTCTCTGCTTTTTGCAGATGATGGGGTTCTGTTAGCGTCGTCAGGCCGTGACCTTCAGCTCTCACTGGAGTGATTCGCAGCCGAGTGTGAAGCGGCTGGGATGAGAATCAGCACCTCCAAATCCGAGACTATGGTTCTCAGCCGGAAAAGGGTGGAATGCTCTCTCCGGGTCGGGAATGAGATCCTTCCCCAAGAGGAGGAGTTCAAGTATCTCGGGGTCTTGTTCACGAGTGACGGACGAATGGAGCGGGAGATTGACGGGCGGATCGGTGCGGCGCCTGCAGTGTTGCAGGCTCTGCACCGACCCGTCGTTGTGAAGAGGGAGCTGAGCCAGAAGGCGAAGCTCTCTACTTACTGGTCAATCTACGTTGGCCGGGGACAGAGACGTCTGGGTTTCTCTGCTCAAGCTGCTGCCCCCGCGACCCGACCCCCGGATAAGCGGCAGATGATGGATGGATGGATGGATATATCCTCCACCAACCAGACTTACAACCCCCGACTAGGGTAGCAGAATTTCTAAGCAGCTGTACCCCAAAACTACTATCAAAAATATATAAATTATTGTCTAAGATAGATGACACAATGTCTCTTCCATCCTCAAAATGGGAGGCAGATTTATCCATCAGTTCTGGTCATAGCTTCTAACCACAAATATGTTTGAACACCTTCATAAAGACTCGAAATCCTAATTTACAGCTCATACAATACAAAATCCTTCATAGAACACACTATACAGGACAAAGGATGTTCAGGATGGGTCTAACACACTCAAACATCTGCTCACATTGCACAGATAACACACCTGATGATTATGCACACGCTTTGTGGTTTTCTGCGCCTGTCCAGAAGTTCTGGCTTGAAGTCTGTGAGGACCTATCAACATGGCTAAAGTGTAGCATCCCTGCATGCCCCACACTGTGCATACTGGGTGACTTAGACAACATCAACATGGAAATTAACTCAGCACACATGGTTGTCACAGTGTTATGTATCGCAAAGAAAACTATTCTCATGAACTGGAAAGCGAAGAACAATCTGTGTATTAACCAGTTTAGAAATGTTCTTTTAGATTATATTAGCATGGAAACAATGTCTGCCTCCTCAAAACATCAATTGGCTGAATTTCATTCTCTCTGGTCCCCTCTGATTAGTTTTATCACATAGTGGTGGTGGTGGGTTGCTGGGTGATGGTGGGTCTCAGGCCCGGGCTGCTGCGACTGGTGTGACCGGGTGGTTTGTTTGTTTGTTTTTTGATGTTGTTTGTTTGTTTTTTGTAGAGGTCCTCCTGGGTGGGGTTGGGTTGAGTGGGGTGGGGCGGGATGGGTACCTTCTGGGGGTACAGTAGCTCCCGGAATATGGTCGCTGCAGGCCCCGAGCCTGGTGGACATCAGGCCCTCCTGCCCATTGTTGGCTCCCAGGTAGCGGGGATGCCTATTGCAGCCAGTCCCTGGCCCTGTTTTAATTACACCTTAGACATTACTACTTATCAAACACACTCACACACACACATTAGGTCTTGGGGGGTGGTTACACTGAGTGGCATCTGGTGGGCGGGGCTCTTTGGGTATGTAGGCTGCCCAGAGTGCCGCGCTCCCAGTTCTACAAGTTTGGCTGCCCCTCAATTTTAATTGCTCACTATTAGAAAATATTGAAGAGCCAGAAGGGTGAGGGGAGGGGTCTTCTTCGCACACCCCTGCTTCCTGGTGTCTGCTCGGGGCAGGAGGGGCCAGGAGGATTAATTAATTGTTCTGCTGGTTCGGGGTCTGTGGTGGCTGGGGGGTTGCTGGCCTCCTGGTGTGCCCGCTGCACTACACCCCAGCAGAGTCGAGGGAGGTAGGATGTGTGGATGTGTGGATGTATGGGACGTGAAAGTGTGTGTGGTAATGATTGGGCCTGGATCTGGGACTTGCTGTCGCCTGGCCTG
Organism: Leuresthes tenuis; assembly: GCF_036924035.1. Classification (NCBI taxonomy): domain Eukaryota; kingdom Metazoa; phylum Chordata; class Actinopteri; order Atheriniformes; family Atherinopsidae; genus Leuresthes; species Leuresthes tenuis. Next base: position 29,415,898 of record NW_027325368.1, on the reverse strand, counting down.
CCTGTGTTTCTCCCGATGGGGCATCAGCGTTGCCTCTCCCCACTGCTCGCGACTTCACCCACCTGTGGGCACGTCTTGACTCCCAGGGCACTTGGCCAGGGGCGCTGGGGCAGGCGCTGACCCACTTTGTGGCTGTCTGGGGCGCTTGGCCCTCCTGGGTATTGGGTGGGGCCTCTGCCGGGGGATTTGGGGGCGCTCGGGCTCCTGGGGCCCAGGTCCAGTGCACGGCCCATGTCTGGGCGGCTGGGGCCTGGCGGGGTCGGTGGGCTGTTGCCCCTGGTTCCCGGAGTGCCTCTGCCCTATGCTTATGGGGGCTCTTTCCGGGGGCTTCCTCTGCAGTCTTCTGGGTGGATGCGTGGTTGCCCCTGCAGTGGGCTGCCTGGGTTCTGTGCTCTGTGGGGGCTGCTGGTGGCCTGGGTCTTGTGGCCCTCTCTGCCTGCTTCTGATTGCTTGGGGGGGGGGGCTGTGGATTGTGGCCCTGTACGCTTATACACTCATAACTAAGCACGGTTATCATGTAGGTCCTGTGCCATGGGTGTTACATGTTCTCACACACACACACACACATTCATTAGTCCAGTAGCATGGTCACTAAGCAGTTGATGTATTATCATGTCGTCTCAGGTCATCTATATCCACAGCTGTGTTGTATGCGATTGCCGCTTCTTGTGCTTGTTTTTGTTTGTTTGTGTGTTTGTTTTTTCTCTGCTTGTCTGCTTTCAAGTGCTCCTGGTGGCGCTAAGGCTGGATTCCCCTCATAGGCCATGGATTGTTGTCTGTTTTGTTTTTTACAGGTGTAGCAGCTGGTTGTCTGGTTTTTGTTTCTATTTTTGTTCTGTTTCCTCTTCTTTCCTCTTCTTCTTTCCTTGTCCCCCGGTCCGGTTCAGTTCAGTTCATGTCATATATTGTAAACAGAAATAAATAAATGGGCATCAAGGGGAGCTTTACATTTATAAAACTTCCCTTGGCAAAACAAATCTGTTTGGCATCAAAGGTATTCAGACTACAATTCTTCTGACATAATGCTGAACAGGAAGAGGGGAAAAAAAAGTAAAGAAGACAGTTCTGCCGAAAGCCAGGGATAGACCTGTTCTAAGTTCTATACTTTTTAAAAGGGGCGTGTTTATCAACTATGGAATTAGAAGATTTACAAAAATGGTCAAGTGCTAGATCTTCATCTGGGATTTTAACAGTGTCATATAACTATTCAACAGATCAGTTAAAAAAAAGCCTGCTCATGGAGATGTTTCAGGATCTGGATACCAAGCGTGGACCTAATGTTTTCATTTTTGCAATTCTGATACAGGCTATTGAGCAGTGATAACTAACACCAAGTTCAGATACTGCGGATTTTCTACCTTTGATATGTTAAGATTGAGCCAATCAGGGACAACCTTGAAGGATCTCTTTGGTTTTGTAGGATCAGTAATTACCTGAGAAAGGTTGATATTGGTACACACCTTTTTTAAATGATCAGAGGCAGAGTTCAACTTGTTTAAATTAAAATTGCCACACAGAGATTGGGTTTAGGCCACATGCACACAGAATGACATCAACAAATATAAGAAATATTAAACATTTACACATAGATTTTTGAATACATGTAGAGGAATGATACTTTGAAATGTGCTCATTGCGGAGTTATGATCAGTTGAGTAATGAAGGTTGAACTATTCTAGGAAAGAGGTTCTATTCCCAGCATCATGATGGACACTCCTGATATAGAAGGTTTCGCTAACGCATTGGAATTGTTTTACTATTTTCATATGCATGTGCAATGAAGAATTGCTTGCTGCTGATAAATGCAAAGAAGAACAGCTTACACATAGATGCTCACATATAGGCTGCTGAATGCAATGAAGACCTGCTTATCAAGTAAAGTTCAATGTCAATGTGTAATATTCAATTAGGATTTGCAAAACAGTGAAGTTAAACAATGAATGGGTCCATAGTCGGTATGAGAAGACTACAGGAATATTTACCTGGGTGTACGTTCAAACAGAGATGAGAAAATTGCGATAAATAATTGTTTGTTTGTTTGTTAGTATGTATAGGAATGTTATGTGTATAAACTGTGTTGAGTTATAGTTACTCAGTAGTCTCAGTGAAACAATCGACGGGGGAAGCCTTGCGGTGACAACAAAAGCAGTGTTTTACTGATCAGTCAAGTTGCTCCAGTGTACTCCATACAACCTGGTTGGCTACTGAAGGGATAGAAAATGGGGAATACTTGTTTTAAAGCAAACAAGGAATTAGATGGGAAAAATACATGTTTTAACGGGACCCAGACAATATTAAATACTCAGACAGATGGGAGAAGAAGTGTAGTTTTGTAGGAAATCACAAAATTATTACATAGAATTAGTGAAATCAATTGAAGAATGCCTTTCTGAAGAGCTGTTTACCACAGATGAGCAGCTTTGCGACCAAGCACATTGTAGATCGCTTTACTGCCAAAATGATCTAATTTAATGGATTGGTTTAGACATGCATAACAGCATTTTAAGAACAAAGAGAGAAACAAAAAGGGACAAAGCTTCATGGTGGAAGGGGATGTATAAATAACTGTGTATATGATGAAGGGGGTGGCAACACCCATTCCGAAATCCCGCCATTCCGACATCCCGCTATTCCGACATCCCACCATTCCGACATACCACCATTCCGACATACCACCATTCCGACATGCAAACGTCCCACCATTCCGACATCCCACCATTGCGACATCCCGCTATTCTGACGTTCAAATGTCCCACCATTCCGACAAGGCTTTCCGTATAAGGAAATGTGTGTTACTCAACAGGTGAGTCCCTTCTTTCTGTTAATGCAATTTATATGTTTAACACATGTTTATAGACAAGCGTTATTAAAAACACAAAGTCTCGGCAACTGGAGGAGGAGAAGCAGTCCGCGGTGGTTTTCAATCACACACTCCAATGCCACTTGTTTCAACTTCCGAAAATTTAATCCAGGAAAAAAAGGCTTACAAACATGGACCAAAACGGCTCCATAACACGCACAAGAATCCAAAAGAAACGAAAGTTAACTAAAAGAAAGCAAATAAACAGTATGAAGTGGTCAAAATTGGTTTTACGCATGCCTATGTGCGTCTGGCACATGCGTCTTCGGGCTCTCCCACGTTGGTTTGTGGATGAAAGCTATATGTTCAGCTGTAATGTCATGTAAAAACAATCTCTACATGACATTTACTCCCAGGTGTGACCAGTTAGGTCCTTAAGATATCAACAGGCTGTATAAAGCTACAACCGTTGCGGCTGTGTGTTTGTGCCAAATGCGCAAAGCCCATCCGCGCTTCCCAAAATTGGAGTGAGTACTCATAAATCACGTGAATAACATGAATAAACGTTTTTACTGAATTTTGTTGTGTTTTATACGTTCTATGCTGTCATTTCTCTCTTCTCCTATTGGCAAGGCAAGGCAGAGTGCTCGCAACTGTGTCCTGTGCAGTAGCCGTGATATCTGTAATTGCAATTATTACTTTTGCATATGATGACAGCGTGCAAAAGACGCATGGGCTCTGTGGAGAGCTCCGCTCCAGCTGGCTGCTGTGACAGCTCACTGACACTGTATTTCTGCTTAATCAGTTTCAGTCTCGCCAGAGTTACATTAATATCTGTATTTTTATATTTGAAATTCAGGGGATTTTGATAATAGATTATTAAAGTTTGTTTGCGAGGCTGTGGCCTCTGCATGTGCAAAGCTTGTGCGCCAAACTTTAGGGCGTATTTGCGCCGGCATATCATTAGTGCAAAATGTTTTGGGTAAAAAATAGGCTATTAAAAGGAACTGTCGGAATGGCGGTATGTTAAAAAAAACAAAAAACATACCGCCATTCAGACCATAGGAGGAAAAAAGTGTCGGAATGGTGGGACGTTTGATAAAAAATTAAGTGTCGCCATTCCGACAATTGGAGACCCATGTCGGAATGGCGAGATGTCGGAATGGCAGCATGTAACCATGATGAAGGAGAGACCATTTGAGCAGCACAGCCATTTCGCAGCACAGGGACAGCAGTCCAAGTTACAGGATCTCCCACGTGGTATCACCTGTCACATTGTGTCAAGGCATCAAAAGAAGAAAAAATCACCAAACTCAAGGACAAAAAGACAAAGACTCCGGTGAACGAAGACAGAGGACTGACAAACCAGAAATACAAAAGGATTCTCGATATCAAGATCCAGAAGAAGAGGCTAACAATGCCACGAACACTAACGATGCTGGGAATGATGCCAGCAATGAACAGAGAAGAAGATTCAGTGTCATCAATCTGCATTACGTGCCTCTAATGAGGGGGTGAATATAGAATCCTCAACGATTACAACGTCTCTGGGAACTGTGACAACAACAAGGTTTAAACCATTTTGATATATATTGTAACCTATTGTCTAAGGAATAGTGCTGAAAATGAGGTAAATCTAATCCACCACTGTCCTTGGTCTTCTGTAGGGTTTTTAAACTAATACGTGGTGGTTTGTTTTTCCACAGAAATTTGGAGATGCATGAATCTAGTGACTTAAACCAAGTAGCAGATGGTTTTATGGGGATCATTGAGAACAAATAGTTAACTTTTGGTAGTATCATCATTTTAATGGATGTAACTCTCCCCATAAGTGATATAGGTTAGGACTTCCAACGAGAGATCGTCCTCTACTGTCTTTAATAATTGCACATAATTTAGCTTTGTTAGCTCTGAGAGCCTGGAGGAAATGTTTATGCCTAAATATCTAATATTTCCTAACTGTAAAGTGATCGCAGGTATATTATGGACCCTACAGTTAATGGGCAGAACTGTGGTCTTAGACCAGTTGATAGAGTAGTCAGAAAGTGCTGAGAATTTATTTATGAGTGTGATGGTGTGACTGAGAGACGTCTGTGAGTTCTGAAGGAAAAGTAATACATCATCAGCATAAAGACTTATTTTATGCTCAATATTTTGGGATTAATTACTCACAAACGGGTAAGAAAATGTAGTATTGCCAGACCATACATGATCAAAACAGGGAGCGGAGGTGGTTCAGCTGCAAGGTGTGAATGTCTGACTATAGTTTGTAGAAAGCGGGTAAGATAAGGTGCGAATGCCCGACAATGTATGATCAAAAGAGGGAGCGGAGGTTTTCGGCTGCAAGAAGGTCTGAATGTCCACCCAAAATTCCTGAAAAATGGGTAAAAAAAGGGTGCGAATGCCAAACCATACATCATCAAAAGCAGGAGTGGATGTGTTCGGCTACAAGAAGATTTGAATGTCCATCAATAATTGCTTTAAAACATGAAAGAAAATTTTCGAATATCAAACCGCACATGATCATAAGCGGGAGAGGAGTTGTTCAGCTGCAAGAAGGTGTGAATGTCCACCCATAATTACTGAAAAATGGGTAAGAAAAGGTGAAAATGCCCAACCATACATCATCAAAAGCAGGAGTGGATGTGTTCGGCTACAAGAAGGTTTGAATGTCCGGCCATAGTTTGTAAAAAGCGGGTAAGAAAAGGTTCGAATGCCCGAACATAGACCATCAAATGAGGGAGCGGAGGTGTTCCGCTGTAAGAAGGTGTAAATGTCCGACCATAGTTGGTAAAAAGCGGGTAAGAAAAGGTTAAAATACCCGACTGTACACAATCAATAGCGGGAGCGGAGTTGTTTGGCTACAAGAAGGTGTGAAAGTCCGACCACGGTTTGTAAAAAGCGGGTAAGAAAAGGTTCGAATGCCCGAATATATACCATCAAAAGTGGAAGTGGATGTGTTTGGCTGCAAGAAGGTGTGAACGTCCGACCAAAGTTTGTAAAAAGCAGTTAAGAAAAGGTTCGAATATCCAACCAAACATAATCAAAAGCGGGAGCAGAGCTGTTCGACTGCAAGTAGGTGTGAATGTCAGATCATAATTTGCAAAAAGCTGATGAGAAAGGGTGAGAATGCCCGGCTATACACCATCAAATGCGGGAGCGGAAGTGTTCGGCTGTGAGTAGGTGTGAATGTCCGACCATAATTGCTGAAAAATGTGTTAGAAGAGACTATAATGCCAGACAAGACATCATCAAATGCGGGAGCGGAGTTGTTCGGCTGTGAGTAGGTGTGAATCTCCGAGCATAGTTTGTAAAAAGGGGGTAAGAATAGGTTCGAATGCCCGAACATACACTATCAAAACAGGGAGCTGAGGTGGCTCAGCTGCAAGGTGTGAATGTCTGACTATAGTTTGTAAATAAGGTGCGAATGCCTAACAATGTATAATCAAAAGAGGGAGCGGAGGTTTTCGGCTACAAGAAGGTTTGAATGTCCGACCATAGTTTGTAAAAAGCGGGTAAGAAAAGGTTCAAATGCCTGACTATACACCATCAAAAGCGGGAGCAGAGGTGTTCCGCTGTAAGACGGTGTGAATGTCCGACCATATTTGGTAAAAAGCGGGTAAGAAAAGGTTAAAATACCCGACTGTACACAATCAATAGCGGGAGAGGAGGTGTTCAGCTGCAAGAAGGTGTGAATGTCCACCCATAATTACTGAAAAATGGGTAAGAAAAGGTGCGAATGCCCAACCATACATTATCAAAAGCAGGTGTGAAGGTCAGATCATAATTTGCAAAAAGCTGATGAGAAAGGGTGAGAATGCCCGACTATACACCATCAAATGCGGGAGCGGAGTTGTTCGGCTGTGAGTAAGTGTGAATGTCCGACCATAATTGCTGAAAAATGTGTTAGAAAAAGCAAGAATGCCGGTCCATACATCATCAAAATCGGGAGAGGTGGTGTTCGGCTGCAAGTAGGTGTGAATGTCCAGCCATAATTACTAACAAACGGGTAAGAAAAGGTAGTATTGCCAGACCATACATGATCAAAACAGGGAGCGGAGGTGGTTCAGCTGCAAGAAGGTGTGAATGTCCGACTAAAGTTCAAATATATTAACAAAAGCGGGAGGAGAGGTCTTCGGATGAGAGTGGTTGAGAATTTCCAACCATAATCTATAAAATGCGGTGAAAAAAAAGGTGTGATAGAACACTAAAAGGTGGAGCGGAAGTGTTCGGCTGCAAGAAGGTGTGAATGTCCGACTATATTTGGTGAAAAGCAAGTGAAGCAAGGTCTGAATGCCCAACCTTACATCATCAAAAGCGAGATCAGAGGTGTTTGGCTGCATGAAGGCCATAGTTTGCCAAAAGCGGGTAAGCTGCGAATGACTGACTAAATATCAATAAAAGGTCTTCGGATGCAAGTGGGTGTGAATATCCCACCATACAAGTATGGTGGAGAGGAAGCTGTGAACAGCCGACCATAGTTTGCAAAAAGCGGGTGAGACAAGGTGCGAATGTCCAACCATACATGATCAAAACAGGGAGCGGAGGTGTTTGGCTGTGACAAGGTGTGAATGTCCACCCAAAATTAATGAAAAGCGGGCAAAAAGTAGGTTTGAATGCCCAAGCATACATCATCAAAAGCAGGAGTGGATGTGTTCGGCTACAAGAAGGTTTGAATGTCCGAGCATAGTTTGTAAAAAGCGGGTAAGAAAAGGTTCGAATGCCCAAACATACACCATCAAAAGAGGGAGCGGAGGTGTTCCGCTGTAAGAAGGTGTGAATGTCCGACCATAGTTGGTAAAAAGCGGGTGAGACAAGGTTCCAATGCCCAAACATACACCATCAAAAGAGGGAGCGGAGGTGTTCCGCTGTAAGAAGGTGTGAATGTCCGACCATAGTTGGTAAAACACGGGTAAGAAAAGGTTAAAATACCCGACTGTACACAATCAATAGCGGGAGAGGAGGTGTTTGGCTACAAGAATGTGTGACAGTCAAACCATGGTTTGTAAAAAACGGGTAAGAAAAGGTGCGAATGCGCGACAATGTATGATCAAAAGAGGGAGCGGAGGTTTTCGGCTACAAGAAGGTTTGAATGTCCGACCATAGTTTGTAAAAAGCGGGTAAGAAAAGGTTCAAATGCCTGACTATACACCATCAAAAGCGGGAGCGGAGGTGTTCGGCTACAAGAAGGTGTGAACGTCCGACCAAAGTTTGCAAAAAGCAGTTAAGAAAAGGTTCGAATGCCCGAATATATACCATCAAAAGCGGGAGCAGAGCTGTTCGACTGCAAGTAGGTGTGAATGTCCAGCCATAATTACTCACAAACGGGTAAGAAAAGGTAGTATTGTCAGACCATACATGATCAAAACAGGGAGCTGAGGTGGTTCAGCAGCAAGGTGTGAATGTCTGACTATAGTTTGTAAAAAGCGGGTAAGACAAGGTGCGAATGCCCGACAATGTATGATCAAAATAGGGAGTGGATGTCTTCGGCTGCAAGGTCTGAATGTCCAACCATAATTTCTAAAAACCGGGTAAGAAAAGGCTTTACAGCCCGACTATACACAATCAAAAGCGGGAGCGGGAGGTTTTCAGCTGCAAATCCTTCACTCAAACCAAGTGAAAACTGCTTTGTCCTTCATATTTATCAATGTCTAGATTTACTTCAACAAAGAACAACATTGTATTTTGCAGTAGTAGAAAGAGCAACACTTGAAGGAACAGGAATCCGAGAATAAGCTTATTTTCATACGTTCTGCATGATTTGGGATTTTATGTAGAAAATGAATTCCTTTACTCAAACTATGTTAAAACTGCTTTGTCCTTCATATTTATCAATGTCTAGATTGACTTCAACAAAGAACAACATTATATTTTGCAGTAGAAGAAATAGCAACACTGAAGGATCAGGAATCCGAAAACAAGCTTATTTTCATACGTTCTGCTTGATTTGGGATTTTGCTATAAAATTAATTCCTTCACTCAAACAAAGTGGAAACTGCTTTGTCCTTCATATTTATCAATGTCTATATCTATTTCAACAAAGAACAAGGCTTTATTTTGCAGTAGAAGAAAGAGCAACACTGAAGGATCAGTAATCCGAGAATAAGCTTATTTTCATACGTTCTGCATGATTTGGGATTTTATGTATAAAATGAATTCCTTCACTCAAACCAAGTGAAAACTGCTTTGTCCTTCATATTTATCAATGTCTAGATTTACTTCAACAAAGAACAACATTGTATTTTGCAGTAGAAGAAATAGCAACACTGAAGGATCAGGAATCCGAAAACAAGCTTATTTTCATACGTTCTGCTTGATTTGGGATTTTGCTATAAAATTAATTCCTTCACTCAAACAAAGTGGAAACTGCTTTGTCCTTCATATTTATCAATGTCTATATCGATTTCAACAAAGAACAAGGCTTTATTTTGCAGTAGAAGAAAGAGCAACACTGAAGGATCAGTAATCCGAGAATAAGCTTATTTTCATACGTTCTGCATGATTTGGGATTTTATGTATAAAATGAATTCCTTCACTCAAACCAAGTGAAAACTGCTTTGTCCTTCATATTTATCAATGTCTAGATTTACTTCAACAAAGAACAACATTGTATTTTGCAGTAGAAGAAATAGCAACACTGAAGGATCAGGAATCCGAAAACAAGCTTATTTTCATACGTTCTGCTTGATTTGGGATTTTGCTATAAAATTAATTCCTTCACTCAAACCAAGTGGAAACTGCTTTGTCCTTCATATTTATCAATGTCTATATCGATTTCAACAAAGAACAAGGCTGTATTTTGCAGTATAGGAAAGAGCAACACTGGAGGATCAGGAATCCGAAAACAAGCTTATTTTCATACGTTCTGCTTGATTTGGGATTTTGCTATAAAATTAATTCCTTCACTCAAACAAAGTGGAAACTGCTTTGTCCTTCATATTTATCAATGTCTATATCGATTTCAACAAAGAACAAGGCTTTATTTTGCAGTAGAAGAAAGAGCAACACTGAAGGATCAGTAATCCGAGAATAAGCTTACTTTCATGAGTCCTGCACGATTTCGGATTTTTGTTCATGTATGGTCTGGCAATACTACCTTTTCTTACCCGTTTGTGAGTAATTATGGCTGGACATTCACACCTACTTGCAGTCAAACAGCTCTGCTCCCGCTTTTGATTATGTTTGGTTGGATATTCGAACCTTTTCTTAACTGCTTTTTACAAACTTTGGTCGGACGTTCACACCTTCTTGCAGCCGAACACCTCCGCTTCCGCTTTTGATGGTATATATTCGGGCATTCGAACCTTTTCTTACCAGCTTTTTACAAACCATGGTTGGACTTTCACACCTTCTTGTAGCCGAACAACTCCGCTCCCCCTATTGATTGTGTACAGTCGGGTATTTTAACCTTTTTTTACCCACTTTTTACCAACTATGGTCGGACATTCACACCTTCTTACAGCGGAACACCTCCGCTCCCTCTTTTGATGGTGTATGTTTGGGCATTCGAACCTTTTCTTACCCGCTTTTTACAAACTATGCTCGGACATTCAAACCTTCTTGTAGCCGAACACATCCACTCCTTCTTTTGATGATGTATGCTTGGGTATTCAAACCTACTTTTTGCCCGCTTTTCATTAATTTTGGGTGGACATTCACACCTTGTCACAGCCAAACACCTCCGCTCCCTGTTTTTATCATGTATGGTTGGACATTCGCACCTTGTCTCACCCGCTTTTTGCAAACTATGGTCGGCTGTTCACAGCTTCCTCTCCACCATACTTGTATGGTGGGATATTCACACCCACTTGCATCCGAAGACCTTTTGTTGATATTTATTCGGTCATTCGCAGCTTACCCGCTTTTGGCAAACTATGTTCTTCATGCAGCCAAACACCTCTGATCTCGCTTTTGATGATGTAAGGTTGGGCATTCAGACCTTGCTTCACCTGCTTTTCACCAAATATAGTCGGACATTCACACCTTCTTGCAGCCGAACACTTCCGCTCCACCTTTTAGTGTTCTATCACACCTTTTTTTTCACCGCATTTTATGGATTATGGTTGGAAATTCTCAACCACTCTCATCCGAAGACCTCTCCTCCCGCTTTTGTTAATATATTTGAACTTTAGTCGGACATTCACACCTTCTTGCAGCTGAACCACCTCCGCTCCCTGTTTTGATCATGTATGGTCTGGCAATACTACCTTTTCTTACCCGTTTGTTAGTAATTATGGCTGGACATTCACACCTACTTGCAGCCGAACACCACCTCTCCCGATTTTGATGATGTATGGACCGGCATTCTTGCCTTTTCTAACACATTTTTCAGCAATTATGGTTGGACATTCACACTTACTCACAGCCGAACAACTCCGCTCCCGCATTTGATGGTGTATAGTCGGGCATTCTCACCCTTTCTCATCAGCTTTTTGCAAATTATGATCTGACATTCACACCTGCTTTTGATAATGTATGGTTGGGCATTCGCACCTTTTCTTACCCATTTTTCAGTAATTATGGGTGGACATTCACACCTTCTTGCAGCTGAACACCTCCTCTCCCGCTATTGATTGTGTACAGTCGGGTATTTTAACCTTTTCTTACCCGCTTTTTACCAAATATGGTCGGACATTCACACCGTCTTACAGCTGAACATCTCTGCTCCCGCTTTTGATGGTGTATAGTCAGGCATTTGAACCTTTTCTTACCCGCTTTTTACAAACTATGGTCGGACATTCAAACCTTCTTGTAGCCGAAAACCTCCGCTCCCTCTTTTGATTATACATTGTTGGGCATTCGCACCTTATTTACAAACTATAGTCAGACATTCACACCTTGCAGCTGAGCCACCTCAGCTCCCTGTTTTGATAGTGTATGTTTGGGCATTCAAACCTATTCTTACCCCCTTTTTACAAACTATGCTCGGAGATTCACACCTACTCACAGCCGAACAACTCCGCTCCCGCATTTGATGGTGTATAGCCGGGCATTCTCACCCTTTCTCATCAGCTTTTTGCAAATTATGATCTGACATTCACTTGCAGTCGAACAGCTCTGCTCCCGCTTTTGATTATGTTTGGTTGGATATTCGAACCTTTTCTTAACTGCTTTTTACAAACTTTGGTCGGACGTTCACACCTTCTTGCAGCCGAACACATCCACTTCCACTTTTGATGGTATATATTCGGGCATTCGAACCTTTTCTTACCCGCTTTTTACAAACCATGGTCGGACTTTCACACCTTCTTGTAGCCAAACAACTCCGCTCCCGCTATTGATTGTGTATAGCCGGGCATTCTCACCCTTTCTCATCAGCTTTTTGCAAATTATGATCTGACATTCACACCTACTTGCAGTCGAACAGCTCTGCTCCCGCTTTTGATTATGTTTGGTTGGATATTCGAACCTTTTCTTACCCGCTTTTTACCAACTATGGTCGGACATTTACACCTTCTTACAGCGGAACACCTCCGCTCCCTCTTTTGATGGTCTATGTTCGGGCATTCGAACCTTTTCTTACCCGCTTTTTACAAACTATGGTCGGACATTCAAACCTTCTTGTAGCCGAACACATCCACTCCTGCTTTTGATGATGTATGGTTGGGCATTTTCACCTTTTCTTACCCATTTTTCAGTAATTATGGGTGGACATTCACACCTTGCAGCTGAACAACTCCTCTCCCGCTTATGATCATGTGCGGTTTGATATTCGAAAATTTTCTTTCATGTTTTAAAGCAATTATTGATGGACATTCAAATCTTCTTGTAGCCGAACACATCCACTCCTGCTTTTGATGATGTATGGTTTGGCATTCGCACCCTTTTTTTACCTATTTTTCAGGAATTTTGGGTGGACATTCAGACCTTCGTGCAGCCGAAAACCTCCGCTCCCTCTTTTGATCATACATTGTCGGGCATTCGCACCTTATCTTACCCGCTTTTTAAAAACTATAGTCAGACATTCACACCTTGCAGCTGAACCACCTCCGCTCCCTGTTTTGATCATGTATGGTCTGGCAATACTACCTTTTCTTACCCGTTTGTGAGTAATTAATCCCAAAATATTGAGCATAAAATAAGTCTTTATGCTGATGATGTATTACTTTTCCTTCAGAACTCACAGACGTCTCTCAGTCACACGATCATTATATTATAAATAAATTCTCAGCACTTTCTGACTACTCTATCAACTGGTCTAAGACCACAGTTCTGCCCATTAACTGTAGGGTCCATAATATACCTGCGATCACTTTACAGTCAGGAAATATTAAATATTTAGGCATAAACATTTCCTCCAGGCTCTCAGAGCTAACAAAGCTAAATTATGTGCAATTATTAAAGACAGTAGAGGACGATCTCTTGTTGGAAGTCCTTACCTATATCACTTATGGGGAGAGTTACATCCATTAAAATGATGATACTACCAAAAGTTAACTATTTGTTCTCAATGATCCCCATAAAACCATCTGCTACTTGGTTTAAGTCACTAGATTCATGCATCTCCAAATTTCTGTGGAAAAACAAACCACCACGTATTAGTTTAAAAACCCTACAGAAGACCAAGGACAGTGGTGGATTAGATTTACCTCATTTTCAGCACTATTCCTTAGACAATAGGTTACAATATATATCAAAATGGTTTAAACCTTGTTGTTGTCACAGTTCCCAGAGACGTTGTAATCGTTGAGGATTCTATATTCACCCCCTCATTAGAGGCACGAAATGCAGATTGATGACACTGAATCTTCTTCTCTGTTCATTGCTGGCATCATTCCCAGCATCGTTAGTGTTCGTGGCATTGTTAACCTCTTCTTCTGGATCTTGATATCGAGAATCCTTTTGTATTTCTGGTTTGTCAGTCCTCTGTCTTCGTTCACCGGAGTCTTTGTCTTTTTGTCCTTGAGTTTGGTGATTTTTTCTTCTTTTGATGCCTTGACACAATGTGACAGGTGATACCACGTGGGAGATCCTGTAACTTGGACTGCTGTCCCTGTGCTGCGAAATGGCTGTGCTGCTCAAATGGTCTCTCCTTCATCATGGTTACATGCTGCCATTCCGACATCTCGCCATTCCGACATGGGTCTCCAATTGTCGGAATGGCGACACTTAATTTTTTATCAAACGTCCCACCATTCCGACACTTTTTTCCTCCTATGGTCGGAATGGCGGTATGTTTTTTTTTTTTTTAACATACCGCCATTCCGACAGTTCCTTTTAATAGCCTATTTTTTACCCAAAACATTTTGCACTAATGATATGCCGGCGCAAATACGCCCTAAAGTTTGGCGCACAAGCTTTGCACATGCACATTATCAAAATCCCCTGAATTTCAAATATAAAAATACAGATATTAATGTAACTCTGGCGAGACTGAAACTGATTAAGCAGAAATACAGTGTCAGTGAGCTGTCACAGCAGCCAGCTGGAGCGGAGCTCTCCACAGAGCCCATGCGTCTTTTGCACGCTGTCATCATATGCAAAAGTAATAATTGCAATTACAGATATCACGGCTACTGCACAGGACACAGTTGCGAGCACTCTGCCTTGCCTTGCCAATAGGAGAAGAGAGAAATGACAGCATAGAACGTATAAAACACAACAAAATTCAGTAAAAACGTTTATTCATGTTATTCACGTGATTTATGAGTACTCACTCCAATTTTGGGAAGCGCGGATGGGCTTTGCGCATTTGGCACAAACACACAGCCGCAACGGTTGTAGCTTTATACAGCCTGTTGATATCTTAAGGACCTAACTGGTCACACCTGGGAGTAAATGTCATGTAGAGATTGTTTTTACATGACATTACAGCTGAACATATAGCTTTCATCCACAAACCAACGTGGGAGAGCCCGAAGACGCATGTGCCAGACGCACATAGGCATGCGTAAAACCAATTTTGACCACTTCATACTGTTTATTTGCTTTCTTTTAGTTAACTTTCGTTTCTTTTGGATTCTTGTGCGTGTTATGGAACCGTTTTGGTCCATGTTTGTAAGCCTTTTTTTCCTGGATTAAATTTTCGGAAGTTGAAACAAGTGGCATTGGAGTGTGTGATTGAAAACCACCGCGGACTGCTTCTCCTCCTCCAGTTGCCGAGACTTTGTGTTTTTAATAACGCTTGTCTATAAATATGTGTTAAACATATAAATTGCATGAACAGAAAGAAGGGACTCACCTGTTGAGTAACACACATTTCCTTATACGGAAAGCCTTGTCGGAATGGTGGGACATTTGAACGTCAGAATAGCGGGATGTCGCAATGGTGGGATGTCGGAATGGTGGGACGTTTGCATGTCGGAATGGTGGTATGTCGGAATGGTGGTATGTCGGAATGGTGGGATGTCGGAATAGCGGGATGTCGGAATGGCGGGATTTCGGAATGGGTGTTGCCACCCCCTTCATCATATACACAGTTATTTATACATCCCCTTCCACCATGAAGCGTTGTCCCTTTTTGTTTCTCTCTTTGTTCTTAAAATGCTGTTATGCATGTCTAAACCAATCCATTAAATTAGATCATTTTGGCAGTAAAGCGATCTACAATGTGCTTGGTCGCAAAGCTGCTCATCTGTGGTAAACAGCTCTTCAGAAAGGCATTCTTCAAGACTACTGAGTAACTATAACTCAACACAGTTTATACACATAACATTCCTATACATACTAACAAACAAACAAACAATTATTTATCGCAAATTTCTCATCTCTGTTTGAACGTACACCCAGGTAAATATTCCTGTAGTCTTCTCATACCGACTATGCACCCATTCATTGTTTAACTTCACTGTTTTGCAAATCCTAATTGAATATTACACATTGACATTGAACTTTACTTGATAAGCAGGTCTTCATTGCATTCAGCAGCCTATATGTGAGCATCTATGTGTAAGCTGTTCTTCTTTGCATTTATCAGCAGCAAGCAATTCTTCATTGCACATGCATATGAAAATAGTAAAACAATTCCAATGCGTTAGCGAAACCTTCTATATCAGGAGTGTCCATCATGATGCTGGGAATAGAACCTCTTTCCTAGAATAGTTCAACCTTCATTACTCAACTGATCATAACTCCGCAATGAGCACATTTCAAAGTATCATTCCTCTACATGTATTCAAAAATCTATGTGTAAATGTTTAATATTTCTTATATTTGTTGATGTCATTCTGTTGTGCATGTGGCCTAAACCCAATCTCTGTGTGGCAATTTTAATTTAAACAAGTTGAACTCTGCCTCTGATCATTTAAAAAAGGTGTGTACCAATATCAACCTTTCTCAGGTAATTACTGATCCTACAAAACCAAAGAGATCCTTCAAGGTTGTCCCTGATTGGCTCAATCTTAACATATCAAAGGTAGAAAATCCGCAGTATCTGAACTTGGTGTTAGTTATCACTGCTCAATAGCCTGTATCAGAATTGCAAAAATGAAAACATTAGGTCCACGCTTGGTATCCAGATCCTGAAACATCTCCATGAGCAGGCTTTTTTTTAACTGATCTGTTGAATAGTTATATGACACTGTTAAAATCCAAGATGAAGATCTAGCACTTGACCATTTTTGTAAATCTTCTAATTCCATAGTTGATAAACACGCCCCTTTTAAAAAGTATAGAACTTAGAACAGGTCTATCCCTGGCTTTCGGCAGAACTGTCTTCTTTACTTTTTTTTCCCCTCTTCCTGTTCAGCATTATGTCAGAAGAATTGTAGTCTGAATACCTTTGATGCCAAACAGATTTGTTTTGCCAAGGGAAGTTTTATAAATGTAAAGCTCCCCTTGATGCCCATTTATTTATTTCTGTTTACAATATATGACATGAACTGAACTGAACCGGACCGGGGGACAAGGAAAGAAGAAGAGGAAAGAAGAGGAAACAGAACAAAAATAGAAACAAAAACCAGACAACCAGCTGCTACACCTGTAAAAAACAAAACAGACAACAATCCATGGCCTATGAGGGGAATCCAGCCTTAGCGCCACCAGGAGCACCTGAAAGCAGACAAGCAGAGAAAAAACAAACACACAAACAAACAAAAACAAGCACAAGAAGCGGCAATCGCATACAACACAGCTGTGGATATAGATGACCTGAGACGACATGATAATACATCAACTGCTTAATGACCATGCTACTGGACTAATGAATGTGTGTGTGTGTGTGTGTGAGAACATGCAACACCCATGGCACAGGACCTACATGATAACCGTGCTTAGTTATGAGTGTATAAGCGTACAGGGCCACAATCCACAGCCCCCCCCCCAAGCAATCAGAAGCAGGCAGAGAGGGCCACAAGACCCAGGCCACCAGCAGCCCCCACAGAGCACAGAACCCAGGCAGCCCACTGCAGGGGCAACCATGCATCCACCCAGAAGACTGCAGAGGAAGCCCCCGGAAAGAGCCCCCATAAGCATAGGGCAGAGGCACTCCGGGAACCAGGGGCAACAGCCCACCGACCCCGCCAGGCCCCAGCCGCCCAGACATGGGCCGTGCACTGGACCTGGGCCCCAGGAGCCCGAGCGCCCACAAACCCCCCGGCAGAGGCCCCACCCAATACCCAGGAGGGCCAAGCGCCCCAGACAGCCACAAAGTGGGTCAGCGCCTGCCCCAGCGCCCCTGGCCAAGTGCCCTGGGAGTCAAGACGTGCCCACAGGTGGGTGAAGTCGCGAGCAGTGGGGAGAGGCAACGCTGATGCCCCATCGGGAGAAACACAGGCAGGCCAGGCGACAGCAAGTCCCAGATCCAGGCCCAATCATTACCACACACACTTTCACGTCCCATACATCCACACATCCTACCTCCCTCGACTCTGCTGGGGTGTAGTGCAGCGGGCACACCAGGAGGCCAGCAACCCCCCAGCCACCACAGACCCCGAACCAGCAGAACAATTAATTAATCCTCCTGGCCACTCCTGCCCCGAGCAGACACCAGGAAGCAGGGGTGTGCGAAGAAGACCCCTCCCCTCACCCTTCTGGCTCTTCAATATTTTCTAATAGTGAGCAATTAAAATTGAGGGGCAGCCAAACTTGTAGAACTGGGAGCGCGGCACTCTGGGCAGCCTACATACCCAAAGAGCCCCGCCCACCAGATGCCACTCAGTGTAACCACCCCCCAAGACCTAATGTGTGTGTGTGAGTGTGTTTGATAAGTAGTAATGTCTAAGGTGTAATTAAAACAGGGCCAGGGACTGGCTGCAATAGGCATCCCCGCTACCTGGGAGCCAACAATGGGCAGGAGGGCCTGATGTCCACCAGGCTCGGGGCCTGCAGCGACCATATTCCGGGAGCTACTGTACCCCCAGAAGGTACCCATCCCGCCCCACCCCACTCAACCCAACCCCACCCAGGAGGACCTCTACAAAAAACAAACAAACAACATCAAAAAACAAACAAACAAACCACCCGGTCACACCAGTCGCAGCAGCCCGGGCCTGAGACCCACCATCACCCAGCAACCCACCACCACCACTATGTGATAAAACTAATCAGAGGGGACCAGAGAGAATGAAATTCAGCCAATTGATGTTTTGAGGAGGCAGACATTGTTTCCATGCTAATATAATCTAAAAGAAAATTTCTAAACTGGTTAATACACCGATTGTTCTTCGCTTTCCAGTTCATGAGAATAGTTTTCTTTGCGATACATAACACTGTGACAACCATGTGTGCTGAGTTAATTTCCATGTTGATGTTGTCTAAGTCACACAGTATGCACAGTGTGGGGCATGCAGGGATGCTACACTTTAGCCATGTTGATACGTCCTCACAGACTTCAAGCCAGAACTTCTGGACAGGCGCAGAAAACCACAAAGCGTGTGCATAATCATCAGGTGTGTTATCTGTGCAATGTGAGCAGATGTTTGAGTGTGTTAGACCCATCCTGAACATCCTTTGTCCTGTATAGTGTGTTCTATGAAGGATTTTGTATTGTATGAGCTGTAAATTAGG
Organism: Leuresthes tenuis; assembly: GCF_036924035.1. NCBI lineage: Eukaryota > Metazoa > Chordata > Actinopteri > Atheriniformes > Atherinopsidae > Leuresthes > Leuresthes tenuis. The sequence goes on along the minus strand of NW_027325368.1, from coordinate 29,397,153 downwards.
ATTTCGAGTCTTTATGAAGGTGTTCAAACATATTTGTGGTTAGAAGCTATGACCAGAACTGATGGATAAATCTGCCTCCCATTTTGAGGATGGAAGAGACATTGTGTCATCTATCTTAGACAATAATTTATATATTTTTGATAGTAGTTTTGGGGTACAGATGCTTAGAAATTCTGCTACCCTAGTCGGGGGTTGTAAGTCTGGTTGGTGGAGGATATATCCATCCATCCATCCATCATCTGCCGCTTATCCGGGGGTCGGGTCGCGGGGGCAGCAGCTTGAGCAGAGAAACCCAGACGTCTCTGTCCCCGGCCACTTCCTCCAGCTCTTCCGGGGGGACCCCGAGGCGTTCCCAGGCCAGCCGAGAGACATAGTCTCTCCAACGTGTCCTGGGGGGGACACCTCCCCAGGGAGGCGCCCAGGGGGCATCCTAACCAGATGCCCGAGCCACCTCATCTGACTCCTCTCAATGGGGAGGAGCAGCGGTTCTACTCCGAGCCCCTCCCGGATGACTGAGCTTCTCACCCTATCTCTAAGGGAGAGCCCAGACACCCTGCGGAGGAAACCCATTTCGGCCGCTTGTATTCGCGATCTTGTTCTTTCGGTCACTACCCACAACTCGTGACCATAGGTGAGGATGGGAACGTAGATTGACCAGTAAGTAGAGAGCTTCGCCTTCTGGCTCAGCTCCCTCTTCACAACGACGGGTCGGTGCAGAGCCTGCAACACTGCAGGCGCCGCACCAATCCGCCCGTCAATCTCCCGCTCCATTCGTCCGTCACTCGTGAACAAGACCCCGAGATACTTGAACTCCTCTTCTTGGGGAAGGATCTCATTCCCGACCCGGAGAGAGCATTCCACCCTTTTCCGGCTGAGAACCATAGTCTCGGATTTGGAGGTGCTGATTCTCATCCCAGCCGCTTCACACTCGGCTGCGAATCACTCCAGTGAGAGCTGAAGGTCACGGCCTGACGACGCTAACAGAACCACATCATCTGCAAAAAGCAGAGACCCGATTCTGAGGTCGCCAAATGGGACACCCTCAACGCCCTGGCTCCGCCTAGAAATTCTGTCCATAAAAGTTAGGAACAGTATCGGTGACAAAGGGCAGCCCTGACGGAGTCCAACTCTCACCGGAAACGTATACGACTTACTGCCGGCAATGCGGACCAAACTCTGGCACCGGTCATACAGAGACCGAACGGCCCCTATCAAGGGGTCCGGCACTCCATATTCCCGGAGCACCCCCCACAGGACTCCACGAGGGACACGGTCGAACGCTTTCTCCAAGTCCACAAAACACATGTAGACTGGTTGGGCGAACTCCCATGCACCCTCCAGGATCCTGCCGAGGGTATAGAGCTGGTCCACTGTTCCACGGCCAGGACGAAAGCCACACTGCATCTCCTGAATCCGAGGCTCGATTATCCGACGGATCCTCCTCTCCAATACCCCCGAATAGACCTTACCAGGGAGGCTGAGGAGTGTGATACCCCTATAGTTGGAACACACCCTCCGGTCCCCCTTTTTAAAGAGGGGGACCACCACCCCAATCTGCCAGTCCAGAGGCACTGTCCCCGATGTCCACGCGATACTGCAGAGGTGTGTCAGCCAAGACAGCCCTACAACATCCAGAGCCTTGAGAAACTCAGGACGGACCTAATCCACCCCCGGGGCCTTGCCACCGAGGAGCTTTTTAACCACCTCGGCAACCTCAGCCCCAGAAATGGGAGGCCCCGTCTCCGAACTCTCCGACTCTGCCTCTTCCGAGCACGTGTTGGTAGGATTGAGGAGTTCCTCGAAGTACTCCCCCCACCGACTCACAACATCCCTAGTTGAGGTCAGCAAAGCCCCGTCCGCACTGTAAACAGTGTTGACTGTGAGCCGCTTCCCCCCCCTGAGACGCCGGATGGTGGACCAGAATCTTTTCGAGGCCGTCCGGAAATCGTTCTCCATGGTCTCACCGAACTCCTCCCAGGCCCGAGTTTTTGCCTCAGCAACCGCCGAAGCCGCGGCCCGTCTGGCCCGTCGGTACCTATCAGCTTCTTCCAGGGTCCCACTGGCCAAAAAGGCCCGATAGGACTCCTTCTTCAGCTTGACGGCTTCCCTCACCACTGGTTTCCACCAGCAGGTTCGAGGGTTGCCGCCACGACAGGCACCGACCACCTTACGGCCACAACTCCAACCAGCTGCCTCGGCAATGGAGTCACGGAACATGGCCCATTCAATGTCCCCCACCTAAAATATGGTTGAAGATCTGCCGGAGGTGGGAGTTAAAGCTCCTTCTGACGGGGGATTCTGACAAACGCTCCCAGCAGACCCTCACAATACGTTTGGGCCTGCCAGGTCTGATCGGCATCCTCCCCCACCAGCGGAGCCAACTCACCACCAGGTGGTGATCAGTTGACAGCTCCGCCCCTCTCTTCACCCGAGTGTCCAGGACATACGGCCGCAAGTCCGATGATACAACCACAAAGTCGATCATCGAACTGCGGCCAAGGGTGTGCGGGTGCCAAGTGCACATATGGACACCCTTATGCCTGAACATGGTGTTCGTTATGGACAGTCTATGACTGGCACAGAAGTCCAACAACATAACACCACTCTGATTCAGATCGGGGGGGCCGTTCCTCCCAATCACACCCCTCTCACTGTCATTGCCCACGTGAGCATTGAAGTCCCCCAGCAGAATGAGGGAGTCTCCGGTAGGAGCATTCTCCAGTGCCTCCCCCAGAGACTCCAAAAAGGGTAGGTACTCTGAACTGCTGTTTGGCGCATAGGCACAAACAACAGTCAGGACTCGTCCCCCCACCCAAGGCGGAGGGAGGCTACCCTCTCGTTCACTGGGGTAAACCCCAATGTACTGGCACACAGCCGGGGGGCAATAAGTATGCCCACACCTGCTCTGCGCCTCTCACCACGGGCAACTCCAGAGTGGAAGAGAGTCCAACCCCTCTCAAGAGTACTGGTTCCAGATCCCAAGCCGTGCATCGAGATGAGTCCGACTATATCTAACGGTCTGATGAAGTTTCAACAATAAACAACAAACTTTGTATTATGAGAAAGAACCAGACTCATTCTTCAGGAATCCGAAAATAAGCTCTATTTTACGAGTTATGCACGAATTCGGATTCTCCTATAAAACGAATTCCTTAACTCAAACCAAGTTAAGACTGCTTTGTCCTTCATATTTATTCATGTCTAATCAAGTTTCAATGATAAACAACGTTGTACTTTGTAGAATGAGAAAGAACTTCTTCAGCAATAAGCATCTCTCGACAAATGACGAACTACAGATTTTGCTATAAAATTAATTGCTATCAGCCTGACTTAAAACTGTTTGTCTTCCTTATTTATCCACTTCAAATCAAGTTTCAACAATTAAAAAAAATTTGTAGTTTGAGAAAGAACAACTTAATCTTGAGCAATCAGTATAAAAAGAGGGTAAGCAAAGGTGCGAATGTCAAACCATACATGATCAAAACAGGGAGTGGAGGTGTTTGGCTGAGACAAGGTGTGAACGTCCACCCATAATTAATGAAAAGCGGGCAACAAGTAGGTTCGAATGCCCAACCATACATCATCAAAAGCAGGAGTGGATATGTTCGGCTACAAGAAGGTTTGAACGTCTGACCATAGTTTGTAAAAAGCGGGTAAGAAAAGGTTCGAATGCCCGAACATACACCATCAAAGGAGGGAGCGGAGGTGTTCCGCTGTAAGAAGGTGTGAATGTCCGACCATAGTTGGTAAAAAACGGGTAAGAAAAGGTTAAAATACCCGACTGTACACAATCAGTAGCGGGTGCGGAGTTGTTCGGCTACTAAAAGGTGTGAAAGTCCGACCATGGTTTGTAAAAAGCGGGTAAGAAAAGGTGCTAATGCCCGAAAATGTATGATCAAAAGAGGGAGCGGAGGTGTTCGGCTGCAAGAAGGTGTGAATGTACACCCATAATTACTGAAAAATGGGTAAGAAAAGGTGCGAATGCCCAACTATACATAATCAAAAGCAGGAGTGGATGTGTTCGGCTCCAAGAAGGGTTGAATGTCTGACCATAGTTTGTAAAAAGCAGGTAAGAAAAGGTTTGACTGCCCGAACATACACCATCAAAAGAGGGAGCGGAGGTGTTCCGCTGTGAGAAGGTGTGAATGTCCGACCATAGTTGGTAAAAAGCGGGTAAGAAAAGGTTAAAATACCCGACTGTACACAATCAATAGCGGGAGCGGAGTTGTTCGGCTACTAAAAGATGTGAAAGTCCGACTATGGTTTGTAAAAAGCGGGTAAGAAAAGGTTCGAATGCCCGACAATGTATGATCAAAAGAGGGAGTGGAGGTTTTCGGCCGTAAGAAGGTCTGAATGTCCAACTATAATTTGTAAAAACCGGGTAAGAAAAGGCTTGAAAGCCCGACTATACACCATCATAAGCGGGAGAGGAGGTGTTCAGCTGCAAGAAGGTGTGAATGTCCACCCATAATTACTGAAAAATGGGTAAGAAAAGGTGCGAATGCCCAAACATACATCATCAAAAGCAGGAGTGGATGTGTTGGGCTACAAGAAGGTTTGAAAGTCCGACCATGGTTTGTAAAAAACGGGTAAGAAAAGGTGCGAATGCCTGACAATGTATGATCAAAAGAGGGAGCGGAGGTTTTTGGCTACAAGAAGGTTTGAATGTCCGACCATAGTTTGTAAAAAGCGGGTAAGAAAAGGTTAAAATGCCTGACAATACACCATCAAAAGCGGGAGCGGAGGTGTTCCGCTGTAAGACGGTGTGAATGTCCGACCATAGTTGGTAAAAAGCGGGTAAGTAAAGGTTAAAATACCCGACTGTACACAATCAATAGCGGGAGCGGAGTTGTTCGGCTACAAGAAGGTGTGAAAGTCCAACCATGGTTTGTAAAAAGCTGCTAAGAAAAGGTTCTAATGCCCGAATATATACCATCAAAAGCGGAAGCGGAGGTGTTCCGCTGCAAGAAGGTGTGAACGTCCGACCAAAGTTTGCAAAAAGCAGTTAAGAAAAGGTTCGAATGCCCGAATATATACCATCAAAAGCGGGAGCAGAGCTGTTCGACTGCAAGTAGGTGTGAATGTCCAGCCATAATTACTCACAAACGGGTAAGGAAAGGTAGTATTGCCAGACCATACATGATCAAAACAGGGAGCTGAGGTGGTTCAGCTGCAAGGTGTGAATGTCTGACTATAGTTTGTAAAAAGCGGGTAAGACAAGGTGCGAATGCCCGACAATGTATGATCAAAAGAGGGAGTGGAGGTCTTCGGCTGCAAGGTCTGAATGTCCAACCATAATTTCTAAAAACCGGGTAAGAAAAGGCTCGAAAGCCCGACTATACACAATCAAAAGCGGGAGCGGGAGGTTTTCAGCTGCAAATCCTTCACTCAAACCAAGTGAAAACTGCTTTGTCCTTCATATTTATCAATGTCTAGATCGACTTCAACAAAGAACAACATTGGATTTTGCAGTAGAAGAAAGAGCAACACTGAAGGATCAGTAATCCGAGAATAAGCTTATTTTCATACGTTCTGCATGATTTGGGATTTTATGTATAAAATGAATTCCTTCACTCAAACCAAGTTAAAACTGCTTTGTCCTTCATATTTATCAATGTCTAGATCGACTTCAACAAAGAACAACATTGTATTTTGCAGTAGAAGAAAAAGCAACACTGAAGGATCAGGAATCCGAGAATAAGCTTATTTTCATGAGTTCTGCATGATTTGGGATTTTATGTATAAAATGAATTCCTTCACTCAAACCAAGTGAAAACTGCTTTGTCCTTCATATTTATCAATGTCTAGATTTACTTCAACAAAGAACAACATTGTATTTTGCAGTAGAAGAAATAGCAACACTGAAGGATCAGGAATCCGAAAACAAGCTTATTTTCATACGTTCTGCTTGATTTGGGATTTTGCTATAAAATTAATTCCTTCACTCAAACAAAGTGGAAACTGCTTTGTCCTTCATATTTATCAATGTCTATATCGATTTCAACAAAGAACAAGGCTGTATTTTGCAGTATAGGAAAGAGCAACACTGGAGGATCAGGAATCCGAGAATAAGCTTACTTTCATGAGTCCTGCACGATTTCGGATTTTCCTATAAAATGAATTGCTTTGCTCAAACCAAGTTAAAATTGCTTTGTCCTTCATAGTTATCCATGTCTAAAATGTATCAAGCATAAAGTTCCTCATATTACCCTGAATGAGAAAGAAGCATCCCTTTGGTTGAGCAATACGTTTCTTTTGCGGAGTTATGCATGATTTCGGATTTTGCTATAAAATTCATTCCTTCACACCTTTTTTTTTCACCGCATTTTATAGATTATGGTTGGAAATTCTCAACCACTCTAATCCGAAGACCTCTCCTCCCGCTTTTGTTAATATATTTGAACTTTAGTTGGACATTCACCCCTTTTTGCAGCTAAACCACCTCCGCTCCCTGTTTTGATCATGTATTTCTTACCCGTTTGTGAGTAATTATGGCTGGATATTCACACCTACTTGCAGCTGAACACAATCTCTCTCGCTTTTAATTATGTTTGGATATTCGAACCTTTTCTTTACTGCTTTTTGCCAACTTTGGTCGGACGTTCACACCTTCTTGCAGCCGAACACCTCCGCTTCCGCTTTTGATGGTATATATTCGGGCATTCGAACCTTCTCTTACCAGCTTTTTACAAACGATGGTTGGACTTTCACACCTTCTTGTAGCCGAACAACTCCGCTCCCGCTATTGATTGTGTACAGTCGGGTATTTAAACCTTTTCTTACCCGCTTTTTACCAACTATGGTCGGACATTCACACCGTCTTACAGCGGAACATCTCCGCTCCCGCTTTTGATGGTGTATAGTCAGGCATTTGAACCTTTTCTTACCCGCTTTTTACAAACTATGGTCGGACATTAAAACCTTCTTGTAGCCAAAAACCTCCGCTCCCTCTTTTGATCATACATTGTCGGGCATTCGCACCTTATCTTACCCGCTTTTTACAAACTATAGTCAGACATTCACACCTTGGTGCTGAACCACCTCAGCTCCCTGTTTTAATCATGTATGGTCTGGCAATACTACCTTTTCTTACCCGTTTGTGAGTAATTATGGCTGGTAATTCACACCTACTTGCAGTCGAACAGCTCTGCTCCCGCTTTTGATTATGTTTGGTTGGATATTCGAACCTTTTCTTAACTGCTTTTTACAAACTATGGTCGGACGTTCACACCTTCTTGCAGCCGAACACCTCCGCTTCCGCTTTTGATGGTATATATTCGGGCATTCGAACCTTTTAATAGCAGCTTTTTACAAACCATGGTTGGACTTTCACACCTTCTTGTAGCCGAACAACTCCGCTCCCGCTATTGATTGTGTACAGTCGGGTATTTTAACCTTTTCTTACCCGCTTTTTACCAACTATGGTTGGACATTCACACCGTCTTACAGCGGAACACCTCCGCTCCCGCTTTTGATGGTGTATTGTCAGGCATTTGAACCTTTTCTTACCCGCTTTTTACAAACTATGGTCGGACATTCAAACCTTGTAGCCAAAAACATCCGCTCCCTCTTTTGATCATACATTGTCGGGCATTCGCACCTTTTCTTACCCGTTTTTTACAAACCATGGTCGGACTTTCAAACCTTCTTGTAGCCCAAAACATCCACTCCTGCTTTTGATGATGTATGTTTGGGCATTCGCACCTTTTCTTACCCATTTTTCAGTAATTATGGGTGGACATTCACACCTTCTTGCAGCTGAACACCTCCTCTCCCGCTTATGATGGTGTATAGTCGGGCTTTCAAGCCTTTTCTTACCCGGTTTTTACAAATTATAGTTGGACATTCAGAACTTCTTACAGCCGAAAACCTCCACTCCCTCTTTTGATCATACATTGTCGGGCATTAGCACCTTTTCTTTCCCGCTTTTTACAAACCATAGTCGGACTTTCACATCTTTTAGTAGCCGAACAACTCCGCTCCCGCTATTGATTGTGTACAGTCGGGTATTTTAACCTTTTCTTACCCGCTTTTTACCAACTATGGTCGGACATTCACACCTTCTTACAGCGGAACACCTCCGCTCCCTCTTTTGATGGTGTATGTTCGGGCAGTCAAACCTTTTCTTACCTGCTTTTTACAAACTGTGGTCAGACATTCAACCCTTCTTGGAGCCGAACACATCCACTCCTGCTTTTGATTATGTATAGTTAGGCATTCGCACCTTTTCTTACCCATTTTTCAGTAATTATGGGTGTACATTCACACCTTCTTGCAGCCGAACACCTCCGCTCCCTCTTTTGATCATACATTTTCGGGCATTCGCACCTTTTCTTACCCGCTTTTTACAAACCATGGTCGGACTTTCACACCTTTTAGTAGCCGAACAACTCCGCACCCGCTACTGATTGTGTACAGTCGGGTATTTTAACCTTTTCTTACACGTTTTTTACCAACTATGGTCGGACATTCACACCTTCTTACAGCGGAACACCTCCGCTCCCTCCTTTGATGGTGTATGTTCGGGCATTCGAACCTTTTCTTACCCGCTTTTTACAAACTATTGTCAGACGTTCAAACCTTCTTGTAGCCGAACATATCCACTCCTGCTTTTGATGATGTATGGTTGGGCATTCGAACCTACTAGTTTCCCGTTTTTCATTAATTATGGATGGACATTCACACCTTGTCTCAACCAAACACCTCCGCTCCCTGTTTTGATCATGTATGGTTTGACATTCGCACCTTTGCTTACCTTCTTTTTATACTGATTGCTGAAGATTAAGTTGTTCTTTCTCAAACTACAAAATTTTTTTAATTGTTGAAACTTGATTTGAAGTGGATAAATAAGGAAGACAAACAGTTTTAAGTCAGGCTGATAGCAATTAATTTTATAGCAAAATCTGTATTTCGTCATTTGTCGAGAGATGCTTATTGCTGAAGAAGTTCTTTCTCATTCTACAAAGTACAACGTTGTTTATCATTGAAACTTGATTAGACATGAATAAATATGAAGGACAAAGCAGTCTTAACTTGGTGTGAGTTAAGGAATTCGTTTTATAGGAGAATCCGAATTCGTGCATAACTCGTAAAATAGAGCTTATTTTCGGATTCCTAAAGAATGAGTCTGGTTCTTTCTCATAATACAAAGTTTGTTGTTTATTGTTGAAACTTCATCAGACCGTTAGATATAGTCGGACTCACCTCGACTCACGGCTTGGGATCTGGAACCAGTACTCTTGAGAGGGGTTGGACTTTCTTCCACTCTGGAGTTTCCCGTGGTGAGAGGCGCAGAGCAGGTGTGGGCATACTTATTGCCCCCCGGCTGTGTGCCAGTACATTGGGGTTTACCCCAGTGAACGAGAGGGTAGCCTCCCTCCGCCTTGGGTGGGGGGACGAGTCCTGACTGTTGTTTGTGCCTATGCGCCAAACAGCAGTTCAGAGTACCTACCCTTTTTGGAGTCTCTGGGGGAGGCACTGGAGAATGCTCCTACCGGAGACTCCCTCATTCTGCTGGGGGACTTCAATGCTCACGTGGGCAATGACAGTGAGACCTGGAGGGGTGTGATTGGGAGGAACGGCCCCCCCGATCTGAATCAGAGTGGTGTTATGTTGTTGGACTTCTGTGCCAGTCATAGACTGTCCATAACGAACACCATGTTCAGGCATAAGGGTGTCCATATGTGCACTTGGCACCAGGACACCCTTGGCCGCAGTTCAATGATCGACTTTGTGGTTGTATCATTGGACTTGCGGCCGTATGTCCTGGACACTCGGGTGAAGAGAGGGGCGGAGCTGTCAATTGATCACCACCTGGTGGTGAGTTGGCTCCGCTGGTGGGGGAGGATGCCGATCAGACCTGGCAGGCCCAAACGTATTGTGAGGGTCTGCTGGGAGCGTTTGTCAGAATCCCCCGTCAGAAGGAGCTTTAACTCCCAATTCCGGCAGAGCTTCAACCATATTTGAGGTGGGGGACATTGAATTGGCCATGTTCCGTGACTCCATTGCCGAGGCAGCTGGTCGGAGTTGTGGCCGTAAGGTGGTCGGTGCCTGTCGTGGCGGCAACCCTCGAACCTGCTGGTGGACACCAGTGGTGAGGGAAGCCGTCAAGCTGAAGAAGGAGTCCTATCGGGCCTTTTTGGCAAGTGGGACCCTGGAAGAAGCTGATAGGTACCGACGGGCCAGACGGGCCGCGGCTTCGGCGGTTGCTGAGGCAAAAACTCGGGCCTGGGAGGAGTTCGGTGAGACCATGGAGAACGATTTCCGGACGGCCTCGAAAAGATTCTGGTCCACCATCCGGCGTCTCAGGGGGGGGAAGCGGCTCACAGTCAACACCGTTTACAGTGCGTACGGGGCTTTGCTGACCTCAACTAGGGATGTTGTGAGTCGGTGGGGGGAGTACTTCGAGGAACTCCTCAATCCTACCAACACGTGCTCGGAAGAGGCAGAGTTGGAGAGCTCGGAGACGGGGCCTCCCATTTCTGGGGCTGAGGTTGCCGAGGTGGTTAAAAAGTTCCTCGGTGGCAAGGCCCCGGGGGTGGATGAGGTCCGTCCTGAGTTTCTCAAGGCTCTGGATGTTGTAGGGCTGTCTTGGCTGACACGCCTCTGCAGTATCGCGTGGACATCGGGGACAGTGCCTCTGGACTGGCAGATTGGGGTGGTGGTCCCCCTCTTTAAAAAGGGGGACCGGAGGGTGTGTTCCAACTATAGGGGTATCACACTCCTCAGCCTCCCTGGTAAGGTCTATTCGGGGGTATTGGAGAGGAGGATCCGTCGGATAATCGAGCCTCGGATTCAGGAGATGCAGTGTGGCTTTCGTCCTGGCCGTGGAACAGTGGACCAGCTCTATACCCTCGGCAGGATCCTGGAGGGTGCATGGGAGTTTGCCCAACCAGTCTACATGTGTTTTGTGGACTTGGAGAAAGCGTTCGACCGTGTCCCTTGTGGAGTCCTGTGGGGGGTGCTCCGGGAATATGGAGTGCCGGACCCCTTGATAGGGGCCGTTCGGTCTCTGTATGACCGGTGCCAGAGTTTGGTCCGCATTGCCGGCAGTAAGTCGTATACGTTTCCGGTGAGAGTTGGACTCCGTCAGGGCTGCCCTTTGTCACCGATTCTTTTCCTAACTTTTATGGACAGAATTTCTAGGCGGAGCCAGGGCGTTGAGGGTGTCCCATTTGGCGACCTCAGAATCGGGTCTCTGCTTTTTGCAAATGATGTGGTTCTGTTAGCGTCGTCAGGCCGTGACCTTCAGCTCTCACTGGAGTGATTCGCAGCCGAGTGTGAAGCGGCTGGGATGAGAATCAGCACCTCCAAATCCGAGACTATGGTTCTCAGCCGGAAAAGGGTGGAATGCTCTCTCCGGGTCGGGAATGAGATCCTTCCCCAAGAGGAGGAGTTCAAGTATCTCGGGGTCTTGTTCACGAGTGACGGACGAATGGAGCGGGAGATTGACGGGTGGACCCGTCGTTGTGAAGAGGGAGCTGAGCCAGAAGGCGAAGCTCTCTACTTACTGGTCAATCTACGTTCCCATCCTCACCTATGGTCACGAGTTGTGGGTAGTGACCGAAAGAACAAGATCGCGAATACAAGCGGCCGAAATGGGTTTCCTCCGCAGGGTGTCTGGGCTCTCCCTTAGAGATAGGGTGAGAAGCTCAGTCATCCGGGAGGGGCTCGGAGTAGAACCGCTGCTCCTCCGTATTGAGAGGAGTCAGATGAGGTGGCTCGGGCATCTGGTTAGGATTCCCCCTGGGCGCCTCCCTGGGGAGGTGTTCCGGGCACGTCCCACTGGGAGGAGACCCCGGGGGAGACCCAGGACACGTTGGAGAGACTATGTCTCTCGGCTGGCCTGGGAACGCCTCGGGGTCCCCCCGGAAGAGCTGGAGGAAGTGGCCGGGGACAGAGACTTCTGGGTTTCTCTGCTCAAGCTGCTGCCCCCGCGACCCGACCCCCGGATAAGCGGCAGATGATGGATGGATGGATGGATATATCCTCCACCAACCAGACTTACAACCCCCGACTAGGGTAGCAGAATTTCTAAGCAGCTGTACCCCAAAACTACTATCAAAAATATATAAATTATTGTCTAAGATAGATGACACAATGTCTCTTCCATCCTCAAAATGGGAGGCAGATTTATCCATCAGTTCTGGTCATAGCTTCTAACCACAAATATGTTTGAACACCTTCATAAAGACTCGAAATCCTAATTTACAGCTCATACAATACAAAATCCTTCATAGAACACACTATACAGGACAAAGGATGTTCAGGATGGGTCCAACACACTCAAACATCTGCTCACATTGCACAGATAACACACCTGATGATTATGCACACGCTTTGTGGTTTTCTGCGCCTGTCCAGAAGTTCTGGCTTGAAGTCTGTGAGGACCTATCAACATGGCTAAAGTGTAGCATCCCTGCATGCCCCACACTGTGCATACTGGGTGACTTAGACAACATCAACATGGAAATTAACTCAGCACACATGGTTGTCACAGTGTTATGTATCGCAAAGAAAACTATTCTCATGAACTGGAAAGCGAAGAACAATCTGTGTATTAACCAGTTTAGAAATTTTCTTTTAGATTATATTAGCATGGAAACAATGTCTGCCTCCTCAAAACATCAATTGGCTGAATTTCATTCTCTCTGGTCCCCTCTGATTAGTTTTATCACATAGTGGTGGTGGTGGGTTGCTGGGTGATGGTGGGTCTCAGGCCCGGGCTGCTGCGACTGGTGTGACTGGGTGGTTTGTTTGTTTGTTTTTTGATGTTGTTTGTTTGTTTTTTGTAGAGGTCCTCCTGGGTGGGGTTGGGTTGAGTGGGGTGGGGCGGGATGGGTACCTTCTGGGGGTACAGTAGCTCCCGGAATATGGTCGCTGCAGGCCCCGAGCCTGGTGGACATCAGGCCCTCCTGCCCATTGTTGGCTCCCAGGTAGCGGGGATGCCTATTGCAGCCAGTCCCTGGCCCTGTTTTAATTACACCTTAGACATTACTACTTATCAAACACACTCACACACACACATTAGGTCTTGGGGGGTGGTTACACTGAGTGGCATCTGGTGGGCGGGGCTCTTTGGGTATGTAGGCTGCCCAGAGTGCCGCGCTCCCAGTTCTACAAGTTTGGCTGGCCCTCAATTTTAATTGCTCACTATTAGAAAATATTGAAGAGCCAGAAGGGTGAGGGGAGGGGTCTTCTTCGCACACCCCTGCTTCCTGGTGTCTGCTCGGGGCAGGAGGGGCCAGGAGGATTAATTAATTGTTCTGCTGGTTCGGGGTCTGTGGTGGCTGGGGGGTTGCTGGCCTCCTGGTGTGCCCGCTGCACTACACCCCAGCAGAGTTGAGGGAGGTAGGATGTGTGGATGTGTGGATGTATGGGACGTGAAAGTGTGTGTGGTAATGATTGGGCCTGGATCTGGGACTTGCTGTCGCCTGGCCTGCCTGTGTTTCTCCCGATGGGGCATCAACGTTGCCTCTCCCCACTGCTCGCGACTTCACCCACCTGTGGGCACGTCTTGACTCCGAGGGCACTTGGCCAGGGGCGCTGGGGCAGGCGCTGACCCACTTTGTGGCTGTCTGGGGCGCTTGGCCCTCCTGGGTATTGGGTGGGGCCTCTGCCGGGGGGTTTGGGGGCGCTCGGGCTCCTGGGGCCCAGGTCCAGTGCACGGCCCATGTCTGGGCGGCTGGGGCCTGGCGGGGTCGGTGGGCTGTTACCCCTGGTTCCCGGAGTGCCTCTGCCCTATGCTTATGGGGGCTCTTTCCGGGGGCTTCCTCTGCAGTCTTCTGGGTGGATGCGTGGTTGCCCCTGCGGTGGGCTGCCTGGGTTCTGTGCTCTGTGGGGGCTGCTGGTGGCCTGGGTCTTGTGGCCCTCTCTGCCTGCTTCTGATTGCTTGGGGGGGGGGCTGTGGATTGTGGCCCTGTACGCTTATACACTCATAACTAAGCACGGTTATCATGTAGGTCCTGTGCCATGGGTGTTGCATGTTCTCACACACACACACACACATTCATTAGTCCAGTAGCATGGTCACTAAGCAGTTGATGTATTATCATGTCGTCTCAGGTCATCTGTATCCACAGCTGTGTTGTATGCGATTGCCGCTTCTTGTGCTTGTTTTTGTTTTTTTGTGTGTTTGTTTTTTCTCTGCTTGTCTGCTTTCAGGTGCTCCTGGTGGCGCTAAGGCTGGATTCCCCTCATAGGCCATGGATTGTTGTGTGTTTTGTTTTTTACAGGTGTAGCAGCTGGTTGTCTGGTTTTTGTTTCTATTTTTGTTCTGTTTCCTCTTCTTTCCTCTTCTTCTTTCCTTGTCCCCCGGTCCGGTTCAGTTCAGTTCATGTCATATATTGTAAACAGAAATAAATAAATGGGCATCAAGGGGAGCTTTACATTTATAAAACTTCCCTTGGCAAAACAAATCTGTTTGGCATCAAAGGTATTCAGACTACAATTCTTCTGACATAATGCTGAACAGGACAAGGGGGAAAAAAAAGTAAAGAAGACAGTTCTGCCGAAAGCCAGGGATAGACCTGTTCTAAGTTCTATACTTTTTAAAAGGGGCGTGTTTATCAACTATGGAATTAGAAGATTTACAAAAATGGTCAAGTGCTAGATCTTCATCTCGGATTTTAACAGTGTCATATAACTATTCAACAGATCAGTTAAAAAAAAGCCTGCTCATGGAGATGTTTCAGGATCTGGATACCAAGCGTGGACCTAATGTTTTCATTTTTGCAATTCTGATACAGGCTATTGAGCAGTGATAACTAACACCAAGTTCAGATACTGCGGATTTTCTACCTTTGATTTGTTAAGATTGAGCCAATCAGGGACAACCTTGAAGGATCTCTTTGGTTTTGTAGGATCAGTAATTACCTGAGAAAGGTTGATATTGGTACACACCTTTTTTAAATGATCAGAGGCAGAGTTCAACTTGTTTAAATTAAAATTGCCACACAGAGATTGGGTTTAGGCCACATGCACACAGAATGACATCAACAAATATAAGAAATATTAAACATTTACACATAGATTTTTGAATATATGTAGAGGAATGATACTTTGAAATGTGCTCATTGCGGAGTTATGATCAGTTGAGTAATGAAGGTTGAACTATTCTGGGAAAGAGGTTCTATTCCCAGCATCATGATGGACACTCCTGATATAGAAGGTTTCGCTAACGCATTGGAATTGTTTTACTATTTTCATATGCATGTGCAATGAAGAATTGCTTGCTGCTGATAAATGCAAAGAAGAACAGCTTACACATAGATGCTCACATATAGGCTGCTGAATGCAATGAAGACCTGCTTATCAAGTAAAGTTCAATGTCAATGTGTAATATTCAATTAGGATTTGCAAAACAGTGAAGTTAAACAATGAATGGGTCCATAGTCGGTATGAGAAGACTACAGGAATATTTACCTGGGTGTACGTTCAAACAGAGATGAGAAAATTGCGATAAATAATTGTTTGTTTGTTTGTTAGTATGTATATGAATGTTATGTGTATAAACTGTGTTGAGTTATAGTTACTCAGTAGTGTCTCAGTGAAACAACCGACGGGGGAAGCCTTGCGGTGACAACAAAAGCAGTGTTTTACTGATCAGTCAAGTTGCTCCAGTGTACTCCATACAAACTGGTTGACTACTGAAGGGATAGAAAATGGGGAATACTTGTTTTAAAGCAAACAAGGAATTAGATGGGAAAAATACATGTTTTAACGGGACCCAGACAATATTAAATACTCAGACAGATGGGAGAAGAAGTGTAGTTTTGTAGGAAATCACAAAATTATTACATAGAATTAGTGAAATCAATTGAAGAATGCCTTTCTGAAGAGCTGTTTACCACAGATGAGCAGCTTTGCGACCAAGCACATTGTAGATCGCTTTACTGCCAAAATGATCTAATTTAATGGATTGGTTTAGACATGCATAACAGCATTTTAAGAACAAAGAGAGAAACAAAAAGGGACAACGCTTCATGGTGGAAGGTGATGTATAAATAACTGTGTATATGATGAAGGGGGTGGCAACACCCATTCCGAAATCCCGCCATTCCGACATCCCGCTGTTCCGACATCCCACCATTCCGACATACCACCATTCCGACATGCAAACGTCCCACCATTCCGACATCCCACCATTGCGACATCCCGCTATTCTGACGTTCAAATGTCCCACCATTCCGACAAGGCATTCCGTATAAGGAAATGTGTGTTACTCAACAGGTGAGTCCCTTCTTTCTGTTCATGCAATTTATATGTTTAACACATGTTTATAGACAAGCGTTATTAAAAACACAAAGTCTCGGCAACTGGAGGAGGAGAAGCAGTCCGCGGTGGTTTTCAATCACACACTCCAATGCCACTTGTTTCAACTTCCGAAAATTTAATCCAGGAAAAAAAGGCTTACAAACATGGACCAAAACGGCTCCATAACACGCACAAGAATCCAAAAGAAACGAAAATTAACTAAAAGAAAGCAAATAAACAGTATGAAGTGGTCAAAATTGGTTTTACGCATGCCTATGTGCGTCTGGCACATGCGTCTTCGGGCTCTCCCACATTGGTTTGTGGATGAAAGCTATATGTTCAGCTGTAATGTCATGTAAAAACAATCTCTACATGACATTTACTCCCAGGTGTGACCAGTTACGTCCTTAAGATATCAACAGGCTGTATAAAGCCTTGCGCAACGGCTGTGTGTTTGTGCCAAATGCGCAAAGCCCATCCGCGCTTCCCAAAATTGGAGCGAGTACTCATAAATCACGTGAATAACATGAATAAACGTTTTTACTGCATTTTGTTGTGTTTTATACGTTCTATGCTGTCATTTCTCTCTTCTCCTATTGGCAAGGCAAGGCAGAGTGCTCGCAACTGTGTCCTGTGCCGTAGCCGTGATATCTGTGCAATTATTACTTTTGCATATGATGACAGTGTGCAAAAGACGCATGGGCTCTGTGGAGAGCTCCGCTCCAGCTGGCTGCTGTGACAACTCACTGACAATGTATTTCTGCTTAATCAGTTTCACTCTCGCCAGAGTTACATTAATATGTGTATTTTTATATTTGAAATTCAGGGGATTTTGATAATAGATTATTAAAGTTTGTTTGCGAGGCTGTGGCCTCTGCATGTGCAGAGCTTGTGCGCCAAACTTTAGGGCGTATTTGCGCCGGCATATCATTAGTGCAAAATGTTTTGGGTAAAAAATAGGCTATTAAAAGGAACTGTCGGGATGGCGGTATGTTAAAAAAAAAAAAACATACCGCCATTCCGACCATAGGAGGAAAAAAGTGTCGGAATGGTGGGACGTTTGATAAAAAATTAAGTGTCGCCATTCCGACAATTGGAGACCCATGTCGGAATGGCGAGATGTCGGAATGGCAGCATGTAACCATGATGAAGGAGAGACCATTTGAGCAGCACAGCCATTTCGCAGCACAGGGACAGCAGTCCAAGTTACAGGATCTCCCACGTGGTATCACCTGTCACATTGTGTCAAGGCATCAAAAGAAGAAAAAATCACCAAACTCAAGGACAAAAAGACGAAGACGCCGGTGAACGAAGAGAGAGCACTGACAAACCATAAATACAAAAGGATTCTCGATATCAAGATCCAGAAGAAGAGGCTAACAATGCCACAAACACTTACGATGCTGGGAATGATGCCAGCAATGAACAGAGAAGAAGATTCAGTGTCATCAATCTGCATTACGTGCCTCTAATGAGGGGGTGAATATAGAATCCTCAACGATTACAACGTCTCTGGGAACTGTGACAAAAACAAGGTTTAAACCATTTTTATATATATTGTAACCTATTGGCTAAGGAATAGTGCTGAAAATGAGGTTAATCTAATCCACCATTGTCCTTGGTCTTCTGTAGGGTTTTTAAACTAATACGTGGTGGTTTGTTTTTCCACAGAAATTTGGAGATGCATGAATCTAGTTACTTAAACCAAGTAGCAGATGGTTTTATGGGGATCATTGAGAACAAATAGTTAACTTTTGGTAGTATCATCATTTTAATGGATGTAATTCTCCCCATAAGTGATATAGGTAAGGACTTCCAACGAGAGAGATCGTCCTCTACTGTCTTTAATAATTGCACATAATTTAGCTTTGTTAGCTCTGAGAGCCTGGAGGAAATGTTTATGCCTAAATATCTAATATTTCCTGACTGTAAAGTGATCGCAGGTATATTATGGACCCTACAGTTAATGGGCAGAACTGTGGTCTTAGACCAGTTGATAGAGTAGTCAGAAAGTGTTGAGAATTTATTTATGAGTGTGATCGTGTGAGTGAGAGACGTCTGTGAGTTCTGAAGGAAAAGTAATACATCATCAGCATAAAGACTTATTTTATGCTCAATATTTTGGGATTAATTACTCACAAACGGGTAAGAAAAGGTAGTATTGCCAGACCATACATGATCAAAACAGGGAGCGGAGGTCGTTCAGCTGCAAGAACTTGTGAATGTCCAACTAAAGTTTATAAAAAGCGGGTAAGACAAGGTGCGAATGCCCAACAATGCATGATCAAAAGAGGGAGCGGAGGTTTTCGGCTGCAAGAAGGTCTGAATGTCCACCCATAATTCCTGAAAAATGGGTAAAAAAAGGGTGCGAATGCCAAACCATACATCATCAAAAGCAGGAGTGGATGTGTTCGGCTAGAAGAAGGTTTGAATGTCCGACCATAGTTTGTAAAAAGCGGGTAAGAAAAGGTTCGAATGCCCAAACATAGACCATCAAAAGAGGGAGCGGAGGTGTTCCGCTGTAAGAAGGTGTAAATGTCCGACCATAGTCGGTAAAAAGCGGGTAAGAAAAGGTTAAAATACCCGACTGTACACAATCAATAGAGGGAGCGGAGTTGTTCGGCTACAAGAAGGTGTGAAAGTCCGACCACGGTTTGTAAAAAGCGGGTAAGAAAAGGTTCGAATGCCCGAATATATACCATCAAAAGCGGAAGCGGAGGTGTTCGGCTGCAAGAAGGTGTGAACGTCCGACCAAAGTTTGTAAAAAGCAGTTAAGAAAAGGTTCGAATATCCAACCAAACATAATCAAAAGCGGGAGCAGAGCTGTTCAACTGCAAGTAGGTGTGAATGTCAGATCATAATTTGCAAAAAGCTGATGAGAAAGGGTGAGAATGCCCGGCTATACACCATCAATTGCGGGAGCGGAAGTGTTCGGCTGTGAGTAGGTGTGAATGTCCGACCATAATTGCTGAAAAATGTGTTAGAAGAGACTAGAATGCCGGACAATACATCATCAAAAGCGGGAGAGGTGGTGTTCGGCTGCAAGTAGGTGTGAATGTCCAGCCATAATTACTCACAAATGGGTAAGAAAAGGTAGTATTGCCAGACCATACATGATCAAAACAGGGAGCGGAGGTGGTTCAGCTGCAAGGTGTGAATGTCTGACTAAAGTTTGTAAAAAGCGGGTAAGACAAGGTGCGAATGCCCGACAATGTATGATCAAAAGAGGGAGCAGAGGTGTTTAGCTGCAAGAAGGTTTGAATGTCCACCAATAATTACTGAAAAATGGGTAAGAAAAGGTGCGAATGCCCAACCATACATCATCAAAAGCAGGAGTGGATGTGTTCGGCTACAAGAAGGTTTGAATGTCCGACCAAAGTTTGTAAAAAGCAGGTAAGAAAAGGTCAAAATACCCGACTGTACACAATCAAAAGAGGGAGCGGAGTTGTTCAGCAACAAAGAGTGAAAGTCTGACCATGGTTTGTAAAAAGTGGGTAAGAAAAGGTTTGTATGCCCGAATATACAACATCAAAAGCGGAAGCGGAGGTGTTCGGCTGCTTGAAAGTTTGAACGTCCTACCAAAGATTTTAAAAAGCAGTTAAGAAAAGTTTCGAATATCCAACCAAACATAATCAAAAGCGGGAGCAGAGCATTTCGACTGCAAGTAGGTGTGAATGTCAGATCATAATTTGCAAAAAGCTGATGAGAAAGGATGAGAATGCCCGACTATACACCATCAAATGCGGGAGCGGAGTTGTTCGGCTGTGAGTAGGTGTGAATCTCCGAGCATATTTTGTAAAAAGGGGGTAAGAATAGATTCGAATGCCCGAACATACACTATCAAAAGAGGGAGCGGAGGTGTTCCGCTGTAAGAAGGTGTGAATGTCCGACCATAGTTGGTAAAAAACGGGTAAGAAAAGGTTAAAATACCCGACTGTACACAATCAATAGTGGGAGCGGATGTGTTTGGCTACAAGAATGTGTGACAGTCCGACCATGGTTTGTAAAAAACGGGTAAGAAAAGGTGCGAATGCCCGACAATGTATGATCAAAAGAGGGAGCGGAGGTTTTCGGCTACAAGAAAGTTTGAATGTCCGACCATAGTTTGTAAAAAGCGGGTAAGAAAAGGTTCAAATGCCTGACTATACACCATCAAAAGCGGGAGCGGCGGTGTTCCGCTGTAAGACGGTGTGAATGTCCGACCATAGTTGGTAAAAAGCGGGTAAGAAAAGGTTAAAATACCTGACTGTACACAATCAATAGCGGGAGCGGAGTTGTTCGGCTACAAGAAGGTGTGAAAGTTCAACCATGGTTTGTAAAAAGCTGCTAAGAAAAGGTTCGAATGCCCGAATATATACCATCAAAAGCGGAAGCGGAGGTGTTCGGCTGCAAGAAGGTGTGAACGTCCGACCAAAGTTTTTAAAAAGCAGTTAAGAAAAGTTTCGAATATCCAACCAAACATAATCAAAAGCGGGAGCAGAGCTTTTCGACTGCAAGTAGGTGTGAATGTCCAGCCATAATTACTCACAAACGGGTAAGAAAAGGTAGTATTGCCAGACCATACATGATCAAAACAGGGAGCTGAGGTTGTTCAGCTGCAAGGTGTGAATGTCTGACTATAGTTTGTAAAAAGCGGGTAAGATAAGGTGCGAATGCCCAACATTGTACAATCAAAAGAGAGAGCGGAGGTTTTCGGCTACAAGAAGGTTTGAATGTCCGACCATAGTTTGTAAAAAGCAGGTAAGAAAAGGTTAAAATACCCGACTGTACACAATCAATAGGGGGAGCGGAGTTGTTCGGCTACAAGAAGGTGTGAAAGTCAAACCATGGTTTGTAAAAAGCTGGTAAGAAAAGGTTCGAATGCCAGACAATGTAAGATCAAAAGAGGGAGCGGAGGTGTTCGGCTGCAAGAAGGTCTGAATGTCCAACCATAATTTGTAAAAACCGGGAAGGAAAGGCTCGAAAGCCCGACTATACACCATCAAAAGCGGGAGCAGAGTGGTTCAGCTGCAAGAAGGTCTGAATGTCCATCAATAATTGCTTTAAAACATGAAAGAAAATTTTCGAATATCATCCGCACATGATCATAAGAAGGAGAGGAGGTGTTCAGCTGCAAGAAGGTGTGAATGTCCACCCATAATTCCTGAAAAATGGGTAAAAAAAGGTGCGAATTCCCAACCATACATTATTAAAAGCAGGTGTGAATGTCAGATCATAATTTGCAAAAAGCTGATGAGAAAGGGTGAGAATGCCCGACTATACACCATCAAATGCGGGAGCGGAGGTGTTCGGCTCTGAGTAGGTGTGAATGTCCGACCATAATTGCTGAAAAATGTGTTAGAAAAGGTAAGAATGCCGGACCATACATCATCAAAAGCGAGAGAGGTGGTGTTCGGCTGCAAAAAGGTGTAAATGTTCGACTAAAGTTTGTAAAAAGCGGGTAAGACATGGTGCGAATGCCTGACAAGGTATGATCAAAAGCAGGAGTGGAGGTGTTCAGCTGCAAGAAGGTCTAAATGTCCATCAATAATTGCTAGAAAACATGAAAGAAAAATTTCGAAAATCAAACCGCACATGATCATAAGTGGGAGAGGAGGTGTTCAGCTGCAAGAAGGTGTGAATGTCCACCCATTATTCCTGACAAATGGGTAAAAAAAAGGTGCGAATGCCCAACCATACATCATCAAAAGCAGGAGTGGATGTGTTCGGCTACAAGAAGGTGTGAACGTCCAACCAAAGTTTGTAAAAAGCAGTTAAGAAAAGTTTCGAATATCCAACCAAACATAATCAAAAGCGGGAGCATAGCTTTTCGACTGCAAGTAGGTGTGAATGTCAGATCATAATTTGCAAAAAGCTGATGAGAAAGGGTGAGAATGTCCGACTGCACACCATCAAATGCGGGAGCGGAGTTGTTCGGCTGTGAGTAGGTGTGAATCTCCAACTGTAATTTCTGAAAAATGTGGTAGAAAAGGTAAGAATGCCAGTCCATACATCATCAAAAGCGAGAGAGGTGGTGTTCGGCTGCAAGTAAGTGTGAATGTCCAGCCATAATTACTCACAAACGGGTAAGAAAAGGTAGTATTGCCAGACCATACATGATCAAAACAGGGAGCGGAGGTGGTTCAGCTGCAAGAAGGTGTGAATGTCCGACTAAAGTTCAAATATATTAACAAAAGCGGGAGGAGAGGTCTTCGGATGAGAGTGGTTGAGAATTTCCAACCATAATCTATAAAATTCGGTGAAAAAAAGGTGTGATAGAACACTAAAAGGTGGAGCGGAAGTGTTCGGCTGCAAGAAGGTGTGAATGTCCGACTATATTTGGTGAAAAGCAGGTGAAGCAAGGTCTGAATGCCCAACCTTACATCATCAAAAGCGAGATTAGAGGTGTTTGGCTGCAAGAAGGCCATAGTTTGCCAAAAGCGGGTAAGCTGCGAATGACCAACTAAATATCAACAAAAGTGGGGGCGGAGGTCTTCGGATGCAACTGGGTGTGAACATCCCACCATACAAGTATGGTGGAGAGGAAGCTGTGAACAGCCTACCATAGTTTGCAAAAAGCGGGTGAGAAAAGGTGCGAATGTCCAACCATACATGATCAAAACCGGGAGCGGAGGTGTTTGGCTGTGACAAGGTGTGAATGTCCACCCAAAATTAATGAAAAGCGGGCAAAAAATTAGGTTTGAATGCCCAAGCATACATCATCAAAAGAAGGAGTGGATGTGTTCGGCTACAAGAAGGTTTGAATGTCCGACCATAGTTTGTAAAAAGCGGGTAAGAAAAGGTTCATATGCCTGACTATACACCATCAAAAGCGGGAGCGGAGGTGTTCCGCTGTAAGACGGTGTGAATGTCCGACCATAGTTGGTAAAAAGCGGGTAAGAAAAGGTTAAAATACCCGACTGTACACAATCAATAGGGGGAGCGGAGTTGTTCGGCTACAAGAAGGTGTGAAAGTCCAACCATTGTTTGTAAAAAGCTGGTAAGAAAAGGTTCGAATGCCCGAATATATACCATCAAAAGCGGAAGCGGAAGTGTTCGGTTGCAAGAAGGTGTGAACGTCCCTGTTTTGATCATGTATGGTCTGGCAATACTACCTTTTCTTACCCGTTTGTTAGTAATTATGGCTGGACATTCACACCTACTTGCAGCCGAACACCACCTCTCCCGCTTTTGATGATGTATGGACCGGCATTCTTACCTTTTCTAACACATTTTTCAGCAATTATGGTCGGAGATTCACACTTACTCACAGCCGAACAACTCCGCTCCCGCATTTGATGGTGTATAGTCGGGCATTCTCACCCTTTCTCATCAGCTTTTTGCAAATTATGATCTGACATTCACACCTGCTTTTGATAATGTATGGTTGGGCATTCGCACCTTTTCTTACCCATTTTTCAGTAATTATGGGTGGACATTCACACCTTCTTGCAGCTGAACACCTCCTCTCCCGCTATTGATTGTGTACAGTCGGGTATTTTAACCTTTTCTTACCCGCTTTTTACCAAATATGGTCGGACATTCACACCGTCTTACAGCGGAACACCTCTGCTCCCGCTTTTGATGGTGTATAGTCATGCGCTTGAACCTTTTCTTACCCGCTTTTTACAAACTATGGTCGGACATTCAAACCTTCTTGTAGCCGAAAACCTCAGCTCCCTCTTTTGATTATACATTGTTGGGCATTCGCACCTTATTTACAAACTATAGTCACACATTCACACCTTGCAGCTGAGCCACCTCAGCTCCCTGTTTTGATAGTGTATGTTCGGGCATTCGAACCTATTCTTACCCCCTTTTTACAAACTATGCTCGGAGATTCACACCTACTCACAGCCGAACAACTCCGCTCCCGCATTTGATGATGTATTGTCCGGCATTCTAGTCTCTTCTAACACATTTTTCAGCAATTATGGTCGGACATTCACACCTACTCACAACCAAACACTTCCGCTCCCGCATTTGATGGTGTATAGCCGGGCATTCTCACCCTTTTTCATCAGCTTTTTGCAAATTATGATCTGACATTCACACCTACTTGCAGTCGAACAGCTCTTTTCCCGCTTTTGATTATGTTTGGTTGGATATTCGAAACTTTTTTTAACTGCTTTTTACAAACTTTGGTCGGACGTTCAAACCTTCTTGCAGCCGAACACATCCACTTCCACTTTTGATGGTATATATTCGGGCATTCGAACCTTTTCTTACCTGCTTTTTACAAACCGTGGTCGGACTTTCACACCTTCTTATAGCCAAACAACTCTGCTCCCGCTATTGATTGTGTACAGTCGGGTATTTTAACCTTTTCTTACCCGATTTTTACAAACTATGGTCGGACATTTACACCTTCTTACAGCGGAACACCTCCGCTCCCTCTTTTGATGGTCTATGTTCGGGCAGTCGAACCTTTTCTTACCCGCTTTTTACAAACTATGGTCGGACATTCAAACCTTCTTGTAGCCGAACACATCCACTCCTGCTTTTGATGATGTATGGTTTGGCATTTTCACCTTTTCCTACCCATTTTTCAGTAATTATGGGTGGACATTCACACCTTCTTGCAGCTGAACAACTCCTCTCCCGCTTATAATCATGTGCGGTTTGATATTCGAAAATTTTCTTTCATGTTTTAAAGCAATTATTGATGGACATTCAAATCTTCTTGTAGCCGAACACATCCACTCCTGCTTTTGATGATGTATGGTTTGGCATTCGCACCCTTTTTTTACCCATTTTTCAGGAATTTTGGGTGGACATTCAGACCTTCTTGCAGCCGAAAACCTCCGCTCCCTCTTTTGATCATACATTGTCGGGCATTCGCACCTTATCTTACCCGCTTTTTACAAACTATAATCAGACATTCACACCTTGCAGCTGAACCACCTCCGCTCCCTGTTTTGATCATGTATGGTCTGGCAATACTACCTTTTCTTACCCGTTTGTGAGTAATTAATCCCAAAATATTGAGCATAAAATAAGTCTTTATGCTGATGATGTATTACTTTTCCTTCAGAACTCACAGACGTCTCTCACTCACACGATCACACTCATAAATAAATTCTCAGCACTTTCTGACTACTCTATCAACTGGTCTAAGACCACAGTTCTGCCCATTAACTGTAGGGTCCATAATATACCTGCGATCACTTTACAGTCAGGAAATATTAGATATTTAGGCATAAACATTTCCTCCAGGCTCTCAGAGCTAACAAAGCTAAATTATGTGCAATTATTAAAGACAGTAGAGGACGATCTCTCGTTGGAAGTCCTTACCTATATCACTTATGGGGAGAGTTACATCCATTAAAATGATGATACTACCAAAAGTTAACTATTTGTTCTCAATGATCCCCATAAAACCATCTGCTACTTGGTTTAAGTCACTAGATTCATGCATCTCCAAATTTCTGTGGAAAAGCAAACCACCACGTATTAGTTTAAAAACCCTACAGAAGACCAAGGACAGTGGTGGATTAGATTTACCTCATTTTCAGCACTATTCCTTAGCCAATAGGTTACAATATATATCAAAATGGTTTAAACCTTGTTGTTGTCACAGTTCCCAGAGACGTTGTAATCGTTGAGGATTCTATATTCACCCCCTCATTAGAGGCACGTAATGCAGATTGATGACACTGAATCTTCTTCTCTGTTCATTGCTGGCATCATTCCCAGCATCGTAAGTGTTCGTGGCATTGTTAGCCTCTTCTTCTGGATCTTGATATCGAGAATCCTTTTGTATTTTTGGTTTGTCAGTCCTCTGTCTTCGTTCACCGGAGTCTTTGTCTTTTTGTCCTTGAGTTTGGTGATTTTTTCTTCTTTTGATGCCTTGACACAATGTGACAGGTGATACCACGTGGGAGATCCTGTAACTTGGACTGCTGTCCCTGTGCTGCGAAATGGCTGTGCTGCTCAAATGGTCTCTCCTTCATCATGGTTACATGCTGCCATTCCGACATCTCGCCATTCCGACATGGGTCTCCAATTGTCGGAATGGCGACACTTAATTTTTTATCAAACGTCCCACCATTCCGACACTTTTTTCCTCCTATGGTCGGAATGGCGGTATGTTTTTTGTTTTTTTTTAACATACCGCCATTCCGACAGTTCCTTTTAATAGCCTATTTTTTACCCGAAACATTTTGCACTAATGATATGCCGGCGCAAATACGCCCTAAAGTTTGGCGCACAAGCTTTGCACATGCAGAGGCCACAGCCTCGCAAACAAACTTTAATAATCTATTATCAAAATCCCCTGAATTTCAAATATAAAAATACAGATATTAATGTAACTCTGGCGAGACTGAAACTGATTAAGCAGAAATACAGTGTCAGTGAGCTGTCACAGCAGCCAGCTGGAGCGGAGCTCTCCACAGAGCCCATGCGTCTTTTGCACGCTGTCATCATATGCAAAAGTAATAATTGCAATTACAGATATCACGGCTACTGCACAGGACACAGTTGCGAGCACTCTGCCTTGCCTTGCCAATAGGAGAAGAGAGAAATGACAGCATAGAACGTATAAAACACAACAAAATTCAGTAAAAACGTTTATTCATGTTATTCACGTGATTTATGAGTACTCACTCCAATTTTTGGAAGCGCGGATGGGCTTTGCGCATTTGGCACAAACACACAGCCGCAACGGTTGTAGCTTTATACAGCCTGTTGATATCTTAAGGACCTAACTGGTCACACCTGGGAGTAAATGTCATGTAGAGATTGTTTTTACATGACATTACAGCTGAACATATAGCTTTCATCCACAAACCAATGTGGGAGAGCCCGAAGACGCATGTGCCAGACGCACATAGGCATGCGTAAAACCAATTTTGACCACTTCATACTGTTTATTTGCTTTCTTTTAGTTAATTTTCGTTTCTTTTGGATTCTTGTGCGTGTTATGGAGCCGTTTTGGTCCATGTTTGTAAGCCTTTTTTTCCTGGATTCAATTTTCGGAAGTTGAAACAAGTGGCATTGGAGTGTGTGATTGAAAACCACCGCGGATTGCTTCTCCTCCTCCAGTTGCCGAGACTTTGTGTTTTTAATAACGCTTGTCTATAAACATGTGTTAAACATATAAGTTGCATGAACAGAAAGAAGGGACTCACCTGTTGAGTAACACACATTTCCTTATACGGAAAGCCTTGTCGGAATGGTGGGACATTTGAACGTCAGAATAGCGGGATGTCGCAATGGTGGGATGTCGGAATGGTGGGACGTTTGCATGTCGGAATGGTGGTATGTCGGAATGGTGGGATGTCGGAATAGCGGGATGTCGGAATGGCGGGATTTCGGAATGGGTGTTGCCACCCCCTTCATCATATACACAGTTATATATACATCACCTTCCACCATGAAGCGTTGTCCCTTTTTGTTTCTCTCTTTGTTCTTAAAATGCTGTTATGCATGTCTAAACCAATCCATTAAATTAGATCATTTTGGCAGTAAAGCGATCTACAATGTGCTTGGTCGCAAAGCTGCTCATCTGTGGTAAACAGCTCTTCAGAAAGGCATTCTTCAATTGATTTCACTAATTCTATGTAATAATTTTGTGATTTCCTACAAAACTACACTTCTTCTCCCATCTGTCTGAGTATTTAATATTGTCTGGGTCCCGTTAAAACATGTATTTTTCCCATATAATTCCTTGTTTGCTTTAAAACAAGTATTCCCCATTTTCTATCCCTTCAGTAGCCAACCAGTTTTTATGTAGTACACTGGAGCAACTTGACTGATCAGTAAAACACTGCTTTTGTTGTCACCGCAAGGCTTCCCCCGTCGGTTGTTTCACTGAGACACTACTGAGTAACTATAACTCAACACAGTTTATACACATAACATTCCTATACATACTAACAAACAAACAAACAATTATTTATCGCAATTTTCTCATATCTGTTTGAACGTACACCCAGGTAAATATTCCTGTAGTCTTCTCATACCGACTATGGACCCATTCATTGTTTAACTTCACTGTTTTGCAAATCCTAATTGAATATTACACATTGACATTGAACTTTACTTGATAAGCAGGTCTTCATTGCATTCAGCAACCTATATGTGAGCATCTATGTGTAAGCTGTTCTTCTTTGCATTTATCAGCAGCAAGCAATTCTTCATTGCACATGCATATGAAAATAGTAAAACAATTCCAATGCGTTAGCGAAACCTTCTATATCAGGAGTGTCCATCATGATGCTGGGAATAGAACCTCTTTCCCAGAATAGTTCAACCTTCATTACTCAACTGATCATAACTCCGCAATGAGCACATTTCAAAGTATCATTCCTCTACATATATTCAAAAATCTATGTGTAAATGTTTAATATTTCTTATATTTGTTGATGTCATTCTGTGTGCATGTGGCCTAAACTGTGTGGCAATTTTAATTTAAACAAGTTGAACTCTGCCTCTGATCATTTAAAAAAGGTGTGTACCAATATCAACCTTTCTCAGGTAATTACTGATCCTACAAAACCAAAGAGATCCTTCAAGGTTGTCCCTGATTGGCTCAATCTTAACAAATCAAAGGTAGAAAATCCGCAGTATCTGAACTTGGTGTTAGTTATCACTGCTCAATAGCCTGTATCAGAATTGCAAAAATGAAAACATTAGGTCCACGCTTGGTATCCAGATCCTGAAACATCTCCATGAGCAGGCTTTTTTTTAACTGATCTGTTGAATATTTATATGACACTGTTAAAATCCCAGATGAAGATCTAGCACTTGACCATTTTTGTAAATCTTCTAATTCCACAGTTGATAAACACGCCCCTTTTAAAAAGTATAGAACTTAGAACAGGTCTATCCCTGGCTTTCGGCAGAACTGTCTTCTTTACTTTTTTTTCCCCTTGTCCTGTTCAGCATTATGTCAGAAGAATTGTAGTCTGAATACCTTTGATGCCAAACAGATTTGTTTTGCCAAGGGAAGTTTTATAAATGTAAAGCTCCCCTTGATGCCCATTTATTTATTTCTGTTTACAATATATGACATGAACTGAACTGAACCGGACCGGGGGACAAGGAAAGAAGAAGAGGAAAGAAGAGGAAACAGAACAAAAATAGAAACAAAAACCAGACAACCAGCTGCTACACCTGTAAAAAACAAAACAGACAACAATCCATGGCCTATGAGGGGAATCCAGCCTTAGCGCCACCAGGAGCACCTGAAAGCAGACAAGCAGAGAAAAACCAAACACACAAACAAACAAAAACAAGCACAAGAAGCGGCAATCGCATACAACACAGCTGTGGATATAGATGACCTGAGACGACATGATAATACATCAACTGCTTAGTGACCATGCTACTGGACTAATGAATGTGTGTGTGTGTGTGTGAGAACATGCAACACCCATGGCACAGGACCTACATGATAACCGTGCTTAGTTATGAGTGTATAAGCGTACAGGGCCACAATCCACAGCCCCCCCCCAAGCAATCAGAAGCAGGCAGAGAGGGCCACAAGACCCAGGCCACCAGCAGCCCCCACAGAGCACAGAACCCAGGCAGCCCACCGCAGGGGCAACCACGCATACACCCAGAAGACTACAGAGGAAGCCCCCGGAAAGAGCCCCCATAAGCATAGGGCAGAGGCACTCCGGGAACCAGGGGTAACAGCCCACCGACCCCGCCAGGCCCCAGCCGCCCAGACATGGGCCGTGCACTGGACCTGGGCCCCAGGAGCCCGAGCGCCCCCAAACCCCCCGGCAGAGGCCCCACCCAATACCCAGGAGGGCCAAGCGCCCCAGACAGCCACAAAGTGGGTCAGCGCCTGCCCCAGCGCCCCTTGCCAAGTGCCCTGGGAGTCAAGACGTGCCCACAGGTGGGTGAAGTCGCGAGCAGTGGGGAGAGGCAACGCTGATGCCCCATCGGGAGAAACACAGGCAGGCCAGGCGACAGCAAGTCCCAGATCCAGGCCCAATCATTACCACACACACTTTCACGTCCCATACATCCACACATCCACACATCCTACCTCCCTCGACTCTGCTGGGGTGTAGTGCAGCGGGCACACCAGGAGGCCAGCAACCCCCCAGCCACCACAGACCCCGAACCAGCAGAACAATTAATTAATCCTCCTGGCCCCTCCTGCCCCGAGCAGACACCAGGAAGCAGGGGTGTGCGAAGAAGACCCCTCCCCTCACCCTTCTGGCTCTTCAATATTTTCTTATAGTGAGCAATTAAAATTGAGGGGCAGCCAAACTTGTAGAACTGGGAGCGCGGCACTCTGGGCAGCCTACATACCCAAGGAGCCCCGCCCACCAGATGCCACTCAGTGTAACCACCCCCCAAGACCTAATGTGTGTGTGTGAGTGTGTTTGATAAGTAGTAATGTCTAAGGTGTAATTAAAACAGGGAGAGGGAACTGCAGAGTGCAACCAAAGGGGACCACCTACGTGGCCCCATCCACTACACCCCACCGAACACACACGCCCCCAAAACCCTTCATGTGTGAGTGTGTGCTGTGTACAGGAGCCAGAAGGGAGAGGGGTATGGGGATATATACCGGGGGAGCTACTCTCCCCCAGAGAGGGCAGCCAGGGACTGGCTGCAATAGGCATCCCCGCTACCTGGGAGCCAACAATGGGCAGGAGGGCCTGATGTCCACCAGGCTCGGGGCCTGCAGCGACCATATTCCGGGAGCTACTGTACCCCCAGAAGGTACCCATCCCGCCTCACCCCACTCAACCCAACCCCACCCCGGAGGACCTCTACAAAAAACAAACAAACAGACCACCCGGTCACACCAGTCGCAGCAGCGCGGGCCTGAGACCCACCATCACCCAGCAACCCACCACCACCACTATGTGATAAAACTAATCAGAGGGGACCAGAGAGAATGAAATTCAGCCAATTGATGTTTTGAGGAGGCAGACATTGTTTCCATGCTAATATAATCTAAAAGAAAATTTCTAAACTGGTTAATACACAGATTGTTCTTCGCTTTCCAGTTCATGAGAACAGTTTTCTTTGCGATACATAACACTGTGACAACCATGTGTGCTGAGTTAATTTCCATGTTGATGTTGTCTAAGTCACCCAGTATGCACAGTGTGGGGCATGCAGGGATGCTACACTTTAGCCATGTTGATAGGTCCTCACAGACTTCAAGCCAGAACTTCTGGACAGGCGCAGAAAACCACAAAGCGTGTGCATAATCATCAGGTGTGTTATCTGTGCAATGTGAGCAGATGTTTGAGTGTGTTAGACCCATCCTGAACATCCTTTGTCCTGTATAGTGTGTTCTATGAAGGATTTTGTATTGTATGAGCTGTAAATTAGGATTTCGAGTCTTTATGAAGGTGTTCAAACATATTTGTGGTTAGAAGCTATGACCAGAACTGATGGATAAATCTGCCTCCCATTTTGAGGATGGAAGAGACATTGTGTCATCTATCTTAGACAATAAGTTATATATTTTTGATAGTAGTTTTGGGGTACAGATGCTTAGAAATTCTGCTACCCTAGTCGGGGGTTGTAAGTCTGGTTGGTGGAGGATATATCTATCCATCCATCCATCATCTGCCGCTTATCCGAGGGTCGGGTCGCGGGGGCAGCAGCTTGAGCAGAGAAACCCAGACGTCTCGGTCCCCAGCCACTTCCTCCAGCTCTTCCGGGGGGACCCCAAGGCGTTCCCAGGCCAGCCGAGAGACATAGTCTCTCCAACGTGTCCTGGGTCTCCCCCGGGGTCTCCTCCCAGTGGGACGTGCCCGGAACACCTCCCCAGGGAGGCGCCCAGGGTGCATCCTAACCAGATGCCCGAGCCACCTCATCTGACTCCTCTCAATGCGGAGGAGCAGCGGTTCTACTCCGAGCCCCTCCCGGATGACTGAGCTTCTCACCCTATCTCTAAGGGAGAGCCCAGACACCCTGCGGAGGAAACCCATTTCGGCCGCTTGTATTCGCAATCTTGTTCTTTCGGTCACTACCCACAACTCGTGACCATAGGTGAGGATGGGAACGTAGATTGACCAGTAAGTAGAGAGCTTCGCCTTCTGGCTCAACTCCCTCTTCACAACGACGGGTCGGTGCAGAGCCTGCAACACTGCAGGCGCCGCACCGATCCGCCCGTCAATCTCCCGCTCCATTCGTCCGTCACTCGTGAACAAGACCCCGAGATACTTGAACTCCTCCTCTTGGGGAAGGATCTCATTCCCGACCCGAAGAGAGCATTCCACCCTTTTCCGGCTGAGAACCATAGTCTCGGATTTGGAGGTGCTGATTCTCATCCCAGCCGCTTCACACTCGGCTGCGAATCACTCCAGTGAGAGCTGAAGGTCACGGCCTGACGACACTAACAGAACCACATCATCTGCAAAAAAGCAGAGACCCGATTCTGAGGTCGCCAAATGGGACACCCTCAACGCCCTGGCTCCGCCTAGAAATTCTGTCCATAAAAGTTAGGAACAGAATCGGTGACAAAGGGCAGCCCTAACGGAGTCCAACTCTCACCGGAAACGTATACGACTTACTGCCGGCAATGCGGACCAAACTCTGGCACCGGTCATACAGAGACCGAACGGTCCCTATCAAGGGGTCCGGCACTCCATATTCCCGGAGCACCCCCACAGGACTCCACGAGGGACACGGTCGAACGCTTTCTCCAAGTCCACAAAACACATGTAGACTGGTTGGGCGAACTCCCATGCACCCTCCAGGATCCTGCCGAGGGTTTAGAGCTGGTCCACTGTTCCACGGCCAGGACGAAAGCCACACTGCATCTCCTGAATCCGAGGCTCGATTATCCGACGGATCCTCCTCTCCAATACCCCCGAATAGACCTTACCAGGGAGGCTGAGGAGTGTGATACCCCTATAGTTGGAACACACCCTCCGGTCCCCCTTTTTAAAGAGGGGGACCACCACCCCAATCTGCCAGTCCAGAGGCACTGTCCCCGATGTCCACGCGATACTGCAGAGGCGTGTCAGCCAAGACAGCCCTACAACATCCAGAGCCTTGAGAAACTCAGGACGGACCTCATCCACCCCCGGGGCCTTGCCACCGAGGAGCTTTTTAACCACCTCGGCAACCTCAGCCCCAGAAATGGGAGGCCCCGTCTCCGAGCTCTCCGACTCTGCCTCTTCCGAGCACGTGTTGGTAGGATTGAGGAGTTCCTCGAAGTACTCCCCCCACCGACTCACAACATCCCTAGTTGAGGTCAGCAAA
The DNA here is from genome assembly GCF_036924035.1 of Leuresthes tenuis. NCBI lineage: Eukaryota > Metazoa > Chordata > Actinopteri > Atheriniformes > Atherinopsidae > Leuresthes > Leuresthes tenuis. The sequence continues at coordinate 29,363,727 of NW_027325368.1, read as the reverse complement.
GCCCCGTCCCCACTGTAAACAGTGTTGACTGTGAGCCGCTTCCCCCCCCCTGAGACGCCGGATGGTGGACCAGAATCTTTTCAAGGCCGTCCGGAAATCGTTCTCCATGGTCTCACCGAACTCCTCCCAGGCCCGAGTTTTTGCCTCAGCAACCGCCGAAGCCGTGGCCCGTCTGGCCCGTCGGTACCTATCAGCTTCTTCCAGGGTCCCACTGGCCAAAAAGGCCCGATAGGACTCCTTCTTCAGCTTGACGGCTTCCCTCACCACTGGTGTCCACCAGCAGGTTGGAGGGTTGCCGCCACGACAGGCACCGACCACCTTACGGCCACAACTCCGACCAGCTGCCTCGGCAATGGAGTCACGGAACATGGCCCATTCGGACTCAATGTCCCCCACCTCAAATATGGTTGAAGCTCTGCCGGAGGTGGGAGTTAAAGCTCCTTCTGATGGGGGATTCTGACAAACGCTCCCAGCAGACCCTCACAATACGTTTGGGCCTGCCAGGTCTGATCGGCATCCTCCCCCACCAGCGGAGCCAACTCACCACCAGGTGGTGATCAGTTGACAGCTCCGCCCCTCTCTTCACCCGAGTGTCCAGGACATACGGCCGCAAGTCCGATGATACAACCACAAAGTCGATCATCGAACTGCGGCCAAGGGTGTCCTGGTGCCAAGTGCACATATGGACACCCTTATGCCTGAACATGGTGTTCGTTATGGACAGTCTATGACTGGCACAGAAGTCCAACAACATAACACCACTCTGATTCAGATCGGGGGGGCCGTTCCTCCCAATCACACCCCTCCAGGTCTCACTGTCATTGCCCACGTGAGCATTGAAGTCCCCCAGCAGAATGAGGGAGTCTCCGGTAGGAGCATTCTCCAGTGCCTCCCCCAGAGACTCCAAAAAGGGTAGGTACTCTGAACTGCTGTTTGGCGCATAGGCACAAACAACAGTCAGGACTCGTCCCCCCACCCAAGGCGGAGGGAGGCTACCCTCTCGTTCACTGGGGTAAACCCCAATGTACTGGCACACAGCCGGGGGGCAATAAGTATGCCCACACCTGCTCTGCGCCTCTCACCACGGGCAACTCCAGAGTGGAAGAGAGTCCAACCCCTCTCAAGAGTACTGGTTCCAGATCCCAAGCCGTGCGTCGAGGTGAGTCCGACTATATCTAACGGTCTGATGAAGTTTCAACAATAAACAACAAACTTTGTATTATGAGAAAGAACCAGACTCATTCTTCAGGAATCCGAAAATAAGCTCTATTTTACGAGTTATGCACGAATTCGGATTCTCCTATAAAACGAATTCCTTAACTCAAACCAAGTTAAGACTGCTTTGTCCTTCATATTTATTCATGTCTAATCAAGTTTCAATGATAAACAACGTTGTACTTTGTAGAATGAGAAAGAACTTCTTCAGCAATAAGCATCTCTCGACAAATGACGAAATACAGATTTTGCTATAAAATTAATTGCTATCAGCCTGACTTAAAACTGTTTGTCTTCCTTATTTATCCACTTCAAATCAAGTTTCAACAATTAAAAAAATTTTGTAGTTTGAGAAAGAACAACTTAATCTTGAGCAATCTGTATAAAAAGGGCAAAGGTGCGAATGTCAAACCATACATGATCAAAATAGGGAGCGGAGGTGTTTGGCTGAGACAAGGTGTGAATGTCCACCCATAATTAATGAAAAGCGGGCAACAAGTAGGTTCGAATGCCCAACCATACATCATCAAAAGCAGGAGTGGATATGTTCGGCTACAAGAAGGTTTGAACGTCTGACCATAGTTTGTAAAAAGCGGGTAAGAAAAGGTTCGAATGCCCGAACATACACCATCAAAGGAGGGAGCGGAGGTGTTCCGCTGTAAGAAGGTGTGAATGTCCGACCATAGTTGGTAAAAAGCGGGTAAGAAAAGGTTAAAATACCCGACTGTAAACAATCAATGGCGGGAGCGGAGTTTTTCGGCTACTAAAAGATGTGAAAGTCCGACTATGGTTTGTAAAAAGCGGGTAAGAAAAGGTGCAAATGCCCGACAATGTATGATCAAAAGAGGGAGCGGAGGTTTTCGGCTACAAGAAGGTTTGAATGTCCGACCATAGTTTGTAAAAAGCGGGTAAGAAAAGGTTCAAATGCCTGACTATACACCATCAAAAGCGGGAGCGGAGGTGTTCCGCTGTAAGACGGTGTGAATGTCCGACCATAGTTGGTAAAAAGCGGGTAAGAAAAGGTTAAAATACCTGACTGTACACAATCAATATCGGGAGCGGAGTTGTTCGGCTACAAGAAGGTGTGAAAGTTCAACCATGGTTTGTAAAAAGCTGCTAAGAAAAGGTTCGAATGCCCGAATATATACCATCAAAAGCGGAAGCGGAGGTGTTCGGCTGCAAGAAGGTGTGAACGTCCGACCAAAGTTTGCAAAAAGCAGTTAAGAAAAGGTTCGAATGCCCGAATATATACCATCAAAAGCGGGAGCAGAGCTGTTCGACTGCAAGTAGGTGTGAATGTCCAGCCATAATTACTCACCAACGGGTAAGGAAAGGTAGTATTGCCAGACCATACATGATCAAAACAGGGAGCTGAGGTGGTTCAGCTGCAAGGTGTGAATGTCTGACTATAGTTTGTAAAAAGCGGGTAAGACAAGGTGCGAATGCCCGACAATGTATGATCAAAAGAGGGAGTGGAGGTCTTCGGCTGCAAGGTCTGAATGTCCCACCATAATTTCTAAAAACCGGGTAAGAAAAGGCTCGAAAGCCCGACTATACACAATCAAAAGCGGGAGCGGGAGGTTTTCAGCTGCAAATCCTTCACTCTAACCAAGTGAAAACTGCTTTGTCCTTCATATTTATCAATGTCTAGATCGACTTCAACAAAGAACAACATTGTACTTTGCAGTAAAGAAAGAGCAAATCAAAAGTTTTAGGAATCCGAGAATAAGATTATTTTCATGAGTTCTGCACGATTATTGATTTTACTATAAATGACTTCCTTCACTCAAACCAAGTTAAAACTGCTTTGTCCTTCATATTTATCAATGTCTAGATCGACTTCAACAAAGAACAACATTGTATTTTGCAGTAGAAGAAAAAGCAACACTGAAGGATCAGGAATCCGAGAATAAGCTTATTTTCATACGTTCTGCATGATTTGGGATTTTATGTATAAAATGAATTCCTTCACTCAAACCAAGTGAAAACTGCTTTGTCCTTCATATTTATCAATGTCTAGATTTACTTCAACAAAGAACAACATTGTATTTTGCAGTAGAAGAAATAGCAACACTGAAGGATCAGGAATCCGAAAACAAGCTTATTTTCATACGTTCTGCTTGATTTGGGATTTTGCTATAAAATTAATTCCTTCACTCAAACAAAGTGGAAACTGCTTTGTCCTTCATATTTACCAATGTCTATATCGATTTCAACAAAGAACAAGGCTTTATTTTGCAGTATAGGAAAGAGCAACACTGGAGGATCAGGAATCCGAGAAAAAGCTTACTTTCATGAGTCCTGCACGATTTCGGATTTTCCTATAAAATGAATTGCTTTGCTCAAACCAAGTTAAAAATGCTTTGTCCTTCATAGTTATCCATGTCTAAAATGTATCAAGCATAAAGTTCCTCATATTACCCTGAATGAGAAAGAAGCATCCCTTTGGTTGAGCAATACGTTCCTTTTGCGGAGTTATGCATGATTTCGGATTTTGCTATAAAATTAATTCCTTCACACCTTTTTTCACCGCATTTTATAGATTATGGTTGGAAATTCTCAACCACTCTAATCCGAAGACCTCTCCTCCCATTTTTGTTAATATATTTGAACTTTAGTTGGACATTCACCCCTTTTTGCAGCTAAACCACCTCCGCTCCCTGTTTTGATCATGTATGGTCTGGCAATACTACATTTTCTTACCCGTTTGTGAGTAATTATGGCTGGATATTCACACCTACTTGCAGCTGAACACAATCTCTCTCGCTTTTAATTATGTTTGGATATTCGAACCTTTTCTTTACTGCTTTTTGCGAACTTTGGTCGGACGTTCACACCTTCTTGCAGCCGAACACCTCCGCTTCCGCTTTTGATGGTATATATTTGGGCATTCGAACCTTTTCTTACCAGCTTTTTACAAACCATGGTTGGACTTTCACACCTTCTTGTAGCCGAACAACTCCGCTCCCGCTATTGATTGTGTACAGTCGGGTATTTTAACCTTTTCTTACCCACTTTTTACCAACTATGGTCGGACATTCACACCGTCTTACAGCGGAACATCTCCGCTCCCGCTTTTGATGGTGTATAGTCAGGCATTTGAACCTTTTCTTACCCGCTTTTTACAAACTATGGTCGGACATTCAAACCTTCTTGTAGCCGAAAACCTCTGCTCCCTCTTTTGATTATACATTGTCGGGCATTCGCACCTTATCTTACCCGCTTTTTACAAACTATAGTCAGACATTCACACCTTGGTGCTGAACCACCTCAGCTCCCTGTTTTGATCATGTATGGTCTGGCAATACTACCTTTTCTTACCCGTTTGTGAGTAATTATGGCTGGACATTCACACCTACTTGCAGTCGAACAGCTCTGCTCCCGCTTTTGATTATGTTTGGTTGGATATTCGAACCTTTTCTTAACTGCTTTTTACAAACTTTGGTCGGACGTTCACACCTTCTTGCAGCCGAACACTTCCGCTTCCGCTTTTGATGGTATATATTCGGGCATTCGAACCTTTTCTTACCAGCTTTTTACAAACCATGGTTGGACTTTCACACCTTCTTGTAGCCGAACAACTCCGCTCCCCCTATTGATTGTGTACAGTCGGGTATTTTAACCTTTTCTTACCCGCTTTTTACCAACTATGGTCGGACATTCACACCGTCTTACAGCGGAACACCTCCGCTCCCTCTTTTGATCATACATTGTCGGGCATTCGCACCTTTTCTTACCCGTTTTTTATAAACCATGGTCGGACTGTCACACATTCTGGTAGCCAAACTCATCCGCTCCCGCTATTGATTGTGTACAGTCGGGTATTTTAACCTTTTCTTACCCGTTTTTTACCAACTATGGTCGGACATTCACACCTTCTTACAGCGGAACACCTCCGCTCCCTCTTTTGATTTTGTATGTTTGGGCATTCGAACCTTTTCTTACCCGCTTTTTACAAACTATGCTCGGACATTCAAACCTTCTTGTAGCCGAACACATCCACTCCTGCTTTTGATGATGTATGGTTGGGCATTCAAACCTACTTGTTGCCCGCTTTTCATTAATTTTGGGTGGACATTCACACCTTGTCACAGCCAAACACCTCCGCTCCCTGTTTTGATCATGTATGGTTGGACATTCGCACCTTTTCTCACCCGCTTTTTGCCAACTATGGTCGGCTGTTCACAGCTTCCTCTCCACCATACTTGTATGGTGGGATATTCACACCCACTTGCATCCGAAGACCTTTTGTTGATATTTAGTCGGTCATTCGCAGCTTACCCGCTTTTGGCAAACTATGGCCTTCATGCAGCCAAACACCTCTGATCTCGTTTTTGATGATGTAAGGTTGGGCATTCAGACCTTGCTTCACCTGCTTTTCACCAAATATAGTAGGACATTCACACCTTCTTGCAGCCGAACACTTCCGCTCCACCTTTTAGTGTTCTATCACACCTTTTTTTTCACCGCATTTTATATATTATGGTTGGAAATTCTCAACCACTCTTAACCGAAGACCTCTCCTCCCGCTTTTGTTAATATATTTGAACTTTAGTCGGACATTCACACCTTCTTGCAGCTGAACCACCTCCGCTCCCTGTTTTGATCATGTATGGTATGGCAATACTACCTTTTCTTACCCGTTTGTTAGTAATTATGGCTGGACATTCACACCTACTTGCAGCCGAACACCAGCTCTCCCGCTTTTGATGATGTATGGTTGGATATTCGAACCTTTTCTTAACTGCTTTTTACAAACTTTGGTCGGACGTTCACACCTTCTTGCAGCCGAACACTTCCGCTTCCGCTTTTGATGGTATATATTCGGGCATTCGAACCTTTTCTTACCAGCTTTTTACAAACCATGGTTGGACTTTCACACCTTCTTGTAGCCGAACAACTCCGCTCCCCCTATTGATTGTGTACAGTCGGGTATTTTAACCTTTTCTTACCCGCTTTTTACCAACTATGGTCGGACATTCACACCGTCTTACAGCGGAACACCTCCGCTCCCTCTTTTGATCATACATTGTCGGGCATTCGCACCTTTTCTTACCCGTTTTTTATAAACCATGGTCGGACTGTCACACATTCTGGTAGCCAAACTCATCCGCTCCCGCTATTGATTGTGTACAGTCGGGTATTTTAACCTTTTCTTACCCGTTTTTTACCAACTATGGTCGGACATTCACACCTTCTTACAGCGGAACACCTCCGCTCCCTCTTTTGATTTTGTATGTTTGGGCATTCGAACCTTTTCTTACCCGCTTTTTACAAACTATGCTCGGACATTCAAACCTTCTTGTAGCCGAACACATCCACTCCTGCTTTTGATGATGTATGGTTGGGCATTCAAACCTACTTGTTGCCCGCTTTTCATTAATTTTGGGTGGACATTCACACCTTGTCACAGCCAAACACCTCCGCTCCCTGTTTTGATCATGTATGGTTGGACATTCGCACCTTTTCTCACCCGCTTTTTGCCAACTATGGTCGGCTGTTCACAGCTTCCTCTCCACCATACTTGTATGGTGGGATATTCACACCCACTTGCATCCGAAGACCTTTTGTTGATATTTAGTCGGTCATTCGCAGCTTACCCGCTTTTGGCAAACTATGGCCTTCATGCAGCCAAACACCTCTGATCTCGCTTTTGATGATGTAAGGTTGGGCATTCAGACCTTGCTTCACCTGCTTTTCACCAAATATAGTAGGACATTCACACCTTCTTGCAGCCGAACACTTCCGCTCCACCTTTTAGTGTTCTATCACACCTTTTTTTTCACCGCATTTTATATATTATGGTTGGAAATTCTCAACCACTCTTAACCGAAGACCTCTCCTCCCGCTTTTGTTAATATATTTGAACTTTAGTCGGACATTCACACCTTCTTGCAGCTGAACCACCTCCGCTCCCTGTTTTGATCATGTATGGTATGGCAATACTACCTTTTCTTACCCGTTTGTTAGTAATTATGGCTGGACATTCACACCTACTTGCAGCCGAACACCAGCTCTCCCGCTTTTGATGATGTATGGACCGGCATTCTTACTTTTCTAACACATTTTTCAGCAATTATGGTCGGAGATTCACACTTACTCACAGCCGAACAACTCCGCTCCCGCATTTGATGGTGTATAGTCGGGCATTCTCACCCTTTCTCATCAGCTTTTTGCAAATTATGATCTGACATTCACACCTGCTTTTGATAATGTATGGTTGGGCATTCGCACCTTTTCTTACCCATTTTTCAGTAATTATGGGTGGACATTCACACCGTCTTACAGTGGAACACCTCTGCTCCCGCTTTTGTTGGTATATATTCGGGCATTCGAACCTTTTCTTACCTGCTTTTTACAAACCGTGGTCGGACTTTCACACCTTCTTGTAGCCAAACAACTCCGCTCCCGCTATTGATTGTGTACAGTCGGGTATTTTAACCTTTTCTTACCCGCTTTTTACCAACTATGGTCGGACATTTACACCTTCTTACAGCGGAACACCTCCGCTCCCTCTTTTGATGGTCTATGTTCGGGCATTCGAACCTTTTCTTACCCGCTTTTTACAAACTATGGTCGGACATTCAAACCTTCTTGTAGCCGAACACATCCACTCCTGCTTTTGATGATGTATGGTTGGGCATTTTCACCTTTTCTTACCCATTTTTCAGTAATTATGGGTGGACATTCACACCTTCTTGCAGCTGAACAACTCCTCTCCCGCTTATGATCATGTGCGGTTTGATATTCGAAAATTTTCTTTCATGTTTTAAAGCAATTATTGATGGACATTCAAATCTTCTTGTAGCCGAACACATCCACTCCTGCTTTTGATGATGTATGGTTTGGTTTTCGCACCCTTTTTTTACCCATTTTTCAGGAATTTTGGGTGGACATTCAGACCTTCTTGCAGCCGAAAACCTCTGCTCCCTCTTTTGATCATACATTGTCGGGCATTCGCACCTTATCTTACCCGCTTTTTACAAACTATAGTCAGACACTCACACCTTGCAGCTGAACCACCTCAGCTCCCTGTTTTGATCATGTATGGTCTGGCAATACTACCTTTTCTTACCCGTTTGTGAGTAATTATGGCTGGACATTCACACCTACTTGCAGTCGAACAGCTCTGCTCCCGCTTTTGATTATGTTTGGTTGGATATTCGAACCTTTTCTTAACTGCTTTTTACAAACTTTGGTCGGACGTTCACACCTTCTTGCAGCCGAACACCTCCGCTTCCGCTTTTGATGGTATATATTCGGGCATTCGAACCTTTTCTTACCAGCTTTTTACAAACCATGGTTGGACATTCACACCTTCTTGTAGCCGAACAACTCCGCTCCCCCTATTGATTGTGTACAGTCGGGTATTTTAACCTTTTCTTACCCGCTTTTTACCAACTATGGTCGGACATTCACACCGTCTTACAGCGGAACACCTCCGCTCCCGCTTTTGATGGTGTATAGTCAGGCATTTGAACCTTTTCTTACCCGCTTTTTACAAACTATGGTCGGACATTCAAACCTTCTTGTAGCCAAAAACCTCCGCTCCCTCTTTTGATCATACATTGTCGGGCATTCGCACCTTATCTTACCCGCTTTTTACAAACTATAGTCAGACATTCACACCTTGTTGCTGAACCACGTCAGCTCCCTGTTTTGATCATGTATGGTCTGGCAATACTACCTTTTCTTACCCGTTTGTGAGTAATTATGGCTGGACATTCACACCTACTTGCAGTCGAACAGCTCTGCTCCCGCTTTTGATTATGTTTGGTTGGATATTCGAACCTTTTCTTAACTGCTTTTTACAAACTTTGGTCGGACGTTCACACCTTCTTGCAGCCGAACACATACACTCCTGCTTTTGATTATGTATAGTTGGGCATTCGCACCCTTTCTTACCCATTTTTCAGTAATTATGGGTGTACATTCACACCTTCTTGCAGCCGAACACCTCCGCTCCCTCTTTTGATCATACATTTTCGGGCATTAGCACCTTTTCTTACCTGCTTTTTACAAACCATGGTTGGACTTTCACACCTTTTAGTAGCCGAACAACTCCGCACCCGCTACTGATTGTGTACAGTCGGGTATTTTAACCTTTTCTTACCCGTTTTTTACCAACTATGGTCGGACATTCACACCTTCTTACAGCGGAACACCTCCGCTCCCTCCTTTGATGGTGTATGTTCGGGCATTCAAACCTTTTCTTACCCGCTTTTTACAAACTATGGTCAGACGTTCAAACCTTCTTGTAGCCGAACATATCCACTCCTGCTTTTGATGATGTATGGTTGGGCATTCGAACCTACTTGTTGCCCGCTTTTCATTAATTATGGGTGGACATTCACACCTTGTCTCAGCCAAACACCTCCGCTCCCTGTTTTGATCATGTATGGTTTGACATTCGCACCTTTGCTTACCCTCTTTTTATACTGATTGCTCAAGATTAAGTTGTTCTTTCTCAAACTATAAATTTTTTTTAATTGTTGAAACTTGATTTGAAGTGGATAAATAAGGAAGACAAACAGTTTTAAGTCAGGCTGATAGCAATTATTTTTATAGCAAAATCTGTATTTCGTCATTTGTCGAGAGATGCTTATTGCTGAAGAAGTTCTTTCTCATTCTACAAAGTCCAACGTTGTTTATCATTGAAACTTGATTAGACATGAATAAATATGAAGGACAAAGCAGTCTTAACTTGGTTTGAGTTAAGGAATTCGTTTTATAGGAGAATCCGAATTCGTGCATAACTCGTAAAATAGAGCTTATTTTCGGATTCCTGAAGAATGAGTCTGGTTCTTTCTCATAATACAAAGTTTGTTGTTTATTGTTGAAACTTCATCAGACCGTTAGATATAGTCGGACTCACCTCGACGCACGGCTTGGGATCTGGAACCAGTACTCTTGAGAGGGGTTGGACTCTCTTCCACTCTGGAGTTGCCCGTGGTGAGAGGCGCAGAGCAGGTGTGGGCATACTTATTGCCCCCCGGCTGTGTGCCAGTACATTGGGGTTTACCCCAGTGAACGAGAGGGTAGCCTCCCTCCGCCTTGGGTGGGGGGACGAGTCCTGACTGTTGTTTGTGCCTATGCGCCAAACAGCAGTTCAGAGTACCTATCCTTTTTGGAGTCTCTGGTGGAGGCACTGGAGAATGCTCCTACCGGAGACTCCCTCATTCTGCTGGGGGACTTCAATGCTCACGTGGGCAATGACAGTGAGACCTGGAGGGGTGTGATTGGGAGGAACGGCCCCCCCGATCTGAATCAGAGTGGTGTTATGTTGTTGGACTTCTGTGCCAGTCATAGACTGTCCATAACGAACACCATGTTCAGGCATAAGGGTGTCCATATGTGCACTTGGCACCAGGACACCCTTGGCCGCAGTTCGATGATCGACTTTGTGGTTGTATCATCGGACTTGCGGCCGTATGTCCTGGACACTCGGGTGAAGAGAGGGGCGGAGCTGTCAACTGATCACCACCTGGTGGTGAGTTGGCTCCGCTGGTGGGGGAGGATGCCGATCAGACCTGGCAGGCCCAAACGTATTGTGAGGGTCTGCTGGGAGCGTTTGTCAGAATCCCCCGTCAGAAGGAGCTTTAACTCCCACCTCCGGCAGAGCTTCAACCATATTTGAGGTGGGGGACATTGAATGGGCCATGTTCCGTGACTCCATTGCCGAGGCAGCTGGTCGGAGTTGTGGCCGTAAGGTGGTCGGTGCCTGTCGTGGCGGCAACCCTCCAACCTGCTGGTGGACACCAGTGGTGAGGGAAGCCGTCAAGCTGAAGAAGGAGTCCTATCGGGCCTTTTTGGCCAGTGGGACCCTGGAAGAAGCTGATAGGTACCGACGGGCCAGACGGGCCGCGGCTTCGGCGGTTGCTGAGGCAAAAACTCGGGCCTGGGAGGAGTTCGGTGAGACCATGGAGAACGATTTCCGGACGGCCTCGAAAAGATTCTGGTCCACCATCCGGCGTCTCAGGGGGGGGGAAGCGGCTCACAGTCAACACTGTTTACAGTGGGGACGGGGCTTTGCTGACCTCAACTAGGGATGTTGTGAGTCGGTGGGGGGAGTACTTCGAGGAACTCCTCAATCCTACCAACACGTGCTCGGAAGAAGCAGAGTCGGAGAGCTCGGAAACGGGGCCTCCCATTTCTGGGGCTGAGGTTGCCGAGGTGGTTAAAAAGCTCCTCGGTGGCAAGGCCCCGGGGGTGGATGAGGTCCGTCCTGAGTTTCTCAAGGCTCTGGATGTTGTAGGGCTGTCTTGGCTGACACGCCTCTGCAGTATCGCGTGGACATCGGGGACAGTGCCTCTGGACTGGCAGATTGGGGTGGTGGTCCCCCTCTTTAAAAAGGGGGACCGGAGGGTGTGTTCCAACTATAGGGGTATCACACTCCTCAGCCTCCCTGGTAAGGTCTATTCGGGGGTATTGTAGAGGAGGATCCGTCGGATAATCGAGCCTCGGATTCAGGAGATGCAGTGTGGCTTTCGTCCTGGCCGTGGAACAGTGGACCAGCTCTATACCCTCGGCATGATCCTGGAGGGTGCATGGGAGTTCGCCCAACCAGTCTACATGTGTTTTGTGGACTTGGAGAAAGCGTTCGACCGTGTCCCTCGTGGAGTCCTGTGGGGGGTGCTCCGGGAATATGGAGTGCCGGACCCCTTGATAGGGACCGTTCGGTCTCTGTATGACCGGTGCCAGAGTTTGGTCCGCATTGCCGGCAGTAAGTGGGATACGTTTCCGGTGAGAGTTGGACTCCGTCAGGGCTGCCCTTTGTCACCGATTCTGTTCCTAACTTTTATGGACAGAATTTCTAGGCGGAGCCAGGGCGTTGAGTGTGTCCCATTTGGCGACCTCAGAATCGGGTCTCTGCTTTTTGCAGATGATGTGGTTCTGTTAGCGTCGTCAGGCCGTGACCTTCAGCTCTCACTGGAGTGATTCGCAGCCGAGTGTGAAGCGGCTGGGATGAGAATCAGCACCTCCAAATCCGAGACTATGGTTCTCAGCCGGAAAAGGGTGGAATGTTCTCTTCGGGTCGGGAATGAGATCCTTCCCCAAGAGGAGGAGTTCAAGTATCTCGGGGTCTTGTTCACGAGTGACGGACGAATGGAGCGGGAGATTGACGGGCGGATCGGTGCGGCGCCTGCAGTGTTGCAGGCTCTGCACCGACCCGTCGTTGTGAAGAGGGAGCTGAGCCAGAAGGCGAAGCTCTCTACTTACTGGTCAATCTACGTTCCCATCCTCACCTATGGTCACGAGTTGTGGGTAGTGACGGAAAGAACAAGATCGCGAATACAAGCGGCCGAAATGGGTTTCCTCCGCAGGGTGTCTGGGCTCTCCCTTAGAGATAGGGTGAGAAGCTCAGTCATCCGGGAGGGGCTCGGAGTAGAACCGCTGCTCCTCCTCATTGAGAGGAGTCAGATGAGGTGGCTCGGTTATCTGGTTAGGATGCCCCCTGTGCGCCTCCCTGGGGAGGTGTTCCGGGCACGTCCCACTGGGAGGAGACCCCGGGGGAGACCCAGGACACGTTGGAGAGACTATGTCTCTCGGCTGGCCTGGGAAGGCCTCGGGGTCCCCCCGGAAGAGCTGGAGGAAGTGGCCGGGGACAGAGACGTCTGGGTTTCTCTGCTCAAGCTGCTGCCCCCGCGACCCGACCCCCGGATAAGCGGCAGATGATGGATGGATGGATGGATATATCCTCCACCAACCAGACTTACAACCCCCGACTAGGGTAGCAGAATTTCTAAGCATCTGTACCCCAAAACTACTATCAAAAATATATAAATTATTGTCTAAGATAGATGACACAATGTCTCTTCCATCCTCAAAATGGGAGGCAGATTTATCCATCAGTTCTGGTCATAGCTTCTAACCACAAATATGTTTGAACACCTTCATAAAGACTCGAAATCCTAATTTACAGCTCATACAATACAAAATCCTTCATAGAACACACTATACAGGACAAAGGATGTTCAGGATGGGTCTAACACACTCAAACATCTGCTCACATTGCACAGATAACACACCTGATGATTATGCACACGCTTTGTGGTTTTCTGCGCCTGTCCAGAAGTTCTGGCTTGAAGTCTGTGAGGACCTATCAACATGGCTAAAGTGTAGCATCCCTGCATGCCCCACACTGTGCATACTGGGTGACTTAGACAACATCAACATGGAAATTAACTCAGCACACATGGTTGTCACAGTGTTATGTATCGCAAAGAAAACTATTCTCATGAACTGGAAAGCGAAGAACAATCTGTGTATTAACCAGTTTAGAAATTTTCTTTTAGATTATATTAGCATGGAAACAATGTCTGCCTCCTCAAAACATCAATTGGCTGAATTTCATTCTCTCTGGTCCCCTCTGATTAGTTTTATCACATAGTGGTGGTGGTGGGTTGCTGGGTGATGGTGGGTCTCAGGCCCGGGCTGCTGCGACTGGTGTGACCGGGTGGTTTGTTTGTTTGTTTTTTGTAGAGGTCCTCCTGGGTGGGGTTGGGTTGAGTGGGGTGGGGCGGGATGGGTACCTTCTGGGGGTACAGTAGCTCCCGGAATATGGTCGCTGCAGGCCCCGAGCCTGGTGGACATCAGGCCCTCCTGCCCATTGTTGGCTCCCAGGTAGCGGGGATGCCTATTGCAGCCAGTCCCTGGCTGCCCTCTCTGGGGGAGAGTAGCTCCCCCGGTATATATCCCCATACCCCTCTCCCTTCTGGCTCCTGTACACAGCACACACTCACACATGAAGGGTTTTGGGGGCGTGTGTGTTCGGTGGGGTGTAGTGGATGGGGCCACGTAGGTGGTCCCCTTTGGTTGCACTCTGCAGTTCCCTGCCCCTGTTTTAATTACACCTTAGACATTACTACTTATCAAACACACTCACACACACACATTAGGTCTTGGGGGGTGGTTACACTGAGTGTCATCTGGTGGGCGGGGCTCTTTGGGTATGTAGGCTGCCCAGAGTGCCGCGCTCCCAGTTCTACAAGTTTGGCTGCCCCTCAATTTTAATTGCTCACTATTAGAAAATATTGAAGAGCCAGAAGGGTGAGGGGAGGGGTCTTCTTCGCACACCCCTGCTTCCTGGTGTCTGCTCGGGGCAGGAGGGGCCAGGAGGATTAATTAATTGTTCTGCTGGTTCGGGGTCTGTGGTGGCTGGGGGGGTTGCTGGCCTCCTGGTGTGCCCGCTGCACTACACCCCAGCAGAGTCGAGGGAGGTAGGATGTGTGGATGTGTGGATGTATGGGACGTGAAAGTGTGTGTGGTAATGATTGGGCCTGGATCTGGGACTTGCTGTCGCCTGGCCTGCCTGTGTTTCTCCCGATGGGGCATCAGCGTTGCCTCTCCCCACTGCTCGCGACTTCACCCACCTGTGGGCACGTCTTGACTCCCAGGGCACTTGGCCAGGGGCGCTGGGGCAGGCGCTGACCCACTTTGTGGCTGTCTGGGGCGCTTGGCCCTCCTGGGTATTGGGTGGGGCCTCTGCCGGGGGGTTTGGGGGCGCTCGGGCTCCTGGGGCCCAGGTCCAGTGCACGGCCCATGTCTGGGCGGCTGGGGCCTGGCGGGGTCGGTGGGCTGTTGCCCCTGGTTCCCGGAGTGCCTCTGTCCTATGCTTATGGGGGCTCTTTCCGGGGGCTTCCTCTGCAGTCTTCTGGGTGGATGCGTGGTTGCCCCTGCGGTGGGCTGCCTGGGTTCTGTGCTCTTTGGGGGCTGCTGGTGGCCTGGGTCTTGTGGCCCTCTCTGCCTGCTTCTGATTGCTTGGGGGGGGGGGGGGGGGGGGCTGTGGATTGTGGCCCTGTACGCTTATACACTCATAACTAAGCACGGTTATCATGTAGGTCCTGTGCCATGGGTGTTGCATGTTCTCACACACACACACACACACACATTCATTAGTCCAGTAGCATGGTCACTAAGCAGTTGATGTATTATCATGTCGTCTCAGGTCATCTATATCCACAGCTGTGTTGTATGCGATTGCCGCTTCTTGTGCTTGTTTTTGTTTGTTTGTGTGTTTGTTTTTTCTCTGCTTGTCTGCTTTCAGGTGCTCCTGGTGGCGCTAAGGCTGGATTCCCCTCATAGGCCATGGATTGTTGTCTGTTTGGTTTTTTACAGGTGTAGCAGCTGGTTGTCTGGTTTTTGTTTCTATTTTTGTTCTGTTTCCTCTTCTTTCCTCTTCTTCTTTCCTTGTCCCCCGGTCCGGTTCAGTTCAGTTCATGTCATATATTGTAAACAGAAATAAATAAATGGGCATCAAGGGGAGCTTTACATTTATAAAACTTCCCTTGGCAAAACAAATCTGTTTGGCATCAAAGGTATTCAGACTACAATTCTTCTGACATAATGCTGAACAGGACAAGGGGAAAAAAAGTAAAGAAGACAGTTCTGCCGAAAGCCAGGGACTAGACCTGTTCTAAGTTCTATACTTTTTAAAAGGGGCGTGTTTAGCAACTATGGAATTAGAAGATTTACAAAAATGGTCAAGTGCTAGATCTTCATCTGGGATTTTAACAGTGTCATATAACTATTCAACAGATCAGTTAAAAAAAAGCCTGCTCATGGAGATGTTTCAGGATCTGGATACCAAGCGTGGACCTAATGTTTTCATTTTTGCAATTCTGATACAGGCTATTGAGCAGTGATAACTAACACCAAGTTCAGATACTGCGGATTTTCTACCTTTGATTTGTTAAGATTGAGCCAATCAGGGACAACCTTGAAGGATCTCTTTGGTTTTGTAGGATCAGTAATTACCTGAGAAAGGTTGATATTGGTACACACCTTTTTTAAATGATCAGAGGCAGAGTTCAACTTGTTTAAATTAAAATTGCCACACAGAGATTGGGTTTAGGCCACATGCACACAGAATGACATCAACAAATATAAGAAATATTAAACATTTACACATAGATTTTTGAATATATGTAGAGGAATGATACTTTGAAATGTGCTCATTGCGGAGTTATGATCAGTTGAGTAATGAAGGTTGAACTATTCTGGGAAAGAGGTTCTATTCCCAGCATCATGATGGACACTCCTGATATAGAAGGTTTCGCTAACGCATTGGAATTGTTTTACTATTTTCATATGCATGTGCAATGAAGAATTGCTTGCTGCTGATAAATGCAAAGAAGAACAGCTTACACATAGATGCTCACATATAGGCTGCTGAATGCAATGAAGACCTGCTTATCAAGTAAAGTTCAATGTCAATGTGTAATATTCAATTAGGATTTGCAAAACAGTGAAGTTAAACAATGAATGGGTCCATAGTCGGTATGAGAAGACTACAGGAATATTTACCTGGGTGTACGTTCAAACAGAGATGAGAAAATTGCGATAAATAATTGTTTGTTTGTTTGTTAGTATGTATATGAATGTTATGTGTATAAACTGTGTTGAGTTATAGTTACTCAGTAGTGTCTCAGTGAAACAACCGACGGGGGAAGCCTTGCGGTGACAACAAAAGCAGTGTTTTACTGATCAGTCAAGTTGCTCCAGTGTACTCCATACAAACTGGTTGGCTACTGAAGGGATAGAAAATGGGGAATACTTGTTTTAAAGCAAACAAGGAATTAGATGGGAAAAATACATGTTTTAACGGGACCCAGACAATATTAAATACTCAGACAGATGGGAGAAGAAGTGTAGTTTTGTAGGAAATCACAAAATTATTACATAGAATTAGTGAAATCAATTGAAGAATGCCTTTCTGAAGAGCTGTTTACCACAGATGAGCAGCTTTGCGACCAAGCACATTGTAGATCGCTTTACTGCCAAAATGATCTAATTTAATGGATTGGTTTAGACATACATAACAGCATTTTAAGAACAAAGAGAGAAACAAAAAGGGACAACGCTTCATGGTGGAAGGTGATGTATAAATAACTGTGTATATGATGAAGGGGGTGGCAACACCCATTCCGAAATCCCGCCATTCCGACATCCCGCTATTCCGACATCCCACCATTCCGACATACCACCATTCAGACATGCAAACGTCCCACCATTCCGACATCCCACCATTGCGACATCCCGCTATTCTGACGTTCCATAAGGAAATGTGTGTTACTCAACAGGTGAGTCCCTTCTTTCTGTTCATGCAACTTATATGTTTAACACATGTTTATAGACAAGCGTTATTAAAAACACAAAGTCTCGGCAACTGGAGGAGGAGAAGCAGTCCGCGGTGGTTTTCAATCACACACTCCAATGCCACTTGTTTCAACTTCCGAAAATTTAATCCAGGAAAAAAAGGCTTACAAACATGGACAAAAACGGCTCCATAACACGCACAAGAATCCAAAAGAAACAAAAGTTAACTAAAAGAAAGCAAATAAACAGTATGAAGTGGTAAAAATTGGTTTTACGCATGCCTATGTGCGTCTGGCACATGCGTCTTCGGGCTCTCCCACGTTGGTTTGTGGATGAAAGCTATATGTTCAGCTGTAATGTCATGTAAAAACAATCTCTACATGACATTTACTCCCAGGTGTGACCAGTTAGGTCCTTAAGATATCAACAGGCTGTATAAAGCTACAACCGTTGCGGCTGTGTGTTTGTGCCAAATGCGCAAAACCCATCCACGCTTCCCAAAATTGGAGTGAGTACTCATAAATCACGTGAATAACATGAATAAACGTTTTTACTGCATTTTGTTGTGTTTTATACGTTCTATGCTGTCATTTCTCTCTTCTCCTATTGGCAAGGCAAGGCAGAGTGCTCGCAACTGTGTCCTGTGCAGTAGCCGTGATATCTGTAATTGCAATTATTACTTTTGCATATGATGACAGCGTGCAAAAGACGCATGGGCTCTGTGGAGAGCTCCGCTCCAGCTGGCTGCTGTGACAGCTCACTGACACTGTATTTCTGCTTAATCAGTTTCAGTCTCGCCAGAGTTACATTAATATCTGTATTTTTATATTTGAAATTCAGGGGATTTTGATAATAGATTATTAAAGTTTGTTTGCGAGGCTGTGGCCTCTGCATGTGCAAAGCTTGTGCGCCAAACTTTAGGGCGTATTTGCGCCGGCATATCATTAGTGCAAAATGTTTTGGGTAAAAAATAGGCTATTAAAAGGAACTGTCGGAATGGCGGTATGTTAAAAAAAACAAAAAACATACCGCCATTCCGACCATAGGAGGAAAAAAGTGGGGACGTTTGATAAAAAATTAAGTGTTGCCATTCCGACAATTGGAGACCCATGTCGGAATGGCGAGATGTCGGAATGGCAGCATGTAACCATGATGAAGGAGAGACCATTTGAGCAGCACAGCCATTTCGCAGCACAGGGACAGCAATCCAAGTTACAGGATCTCCCACGTGGTATCACCTGTCACATTGTGTCAAGGCATCAAAAGAAGAAAAAATCACCAAACTCAAGGACAAAAAGACAAAGACTCCGGTGAACGAAGACAGAGGACTGACAAACCAGAAATACAAAAGGATTCTCGATATCAAGATCCAGAAGAAGAGGCTAACAATGCCACGAACACTTACGATCCTGGGAATGATGCCAGCAATGAACAGAGAAGAAGATTCAGTGTCATCAATCTGCATTACGTGCCTCTAATGAGGGGGTGAATATAGAATCCTCAACGATTACAACGTCTCTGGGAACTGTGACAACAACAAGGTTTAAACCATTTTGATATATATTGTAACCTATTGTCTAAGGAATAGTGCTGAAAATGAGGTAAATCTAATCCACCACTGTCCTTGGTCTTCTGTAGGGTTTTTAAACTAATACGTGGTGGTTTGTTTTTCCACAGAAATTTGGAGATGCATGAATCTAGTGACTTAAACCAAGTAGCAGATGGTTTTATGGGGATCATTGAGAACAAATAGTTAACTTTTGGTAGTATCATCATTTTAATGGATGTAACTCTCCCCATAAGTGATATAGGTAAGGACTTCCAACGAGAGATCGTCCTCTACTGTCTTTAATAATTGCACATAATTTAGCTTTGTTAGCTCTGAGAGCCTGGAGGAAATGTTTATGCCTAAATATCTAATATTTCCTGACTGTAAAGTGATCGCAGGTATATTATGGACCCTAGAGTTAATGGGCAGAACTGTGGTCTTAGACCAGTTGATAGAGTAGTCAGAAAGTGCTGAGAATTTATTTATGAGTGTGATCGTGTGACTGAGAGACGTCTGTGAGTTCTGAAGGAAAAATAATACATCATCAGCATAAAGACTTATTTTATGCTCAATATTTTGGGATTAATTACTCACAAACGGGTAAGAAAAGGTAGTATTGCCAGACCATACATGATCAAAACAGGGAGCGGAGGTGGTTCAGCTGCAAGGTGTGAATGTCTGACTATAGTTTGTAAAAAGCGGGTAAGATAAGGTGCGAATGCCCGACAATGTATGATCAAAAGAGGGAGCGGAGGTTTTCGGCTGCAAGAAGGTCTGAATGTCCACCCATGATTACTGAAAAATGGGTAAAAAAAAGGTGAAAATGCCCAACCATACATCATCAAAAGCAGGAGTGGATGTGTTCGGCTACAAGAAGGTTTGAATGTCCGACCATAGTTTGTAAAAAGCGGGTAAGAAAAGGTTCGAATGCCCGAACATAGACCATCAAAAGAGGGAGCGGAGGTGTTCCGCTGTAAGAAGGTGTAAATGTCCGACCATAGTTGGTAAAAAGCGGGTAAGAAAAGGTTAAAATACCCGACTGTACACAATCAATAGCGGGAGCGGAGTTGTTTGGCTACAAGAAGGTGTGAAAGTCCGACCACGGTTTGTAAAAAGCGGGTAAGAAAAGGTTCGAATGCCCGAATATATACCATCAAAAGTGGAAGTGGATGTGTTCGGCTGCAAGAAGGTGTGAACGTCTGACCAAAGTTTGTAAAAAGCAGTTAAGAAAAGGTTCGAATATCCAACCAAACATAATCAAAAGCGGGAGCAGAGCTGTTCGACTGCAAGTAGGTGTGAATGTCAGATCATAATTTGCAAAAAGCTGATGAGAAAGGGTGAGAATGCCCGGCTATACACCATCAAATGCGGGAGCGGAAGTGTTCGGCTGTGAGTAGGTGTGAATGTCCGACCATAATTGCTGAAAAATGTGTTAGAAGAGACTAGAATGCCGGACAAGACATCATCAAATGCGGGAGCGGAGTTGTTCAGCTGTGAGTAGGTGTGAATCTCCGAGCATAGTTTGTAAAAAGGGGGTAAGAATAGATTCGAATGCCCGAACATACACTATCAAAACAGGGAGCTGAGGTGGCTCAGCTGCAAGGTGTGAATGTCTGACTATAGTTTGTAAATAAGGTGCGAATGCCCAACAATGTATA
Source organism: Leuresthes tenuis (assembly GCF_036924035.1). Lineage (NCBI taxonomy): Eukaryota > Metazoa > Chordata > Actinopteri > Atheriniformes > Atherinopsidae > Leuresthes > Leuresthes tenuis. The sequence goes on along the minus strand of NW_027325368.1, from coordinate 29,343,207 downwards.
ATCAAAAGAGGGAGCGGAGGTTTTCGGCTACAAGAAGGTTTGAATGTCCGACCATAGTTTGTAAAAAGCGGGTAAGAAAAGGTTCAAATGCCTGACTATACACCATCAAAAGCGGGAGCAGAGGTGTTCCGCTGTAAGACGGTGTGAATGTCCGACCATATTTGGTAAAAAGCGGGTAAGAAAAGGTTAAAATACCCGACTGTACACAATCAATAGCGGGAGAGGAGGTGTTCAGCTGCAAGAAGGTGTGAATGTCCACCCATAATTACTGAAAAATGGGTAAGAAAAGTTGCGAATGCCCAACCATACATTATCAAAAGCAGGTGTGAATGTCAGATCATAATTTGCAAAAAGCTGATGAGAAAGGGTGAGAATGCCCGACTATACACCATCAAATGCGGGAGCGGAGTTGTTCGGCTGTGAGTAAGTGTGAATCTCCGACCATAATTGCTGAAAAATGTGTTAGAAAAGGTAGTATTGCCAGACCATACATGATCAAAACAGGGAGCGGAGGTGGTTCAGCTGCAAGAAGGTGTGAATGTCCGACTAAAGTTCAAATATATTAACAAAAGCGGGAGGAAAGGTCTTCGGATGAGAGTGGTTGAGAATTTCCAACCATAATCTATAAAATGCGGTGAAAAAAAAGGTGTGATAGAACACTAAAAGGTGGAGCGGAAGTGTTCGGCTGCAAGAAGGTGTGAATGTCCGACTATATTTGGTGAAAAGCAGGTGAAGCAAGGTCTGAATGCCCAACCTTACATCATCAAAAGCGAGATCAGAGGTGTTTGGCTGCATGAAGGCCATAGTTTGCCAAAAGCGGGTAAGCTGCGAATGACCGACTAAATATCAACAAAAGGTCTTCGGATGCAAGTGGGTGTGAATATCCCACCATACAAGTATGGTGGAGAGGAAGCTGTGAACAGCCGACCATAGTTGGCAAAAAGCGGGTGAGAAAAGGTGCGAATATCCAACCATACATGATCAAAACAGGGAGCGGAGGTGTTTGGCTGTGACAAGGTGTGAATGTCCACCCAAAATTAATGAAAAGCGGGCAACAAGTAGGTTTGAATGCCCAACCATACATCATCAAAAGCAGGAGTGGATGTGTTCGGCTACAAGAAGGTTTGAATGTCCGAGCATAGTTTGTAAAAAGCGGGTAAGAAAAGGTTCGAATGCCCAAACATACACTATCAAAAGAGGGAGCGGAGGTGTTCCGCTGTAAGAAGGTGTGAATGTCCGACCATAGTTGGTAAAAAACGGGTAAGAAAAGGTTAAAATACCCGACTGTACACAATCAATAGCGGGAGCGGATGTGTTTGGCTACAAGAATGTGTGACAGTCCGACCATGGTTTGTAAAAAACGGGTAAGAAAAGGTGCGAATGCCCGACAATGTATGATCAAAAGAGGGAGCGGAGGTTTTCGGCTACAAGAAGGTTTGAATGTCCGACCATAGTTTGTAAAAAGCTGCTAAGAAAAGGTTCGAATGCCCGAATATATACCATCAAAAGCGGAAGCGGAGGTGTTCGGCTACAAGAAGGTGTGAAAGTTCAACCATGGTTTGTAAAAAGCTGCTAAGAAAAGGTTCGAATGCCCGAATATATACCATCAAAAGCGGAAGCGGAGGTGTTCGGCTGCAAGAAGGTGTGAACGTCCGACCAAAGTTTGCAAAAAGCAGTTAAGAAAAGGTTCGAATGCCCGAATATATACCATCAAAAGCGGGAGCAGAGCTGTTCGACTGCAAGTAGGTGTGAATGTCCAGCCATAATTACTCACAAACGGGTAAGAAAAGGTAGTATTGCCAGACCATACATGATCAAAACAGGGAGCTGAGATGGTTCAGCTGCAAGATGTGAATGTCTGACTATAGTTTGTAAAAAGCGGGTAAGACAAGGTGCGAATGCCCGACAATGTATGATCAAAAGAGGGAGTGGAGGTCTTCGGCTGCAAGGTCTGAATGTCCAACCATAATTTCTAAAAACCGGGTAAGAAAAGGCTCGAAAGCCCGACTATACACAATCAAAAGCGGGAGCGGGAGGTTTTCAGCTGCAAATCCTTCACTCAAACAAAGTGAAAACTGCTTTGTCCTTCATATTTATCAATGTCTAGATTTACTTCAACAAAGAACAACATTGTATTTTGCAGTAGTAGAAAGAGCAACACTTGAAGGAACAGGAATCCGAGAATAAGCTTATTTTCATACGTTCTGCATGATTTGGGATTTTATGTATAAAATGAATTCCTTTACTCAAACTATGTTAAAACTGCTTTGTCCTTCATATTTATCAATGTCTAGATTGACTTCAACAAAGAACAACATTGTATTTTGCAGTAGAAGAAATAGCAACACTGAAGGATCAGGAATCCGAAAACAAGCTTATTTTCATACGTTCTGCTTGATTTGGGATTTTGCTATAAAATTAATTCCTTCACTCAAACAAAGTGGAAACTGCTTTGTCCTTCATATTTATCAATGTCTAGATTTACTTCAACAAAGAACAACATTGTATTTTGCAGTAGTAGAAAGAGCAACACTTGAAGGAACAGGAATCCGAGAATAAGCTTATTTTCATACGTTCTGCATGATTTGGGATTTTATGTATAAAATGAATTCCTTTACTCAAACTATGTTAAAACTGCTTTGTCCTTCATATTTATCAATGTCTAGATTGACTTCAACAAAGAACAACATTGTATTTTGCAGTAGAAGAAATAGCAACACTGAAGGATCAGGAATCCGAAAACAAGCTTATTTTCATACGTTCTGCTTGATTTGGGATTTTGCTATAAAATTAATTCCTTCACTCAAACAAAGTGGAAACTGCTTTGTCCTTCATATTTATCAATGTCTATATCGATTTCAACAAAGAACAAGGCTGTATTTTGCAGTATAGGAAAGAGCAACACTGGAGGATCAGGAATCCGAGAATAAGCTTACTTTCATGAGTCCTGCACGATTTCGGATTTTCCTATAAAATGAATTGCTTTGCTCAAACCAAGTTAAAATTGCTTTGTCCTTCATAGTTATCCATGTCTAAAATGTATCAAGCATAAAGTTCCTCATATTACCCTGAATGAGAAAGAAGCATCCCTTTGGTTGAGCAATACGTTCCTTTTGCGGAGTTATGCATGATTTCGGATTTTGCTATAAAATTCATTCCTTCACACCTTTTTTTTTCACCGCATTTTATAGATTATGGTTGGAAATTTCAACCACTCTAATCCGAAGACCTCTCCTCCCGCTTTTGTTAATATATTTGAACTTTAGTTGGACATTCACCCCTTTTTGCAGCTAAACCACCTCAGCTCTCTGTTTTGAACATGTATGGTCTGGCAATACTACATTTTCTTACCCGTTTGTGAGTAATTATGGCTGGATATTCACACCTACTTGCAGCTGAACACAATCTCTCTCGCTTTTAATTATGTTTGGATATTCGAACCTTTTCTTTACTGCTTTTTGCCAACTTTGGTCGGACGTTCACACCTTCTTGCAGCCGAACACCTCCGCATCCGCTTTTGATGGTATATATTCGGGCATTCGAACCTTATCTTACCCGCTTTTTACAAACTATAGTCAGACATTCACACCTTGGTGCTGAACCACCTCAGCTCCCTGTTTTGATCATGTAGGGCCTGGCAATACTGCCTTTTCTTACCCGTTTTTGAGTAATTATGGCTGGACATTCACACCTACTTGCAGTCGAACAGCTCTGCTCCCGCTTTTGATTATGTTTGGTTGGATATTCGAACCTTTTCTTAACTGCTTTTTACAAACTTTGGTCGGACGTTCACACCTTCTTGCAGCCGAACACTTCCGCTTCCGCTTTTGATGGTATATATTCGGGCATTCGAACCTTTTCTTACCAGCTTTTTACAAACCATGGTCGGACTTTTTACACATTCTTGTAGCCAAACACATCCGCTCCCGCTATTGATTGTGTACAGTCGGGTATTTTAACATTTTCTTACCCACTTTTTACCAACTATGGTCGGACATTCACACCTTCTTACAGCGGAACACCTCCGCTCCCTCTTTTGATGGTGTATGTTTGGGCATTCGAACCTTTTCTTACCCGCTTTTTACAAACTATGCTCGGACATTCAAACCTTCTTGTAGCCGAACACATCAACTCCTTCTTTTGATGATGTATGCTTGGGCATTCAAACCTACTTTTTACCCGCTTTTCATTAATTTTGGGTGGACATTCACACCTTGTCACAGCCAAACACCTCCGCTCCCTGTTTTGATCATGTATGGTTGGACATTCGCACCTTTTCTCACCCGCTTTTTGCAAACTATGGTCGGCTGTTCACAGCTTCCTCTCCACCATACTTGTATGGTGGGATGTTCACACCCAGTTGCATCCGAAGACCTCCGCCCCCACTTTTGTTGATATTTAGTTGGTCATTCGCAGCTTACCCGCTTTTGGCAAACTATGGCCTTCTTGCAGCCAAACACCTCTGATCTCGCTTTTGATAATGTAAGGTTGGGCATTCAGACCTTGCTTCACCTGCTTTTCACCAAATATAGTCGGACATTCACACCTTCTTGCAGCCGAACACTTCCGCTCCACCTTTTAGTGTTCTATCACACCTTTTTTTCACCGAATTTTATAGATTATGGTTTGAAATTCTCAACCACTCTCATCTGAAGACCTCTCCTCCCGCTTTTGTTAATATATTTGAACTTTAGTCGGACATTCACACCTTCTTGCAGCTGAACCACCTCCGCTCCCTGTTTTGATCATGTATGGTCTGGCAATACTACCTTTTCTTACCCGTTTGTGAGTAATTATGGCTGGACACTCACACCTACTTGCAGCCGAACACCACCTCTCTCGCTTTTGATGATGTATGGACCGGCATTCTTACCTTTTCTAACACATTTTTCAGAAATTACGGTCGGAGATTCACACCTACTCACAGCCGAACAACTCCGCTCCCGCATTTGATGGTGTGCAGTCGGATATTCTCAACCTTTCTCATCAGCTTTTTGCAAATTATGATCTGACATTCACACCTACTTGCAGTCGAAAAGCTATGCTCCCGCTTTTGATTATGTTTGGTTGGATATTCAAACCTTTTCTTAAGTGCTTTTTACAAACTTTGGTTGGACGTTCACACCTTCTTGTAGCTGAACACATCCACTCCTGCTTTTGATTATGTATAGTTGGGCATTCGCACCTTTTTTTACCCATTTTTCAGGAATTATGGGTGGACATTCACACCTTCTTGCAGCTGAACACCTCCTCTCCTTCTTATGATCATGTGCGGATGATATTCGAAAATTTTCTTTCATGTTTTAAAGCAATTATTAATGGACACTCAGACCTTCTTGCAGCTGAACCACTATGCTCCCGCTTTTGATGGTGTATAGTCGGGCTTTCGAGCCTTTCCTTCCCGGTTTTTACAAATTATGGCTGGACATTCAGACCTTCTCGCAGCCGAACACCTCCGCTCCCTCTTTTGATCATACATTGTCGGGCATTTGAACCTTTTCTTACCAGCTTTTTACAAACCATGGTTGGACTTTCACACCTTCTTGTAGCCGAACAACTCCGCTCCCGCTATTGATTGTGTACAGTCGGGTATTTTAACCTTTTCTTACCCGCTTTTTACCAACTATGGTCGGACATTCACACCGTCTTACAGCGGAACACCTCCGCTCCGCGCTTTTGATGGTGTATTGTCAGGCATTTGAACCTTTTCTTACCCGCTTTTTACAAACTATGGTCGGACATTTATACATTGTCGGGCATTCGCACCTAATCTTACCCGCTTTTTACAAACTATAGTCAGACATTCACACCTTGGTGCTGAACCACCTCAGCTCCCTGTTTTGATCATGTATAGTCTGGCAATACTACCTTTTCTTACCCGTTTGTGAGTAATTATGGCTGTTTTAACTTGGTTTTAATTTTTATTTTAACTTGGTTTGAGCAAAGCAATTCATTTTATAGGAAAATCCGAAATCGTGCAGGACTCATGAAAGTAAGCTTATTCTCGGATTATTCTCCAGTGTTGCTCTTTCCTATACTGCAAAATACAGCCTTGTTCTTTGTTGAAATCAATATAGACATTGATAAATATGAAGGACAAAGCAGTTTCCACTTTGTTTGAGTGAAGGAATTAATTTTATAGCAAAATCCCAAATCAAGCAGAACGTATGAAAATAAGCTTGTTTTCGGATTCCTGATCCTTCAGTGTTGCTATTTCTTCTACTGCAAAATACAATGTTGTTCTTTGTTGAAGTAAATCTAGACATTGATAAATATGAAGGACAAAGAAGTTTTCACTTGGTTTGAGTGAAGGAATTCATTTTATACATAAAATCCCAAATCATGCAGAACGTATGAAAAGAAGCTTATTCTCGGATTCCTGATCCTTCAGTGTTGCTTTTTCTTCTACTGCAAAATACAATGTTGTTCTTTGTTGGAGTCGATCTAGACATTGATAAATATGAAGGACAAAGCAGTTTTAACTTGGTTTGAGTGAAGGAATTCATTTTATACATAAAATCCCAAATCATGCAGAACGTATGAAAATAAGCTTATTCTCGGATTACTGATCCTTCAGTGTTGCTCTTTCTTCTACTGCAAAATCCAGTGTTGTTCTTTGTTGAAGTCAATCTAGACATTGATAAATATGAAGGACAAAGCAGTTTTAACATAGTTTGAGTGAAGGCGTTCATTTATAGTAAAATCAATAATCGTGGAGAACTCATGAAAATAAGCTTATTCTCGGATTCCTAAAACTTTTGATTTGCTCTTTCTTTACTGCAAAGTACAATGTTGTTCTTTGTTGAAGTCGATCTAGACATTGATAAATATGAAGGACAAAGCAGTTTTCACTTGGTTTGAGTGAAGGATTTGCAGCTGAAAACCTCCCGCTCCCGCTTTTGATTGTGTATAGTCGGGCTTTCGAGCCTTTTCTTACCCGGTTTTTAGAAATTATGGTTGGACATTCAGACCTTGCAGCCGAAGACCTCCACTCCCTCTTTTGATCATACATTGTCGGGCATTCGCACCTTGTCTTACCCGCTTTTTACAAACTATAGTCAGACATTCACACCTTGCAGCTGAACCACCTCAGCTCCCTGTTTTGATCATGTATGGTCTGGCAATACTACCTTTCCTTACCCGTTTGTGAGTAATTATGGCTGGAAATTCACACCTACTTGCAGTCGAACAGCTCTGCTCCCGCTTTTGATGGTATATATTCGGGCATTCGAACCTTTTCTTAACTACTTTTTGCAAACTTTGTTTGAACTTTCACACCTTCTTGGAGCCGAACAACTCCGCTCCCGCTATTGATTGTGTACAGTCAGGTATTTTAACCTTTTCTTACCCGCTTTTTACCAACTATGGTTGGACATTCACACCGTCTTAAAGCGGAACACCTCCTCTCCCGCTTTTGATGGTGTAAGGTTGGGCATTCAGACCTTGCATCACCTGTTTTTCACCAAATATAGTAGGATATTCACACCTTCTTGCAGCCGAACACTTCCGCTCCACCTTTTAGGGTTCTATCACACCTTTTTTTTCACCGCATTTTATAGATTATTTTTGGAAATTCTCAACCACTCTCATCCGAAGACCTCTCCTCCCGCTTTTGTTAATATATTTGAACTTTAGTCGGACATTCACACCTTCTTGCAGCTTAACCACCTCCGCTCCCTGTTTTGATCATGTATGGTATGGCAATACTAACTTTTCTTACCCGTTTGTTAGTAATTATGGCTGGACATTCACACCTACTTGCAGCCGAACACCACCTCTCCCGCTTTTGATGATGTATGGACCGGCATTCTTACCTTTTCTAACACATTTTTCAGCAATTATGGTCGGAGATTTACACTTACTCACAGCCGAACAACTCCGCTCCCGCATTTGATGGTGTATAGTCGGGCGTTCTCACCCTTTCTCATCAGCTTTTTGCAAATTATCATCTGACATTCACACCTGCTTTTGATAATGTATGGTTGGGCATTCGCACCTTTTCTTACCCATTTTTCAGTAATTATGGGTGGACATTCACACCTTCTTGCAGCTGAACACCTCCTCTCCCGCTATTGATTGTGTACAGTCGGGTATTTTAACCTTTTCTTACCCGCTTTTTACCAAATATGGTCGGACATTCACACCGTCTTACAGCGGAACACCTCTGCTCCCGCTTTTGATGGTGTATAGTCAGGCGCTTGAACCTTTTCTTACCCGCTTTTTACAAACTATGGTCGGACATTCAAACCTTCTTGTAGCCGAAAACCTCCGCTCCCTCTTTTGATTATACATTGTTGGGCATTCGCACCTTATTTACAAACTATAGTCAGACATTCACACCTTGCAGCTGAGCCACCTCAGCTCCCTGTTTTGATAGTGTATGTTCGGGCATTCAAACCTATTCTTACCCCCTTTTTACAAACTATGCTCGGAGATTCACACCTACTCACAGCCGAACAACTCCGCTCCCACATTTGATGATGTCTTGTCCGGCATTCTAGTCTCTTCTAACACATTTTTCAGCAATT